>NC_068439.1:56702226-57302226 GCF_023373465.1 Oncorhynchus keta | reverse complement strand
TAGTACATAATTACATAAATATTAAAAAGATAGTGGACCCCAAAATCAAAAATGTTCAGATAATTCTCAGCTCAATTTTAGACTATTTGTTTTGTATGAAAATGTCAGGCAACCTTTGATTTTGGAGTGTACTATACCTTTAACGCTAGACTAATTAAATGTTTATGTGTTAGTGTTGAACTTAACTTGCTGAGGACACTTTGCTTAAAACATGTATATTTTGTTTCCATTGCGAGCTGAGAAAAGCGGAGGAAGAACCATGACGTCCAGACTCCTCCCCCTCCTGGCGTGCATCCCACTCCTCGCCATGCCACTTTTGGCACAGGAGCCCAGCGCTGGGGAAATCCAGGACCTGAGCACCAGAAATGCTGACTTTGCCGCCCGGCTGTACCGTGCCATTGCTAGCACCACTGATGACAACGTCCTTCTCTCCCCATTCACCGTATCTCTGGGTTTAGCTGCATTGATGAATGGCGCCAACGGCTCTACACGCGAGCAACTCCTTCAGGGCCTGAGTCTGAATGCTCTCGACCACCTAAGGATCCCAGGTATTTAGCCCTAGAGAATAGAGATGCAGACCAGTAAGTGGGAGGGTGGTGGTGGGTTCAAATCCCAGGCTAGAGGAGGAAACAAACCAGTTACCGAAGAGTTCCTGGTATCAGATTATTTTGCCGTTGTGCCCTTGAGCATGGCACTTCACCTCAAAAAAGTTACATTGCTCTGCGGCTGACCCTGTATTGTTTCCATAATTGTTCTGTTTGTTTGTGTTTGTCTGAAATATAAAAAAAAAAAATACAAATGTACATTTTCAATTGTTTTCTATGCCAGAACTGTTCCAGAGTGTCCGGGATAGCATGGCCCAGAGTGGGTTTGTGAACCAGGGTATCGGCATCCTTCCCCGCCAGCAGTTCAAAGTGGACTCGACCTACCGAGACGTTGTGCAGACCAAGTATGGAGGAAATGTCCAGGGGCTGGACTATAGCGACGGGGCTGCCAAGGACACCATCAACCAGTTTTTCTACACCTACACCAGGGAGCAGGTGAAGGAGGTGGTCAGTGCCATCGACCCTCAGACCCAGATGATGCTAATCACTGCCATTTTCTTTCAAGGTGAGGAGTAGGCACAGGGGTTCAGTAGAACATGGTGCTTGCAACTCCAGGGTAATGTGTTCGATTACCTGGAACACCATACGCAAAAAAGTTGTTTTGGATAAAAGCGTCTGCTAAATGGCAAATGTTATTATTGTTGTTATTATTATATTATACAGTATTTTACACCTGTATTTTATGACCTTTTGTAAACATAACCATGCCCCCAGGCTGAAGTGTCTGAGAATGAGATTATTGTAAGCACAGTCTGTTTATAAACATATCTTTCCAGGTGACATGTACTGCCATGGTGCATATAACAAGGCACCTCGCATCTACAAATGCTCTGTTTGCACTGCTTTTTGTGGGTGATGCTGTGCTGCTCCCAGCCTTGTTCGTGTGTAAGTGAGGTTGGGTATTGTGACATCAACACGTATATCAGTTGTGACAGCAACATGATGTTTGATTCCCTTTTCTGTTTCTCTCACCAGGCCAGTTTGCCCTCACCTTCAATACCAGCTTCACCCAGGACGAGCGCTTCTACGTGAACAAGTACAAAATTGCCATGGTTCCCATGATGTTCCGCTCCGACAAGTACCACCTGGCTTACGACCGCTCTCTCAAGCTGGGTGTCCTGAAGCTGCCCATGACGGGCGGCGCCGCCATGCTGGTGCTTCTGCCCGACGAGGATGTGGACTACACGTCCATCGACGAGGAGATCACGGGAGAACGCTTCCAAGGCTGGCTCAAACAACTCAAGAAGACGTAGGTTGAATTGGACTACAACATTGGAATGGGTTGCTTATATGAGGTTCATGGGTCGTTCAACCTAACAATGCATCAGATTGTGCTGACACCGTTTCTGTAGTTAAAAATAAGATTAGTATTCCTGAAACATTATTTTGTTGAAATTTAATTTGATCTGAGAAATTAAGCTATTTGATTGCACCCAATTTTGCCATTTTCATTTCTAGGATTCAAATCATTTTCAATAAATATAGTACCTAACTTCCAATTTGGACCAAAATTCTTCCTAACTTTGGTAGAGTTCTATTTTCGTCTGGTGTTAAGTCAGCGCAATTTTCAAAGGCACGCTAGTTTGTGATTTTGACCTGATAAAGCCAGCGCTCTTCAATTTTCAAACCCTAGTGCCAGGATTGGTAATTTACCTGTCTTATACAAGCGCGCTGATGTGGGAGGGGTGGCAATATCTGAGGTGTATCCTTAAAAATGTGCTCCAAAGTACCAATTTCAGTATGCGCTGGTGGGGATGTTTAAGACCAACCGAAAGCAGGTCTTAGCGGCAACGTGGTTAGTTATGCCATGGATTTTGACTACAGAAGCTCCGCCTATCCAGCTGTGATACACAGTGCCCATATGCACATGGAACAAAGATGTGCTTTTTGTGTCCGTAAACCGTATTTAGAAACAGAAAACACAAACAATGTTTTTTGTTGTTATGCCCAATGCATTCACCAAGTAGTCAAGACTATCAATATGTGAGACCGCTTTAAAATTAATCTTAATCACCAAAGCTTTAATAAAATATATAGATTGTCAGCAGCAAAAGAGTGATTAGACATCCTCCTTTCTATCTATGGAGGTTATTTAGCCAGGTCTTGTTATTATTTTGGTTGTGCGTAAAAACCCCTCCATGTAGGCTATACAGTGCATTCGGAAAGTATTTAGACTTTTTCCACATTTTGTTGCGTTGCAGCCTTATTCTAAAATGGATGATTTTTTTTTTGTCCTCAATCTACACACAATAACCCATAATGATGAAGCAAAACAGATTATAAAACCCCCCTGAAATATCACATTTACATTAGTATTCAGACCCTTTACTCAGTACTTTGTTGAAGCACCTTTGGCAGAGATTACAGCCTCGAGTCTACTTCGTTATGAAGCTTGGCACACTGGTATTTGGGGAGTTTCTCCAATTCTTCACGGCAGATCCTCAAGCTCTGTCAGGTTGGATGGGGAGCGTCGCTGCACAGCTATTTTTCAATCGGGTTCAAATCCGGGCACTGGCTGGGCCAGTCAAGGACATTCAGAGACATGTTCCGAAGCCACTTCTATGTTATCTTGGCTGTGTGCTTAGGTTCATTGTCCTGTTGGAAGGTGAACCTTCACCCCAGTCGGAGGTCCTGAGCGCTCTAGAGCAGGTTTTCATCAAGGATCTCTCTGTACATTGCACTGTTCATCTTTCCCTTGATTCTGACTAGTCTCCCAGTCCCTGCCGCTGAAAAACATCCCCACAGCATGATGCTGCCACTGCAATGCTTCACCATAGGCATGGTGCCAGGTTTCCTCCAGAAGTAATGCTTGGCATTCAGGCCATAGAGTTTAATATTGGTTTCATCAGACCAGAGAATCTTGTATCTCATGGTCTTAAAGTCCTTTAGGTGCCTTTTGACAAACTCCAAGTGGGCTTTCATGTGTCTTTTACTGAGGAGTGGCTTCCTTCTGACCACTCTACCATAAAGGCCTGATTGGTGGAGTGCAGCAGAGATGGTTGTCCTTCTGGAAGGTTCTATCATTCCCACAGAGGAACTCTGGACGTCTGTCAGAGTGACCATCAGGTTCTTGCTCACCTCCATGACCAATGCCCTTCTCCCCACCGATTACGCAGTTAGGCTGGGTCGGCCAGCTCAAACTTATTTTATTTAAGAATGATGGAGGCCACTGTGTTCTTGGCGACTTTCAATGTTGCAGACATTTTTTGGTACCCTTCCCCAGATCTGTGCCTCAACGCAATCCTGTCTCAGAGCTCTACTGACAATTCCTTCCATCTCGTGGCTTGGTTTTTGCTCTGACATGCACTGTCAACTGTGGGACCCTATATACAGTGGGGAGAACAAGTATTTGATACACTGCCGATTTTGCAGGTTTTCCTACTTACAAAGCATGTAAGAGGTCTGTAATTTTTATCATAGGTACAATTCAACTGTGAGAGATGGAATCTAAAACATAAATCCAGAAAATCACATTGTATGATTTTTAAGTAATTAATTTGCATTTTATTGCATGACATAAGTATTTGATCACCTACCAACCAGTAAGAATTCCGGCTCTCACAGACCTGTTCGTTTTTCTTTAAGAAGCCCGACCGGTTCTCCACTCATTACCTGTATTAACTGCACCCTGTTTGAACTCGTTACCTGTATAAAAGACACCTGTCCACACACTCAATCAAACAGACCTCAACCTCTCCACAATGGCCAAGACCAGAGAGCTGTGTAAGGACATCAGGGATAAAATTGTAGACCTGCACAAGGCTGGGATGGGATACAGGACAATGGGCAAGCAGCTTGGTGAGAAGGCAACAACTGTTGGCGCAATAATTAGAAAATGGAAGAAGTTCAAGATGATGGTCAATCACCCTTGGTCCTTGGCTCCAGGCAAGATCTCACCTCGTGGGGCATCAATGATGTAAGTCGCTCTGGATAAGAGCGTCTGCTAAATGACTTAAATGTAAATGTAAATGTAAATCATGAGGAAGGTGAGGGATCAGCCCAGAACTACACGGCAGGACCTGGTCAATGACCTGAAGAGAGCTGGGACCACAGTCTCAAAGAAAACCATTAGTAACACACTACGCCGTCATGGATTAAAATCCTGCAGCGTACGCAAGGTCCCCCTGCTCAAGCCAGCGCATGTCCAGGCCGTCTGAAGTTTGCCAATGACCATCTGGATGATCCAGAGGAGGAATGGGAGAGGGTCATGTGGTCTGATGAGACACAAATAGATATTTTTGGTCTAAACCCGCCGTGTTTGGAGGAAGAAGAAGGATGAGTACAATGCCAAGAACACCATCCCAACCGTGAAGCATGGAGGTGGAAACATCATTCTTTGGGGATGCTTTGCTGCAAAGGGGACAGGACGACTGCACCGTATTGATAGGAGGATGGATGGGGCCATGTATCGCGAGATCTTGGCCAACAACCTCCTTCCCTCAATAAGAGCATTGGAGATGGGTCGTGGCTGGGTCTTCCAGCATGATAATGACCCGAAACACACAGCCAGGGCAACTAAGGAGTGGCTCCGTAAGAAGCATCTCAAGGTCCTGGAGTGGCCTAGCCAGTCTCCAGACCTGAACCCAATAGAACATCTTTGGAGGGAGCTGAAAGTCCGTATTGCCCAGCAACAGCCCCGAAACCTGAAGGATCTGGAGAAGGTCTGTATGGAGGAGTGGTCCAAAACCCCTGCTGTAGTGTGTACAAACCTGGTCAAGAACTACAGGAAACGTATGATAAAATGAGAATTAATTACTTAAAAATCATACAATGTGACTTTCTGGATTTTTGTTTTAGATTCCGTCTCTCACAGTTAAAGTACCTATGATAAAAATTACAGACCTCTACGTGCTTTGTAAGTAGGAAAACCTGCAAAATCAGCAGTGTATCAAATTCTTGTTCTCCCCACTGTAGACAGGTATGTATCTTTACAAATCAATGTCCAATCAATTGAATTTACCACAGGTGGACTCCAATCAAGTTGTAGAAACATCTCAAGGGTGATCATTGGAAACAGGATGCACCTGAGCTCAATTTCGAGTCTCGTAGCAAAGGGTCTGAATTATTATGTAAATAAGGTATTTCTGTTTTTGTATTTTTATACATTTGCAAACATTTCGAAAAACCTATTTTCGCCGTGTCATTATGGCATATTGTGTGTAGATTAGACATTTTTATTTAATGAAATTTAGAATAAGGCTGTAACGTAGCAAAATGTGGAAAAAACAAGCCGTAGTAGGCCACCCTTACTCTACGATAACAAAAGTGGTTCAACACTAAAGCACCTGGTGTCTTTCTTATCCTGGTGATGCATTAAGCTAAGTGTCCTATCCATAAAAGGTTTCTAAATGGTCTACTCATGCATACTCCACTTGGCTTGTATCCGTCACCATTTCCAGAGTGCCACTTGTCCGGTTACCAGAGGAGTGCTCCTTCAAGCACAGGCTATTCAGATAATTTCAGTCCTATAACGCCTTATCAATGGTAGGCCTAGGCTATATTTTGCTTATTGAGAACGTGCCTCACACATACAATACCATTTACGGGAGCTTATAGTATTTTTTTATTTGAGAAGTGCAATGCGTAAAGGCCTATACTCGTTGAAGCCAAATGGGTTTTGTTACTGTAGTTTATGCTATTTAGTAAACTGTAGTATGAATCTACAATGGACTAGGATGAGAATATTCTGTGCCGCCAGCCGAATTGGAGTTGATGAAAAAGTTAGGCATAAATATCACCCCAACAAAAATGCTAACCTCCCGTTATTGGTAATGGTGCGAGGTTAGCATGTTTTGGGGGCATGAAAATACCCTCAAATAAAAGGTGTCAGTCGCCTCCATATGAAACATTTGATCTCAAATCCAAAATGCTGGAGAATAGAGCCAATGGTGATACAGCAAATGCTGGAGTATATATTATAATAATTTACTAATTTCCTTTAAAGAATTTCAAACACTCAACCATTGGCCATATGACCCATTCCTAATGATTATGATGTTACTTCCTGTGCTTTGCAGAAGGCTGGAGGTGCAGCTGCCTAGATTTATACTGGAGCAGTCATACTCCCTGCAGAAGGTCCTGCCAGGCCTCGGGATCAGCGAGGTCTTCCAGGACAGCGCTGACTTCTCTGGCATCGGTGGGGAAACGGGCCTGAGGCTCTCTGAGGTCAGTGTGTGTGTGTGTGTGTGAGCTGGTGTTTCTCCATTAGTGTGTGTGTGCATCTGTCATTGAGTGTGCATATCTGTGTGTTGTTCATCAGTGTGTATGTGTTTCTCCCTCATGTACGTGTCTGTCAGTGTGTCTCCATAAGTGCGTCCACCACTGTGTGTTTGTATGTCACTTGACGGCCTCTTGCTCAAGTGTTAGACTGAGATAATGGAGGAGTGATAGATACCCACTGTGGGGTGGGTGGGGGACTAAAAATAATTTGAGATGCATCCCACTTCCTGCGGTGTTTTGAATGTCCACCTGTGGTTACTTTACACTGCTTGGGTTAATTGTCTCTGTGAAAGGGAAGACAGGAATAGGCATCTTGCTGAAGGCCTGCATTTCGTGGTGTCCTTATTGTCTAAGCAAGGTCTCTTGGTAACTTGTGACCACTGAGAACGACTTTTTGCTAACAGAAAATGAAAATCTTCATAATATTCCCAAAGCAATATGTCTCATCAGAGCCTCAAGTGAATACAAGTGAGTTGCTACAAAATCATCATAAAATGATTAAAATAAAAATATATTATGTGATAATGTATATCAGTGCATTCCCAAAGTTAAATTGGCAAACCGATTTCTTTGGTAACATTATTCTCAGACTGTCATGCATTCATTCACAGTAAAGACAAAGCCTTCCAGAGTAAGTCAGGTCAAGATTAGTACATTTAAAAAGGTTAGTATGTTTTAAAAAGGTTAGTACGTTTTAAAAAGGTTAGTACGTTTAAAAAGGTTAGTACATTTTTTAAAAAACATTTCAAAAGGTTAGTACGTTTAAAAAGGTTAGTACATTTCAAAAGGTTAGTGCATTCACATCCGGTAAGCGTGTGAACATCTGGTATGACACGAGGGAGAGCTCGGTTTGTTGTATTGAACATTTTGAAAGTCTAAAAAAGATGTGGTTACTAGCTACCTTTTTGAAGTTGAATCCTGTGATGCGGTTAGCCGTAGTTAAAGTATTTACTCCTCTAGACTTTTTCCACATTTTGTTGTGTTACAAAGTGGGGTTAAAATTGATTTAATTGTCTTTTTTTGTCAACAATCTACACAAAAAAGTCTATAGTCAAAGTGAAAGTAAAAATGTCATTGATTTTACAAACTATAGAAACACCTTTGGCAGCAATTATTTTCTTTTTGAGTGAGTCTCACCTGGATTGTGCAATATTTGCCCATTATTATTCTTACAATCCTTCAAGTTCTATCAAGTTGGTTGTTGATCATCGCTAGACAGCCATTTAAATCTTGCCATAGATGTTCAAATAGATTTAAGTAAAAACTTTAATGAGGCCACTCAAGAACATTCAACGTCGTCTTGGTAAGCAACTCTAGTGTAGATTTGGCTGTGTGTTTTAGGGTTATTGTCCTACTGAAAGGTGAATTATTCTCTGTGTCTGTTGGAAATCTGACTAAACCAGGTTTTCCTCTAGGATTTTGGCTGTGCTTAGCTACATTCCGTTTCTTGTCATCCTGAAAAACTCCCCAATTCTTGCCGATGGCAAGCATACCCATAACATGATGCTGCCACCACCATGCTTTAAATTATGGAGACTGGTACACAGTGATGGGTTGTGCTGGATTTGCCCCAAATATAACACTTTGTATTTAGGACAAAAAGTAAATTCCTTTGCCACATTTTTTACAGTATTACTTTAGTGCCCTGTTGCCAACAGGATGTGTCTTTTGTGATATTTAAGTTTGTCATTAAGGTTAGTGTTTTGTAGTAACTATAATATTGTTGTCCCATCCTCAGTTTTCTCCTATCACAACCATTAACTATTTAAAAATCACCATTGGCCTCATGGTGAAATCCCTGAGTGGTTGTCTTTTTCTCCGGCCACTTAGTTCGGAAGGAGGTCTGTATCTTTGTAGTGACTGTTGAATATCCACTTGTATTGATCATATCTTCACTAATGCTGAAGAGCTTTGCTCCAAAGCAATATCAGTTTCCATTCCCGGCTGTAGTGACCATAAAATTGTGGATTTAACAAGGAAATCCAAAGTGCCAAATGTTGGGCCTAAAGTCATTTATAAGAGATAATACAAAATGTTTCCTCAGGATTTGTTTGTGGAAGACAATGTATGTTGGTTTGATGTGTATGAGGAAGTGAATCCAGATGCAGCACTGCAAGTTTTTGTAAAAGTATTACTGCCAATTGTTTATAAGCATGCACCTGTTAAGTAACTAACTTTGAGAAATGTTATAGCCCCCTGGATTGATGATGAATTGCAAAATTGTATGGTTCAAAGAAATTCTGCAAAAGAGGTGGCAAACACGTCGGGCTGCTCAGCTGATTGGTTGACATACTGTAAATTGAGAAATGTGACTAAACTTAACAAAAAGAAGAATATATTATATTACCAAACACAGATAAATGACATAAAACACAATGGAAAAAAACTTTGATATACCTTAAATAATATCATGGGTGGAAAACCCAATTAATCTTCATTGAAGTTGATGGTTCATTTATAACAAAATCTTTCGATATTGCCAGTCATTTCGATGACTATTTACAGACTCCACACTGACTGAGGAGTAGTATTAAGGATCTTCCTTCTCTCAAGCGACACGCATCTTTTTATTGCTGAATTACTGAATTGCTATTTCATTAGTGATACTCAGTAGTGAAATGACAACATTGAACCATCATACAGTATTTTTGTACAAAATATCTAATGAAAGAGAAAGATTGCTGTTTTGAATTTGGTCAAGTTAGTGTGGGAGAGGTGGAAAAACTATTGTTATCAATAATGATAAGCCACCAGGTATAGACAACCTTGATGGGAAACTATTGTTATCAATAGTTATCAATGGGGTGGCAGGGTAGCCTAGTGGTTAGAGCGTTGGACTAGTAACCTAAAGGTTGCAAGTTCAAATCCCCGGCTGACAAGGTACAAATCTGTCGTTAAGCCCCTGAACAGGCATAAAGGTGTGTGTTTAACTATACTTGTGGGGACCAGAAGACCCCACAAGTATAGTAAACCAAATTCAAATTGACAAACGGGACATTTTTGTTAGTCCCCACAAGGTCAAATGCTATTTCTAGGAGGTTAAGGTTCGAATTACTGTTAGGTATAGAATTAGGTTTTGGGGTTAAGGTTAGGGTAAGGGAAAATAGGATTTTGAATGGGACTGAATTGTGTGTCCCCACAAGGTTAGTTATACAAGACTGTGTATCTGTCCACAGGTGTGGAAGGAAGCTAAAGTAATTCCACTGCCTAAAAAATAGTAAAGCACCCTTTGCTGGCTCTAACAGCCCCCCAATCAGTTTTCTGTCTGTTCTTATTAAAATGATGGCAAGGATTGTGTTTTGCCAAATACAATGCTATTTTTACATCAACACATAGCCTTCAATTCATTACAGTTTCATCTCTTAACAAAAGGAAAAGAAACCAATGAATACATTTACCCAATAAATGTATGTAAAATGTAGTTTCCCCAACCCTGACTTTGAATACCAGTGCTCGAAGACCTAAACCAACTGGAGTTGTACCTAAAGGGTGGGACCATTGAGCAAGTTGAGGAAGCTGAACTCCTAGGTATAACATTGGATGGTCAAGTCATACTGACAAAGTTGTTGTGAAGATTGGGAGGGGTATGTCTGTTATAAAAAGATGTCATGCATTTTTTTACACAAACCAACTGTAGTAGTTGTTCTGGTCTTGTCCCATCTTGATTACTGTCCTGTAATATGGTCAAGTACAGCGAAGAAAGACCTAGCAAAGCTGCAGCTGGCTTAAAACAGAGCAGCACACCTTTAGGTGCCTTTTGGCAAACTCCAAGAGGGCTGTCATGCACCTTTTACTGAGGAGTGCCTTCTGACCTCATGGCTTGGTTTTTTGCTCTGACATGCACTGTCAACTGTGGGACCTTATATAGACAGGTGTGTGCTTTCAAAATCATGTCCAATCAATTGAATGTACCACAGGTGGACTCTAATCAAGTTGTATAAACATCATGGATGATCAATGGAAACAGGATGCACCTGAGCTCAATTTTGAGTCTCATAGCAAAGGGTCTGAATACTTATGTAAATAAGGTATTTCTAATACATTTGCCAATTTCGCTTTGTCATTATGGAGTATTGTGTGTAGATTGACGAAAAAAAAAAAGAATTTTTTTTAAAATAAGGCTGTAACGTAACAAAATGTGGAAAAAGTCAAGGGGTCTGAATACTTTCCAAATGCACTGTATGTTGTTGTGTTTTACATTTGTGTGACTTTCCTTGTCTATCAGTGTTTTGTTACTTGTTATGTTTTTTGTGGACCCAAAAGCTAATGGGGGATCTAAATAAACAAGGGAGCTGCATTTTCTAAAGGCCATCATTAGGCTTCCATCAGCCAGTTGTCTATTAGCGCTATCATGCCAACGTCATGACAATGGCAATTGGCTTGACCAGGATACTGGACAGCAATGGAGTAGGCAAGAGCACAAACAGATCTGGGGCCAGTTAGCAGCATTATTCACTTTCCTGACATCTTAACCATACAATCCTTTCTTAGCTTTATTCTGTGGTTTCAGGTTGTGCACAAGGCGGCCATCACCGTGGATGAGACCAGCAGCACCGGGAATGTTCATGCCCCGAACATCTTCGCTAGTCTACCTCCTCGGCTCACCGTCAACCGGCCTTTCCTCTTCCTCATTTACCACCAGGCCACCAGCAGCATTCTCTTCATGGGCAGGGTGATCGACCCCACCAAGAAGTAACTGCAACCATAACCATTGTGTCATAGGTGTTTGTGGTTGAGTAATAACACTGTAACTAATGGTCTTGTCTGCCTGTATTGTCCTCTAATAAACACTCAAGTTGCAGGGCACCATAGGAGTCTGTGTAGATAATATTAATGCATCCATTTGGTGAACTATAGGTCATATTCAGATATAGTGACACTTGAGGTCAGATTGCAATTGGACAAAATGTCTAGTTTTCAGTATTTGCATACCAATATGCTGAGCAGTTATGTAATTGCCTTCATCTTAAGTACTACTCTCCTTCTCTGTTTTGCTCCCTCCCTTTACGAGGCTTAATTTGTCATTTTAAAAGGCGCTGAACATGTTTTGCCTGCTGTACTCTAAAATTATAACATTTGCACTATGTAACCTAAAGGGACCAATTGTGTTTAAAACAGAACAAAGGACTAACAAACTCTGTGGTGTTTTCCGGGACACAGATTAAGCCTAGTCCTGGACTGAAAATTACTTTAGGAGATTCACCATTGAACATGCTTTTTAGTCCAGGACTAGGGTCAATCTGTGTCAGAGAGAATCTGCCCCAAAAAGTCATTCACTGACTTATGCTTTATATTAGAATAAGAAAGTAAGTAAATTGAGCTCATTATCATGTCACATATTCAACACAGGTTTATTGATTGGGTGGTGAGGGTTGGCATGGGTGGATCACTCAGGCGCTTCAGAGGCACCAGGCACAATCTCATTGGTGGGATGGAGAAATTCCGGTACCAATCACAAGTGTTGGATCATATAGTCATAAAAACTGCTTTGTTTTCTTCAATAGCCATTTGGGAAAATATAAAACATAAGAGAAGAGACTTTTCAAAGCATGCTATAATACAGAAAAAAATTGCCAATAAATAAAGGTACAAATAAAATGCATACTGTTACATATTTTGTTTGTAATTACTAATTGTTTGTGAAATGGAACGAGTTACGAGTATTTGTGGAATAAGGCAGAGATGGGTTCGATGTCAGTTCTGTTTCCCATTGGCGTAATTAAGACTCCGGACGTCTTTCCCCCGCAAGCCAATGTTGAAGTGTTTATTAGGGTTTGTTTGTCATTTGGAACCTGAAGCAGGGGGAGGACAGATGCACACTTTTGACAACTTGAGATAGATGAAGGAGGATGACCATCAGAGCAGGGGTGTAGTGATCGTGGCCACCCGGTTCTTCACAATGCCTTGACCTCAAGGTCATCGCCGGGGACTAAGGGGTCTGTCATCGCCCCCATATAGCCAGCTTCACTCCCTCCCCGACTGCATACCGAAAGAGTTGGACTTCCTTTGTCTGGAAAACAGAACAGAATACAGGAGGTGCAGGTAAGCATTGGGTAAACAAGTTAATAAGTAGTAAACAAGGAGTGACCTATGCCAAATCGACACCTAGCTCCCGCCCCTACATATGAGTTGGGCAATTTCTCCTGGCAAAGGCTGGTATGAGTGCAGGTTCTGATTATTTGAATCGGGGGTGTTAAAGCTGAGAGGATGAGGTGTATGCAATATGGTACAAATTCCACCTGGCCAATCTCATCCCAAAATCATGGGCATTGTTATGGAGTTGGTCCACCCTTTGCTATAACAGACTCCACACTTCTGGGAAGGCTTTCCACTAGAATTTGGAACATTGCTATGGGGACTTGCTTCCATTCAGCCACAAGCACTAGTAACGTTGGGCACTGATGTTGGGTGATTAAGCCTGGCTCACAGTCGGCGCTCCAATTCATTCCAACGGTGTTTGATGCGGTTGAGGTCAGGGCTCTGTGCATAACACTCAAGTTCTTCCACACCATATACAGTCATGGCCAAAAGTTGAGAATGACACACATATTAATTTTTGTCAGATGTTACTATGGAATACTGAAGTATAATTACAAGTATTTCATACGTGTCAAAGGCTTTTATTGACAATTACATGAAGTTGACACAAATAGTCAATATTTGCAGTGTTGACACTTCTTTTTCAAGACCTCTGCAATCCGCCCTGGCATGCTATCTATTAACTTCTGGCCCACATCCTGACTGATGGCAGCCCCTTCTTGCATAATCAATGCTCACCATGAAAATGTGAAAATGTATATCTGTGTCATTCTCACGACTGTAGATTGCAAAATAGTTGGGAAGAGATTTTTAATGATTCCATGGCACATGTTTTAGGAACTTATACACAAAATGCTGCCGGATTCAAAACTTAGAATTTCTCAATTTAAATTATACCAAATTCTTGCAACCAATTGTTTTGGTACTGTCCATATGTAGCTTGTTTTTGGTCACAGGTTCAGGAATGGCTGAAGAATTGCAACATTTACCTGGAGCTAACTCTGGAAATAACACTGCTCTGTGATTTGAAAAGTCAGTCAATTTATCAATAATATAACACTTTTAACAAAAAATGTCTCTTTAATTTACAATCTGTAGGAACTATGAGAATAGAAAGGTTCAGAATTGTTGTGAAATATCATCAACATTGAAAAATATATGGCAACTAGAAATCTAAACTGGATGGTGTTCAGAGATAGATGGGTGGGGTTGAGTGGAGAATGTGTTTTCACTGCACCAGAATTCAATGGCGGTGAGCTTTACACCCCTCCAACTGATGCTTGGCATTGTGGTGATTTTAGGCTTGTGTGTGCGGCTGTTTGGCTATGGAAACTCATTTAATGAAGCTGCTCGACAAACAGTTTTTGTGCTGACGTTGCTTCCAGAGGCACTTTAGTACTCACTAGTGAGTGTTGCAACTGAGGACAGATGATTCTTACACTTGCCGGTTCCATTCTGTGAGCTTGTGTGGCCTACCACATCGCGGCTGAGCTGTTGTTGCTCCTAGATATTTCCACTTCACTATGACAGCACTTACAGTTGACCAAGGTAGCTCTAGTAGGGCAGAAATTTGACGAACTGACTTGTTGGAAAGGTGGCATCCTATGACGCTGCTACTTTGAAAGTCACTGAGCTCTTCATTTTAAGGCCATTCTACTGACAATGTTTGTCTATGGAGATTGCATGTCTGTGTGCTCGATTTTATACACCTGTCAGCAACGGATGTGGCTGAAATAGCCAAATTCACTAATTTGAAGGGCTGTCCACATATATTATAAACTCAGCAAAAAAGGAAACGCCCCTTTATCAGGATCCTGTCTTTCAAAGATAATTCGTAAAAATCCAAATAACTTCACAGATCTTCATTGTAAACAGTTTTGTGTATAATATAACACTGTTTCCCATGCTTGTTCAATGAACCATAAACAATTAATGAACATGCACCTGTGGAACGTTCATTAAGACACTAACAGCTTAAAAACGGTAGGCAATTAAGGTCACAGTTATAAAAACTTAGGACACTAAAGAGGCCTTTCTACTGACTCTGAAAAACACCAAAAGAAAGATGCCCAGGGTCCCTGGTCATCTGCGGAAACGTGCCTTAGGCATGCTGCAAGGAGACAGATGTGGCCAGGGCAATAAATTGCAATGTACGTACTGTGAGACGCCTAAGACAGCACTACAGGGAGACAGGACGGACAGCTGATCGTCCTCGCAGTGGCAGACCACGTGTAACAACACCTGCTCAGGATCGGGTACATCTGAACATCACACCTACAGGACAGGTACAGGATCGAAACAACAACTGCCCGAGTTACACCAGGGACGCACAATCCCTCCATCAGTGCTCAGACTGTCCACAATAGGCTGAGAGAGGCTAGACTGAGGGAGGCCCTCACCAGACATCACCGGCAACAACGTCGCCTATGGGCACAAACCCACCGTCGCTGGACCAGACGGGACTGGCAAAAATTGCTCAGCACTGACGAGTCATGGTTTTGTCTTACCAGGGGTGATGGTCGGATTCGCGTTTATCGACGAAGTAATGAGCGTTACACCGAGGCGTGTACTCTGGAGCGGGATCGATTTGGAGGTGGAGGGTCCGTCATGTCCACCGAAAAGCCAAGATCTCAATCCCATTGAGCACGTCTGGGACCTGTTGGATCGGAGGGTGAGGGCTAGGGCCATTCCCCCCAGAAATGTCCGGGAACTCGCAGGTGCCTTGGTGGAAGAGTGGGGTAACATCTCACAGCAAGAACTGGCAAATCTGGTGCAGTCCATGAAGAGGAGATGCACTGCAGTACTTAATGCAGCTGGTGGTCACACCAGATACTGACTGTTACTTTTGATTTTGACCCCCCCTTTGTTCAGGGACACATTATTCAATTTCTGTTAGTCACATGTCTGTGGAACTTGTTCAGTTGTTGAATCTGGTTATGTTCATACAAATATTTACACATCTTAAGTTTGCTGAAAATAAACGCAGTTGACCGTGAGAGGACATTTCTTTTTTTTGCTGAGTTTATATACAAAAGTATCTACACAAGTACTGAGGGTACTGGGCATGGGTCGATTTGGGATTGGAAAGTTCGCTTCACTGGAGTTCCTAAAAGTCACTTAGACTGATATCAAAGGTCACGTTGAAAGATGTGCCGTTGAAGATTGTTTGGATTGTTTAAATGCATTTCCAAAAAGTCACTGACAATTTGTGTACTCATCATAAGTTAAATAATGCATGTGTCAGATGGAGTCTATTGCAATTTCCAAAATGCATTACCATTTTGGTTTGGATTTGGTATTTGTGTGGATAGACTCACAAAGTGTAACTATAGGTGTGAGTGCAGATATCTGCTATATTGACAGAATCGTGGGGATTGTGTAATCATCCAAAAAGACAACAGTTCAACAGAGTCATGTTCATTAGGGCACGCATGGGAAATCTTTCAAAAATGTTTTTCAACATAAACAAAAAGTCCACATAAACCATCCCTGTTTCAGTCTGATTTTCCCCCAATTTGGTGCCTAATGAACACAACCCTGGTAATAACTGACTAACTGCAATAAGGCAGGACATTCTTTTTGGCCACACTTTACATGACATAGGCTTTAGACCAGAGGAACTACAGTACAAGTGGAATAACCCATATATTTATCCTGCCTTCTAAGAACATGCTGATGTGCAGTACTTACCACATTTGCCCTCACTTGTTTGTCTTTGCGCTCACATTTTGCCTTGTAAAACAGAATTGGGGGTGGTAAGTGCTGTTACCTGCCTTTACTTCTAATCACATAAGTTAAAGTTATTCCTAATAAACTTATACTACTAAACCTGAAATGATGCCCATGTAATGTAAAGGTTTGTGTTGCCTTGTTTTATAAAGCATCTGTATAGTGGACTTGGTGGAAGATGAGCGTCAATGCTTAGCCCCCCCCCCCCTACCCTTTCATGTATATCTAAATGGATAAATTGGGTGTTAGCATTAGCAATATGAAAACAGATTAATCTTGCCCTGTGACTGACTAGGTTGAAATGATCGCCATATTTCTTACACCTATCCCATCCTTTCAGATCTTCACAAGCGCCAAGGGGAAGTGGTCACCAACCATGGTCCTGGAGCGTTAAAGGGTCCAGCACAGCACTGGCATACCTGATTCTACTAACCAACTGCTTATCCAAGGTAAATCAGGCGTATCAGGTCCACCTTGTAGCTCTCTAGGGCAGTGCTCTCCTATGCTGGTCCTGGGGACCAACAGTGTACTTCGTAGGCTTTTTCTCCAGCACCTACATACCTGATTTTACTTATCTCCAAAGCCAAATCAAATCAAATGTATTTATATAGCCCTTCGTACATCAGCTGATATCTCAAAGTGCTGTACAGAAACCCAGCCTAAAACCCCAAACAGCAAGCAATGCAGGTGTAGAAGCACCACTTGATTAGGCAAATCAGGTTTGTTAGTGTTGGGCGAGAACAAAAGCCTGTAATCCATATGGGTCTCTCCTTGGACCAGGCTTAGTGACCACTGGCCTAGAGGGTTGACTAGACCAGAGGCTGTAGGGGGTGGACTTTGAGTAACCCTATTTCACTGTTACATCACTATGTAAACAACGACTGTATAAGCGGGGTAAACAGTTGCAAGTTACATTTTTAGCACCATAAAATACTAAAAGTGAACTGGTTTGTCCCAACTCTGTTGCTCTAAAATGCATTCATTTAATGTTTTATCTCTTTCCTCAGAGTTAAGTTGTTCACAGGAATGTCTCGCTTGCTAAATAGTAACAACTCGCTACTCTTTGGAACCTGGGGTGTATTTGCTTCACTGCAGTTCCAAAAAGTCACTTAAGACTAATATCAAAGAAGTCACGCTGAAAGATATGCCGTTCAAGTTGGTTTTGATTGTGTCAATGCAAAAAAATCACTGACATAATTTGTGTACTCAGAGGTAAAATAATGCATTGGTTTGGGATGGTGTCTATTGCAATTTCCAAAATCCATTTACTTTGGTTTGGATTTGGTATTGTTGTGGATTCAAATCATGAAGGAGCCAACAAGCTATAGGTGTGAGTGCAGATATCTAAACTTGATGAACTAATATCTCCTATTGAACATGGGGTGTATGCATTAGTTCACACCGTAGAAAAACGTTTTTCAACGAAAACCAGAGTTTCATATTGGACAAGTTCAGGTTGCCCCCTCCCCGTTTCGGTCTGTTTGGTTCCTAGTGAACACATCCCTGGCGGGCACACAGTTTTTCAAACGGTGATGCCGTAGTAAAATAGGGTTATTGGAATTGGACGGAGGACGATGAGTGCTGAGAGAGGACCTACATGGAGAGTTTTCTGGACTGGGTGTCCTTGCTCCCGTTGGTGGAGCGGTGGTCCAGGGTGCTGCTGCGGTGCTGGTGTTGGTGCGGGTGGTCCACCAAGGTGTTGGTGGTGTTGCTGCGGATCAGGACGGGCATGGAGGAAGCCGAGGGAGTTGGAGACAGCACCGACGACGCTGCTGCCACGCTGAAGTGGTGCGACCGCAGAGCCTCGTCCGCTGCAACACACACACAGGAAGTGATGAGGTGACTGATGATGTGACAGACTAAGTGATGAGGTAACCACAGGAAGTGACACAGTGGAAAATTTGGATTTAAAATAATTGTTTATTTATTCATGCTAATTTAGTTGACAGGGAGAGAGCACATGCTCCAGGGCTCTCCAAATCAGGGGTTTGGAAGGTCACCTGAGTCTGTATGTATTTAGGGAATAGTTCACTCCAAAAATTAGATAGGGCTGATCTTTTCTGTAATTTGGCATTGACATCTGTACATTTGTCCTCATGTTTATAATCTGATGGGCTGGAATGTGGACACCATACCGATTGAGGTTTACAAATGGTTATCAAGGAATTGTGTTCATATTTCTGTATTTATTTATTTAATATCGGCACTAAAATCAGATGAGTTGCACTAAAATAGGAGTTGCACTTACAAGAATGACCCAGCTTTTTGGGGTATTGCATTACTTTAACAGAAGGATCACACATGGTTACATTTAATTTAATTTGTTGTAATATTCTAGGAAGGTTCTCCGAATGATTTGACATTGGGAATGTTCTCAAAAAGTTCAAAGAACTTTAAGAAACAATGTTCTTCTGAGGGAATGTTTCAGTACTTTCAGGATAACGTTTCCAACATGGTTCTTTTTGAAGTCATGTTCTCAAATTGTTCAGAGAACTTTAAGAAACAACATTCTTCTGTGGGAATTTCAGTACTGCCACAGAACATTTCACTAAAAGTTCCCATGTTTAATGTAATATTTTTTACTACATTCTGGGAACATTCCAAAAAATTGTGTGACTTAAGCGATGTTCTCAGAACGTTCAGAGAATGTATATTTCATGTCAGTTCTTACCAATATTCTGGGAATGTTCTAAAATATGATATTCTACACATTGACGTCAAACTTTAAAGGTCCAATGCAGCTGTTTTTATCTGAATATAAAATAGTTTTGGGGTAAACTTACTGTGATTGTTTTCAATTGAAATGGTCAAAAATAACATTTTGCTAGGACTGTCTGGGAGTGGTCTTAGATGGGAGGGGAAAACTGAAAACTAGCTGTTATTGGAAGAGGTTTGGAATTCTTTCTTCCTGGTGATATCACTAGGCAGGCCAAAACACCATCCCACCAAAACAGCCTGAAATATCAGGCAGTCTTTTCAAACAGCTCTTACACTAAAAGGGCATTATTAATTTTCACAATTTCACAGTACTATTCTAACCTCATATTGTGGAAATATATATAAAAACACAGGAAATCACATTCTTGACTGCACTGGGCCTTTAGATTTTGTTCTCACAACATCAAAACTTTCCATAAAAACCACAAGAAAACGTTTGTACAGTGTTAATAGAATGTTATTTAAAAACAATACCATTCCCTTTCTCAGCTTCAACAAAACTCTATCCTACAGTATATCTTGTTAAGTGTGTTCAGGTGCTTTGGTCGTGCCCACTAATTGGCCACACCTGAACTTAATGAGTGAATAAACAAAAATGAACAGCTTTGTATGCGTAACAAAACATGGCACGCTGGTGCCAACCTGGTGGCGCAGGGGACTAATTCCATGGATAGAGAAGATAAGATCATAGAATCAAATCTCACTGATGCTGTGCAGTGGTGTAAAGTACTTAAGTAAAAATAATATAAACTACTACTTAAATATTTTTTTTAGGGTATCTGTACTTTACTATTTATATTTTCACTTCACTACATTCCTAAAGAAAATTATGCACTTTTTACTCCTTACATTTTCTCCGACACCCAAAAGTAATCGTTAAATTTTGAAGAGAATATCCCTGGTCATCTCTACTACCTCTGACCTGGCGGACTCACTAAACACAAATGCTTTGTTTCTGAATGATGTCTGAGGGTTGGAGTGTGCCCCTGGCAATCTACAAATGAGAAAAACACGAACAATTGTGCCATCTTGTTTTCTTAATATATGGAGTTTGAAATTATGTATACTTTTATTTTGATACTAAAGTACATTTTTGCAATTACATTTACTTTTGATACTGTAGTATATTTAAAACCAAATACTTTTAGAACTAAAACTAAATACTTTTACTCAAGTAGTATTTTACTGGGTGACTTTTACTTGAGTGATTTCCTATTAAGGTATCTTTACTTTGACTCAAGTATAATTATTGGGTACTTTTCCCACCACTGATGAAAAATGTACGTGTTTGAATGATTAATGCCAAAGAAAATAAATGTATGTGTGTTTAGAGTTTAAAAACGTTGACACAAAATAAATATTTTTTTAGTGAAAGAAAAAACTAGTTTTTTAGTTTAAAAAAAAACTTTAAATTTTGTTCTTAGTGTTAAGAAAATGTTCAATAATAACCATAAAACTTTTATAACATGTAGAGAACGTTCTCAGAATGTTATTTCAAATAACCTACAATTTCCATTCTCAGAGCCTCAATAAAACCTCCCAGGAAAAACTTTAAAGTAACTAGAGTAAAACATTCTCAGAACCTCCCTGCAAACTAAAAACAAACTGTTGTTTTTAGGTCGCTTTTGTTGTCAGAATGTACTTTTTTGTTTTACCGGTTAAGAAATGTAGTGCTTTGTTCCCGGAACCAATCTGAAACCAACAACAAAGGTTGGTTCCCACAACTTCCAAGGAACTAGCTGGGAAAAATAGGATGATTTGCACTAAAATAGGATGAGCAATGCACTAAAATAGGAATACTTGATTACCATTCATAGGAAGCAAGTTCTTCCCTTTTCCAGGACAGCTTCCTGAATCCTTGACCTTTCTGGGGAGGAAAACCAAGAAGGAAGAACGTGTCAAGACAATAACAAGTGGCTAAAACATATACGTGGTCCCATAAATATAAATGTTACTGGAATGTGTGTGTGCGTGCGAGATGTATTTTCTTAAAATAACAATCGAAAAGCATAGCTGTTCCTATAAAGAGTATTTCTTTAAAATAAATCCATACATTTATGTTTGATTAAATATATTATATCAAAATATATTTCAGCAAAATTATATAGTGATGTTTTGGGTTAGGGATATGGTTGGACAGGGTACTACTTACAGAGTTTTGTCTGGATTAGCCATCTTGGGTGTAGTAGGGTGGCTGCTAAGCGACCGACTCCGTGCCAGTTTGGCCTTCCTCAACTCTTTACCTGTAGATTCATCATCACCATGATCAAACACTATCTCCACCAAGTTGAACAGGATAGCTTACTGGCTCATATGCTTTTTGTCTTGATTCACTCAGTTGAAAGCGCTTTGTCGTGTGCAACAATCTGCTACTGTTGCTGTGGGAACAGAGTTATCAAAACCCTTACAGTTATGCTAGAATGGCATACATTTCTATCCATGGTCAAGGAAGTGCTTTGGTAACACTTTACAATAAATTAAATCTTCAAAAATGTGTGTTTACAAATAATAAAATACAAATGTATTAATTGTTCATAGAGTTAATAAATGCTTATAAGGTGTTGCCAGTGTTTCTCTCTCCCACGTTGACACATTTCCCAATTGGAAAAATAAAGATATTGATTGATTCCCAATCTTACCGGAGGAGGTGGACAAAGTGGCCCCGGACGTGGATCCAGACAGGCCCTTGGTCCCTGACAACCCTGTCTTACTGTCCCTCCCTGCCAACACAGCCACCCACACAGTCACAACATGTCACAGGGCACCATGTCTCAATGAATTTGAGATCTGTGTATTATCTATAATACAGTTGAAATCAGAAGTTAACATACACCTTAGCTAAATACATTTAAACTCAAGTTTCGAAATTCCTGACATTTAATCATGTCTTAGGTCAGTTAGGATCACCACTTTATTTTAAGAATGTGAAATGTAGAAATAATAGTAGAGAGAATGATTTATTTCAGTTTTTATTTATTTCATCACATTCCCAGTGGGTCAGAAGTTTACATACATTCAGTTAGTATTTCGTAGCATTGCCTTGCAATTGTTAAACTTGGGTCAAACGTTTCGGGTAGCCTTCCATAAGCTTCCCACAATAAGTTGGGTGAATTTTGGCCCGTTCCTCCTGACAGAGCTGGTGTAACTGAGTCAGGTTTGTAGGTCTCCTTGCTCGCACACACTTTTTCAGTTCTGCCCACACATTTTCTATAGGATTTAGAGCTTTGTGATGGCCACTCCAATACATTGGCTTTGATGTCCTTAAACCATTTTGCCACAACTCTGGAAGTATGCTTGGGGAAGTATGCTTTGGAAGACCCATTTGCGACCAAGCTTTAACTTCCTGACTGATGTCTTGAGATGTTGCTTCAATATATCAACATAATTTTTCAGCCTCATGATGCCATCTATTTTGTGAAGTGCACCAGTCCCTCCTGCAGCAAAGCACCCCCACAACATGATGCTGCCACCTGCGTGCTTCACGGTTGGGATGGTGTTCTTCGGCTTGCAAGCCTCCCCCTTTTTCCTCCAAACATAACGATGGGTATTATGGATAAACAGTTATATTTTTGTTTCATCAGACCAGAGGACATTTCTCCAAAAAGTATGATCTTTGTCCCTATGTGTAGTTACAAACCGTAGTCTGGCTTTTTTATGTCGGTTTTGGAGTAGTGGCTTCTTCCTTGCTGAGCGGCCTTTCAGGTCATGTCGATATAGGACTAGTTTTACTGTGGATATAGATACTTTTGTACCGGTTTCCTCCAGCATCTTCACAACGTCCTTTGCCGTTGTTCTGGGATTGATTTGCACCTTTCACACCAAAGTACGTATTTCTAGGAGACAGAACGCGTCTCCTTCCTGAGCAGTATGGCGGCTGAGTGGTCCCATGTTGTTTATACGTGCGTACTATTGTTTGTACAGATGAACGTGGTACCTTCAGGCGTTTGGAAATTGTTCCCAAGGATGAACCAGACTTGTGGAGGTCTACAATTTTATTTCTGAGGTCTTGGCTGATTACTTTTGATTTTCCCATGATGTCAAGCAAAAGCACTGAGTTTGAAGGTAGGCCTTGAAATAGATCCACAGGTACACCTTCAATTGACTCAAATGATGTCAATTAGCCTATCAGAAGCTTCTAAAGCCATGACATCATTTTATGGAATTTTCCAAGCTGTTTAAAGGCACAGTCAACTTAGTATATGTAAACTTCTTGACACACTGGATTTGTGATACAGTGAATTATAAGTGAAATAATCTGTCTGTAAACAATTGTTGGAAAAATTTACTTGTGTCATGCACAAAGTAGATGTCCTAACCGACTTGCCAAAACTATAGTTTGTTAACAAGAAACTTGTGGAGTGTTTGAAAAAAACGAGTTTTAATGACTCCAACCTAAGTGTATGTAAACTTCCGACATCAACTGTATATTAGTAAGAATCTCAAAGCAGATGTGTGATGTGTGTGGGAACGTACGTTTCTTTTCTGTGTGTTTTTCACTGGTGAGCTTGGCTTCGCTCTGCTGTCGCTCTAGCTGTTCCTGTGGTGGACGAGAGTAGCGACTCAAAGGGTTAAAAAAAAAGAAACAACGGCAGTTATTGCAATCTGTAAAATGTAAACACAACTGTGACATATTCATCATATTAGAGGTCTTGTTTTGACACAATAACATTATGGTAGCTAGCAAAATAGTGTTGATGCAGTTGCTAACTAACTGTAAATAGCTGTAGCAAGCTATCAAACTAACTTGGCTAATGGTGGGGCCAACTATTTATTATACTGTATTAATATATTTATTTATAGTTAACTAGCTAGATACTGCACCACTCTTTACTAGCAAACACAATGCTAATAAAATTATAGGTTACTAATTACCTTAGGTTATAGATTAAAATTGTTTTACATGTTGACATTTGAAGTTTCTTTGTGCCTTGTACAACCAAGCCCATATATCCCCCTTCAAAAGACCCCTTCCTTGCTGCTTACTGCTATATTTACAACTAAGAATTGTGACAAAATAAACTATCACAACAACCAGGAATAGATACCAAGGCCAAGGACACACACACACACACACACACACACACACACACACACACACACACACACACACACACACACACACACACACACACACACACACACACACACACACACACACACACACACACACACACACACACACACACACACGAGAGGGTCACCTCTGAAAAAGTTTGAATACCACTGGACTAGAGCAGGGTGCTAGAGGAATTGAATAACAGGACATCAATCCATCTCTTTATAAATAAAGAGAGTCAAAAAAGCTTTCTGAAGAAAGGAATGAAAATAGAATCTTTGAAAAGGTTAATTCATGCACGGGTATGGATGTTAAAAATACCAATATTGTTCTGATCAAAGACGCATGTTTGCTTGTTTTATTTTCCACTAATAATAAACTGACAGTGCTGTACGCATAAAAGGGGGCTTATAAAATATTAGTTCTACAAATAACAAGAACAAGGCGATGTTTGGTGACATAGTGCTACGTATTGACAGGATGGTGTAAAATCCCTCACCATCTTTAGAAGAGGGTTAATAGTACATACACTAACAAGCTTAACTTGTGTGTGTGTGTGGTGCTATGAGTTACTGCCCCAAAATCTACATTGTATAAAAATAAGTTGTTTTTATATAAGTCCCTCACCATCTCCAGCAGTAGAGTCTCTTCCTTCTCCTTCTTCTGGTCTAGTAGATCTCTCTCGTGTCTCTTATGGTACTAACATGGAAAAGTACATATTATACTGTATTCAAATCAGACCTGTGGTAGCACTTCCATGTTGTAACAATAGAAAGCAACCTTTCGGGATAATAGAGCTGTACTCGGACCCCTCAACTTTTTTCACATTACAGCCTTATTTTAAAATAGAGTAAAAAAATGTTTTATCCTCAGCAATCTACAGACAATACCTCATAATGACAAAGTGAAAACAGGTTTTCTGCAGCATTGAAAGTCCCCCAAAACACAGTGGCCTCCATCATTCAGGCCAAAGAGTTCAATCTTGGTTTCATCAGACCAGAGAATCTTATTTCTCATGGTCTGAAGGAGACTTTTTGTGCCTTTTGGCAAACAGTCATGTGCATTTTACTGAGGAGTGGCTTCAGTCTGGCCACTCTACAATAAAGGCCTGATTGGTAGAGTGCTGGGGTTGTCCTTCTGGAGGATAGACTTATGGTCATATTTGCCAAATGGAGGGCGAGGGAGCGCGTTGTATGCGTCTCTGTGTGTGGAGTAAACGTGGTCTAGAGTTGTTTTCCTCTGGTTGCTTCAAGTGACATGCTGGTTGAAATTAGGTAAAACAGGATTTAAGTTTGCCTGCATTAACTAGGAGCGCCGCTGCTGATCACTAGGAGCGGCGCTTCTGGATGAGCATTTTCTTGTTTTCTTATGGCCTTATCCAGCTGGTTGAGTGCGGTCTTAGTCCTAGCATCGGTTTGTGGTGGTAAATAGATGGCCTTGAATAATTTAGATGAACTTTCTTGGTAGCTAGTG
Source organism: Oncorhynchus keta (assembly GCF_023373465.1). Taxonomy (NCBI): domain Eukaryota; kingdom Metazoa; phylum Chordata; class Actinopteri; order Salmoniformes; family Salmonidae; genus Oncorhynchus; species Oncorhynchus keta. The sequence continues at coordinate 57,276,387 of NC_068439.1, read as the reverse complement.
TGGTCTACAGCTTATCATAAGCTACTCTACCTCAGGCGAGCAATACCAGACGTAGCTTCCCTTCTCTGTCCTGTCGATGCATGGAAAATCCCGCCAGCTCTATATTATCCGTGTCGTCGTTCAGCCACAACTCGGTGAAACATAAGATATTTAGTTTTTAATGTTCCGTTGGTAGAATAGTCTTGATTGTATAGCATCCCTTTTGTTTTCCAGTGATTGCAAGTTGGCCAATAGAAAGGATGGTAGTGGAGGATTATGCACTTGCCTATGAAATTCTCAGAAGCCCCCTCTTTCTCCGTCTTTTCTTCACTCAAATGACAGGGATACTCGTTAAAGAAAAAGTCTTCGTCCAGTTCAAGGTGAGTAATCGCTGTTCTGACGTCCAGAAACACATTTCTGTCATATGAGACAGTAGCAGCAACATTATGTACAAAATAAGTTTAAAAAACAAGTTACAAACAACGTGAAAAAACTAACAAAATAGCCATAAAACGGCAGCCATCCCCTCCGGTGTCAATCATGTCAAATCAATTGAATTTACCACCCGTGGACTCCAATCAAGTTGAAGAAACATCTGAAGGATGATCAATGGAAACAGAATTCACCCGAGGTAAATTTCTCATAGCAAAGGTTTTGAATACTGGTTTTGAATTTTTATTACATTTGCAAACATTTCTAAAAACCTGTTTTCGCTTTGTCATTGTGTATTGTGTGTAGACTTTAGATTTTTATTTATTTAATACATTTTAGAATAAGTCTGTAAAATAACAAAATGTGGATAAAGGGAAGGTGTCTGAATACTTTCCAAATGAGCCTGGAGCAAATAAGGGTTAAATGCCTTGCTCAAAGGCATGTTGACAGATTTTTCACCATGTGGGCTTGGGTATTCGAACCAGCAACCTTTCAGTTACTGCCCAATGCGCTAACTGGTAGGGTCTAACCGCCAGGCTACCTGCTGCCCACCATATCAATACAATAAATTAAAATGTAAATACAACTGGCGACACCTCGTCATTTTTGCAGAGAGGTTTTTGAAACGACAGATTTATAGTAGCTTGCAAAATAGTGTAGAAACGGTTGCTAACTAACTGTAAGCAACTTTAGCTGACATGCTTATAGGACATTGCTATCTGCTACATAACCATTCTTCCAAGTATTCTAAAAAGAGTGAAGAAAGTAAGGGATTACTTACAGGTTCTGTGATGTCCATTTTGTCTAATTCCAGCACTGTCTAAAAAAATAAATAAAAAGAATGTTTACATATATATATATCTATATATATATATATATATATATATATATATATATATATATATATATATATATATATATATATATATATATATATATATATATATATATATATATATATATATATATATATATATATATATATATATATATATATATATATATATATATATATATATATATATATATATATATATATATATATATATATATATATATATATATATACATATATATATATGTGTGTGTATATATATATATATGTGTGTGTGTGGTATATATATATATATATATATATATATATACAGTGGGGCAAAAAAGTATTTAGTCAGCCACCAATTGTGCAAGTTCTCCCACTTAAAAAGATGAGAGAGGCCTGTAATTTTCATCATAGGTATACTTCAACTATGACAGATAAAATGAGAATCCAGAAAATCACATTGTAGGATTTTTTATGAATTTATTTGCAAATTATGGTGAAAAATAAGTATTTGGTCAATAACAAAAGTTTATCTCAATACTTTGTTTTATATACCCTTTGTTGGCAATGACAGAGGTCAAACGTTTTCTGTAAGTCTTCACAAGTTTTTCACACTGTTGCTGGTATTTTGGCCCATTCCTCCATGCAGATCTCCTCTAGAGCAATGATGTTTTGGGGCTGTTGCCGGGCAACACGGACTTTCAACTCCCTCCAAAGATGTTCTATGGGGTTGAGATCTGGAGACTGGCTAGGCCACTCCAGGACCTTGAAATGCTTCTTACGAAGCCACTCCTTCGTTGCTCGGGCGGTGTGTTTGGGATCATTGTCATGCTGAAAGACCCAGCCACGTTTAATCTTCAATGCCCTTGCAAATGGAAGGAGGTTTTCACTCAAAATCTGACGACACATGGCCCCATTCATTCTTTCCTTTACACGGATCAGTCGTCCTGGTCCCTTTGCAGAAAAACAGCCCCAAAGCATGATGTTTCCACCCCCATGCTTCACAGTAGGTATGGTGTTCTTTGGATTCAACTCAGCATTCTCTGTCCTCCAAACAGAGAATGTCGAGTTGAGTTTTTACCAAAAAGTTATATTTTGGTTTCATCTGACCATATGACATTCTCCCAATCTTCTTCTGGATCATCCAAATGCTCTCTAGCAAACTTCAGACGGGCCTGGACATATACTGGCTTAAGCAGGGGGACACGTCTGGCACTGCAGGATTTGAGTCACTGGCGGCGTAGTGTGTTACTGATGGTAGGCTTTGTTACTTTGGTCCCAGCTCTCTGCAGGTCATTCACTAGGTCCCCCCGTGTGGTTCTGGGATTTTTGCTCACCGTTCTTGTGATCATTTTGACCCCACAGGGTGAGATCTTGCGTGGAGCCCCAGATCGAGGGAGATTATCAGTGGTCTTGTATGTCTTCCATTTCCTAATAATTGCTCCCACAGTTGATTTCTTCAAACCAAGCTGCTTATCTATTGCATATTCAGTCTTCCCAGCCTGGTGCAGGTCTACAATTTTGTTTCTGGTGTCCTTTGACAGCTCTTTGGTCTTGGCCATAGTGGAGTTTGGAGTGTGACTGTTTGAGGTTGTGGACAGGTGTCTTTTATACTGATAACAAGTTCAAACAGGTGCCATTAATACAGGTAACAAGTGGAGGACAGAGGAGCCTCTTAAAGAGGAAGTTACAGGTCTGTGAGAGTGAGAAATCTTGCTTGTTTGTAGGTGACCAAATACTTATTTTCCACCATAATTTGCAAATATATTCATGAAAAATCCTACAATGTGATTTTCTGGATTTTTTTTTTTCATTTTGTTTGTCAGAGTTGAAGTGTACCTATGATGAAAATTACAGGCCTCTCTCATATTTTTAAGTGGGAGAACTTGCACAATTGGTGGCTGACTAAATACTTTTTTGCCCCACTGTATTCCATAAATAAATCTGCCGTTTCCAGCTACAATGGTCATTTACAACATTAACAATGTCTACACTGTATTTCTGATCAATTTGATGTTATTTTAATGGACAAAAAATTTGTTTTTCTTAAAAAAACAAGGACATTTCTAAGTGACCCAAATTGAAATAGTACTCAGTAATATCATCCACCCCTCCCTCCCTCACCTTGCGGACGGTGGCCACCACATCCTTGTCCTTCTCCCGACAGAGTAGCTTGCGGACGCAGAACTCCAGCTGTTGCAGGAGGTGTTTGTCTGCAGGCAGCCTGATGGTGGACCTCAGCTGGGGCAGCATGTGGCACAGCTTATACCTGGGTCATGTTTATTCGGCACAAAACAGGAAAAACAATTCTAACAGGGAGGGCACAACCTGAGTGTGTCCAATAAGAACGTAGATTTTCATTTTCTGTTGCAAAACATTTGGCAAGGGAGTGCTTACTGAACATGACCATGGCCAATATACATGGCATACTCAGAGGATGGATTTCTCTAAAGCTCCATAGTACTAAGATCATCTTTCAACCATTGCCTACAACAGCACGCAACGTTAGATGTCCCACCACGAGAGAAAATGTAATAATAATAATAATACATGTACAAGCGGATGTGTGGTGAGCTTGTACAAGAAATGGCTGCCAAGAAATGGATGCCATTGATGATGGATGAGGTGTCTCCGTATGAAGTAAAGCATCTAGAAAAGCACTCAAAAAATCAAATTAAGGAATTAAAGGAGCAACCTGGGATTGGTTTTGACTTTTAAATGAATTATATGTAGCCATTTACTCTTGAAGAATATACAGTAACTTATAAATTACTCATGGGCTTAGTTCAACTGTCGTACCCCAACGGAACCCAAAATATAAGCATGTTTCACTCCATTATTTGTGAACAATTTCATTCTAAACAAATCCGGTATAGCCTCAAAACATGGTTAAATGGATGACGTCCATGAATCCATAACTCCGTACAGGAATTTGAGAGTATTACATTTCTCCATGCCCATTCTTCAGATGTTCACCAAAAAAAGTGGTGGGACAGACGTTTGTCGTTTGAATCCCTGCTTGTCCTTATAAGTAACTTATTAATTACTGAATCCAGTACCTGACGTTGGCTACAGGGTCATTGACCAGCTCCAGAGCCTGGATGAGGAAGTGTTTGCAGAAGTAGGCCTTTGAGAAGAGCTCCATGGCAATCTCACACAGGTCCAGGTAGCGAAGCCTGTTCCAGTAACTTCTGCCCTGAGCAAGCTCTGCAAACGAGGGGGAGGGGAGGGGGAGAAGGCAGGATATACATTACATTACAAAAGTCACACAAACTAACACGTTTGCGCAAAACATTAGGAGTCATTTCTTTTGTTCTAGGTAACACCGTTGGGGAATTGGGAGCCATTTGCTTAGAAAATCTATCATGGCACAGGCACAGGTACCTGTGTCAACACTTTTTCCGTATAGACGTCTGCATTGTATTGTTTATTTTTGTCAACCTTGTCGGCAAACAAAATAGATAGATGTATAGACAGACAGACTTATTGACAGACAGACAGACACAGACCTTGCAGCACTTTGCCGATGATCTCTTGCCGCTGCTCCTGCTTGCGGTTGTAGCGTAGGAACATACACAGCGTCCTGGCCGCCTCTCTCTGGACTGGGAGAACATTCTGGCAACAACATGGAGTAGACACACTTAGTGAGCAGAGACAAAGTGTTTGTCCCAAATGGCAGCCGATTCCTTTGATAGTGCAGTGCACTATGAAGGGAATAGGGTGCCACTTGAGATATATCCTCAGCCTGCTGTTAACACAATGTAGGATTTCCATTTTATAGTTTCTATCTCTTCTATCTCTTGTGGGATAGTTGAATAAAGTTCTATCCTACATCAACTCATCTAATACCAGAGATGAACACATCGTTGAACAATGAAACATTGTGTTTTTCATTGGGAATTGATGTCAGAATAGAATGTACCCGGGTCGTACACTGTACAATGCAAGAATGTGTAAGGTCATTGAGCTGAAGATTAGGCATTGGCTCAGGGAGCTAACACAAGTCTTAGGCAAGGTTACTCAGGTCTCAGGCTAGTTCATCTACGTATGTGTGTAGCTACAATATGTATAAAATATGTGACTGGCATGGCAGCCATAACTCTAACCCTAACCCTGAGCTTAAACCAAACCCTAACTATAATCAATTACGTAATTCAAAGTGAGTTTGTCCATTTAGATTCTCCCTATGTATACTAGTCTCACGTTGGTGGTGACGATGGCGAACATCCTCTGTAGGAAGCGGAAGTAGATCTGGTCGGCGGAAACAACACGGGGCAGGCAGGCATAGCGTTGCAGCAGTCTCTCATGCACCCGCCAGCGGAGCGACAAGGCAGCCTTCTGCTCGGCCGCTGCCAGCGCCGGGACCAGCTCGGGGACAATCAGCTGCTGGACCCACCATCGGGAGTTAGGGGAGACCGGTGGGAGAGGGAAATGAAGAAGGGCATGGAGGAAGGGGGAGGCACAAAGTGTACAAGAAAGAGGGGTGAGGTTGAGAGGGGAAGGAGAGACAAAAGGCATAGAGGAGGTGGGGTAGACAAAGGGAGAAGGAGGGAGAGAAAGAGATGGAAGTGTGTAGATAAGAGTTAAAAGATAATATGGTAAGAGAGGTGCAGACAGAGACAGAGGGTGGAGAAATACAATAATGAGTAGAGAGGGGGCGGGGGGAGAGAGGGAGCACAGAGATAAGAAAAAAATTGAAAAAAAGATTGAGATACAGAAACATCGCCAGAGTGAGAAGATGACAAAGAGAGGAAAGATAAAACGAACGAAACAACACAGAGTGAAACATTAGAGAGAGTATGAGAGGTGGGACATAGGTTATTATTATTTTATGAGATAAACAGTTGTGTACGCACAACTAGTAGGTTCAGGGTTTTAAAAAGTCTGAAACATAGATACCCACACACATGTTGAATAAGACTGGGAGCATTCAATCGTGTGCATGTATATATCTTTATATATGATAGCTGCACCACACAGAATCAACCAGCAGAGGGGGTTAGCTCATTCACAAAGACTACTAGACCTGGGTAAGTATCCACAAAGCTGCTCAGAGTAGGAGAGCTGATCTAGGATCAGTTTAAATCATGATAAGATTATATGGACAGATCCAAGATCAGCATTCCTACTCTGAGATATTTTGTGGATACAGGCCCAGAGCAGTAGACCATAGACGGGGGTACGTACCTTGCTCTCAGGTCCTGGCCCTTCTCCTCTCGATGTGGCCAACTCCAGAGTCTCCTGAAGGTGGCTTAGCAATGCATCTAATACCTGCACAGAATAAAAACATCATCATCACTATCATGATTGTTGTTGTCATCTTCATAATCAACGTCATCGTTATCAGCATCATCATCATTAACATCATGGTCTTCATAATTGTCTTAATCAAATACCGACCTTATTACCTTCCAAGAGAATTACCTTTGGTTATAGTCACAGCCATGTATATTCCCCCTCAAGCCAATTCCATGACTGAACTACACTGGACTTTGTGGTGCAAACTGGAAACCATACACCCTGAGGCAGCATTTATTGTAGCTGGGGGTTTAAACGAAGCAAATGCTACCGAAGTTCTTTCAACCCATTGACTGTAGTACCCGCGCTGCAAAAACACTGGACCACTGTTACTCCTCCTTTGAGAGGCTAGTTAAGGATCATATCACCTTTACTTTACTTGACACCCTAGACCCAATTAAATTTGCATATTGCACCAATAGATCCACAGACGATGCAATCGCCATCGCACTGCACACTGCCCTATCCCATCTAGACAAGAGGAATACCTATGTAAGAATGCTATTCATTGACTATAGCTCAGCATTCAACACCATAGTACTCTCCAAGCTCATCCTTAAGCTTGGGGCCCCGGGTCTGAACCCTGCCCTGTGCAACTGGGTCCTGGACTTTCTGACGAGCCGGCCCCCGGGTGGTGAAGGTAGGAAACAAGACCTCCACGTCGCTGATCCTCAACACAGGGGCCCCACAAGGGTGCATGCTCAGCCCCCTCCTGTACTCCCTGTTCACCCATGACTGTGTGGCCAAGCACGCCTCCAACTCAATAATCAAGATTGCAGATGACACAAAAGTAGCAGGCTTGATTACCAACAATGATGAGACAGCCTCCAGGGAGGAGGTGAGGGCCCTGGCGGAGTGGTTGGTGCCAGGAAAATAACCTCTCACCCAATGTCAACAAAACAAAGGACTTCAGGAAACAGCGTGGACTTCAGGAAACAGCAGAGGGAGCACACCCCTATCCACATCGACGGGACCGCAGTGGAGAAGATGAAAAGCTCCTTGACATACACATCACTGACAATCTGAAATAGTCCACCCACACATACAGTGTGATGAAGAAGGCGCAACAGAGCTCTTCAACCTCAGGATGAAGAAATTCATCTTGGCCCCTAAGATCCTCACAAAATTTTACAAAAGTGCAATTGAGAGCGTCCTGTAGGGCTGTAACAACGCCTGGTACAGCAACTGCACAGCCCGCAACTGCACAGCCCGCAACAACAGGGCTCTCCAGAGGGTGGTGCGGTCTGCCCAACGCATCACAGTGAGCACACTGCCTGCACTCCAGGACACCTACAGCACCCGATGTCACAGAAAGGCCAAAAAGATCATCAAGGATGTCAATCACCCGAGCCACGGCCTGTTCACCCCGCTGCCATCCTGAAGGCGTGATCAGTACAAGTGCATCAAAGCTGAGACCGAGAGACTGAAAAACAGCTTCTTCTCATGGCCATCAGACTGTTAAACGGCCATCACTAGCTGGCTACCACCCTGTTATTCAACCCTGCACCTCAAAGGCTGCTGCCCTATGTACAGTTGAAGTCGGAAGTTTACATACACTTAGGTTGGAGTCATTAAAGCTCGTTTTTCAACCACTCCACAAATTTCTTGTTAACAAACGGCACTTTTGGCAAGTCGGTTAGGACATCTACTTTGTGCATGACTTGTAATTTTTCCAACTATTTTTTACAGACAGATTATTTCACTTATAATTCACTGTATCACAATTCCAGTGTGTCAGAAGTTTACATCCACTAAGTTGACTGTGCCTTGAAACAGACTAGAAAATTCCAGAAAATTATGTCATGGCTTTAGAAGCTTCTGATAGGCTAATTGACATCATTAGAGTCAATTGGAGGTGTACCTGTGGATGTATTTCAAGGCCTACCTTCAAACTCAGTTTCTTTTAGACCTCCACAACTTTGGTTCATCCTTGGGAGAAATTTCCAAACGCCTGAAAGTACCACGATCTGTACAAACAATAGTATGCAAGTATAAACACTACGCAGCCATCATACCACTAAGGAAGGAGACGCGTTCTGTCTCCTAGAGATGAACGACCTTTGGTGCGAAAAGTGCGAATCAATCCCAGAACAACGACAAAGGACCCTGTGAAGATTTTTTATTTATTCTATTTTACCTTTATTTAACCAGGCAAGTCAGTTAAGAACATATTCTTATTTTCAATGATGGCCTGGGAACAGTGGGTTAACTGCCTGTTCAGGGGCAGAACGACAGATTTGTACCTTGTCAGCTCGGGGGTTTGAACTCGAAACCTTCCGGTTACTAGTCCAACGCTCTAACCACTAGGCTATGCTAACCACTAGGCTATGCAGGATGGAGGAAACAGGTACAAAAGTATCCATATCCACAGTAAAACGAGTCCTATATCGACATGACCTGAAAGGCTGTTCAGCAAGGAAGAAGCCACTGCTCCAAAAGTGACATAAAAAGCCAGACTACGGTTTGCAACTGCACATGGGGACAAAGATCGTACTTTTTTGAAAAATGTCCCCTGGAACTGTTTGGCCATAATGACCATCGTTATATTTGGAGGAAAAAGAGGTAGGCTTGAAAGCTGAAGAACACCATCCCAACCGTGAAGTATAGGGGTGGCAGCATCATGTTGTGGGGGTGCTTTGCTGCTGGAGGGACTTGTGCATTTCACAAAATAGTCGGCATCATGAGGAAGGTCAATTATGTGGATATATTGATGCAACATCTCAAGACGTCAGTCAGGAAGTTAAAGTTTGGCAGCAAATGGGTCTTCCAAATGGACAATGACCCCAAGCATACTTCCAAAGTTGTGGAAAAATGACTTACAGACAACAAAGTCAAGGTGTTGGAGTGGCCATCACAAAGCCCTGACCTCAATCCTATAGAAAATTTGTGGGCTGAACTGGAGGCCTACAAACCTGACCCAGTTACACCAGCTCTGTCAGGAGGAATGGGCCAAAATTCACCCAACTTATTGTGGGAAGCTTGTGGAAGGCTACCCAAAACGTTTGACCCAAGTTAAACAATTGAAAGGCAATTTTACCAAATACTAATTGGGTGTAGGTGAACTTCTGACCTACTAGAAATGTGATGAAAGAAATAAAAGCTTTAATAAATCATTCTCTACTATTATTCTGACATTTCACATTTTTTAAATAAAGTGGTGATCCTAACTGACCTAAGACAGGGAATTTTTACTAGGATTAAATGTCAGGAATTGTGAAAAACTGAGTTTAAATGTATTTGGCTAAGGTGTATGTAAACTTCTGACTTCAACTGTACATAGACATGGGATCACTGGTCAGTTTAATTATGAAACACTAGTCACTTTAATAATGTTTACGTACTGCTTTACTAATTTCATATTTATATGCTGTATTCTATTCTACTGTATTTTAGTCAATGCCAGTCCGACATTGCTTGTCTTAATAGTTATATATTTCTTTATTCCATTATTTTACTTGCAGATTTGTGTGTATTGTTGTGAATTGTTAGATACTACTGCACTGTTGGAGCTAGGAACATAAGAATTTTGCTAAAAAAGCAGTGCCACATAAACAACCCAGAGTTACACATGGGATAAAAAAAATATACAGTCAATAACACAATAGAAAAATCTGTATATAGTGTGTGCAAATGAAGTAAGGAGGTAAGGCAATAAATAGGCCATAGTGGCAAAGTAATTACAATTTAGAAATTAACACTGGAGACGTGCAGATGAGGATGTGCAAGTAGAAATACTGGTGTGCCAAAGAAAAACAAATATGGAATGAGGTAGGTAGTAGGTTGGACGGGCTATTTACAGATGGGTTGTGTGCAGCTGCAGCGATCGGTAAGCTGCTCTGATAGCTGATGCTTAAAGTTAGTGAGGGAGATTTAAGTCTCCAACTTCAGTGATTTTTGAAATTCGGCCCAGTTATTGGCAGCAGAGAACTGGAAGGAAAGGCGGCCAAAGGGGGTGTTGTGAAATATACCTGCTGGAGCACGTGCTACGGGTGGGTGTTGCTATGGTGACCAGTGAGCTGAGATAAGCTGGAGCTTTACCTAGCAAAGACTTATAGATGACCTGGAGCCAGTGGGTTTGGCGACGAATATGAAGCGAGGACCAGCCAATGAGAGCATACAGGTCGCAGTGGTGGGTAGTATATGGGGCTTTGGTGACAAAACGGATGGCACTGTGATAGACTGCATCCAATTTGTTGAGTAGAGTGTTGGAGGATATTTTGTAAATGACATCGCCGAAGTCAAGGATCGGTAGGATAGTCAGTTTTACGAGGCTGCACAGTACTGTCTTTATCGATGGCGGTTACGATAGGACCTTGAGTGTGGCTGAAGTGCACCCATGACCAGCTAGGAAACCGGATTGCATAGCGAGAAGGTACAGTGAGATTCGAAATGGTTGGTGATCGGTTTGTTAACTTGGTTTCCCAAGACTTTAGAAAGGCAGGGCAGGATGGATATAGGTCTATAACAGTTTGGGTATAGAGTGTCTCCCCCTTTGAAGAGGGGGATGACCGCGGCCGCTTTCCAATCTTTAGTAATCTCAAACGATACGAAAGAGAGGTTGAACAGACTAGTAATAAGGGTTGCAACAAGGCGGAGGATAATTTAAGAATAGAGGGTCCAGATTGTATAGCCCAACTGATTTGTAGGGATCCAGATTTTGCAGCTCTATCAGAACATCAGCTGTCTGGATTTGGGTGAAGGAGAAGCGGGGGGAGCTTGGGCGAGTTGCTTCTGGGGTTGGGGTAGCCAGGTGGAAAGCATAGCCGGCCTTAGAGAAATGCTTATTGAAATTCTCGATTATCGTGGATTTATCGGTGGTGACAGTGTTTCCTAGCCTCAGTACAGTGGGCAGCTGGGAGGAGGTGCTCTTATTCTTCATGGACTTTACAGTGTCTCAAAACTTTTGGGATTTAGAGCTACAGGATGAACATTTCTGTTTGAAAAAGCTAGCCGTTGCTTTCCTAACTGCCTGTGTATATTGGTTCCTGACTTCCCTAAAAATGTGCATATCGCGGGGACTATTCGATGCTAGTGCAGTAATGCGCAGTGGTCTAAGGCACGGCATCGCAGTGCTAGCTGTGCCACTAGAGATCCTGGATCGAGTCCAGGCTCTGTCGCAGCCGGCCCCGACCGGGAGACCTATTGGGCGGCGCACAATTGGCCCAGCGTCGTCCGGGTTAGGGGAGGGTTTGGCCGGCAGGGATGTTCTTGTTCCATCACGCACTAGCGAATCCTGTGGCAGGCCTGACGCAATGCACGCTGACACGGTCGCCAAATGTACTGTGTTTCCTCTGACAATGCTTCCGGGTTAAGCGGCATTGTCTCAACAAGCAGCGCGGCTTGGCTGGGTTGTGTTTCGGGGGACACATGGCTCTCAACCTTTGCCTCTCCCGAGTCCGTACGGGTGTTGCAGCAATGGGACAAGACTGTAAACTACCAATTGGATACCACGAAATTGTGGAGAAAAAGGGGTAAACGTTTTTTATACAAAATAATAATAAAATAGCACATTTTAAAAATGCATATATATAAAACCCCCTCTAGTGTAAATGACATAGCTCCGTTCAGATTATTTGTTTGATCATAAATGAGCATATAATAACCCACCAACAATAACAAGTATCTCTTGAACCGTTCAATCTAGACAGAAAATCAAATTTCACATGTCCTTGCTATCCTATCCATCGTTCTATCAATCAATCTGTCCATGTACCTACTTTTTACACTATAACCAGTCACTACCATTACTACTGAAGTTCCTACCAATACCATAAGGTATTTATGGTTGTGAAATAAGTTAAGACAAGCTAGCCAGCACTTTTCTAGTTTACTACATATTTCAAACATACTTTAAACAAAATGAGATTCTGCGTGTCTCACCTCAAGTGAGTCGTCCTGCAGTAACACAACCAGCTCCTTGTGAATGAAGTGGACATTGGGGCCCAACAGCTTGACAATCTGAGCGATCATAGGGAAGAAGAGGGGAGAAGAGAAATTGTGAAGTTATGTGTTGGCATACACAACCAGATTTTGAGGTCAAATCCATTTCTATTTCAGGGAATTAGACTAATCGATTCAGACTACATCAAATTGGAATTCAGGCTGTCAAACTCCATTGGGTTCTGTCAGTGTGATCTATCACATTTTGAATTGTTCTGAAATGTAGCACACAGAAATTACTTTTGGATGAGGATCTGGGACTTACATAATATTTGTAGCTAATATAACTCAAGAAACATGCTATCAAATTTGGTATATTTGTTCAGCCGCAAGGCATTGGGGGGTCTTTTTGTCCTTGCCATGGATTGGCTAAAAAAAAAACATTTTCACTGCATTGACCATCTTATAGTCAAATCATGCAGGTGAGCTGGTCCTACTCTTTTTGTCCATTTTCAGGTATTTTGTGTTGAAAAACTGAGAACATTGAGCGTAACACGTCAACCCTGTTACCCATTGATACAGTGGGGCAAAAAAGTATTTAGTGAGCCACCAATTGTGCAAGTTCTCCCACTTAAAAAGATGAGAGAGGCCTGTAATTTTCATCATAGATACACTTTAAACTATGACAGACAAAATGAGGAAAACAAATCCAGAAAATCACATTGTAGGAATTTTTATGAATTTATTTGCAAATTATGGTGGAAAATAAGTATTTGGTCAATAACAAAAGTTTCTCAATACTTTGTTATATACCCTTTGTTGGCAATGACAGAGGTCAAACGTTTTCTATAAGTCTTCACAAGATTTTCACACACTGTTGCTGGTATTTTGGCCCATTCCTCCATGCAGATCTCCTCTAGAGCAGTGATGTTTTGGGGCTGTTGCTGGGCAACACGGACTTTCAACTCCCTCCAAAGATTTTCTATGGGGTTGAGATCTGGAGACTGGCTAGGCCACTCCAGGACCTTGAAATGCTTCTTACGAAGCCACTCCTTCGTTGCCCGGGTGGTGTGTTTGGGATCATTGTCATGCTGAAAGACCCAGCCACGTTTAATCTTCAATGCCCTTGCTGATGGAAGGAGGTTTTCACTCAAAATCTCACGATACATGGCCCCATTCATTCTTTCCTTTACACGGATCAGTCATCCTGGTCCCTTTGCAGAAAAACAGCCCCAAAGCATGATGTTTTCACCCCCATGCTTCACAGTAGGTATGGTGTTCTTTGGATGCAACTCAGCATTCTTTGTCCTCCAAACACGACAAGTTGAGTTTTTACCAAAAGGTTCCATTTTGGTTTCATCTGACCATATAACATTCTCACAATCTTCTTCTGGATCATCCAAATGCTCTCTAGCAAACTTCAGACGGGCCTGGACATGTACTGGCTTAAGCAGGGGGACATGTCTGGCACTGCAGGATTTGAGTCCCTGGCGGCGTAGTGTGTTACTGATGGTAGGCTTTGTTACTTTGGTCCCAGCTCTCTGCAGGTCATTCACTAGGTCCCCCCGTGTGATTCTGGGATTTTTGCTCACCGTTCTTGTGATCATTTTGACCCCACGGGGTGAGATCTTGCGTGGAGCCCCAGATCGAGGGAGATTATCAGTGGTCTTGTATGTCTTCCATTTCCTAATAATTGCTCCCACAGTTGATTTATTCAAATCAAGCTGCTTAACAATTGCAGATTCGCAGACATGGCCGGGTGGTGCCAGAATAACAACCTATCCCTCAACGTAACCAAGACTAAGGAGATGGTTGTGGACTACAGGAAAAGGAGCACCGAGCACGCCCCCATTCTCATCGACGGGGCTGTAGTGGAGCAGGTTGAGAGCTTCAAGTTCCTTTGTGTCCACATCAACAACAAACTAGAATGGTCCAAACATACCAAGACAGTCGTGAAGAGGGCACGACAAAGCCTATTCCCTCTCAGGAAACTAAAAGGATTTTGCATGGGTCCTGAGATCCTCAAAAGGTTCTACAGCGGCAACAGCGAGAGCATCCTGAACAGTTGCATCACTGCCTGGTACGGCAATTGCTCGGCCTCCGACCGCAAGGCACTGCAGAGGGTAGTGCGTACGGCCCAGTACATCACTGGGGCAAAGCTGTCTGCAATCCAGGACCTCTACAACCAGGCGGTGCCAGAGGAAGGCCCTAAAAATTGTCAATGACCCAAGCCACCCCAGTCATAGACTGTTCTCTCTACTACTGCATGGCAAGCGGTACCGGAGTGCCAAGTCTAGGACAAAAAGGCTTCTCAACAGTTTTTACCCACAAGCCATAAGACTCCTGAACAGGTAACCAAATGGTTACCCGGACTATTTGCATTGTGTGCCTCTCCCAACCCCTCTTTTACACTGCTGCTACTCTCTGTTTATCTTATATGCATACTCACTTTAATTATACTTACATACTACCTCAATTGGCCCGACCAACCAGTGCTCCCGCACATTGGCTAACCGGTCTATCTGCATTGTGTCCCACCACCCGCCAACCCATCTTTTTATGCTACTGCTACTCTCTGTTCATAATATATGCATAGTCACTTTAACCATACCTACATGTACATACTACCTCAATAAGCCTGACTAACCGGTGTCGATATACCTGCCTGACTCTGATTTGGATAACGACTCTTTACACTCAGAGACTCGTACTATCCATCTCCTGTGTCTGCATCTGGGTCTTAGCCTGAGCCGTGATAATACGAACTGGCCGTTAGACTGGGGATGAAAACCAGAAGACAGGCTGGCCGACGACCCAATGAGGATGCAGAACACCTTCCAGAACCGAGATGAGAACTGAGGACAGCGATCGGAGACCATGACAACCGGAAGTCAATGGATCCGGAAGACGTGCTGCACCATGAGCTGGACCGTCTCCTTAGCTGAGGGCAATTTAGGAAGGGGGATAAAATGGCCGGCTTTGGAAAACCTATCCATCACCGTAAGGATGGTGGTGTTGCCCTCTGATACAGGGAGACCCAGCCCAAGGATATATGGGACCAGGTTCCGGTGAGGAACAGGGAGTGGTTGAAGGAGGCCAGCAGGAGCTTGCCGCGGAGTCTTGTTCTGGGCGCACACAGTGCAGGCGGTAATGAAAGCGGAGACGTCAGGAACCATGGTGGGCCACCAAAAATGTTGTTGGAGCGAGCCAATCAGGACCTGAAGACGAGTCTTCGTTGCCTCATCTCCACCAATCCCACCACCTGGAGCCAGGAATTTATGTGGATGGATTATGCCCGCAAAACCCTTTCCTGTTCTGCTACTGGTCTCTCACCTTTTGAGTGTTCCCTGGGATATCAGCCCCTGGTTTTCCCGGAGGAAGAGGTCAGCATACCTTCTGCCAAGATGTTTGTCCGTCTCTGTCGCCGTACCTGAAAGAGAGCCCAGGCCGCCTTTCTCAAGATCACCTCCAGGTATCGCTGACAGGCGGACCGCCACCAGAACCCTGCTCCCCGCTACTGTCTTGGGCAGAAGGTATGGCTTTCCAATCGGGATCTGCCCCTCCGGATGGAGTACCACAAACTTTCCCCCCTGTTCTATCGGCCCTTTCCCCATCTAAGGTCCTTAGCCCCTCTACTGTTCGCCTTCTGTTGCCCCGCACCCTCCGAATACATCCCACTTTCCATGTATCTAGAATTAAACCCCTATCTCACAGTCCTTTGTCTCCTGTTTCCAAACCCGTCTCACAGCCCTTTGTCTCCTGTTTGTTTGTTGCTAGTTTGTCTTGTCCCGTCAAGTCCTACCAGCGTGCTCCTGTGTTTCCCGAGCTCTAGTTTTTTCTTTTTCTAGTCTTCCCGGTTCTGACCTTTTCTGCCTGTCCTTACCCTGAACCTGCCTGCTGTCCTATACCTGCCTGACTCTTTTTTGGATTATAACTCTTTGCCTGCCTTGGCTTCCGATTGCCTGCCTGCTTTACTGAAATAAATTCTGAGACTCGTACTATTCGCCTCCTGTGTCTGCATCTGGATCTGAGCAGTGCTGTGTTTTTTTTGCAGTATTACTTCAGTGCTTTGTTGCATGTTTTGGAATATTTTATCCCGTATATTTGTATTCTTTTCACGGTCATTTAGGTAATTCCGGTGCATTCGGGAAAGTATTCAGACCGTTGAGATTTTACACATTTTGTTACATTACAGCCTTATTTAATACCCAATAATGACAAAGCAAAAACAGGTTTGCTAATTTAATTAAACTAAAATATTACATTTACCTAAGTATTCAGACCCTTTACTAAGTAATTTGTTGCGATTACAGCCGCGATTCTTCTTGGGTATGACGCTACAAGCTTTGCATACCTGTACTGGAGGAGTGTCTCCCATTCTTCTCTGTAGATACTCTCAAGCTCTGTCAAGTTGGATGGTAGCGTCACTTCACAGCTATTTTCAGGTCTCTTCAGAGATGTTCGGGCTCAAGTCCGGACTCTGGCTGGGCCACTCAAGGACATTCAGAAACCTGTCCCGAAGCCACTCCTGTGTTGTCTTGGCTGTGTACTTAGGGTCGTTGTCCTGTTGGAAAGGGGAACCTTCGTCACAGTCTGAGGTCCTGAGCACTCTGGAGCCTGTTTTCATCAAGGATCTCTCTGTACTTTAATCCGTTCATCTTTCCCTCGATCCTGACTAGTCTTCCAGTCTCTGGCTCTAAAATAACATCCACACAGCATGATGCTGCCACCACTGCTTCACCGTAGAGATAGTGCCAGGTTTCCTCCAGACGTGGCGCTTAGCATTCAGTCAAGGTGTTCAATCTGGGTGAGAGAATCTTGTTTCTTAAGGTCTGTGAGTCCTTTAGTTGCCTTTTGGCAAACTCCAAGCGCGCTGTCATTTGCCTTTTACTGAGGTGTGGCCATTGAGTAGCCAGATTGGTGGAGTGTTGCAGAGACGGTTGTCTTTCTTGAAGGTTCTCCACAGAATAACTCTAGAGCTCTGTCGGTTCTTGGTCCCCTGCCTGGCCAAGGCCTTTCTCCCCACGATTGTTCAGTTTGGCCGGGCGGCCAGCTGTGTTCTTGGGGACCTTCAATGGTGCAGAATTTTTTTTGGTACCCTTCCCCAGATCTGTGTCTCGACACAATCCTGTCTTGGAGCTCAACGGACAATTCCTTCAACCTCATGGCTTAGTTTTTGCTCTGAGATGCACTGTCAACCATGGGACCCTGAGCAGTTTCCTTCCCGTCCAGCAGCTCAGTTTAGAAGGTCAACTGTATCTTTGTGTCTTAACTTAACCATGCTTAAAGAGATATTCAATGTCTGATTTGTTATGGTTCCCAATCTACTAATCACTGCCCTTCTTAATTAGGGTTTTGATAAGCTACCTGGTCTTTGTAGTTGAAACGGTGCTTGAAATTCAATACTTGACTGAGGGACCTTACTGATGTTGTAAGTATGGGGGGCAGAGGAAGAGTTAGTCATTCAAAAATAATGTCAATCCCTATTATTTCACACAGAGTGAGTCCATGTAACTTACTGTGTGATTTGTTAAACCTAAAGAAAAGGGTTGGATACTTAATTGACATCTATATTTTAGTTATTAAATTGTTAGTAATTAGATTATTTTGTGTAGATCAATGACAAAAAAAAAATCACAATTCAATCTATTTCAATCCCACTTTGTAACAACAAATTCTGAAAAAAATCCAAGGGGGGACACTTATGATACCCACTGTACATTCAATAGCTCCTCTCTGTCCCTCTCTGTTGCACACAACACACTTCCATTCCCCCTGTCACAAGGGGAGTTTTTTTTACAAAACTAAGTAATGACACAAATCACATTGGCAGTCTATCAGAGTTATGGACATTCTTTATGTATTTTATTGACAGAACAGAATAAGCCAGTGTCCAAACAGCAGCCACCTTACCTCGTGGAAGCCCTCGGCCATTGTGCGTCGCACCGTGATCTCAGGGTCATGACACAGACTGGAGAAGGTGGGGTAAAGCTCCGTCAGGAAGTGGTTGGGGTCAGCGAATAACACCATGGCCTGAAGAAAAAGTGATGTCACAGGGAGTGATAACAAAATGAATCCCTATGCCCTATGCACTTGTGGAAATCTGAGATACATTTTTTGCCATAATCAAAATGGAATCTTCTACTCCCCAAGGCTAGTATAACCACATAATGCAAGCATCCTTTTATTTACTAAGATTCAGTAGAAACTTTGTAGAA
The DNA here is from genome assembly GCF_023373465.1 of Oncorhynchus keta. Taxonomy (NCBI): domain Eukaryota; kingdom Metazoa; phylum Chordata; class Actinopteri; order Salmoniformes; family Salmonidae; genus Oncorhynchus; species Oncorhynchus keta. The sequence continues at coordinate 57,257,760 of NC_068439.1, read as the reverse complement.
CATACACAATAATGCAATTGGCTGGAGTTAATATTTTGAATATAAAGTTCTTATCTACAAGTACTAGGAGCAGTAAGTCTTGTATAGTGTGTGTGAACAACACTCTTTTGAATTAAAACAATTCCATACTAAAATGGTGAATAGACACAAATGCAATTAACTTCGTGACAGTTTCCCTGATGCTTGCCTTCTCTTTTGAGACAGTTGGCAAGGTTCAACTCTGCAGACAGCTGGGTCGAGGTCATTGGCCACCAAACGGAAGGAAACGGGAAGGTATTTACACATTTTTACCCCCTTTTTCTCCCCAGTTTCGTGATTACGATCTTGTCTCATTGCTGCAACTCCCCAACAGACTCAGGAGAGGTGATGGTCGAGTCATGCGTCCTCCAAAACATGACCCGCCAAACCACGCTTCTTAACATCCGCTCGCTTAACCAATGTGTCGGAGGAAACACTGTTCAACTGACGACCGAACTCAGGCTGCAAGCACCCGGCCCACCACAATGAGTCGCTAGAGCGCGATTAGCCCCCGGTCACGACCAGTAATGACACTGCCTGGGATCGAAACCCAGACTGTAGTGATGCAGTGCCTTAGACCGCTGCGCCACTCGGGAGGCCTTCGTTTTCATATTCTGTTGCAAAACGTTTTGCTGCAGTGTGCCCGAATCACCACGACCTTGAACTGCCACCACAGTTAGTCCCAAATGATACATTATTGAGGGCTTGAGCGAAGCGGGCACACCTAGGCTGCATACCAATTGGCACCCTATGCCCTACATAGTGCACTACTTTTGACCAGAGCTATAGGCCCTGGTCAATAGAGTGCTATTTGTGATGCACAGACAACTAGCTGGACCAGGGGAGGAGAACCTCCCTGCCTGTGGGAACAAAAGAGCTGTGGACAAGGCCTCTCATCAGGCCTATTGTTACAGGCGTCTCCTCTACCCTCCTGACCCCATTACATGGGCTGTGCGTGTCTGTATGAGTGTATGATGATATGCGTGTGTGTGTGTAACTCTAAAGTCCCATGACCATGGGACAACAATTTTTACTTCCACGTGCTGACAGAATATGGCAGACACACTATATTCAGCAGGTCAGGAGGGGGATCCATGTGCTAAAAATACACACGTGCCTGACTCGTGAAAACACATGCAGGTATAGTGCATTCGGAAAATATTCAGACTTCAGACCCCTTGACTTTTTCCACATTTTGTTATGTTGCAGCCTTATTCTAAAATGGGTTAAATAAAAAATCCTCATTAATCTACACACCCCATAATGACAAAGCGAAACAGGTTTTTAGAAATTTTTGCTATGAGATTCGAAATTGAGCTCCACTGCATCCTGTTTCCATTGAACATCTTTCAGATGTTTCTACAACTTGATTGGAGTCCACCTGTGTTAAATTCAATTGATTGGACATGATTTGGAAAGGCATACACTTTTTCTTTATAAGGTCGCATAGTTGGCAGTGCATGTCAGAGCAAAAACCAAGCCATGAGGTCGAAGGAATTGTCTGTAGAGCTTCATAGTTGGCAGTGCATGTCAGAGCAAAAACCAAGCCATGAGGTCGAAGGAATTGCCTGTAGAGCTTCATAGTTGGCAGTGCATGTCAGAGCAAAAACCAACCAACCAGCTTCGAGACAGGATTGTGTCGAGACACAGCTCTGGGGAAGGGTACCAAAACATTTCTGCACCATTGAAGGTCCCTAAGAACAAAGTGGCCTCCATCATTCTTACAATGGAAGTTTGGAACCGCCCAGCCAAACTGAGCAATCGGGGGAGAAGGGCCTTGGTCAGGGAGGTGTCCAATAACCTGATGGTCACTCTGTCAGAGCTACAGAGTTCCCCTGTGGAGGTGAGAGAAACTTCCAGAAAGACAACCATCTCTGCAGCACTCTACCAATCAGGCCTTTATGGTAGAGTGGCCAAACAGAAGCCTCTCCTTAGTAAAAGGCACATGTCTCCCAGTCCCTGCAGCTTGGAGTTTGCCAAAAGGCACCTAAAGACTCTCAGACCATGACAAACAAGATTCTCTGGTCTGAGGAAACCAAGATTGCCAAGCATCATGTCTGGAGGAAACCTGGCACCATCCCTACAGTGAAGCATGGTGGTGGCAGGATCCTGCTGTGGGGATGTTTTTCAGCGGCAGGGACTGGGAGACTAGTCAGGATCAAGGGAAAGATGACCGGAGCAAAGTTTTTTAAAATTGATTTAACTAGGCAAGTCAGTTAAGAACAAATTCTTATTTTCAATGACGGCCTAGGAACAGTGGGTTAACTGCCTGTTCAGGGGCAGAACGTACCATGTCAGCTCAGGGATTCGAACTTGCTACCTTTCGGTTACTAGTCCAACGCTCTAACCACTAGGCTAGAGATCCTTGATGAAAACCTGCTCCAGAGTGCTCAGCACCTCAGACTGGGGCGAAGGTTCACCTTCCAACAGGCCAATGATCCTAAGCACACAGCCAAGACAATGCAGGAGTGGCTTTGGAATGTCTGAATACTTAAGTAAATGTGATATTTCAGTTTTTATTTTTTTCATACATTTGCAAAAATGTTAACCTGTTTTTGCTTCGTAATTATGGGGTATTGTGTGTAGATTGATGGGGGAAAAAGATTGAATCCATTTTAGAATAAGGCTGTAACGTAACAAAATGAGGAAAAAGTTGTGGGTTCTGAATACTTTCCGAATGCACTGTATACAGTACTGTACACTAGGGCTGTGACGATACCAGTTTCGCTATATTTTTTTCATGGCAAAAATGAAAACACGAAGCGGACCAAACTCTTTGGTCCTTTAAAAACCTGCTGTTTGTAAAATGTTGTGTGCTTTAACTTGGAAAATAAATACATTTGACTCTGGATGACAACATAATGATGTTTGTTTCCAACATTAGGGCTGTTTTTCTAAAGAAGTTAATTATGCTTCATGTTTTCTTTCCTTGCCACGATACAAACGAGTATTGCGATACTGTTTTGTTTTCCGACCCTACTATACACTCTTTAAAGTCCACAACACATGCACGCCACGTGCATGTGCGTGCACACACACACACTATTGGCAAGACTATTTCAGCTCTACAATAGTGTATGGTGAGTTAAATAACTGGCTTTAAGGCACACTATTCCCCTCTATAGACTCAAAAAGTTCAAGCTTTATAAAGCTTTTCAACCTTGTAAGGTGTTTGCAACATGTAGCCGCACCACTTAAGACATTTTTATAAAAAACTAAGCCACCAATATGGCAACAATCACCAAGAGTTGACCAGAAGCATTTTCAAACAGAGGCAGAAAGACAGATGGTACAGTTACAGACTTGATTCCTTCAAACCCGCTGCTAGACTTCAGAGACTGTTCCAAGAGTGGGAGGGAGGGTTGGTAGGAAACTTGTGTGTGTGTTTGCATGCGTATATGTGTGTGTGTGTGTTGGTCAGCAGTCACTCACGGGGAAGTTGTAGGCGCAATTGCGTCGCACCAGGGCGTACTTGCTCTCCAGCTCCAGCGGATAGACCTGGTTGTCCGAGTGTCCGTTTTCATGCTGCAGGCCCAGTACACACAGCTTCTTATAGAACTCCAGGAACCACAGGTGCTGCTCCTCTGTGAAAGACGCTGCAGGAGAGAAGAATTAGGACCATATAGGAACAACTCTAGCAGACAAGAATCAGAATCACACAAAGGGACCTGTGTGTGTTTATGTAGCCTGACCTCACGGTCATGGGTCTCCCGGTTGCGGTCGACTGCGACACAGCCTGGGATCAAACCCGGGTCTGTAGTGAAGCCTCTAGCACTGCGATGAAGTGCCTTAGACAGCTGCATCACTACTATTTATATTGTTGACAACTTTTACTTTTACTTCACTACATTCAGAAAGAAAATAATGTACTTTTTACTCCATACATTTTCCATGACACCCAATAGGACTTATTACATTTTGAATGCTTAGCAAGACAGGAAAATGATTCAATTCACACACTTAAGAGAACATTCCTGGTCATTCCTACTGCCTCTTATCTGGCGGACTCACTGAACACAAATTCTTCATTTGTAAATGATGTCTGAGTATTGGACTGTGCCCCAAGGTATCCATAAACAAAAAATGAAAAATACAATTGTGCTGTCTGGTTTGATTAATATAAAGAATTTTAAATTATTTATACTTGTACTTTGACTTTTGATACTTAAGAATGTTTAAAACCAAATACGTTATACTTTTACTCAAGTAGTATTTTACTGGGTGACTTTCACTTTAACTTGAGTAATTTTCTATTAAGGTATCTTTACTTTTAATCAAGTAAAACGGACTTGATGGAAAGGTTGCGGCCTATGACGGTGCCAGGTTGAAAGTCACTGAGCTCTTCAGTAAAGCCATTCTACTGTCAATGTTTGTCTATAGAGATTGCATGGCTGTGTGCTTGATTTTACACACCTGTCAGCAACGGGTGTGGCTGAAATAGCTGAATCCACAAATTTGAAGGGGTGTCCATATACTTTTGTATTACCCATTTGCCAAATTTAGTACAAAAAGGACTGTATTTAATTTTTAAAAGTATTGTATTTATGTCTACATTCAAGTGGTTCAAAATTCAAAAGGCACTCGCACATCTGAGCTATCTTTTTTCTCTGTGCATGGTAACAGTTGAATAACATGAGAAAAAAGAAGAAGCCTGCACACTGCTCTTGATAGGTTCACTGCTCTTTAAAAAGATTTATCGGCCTCAAGGCCTTGGTCAGAGCTTTGTGATTATTATTTTTATTTTTTTATGTAGACATAGCTCCACCCACATCCATTCCAAATCAAATCAAACTTTATTGGTCACATACACATGGTTAGCAGATGTTAATGCGAGTGTAGCAAAATTCTTGTGCTTCTAGTTTGCAGTAATATCTAACAAGTAAACTAACAATTTCACAACAACTACCGCATACACACAAGTGTAAAGGAATGAATAAGAATATGTACATACACATATATGGATGAGCGATGGCCGTGCGGTATAGGCAAGATGCAGTAGATGGTATAGAGTACAGTATATACAGTTGAAGTCGGAAATTTACATACACTTAGGTTGGAGTCATTAAAACTTGTTTTTCAACCACTCCACAAATTTCTTGTTAACAAACTAAAGTTTTGGCAAGTTGGTTAGGACATCTACTTTGGGCATGACACAAGTAATTTTTCCAACAATTGTTTACAGACAGATTATTTAACTTATATTGCTGTATCACAACTCCAGTGGGTCAGAAGTTTACATACACTAAGTTGACTATGTCTTTAAACAGCTTGGAAAATTCCAGAGAATGATGTCATGGCTTTAGAAGTTTCTGATAGGCTAATTTACATAATTTGAGTCAATTGGAGGTGTACCTGTGGATGTATTTCAAGGCCTACCTTCAAACTCAGTGCCTCTATGCTTGACATCATGGGAAAATCAAAAGAAATCAGCAAAGACAAGTCTGGTTCATCCTTGGGAGCAATTTCCAAACGCCTGAAGGTACCATGTTCATCTGTACAAACAATAGCACGCAAGTATAAACACCATGGGACCATGCAGTTGTCATACCGTTCAGGAAGGAGATGCGATCTGTCTCCTAGAGATGAATGTACTTTGGTGCGATAAGTGCAAATCAATCCCAGAACAACAGCAAAGGACCTTGTGAAGATGCTGGAGGAAACAGGTACAAAATAATCTATATCCACAGTAAAACAAGTCATATATCGACATGACCTGAAAGGCCGCTCAGCAAGAAAGAAGCCACTGCTCCAAAACCGCCATAAAAAAGCCAGACTACGGCTTGCAACTGCACATGGGGACAAAGATCGTACTTTTTGTAGAAATGTCCTCTGGTCTGATGAAACAAAAATGGAACTGTTTGGCCATAATAACCATCATTATGTTTGGAGGAAAAAGGGGGCTGCTTGCAATCCGAAGAACACCATCCCAACAATGAAGCACGGAGGTGGCAGCATCATGTTCAAGATTTCAGTCAGGAAGTTAAAGCTTGGTCATAAATGGGTCTTCCAAATGGACAATGACCCCAAGCATACTTCCAAAGTTGTGGCAAAATGGCTTAAGGACAACAAAGTCAAGGTATTGGAGTGGCCATTACAAAGCCCTGACCTCAATAACATAGAAAAATGGATGGCAGAATTGAAAACGCGTGTGCGAGCAAGGAGGCCTACAAACCTGACTCACTTACACCAGCTCTGTCAAGAGGAATGGGCCAAAATTCACCCAACTTATTATGGAAAGCTTGTGGAAGGCCTCCCAAAACTTCAACTGTACATATGAGATGAGTAATGTAGGGTATGTAAACATTATATAACGTGGCATTGTTTAAAGTGACTAGTGATACACTTGTTACATCCAATTTTGAATTGCTAAAGTGGCTAGCGATTGAGTCAGTATGTTGGCAGCAGCCACTCAATGTTAGTGATGACTGTTTAACAGTCTGATGGCCTTGAGAGAAGCTTTTTTTCAGCCTCTCGTTCCCAGCTTTGATGCACCTGTACTGACCACGCCTTCTGGATGAGAGCGGGGTAAACAGGCAGTGGCTCGGGGGTTGTTGTCCTTGATGATCTTTTTGGCCTTCCTGTGACATCGGGTGGTGTTGGGGGGCAGGTAGTTTGCCCCTGGTGATGCGTTGTGCAGACATCACTACCCTCTGGAGAGACTTACAGTTCTGGGCGGAGCAGTTGCCGTACCAGGCGTTGATACAGCCTGACAGGATGCTCTCGATTGTGCACCTGTAAAAGTGTGTCAGTGTTTTCGGTGACAAGCCAAATTTCTTCAGCCTCCTGAAGTTGAAGAGGCACTGTTGCAGAACTTAAAACTATGCCGAGGAACTTACAACTTTCCACCTTCTCCACTACTGTCCCGTCGATGTGGACAGGGGGGGTGCTCCCTCTGCTATTTCCTGAAGTCCACGATCTTCTCCGAGTTATGTTGAGGATGAGTGTGAGGTTATTTTCCTGACACCACACTCCGAGGGCCCTCACCTCCTTTCTGTAGGCCGTCTCGTCGTTGTTGGTAATCAAGCCGACCACCGTAGTGTCGTCTGCAAACTTGATGATTGAGTTGTAGGCGTGCATAGCCACGGAGTCAAGGGTGAACAGGGAGTACAGGAGAGGGCTGAGAACGCACCCTTGTGGGGCCCGAGTGTTGAGGATCAGCAAGGCGGAGATGTTGTTTCCTACCCTCACCACCGGGAGGCGGCTCATCAGAAAGTCCAGGACCCAGTTGCACAGGGCGGGGTCGAGACCCAGGGTCACAAGCTTAATGACGAATTTGGAGAGTACTATGGTGTTAAATGCTGAGCTGTAATCGATGAACAGCTTTCTTACATAGGTATTCCTCTTGTCCAGATGGGTTAGGGCAGTGTGCAGTGTGATTGCGATTGGACCTATTGGGGTGGTAAGCAAATTGGAGTGGGTCTAGGGTGTCGGGTAGGGTGGAGGTGAGATGATCCTTGACTAGTCTCTCAAAGCACTTCAAGATGACAGAAGTGAGTGTTAGCTCAGTTACCTTAGCTTTCTTGGGAACAGGAACAATGGTGGCCATCTTGAAGTATGTGGGAACAGAAGACTGGAATAGGGATTGATTGAATATGTCCGTAAACACTCCAGCCAGCTGGTCTGTTCATGCTCTGAGGATGCGGCTAGGGATGCCGAGTAAATGTTTTACTCACGTTGGCCGCAGTGAAGGAGAGACTGCAGGTTTTGGCAGCGGGCTGTGTCAGTGGAGCTGTATTGTCCTCAAAGCGAACAAAGAAGTTGTTTAATTTGTCTGGGAGCAAGACGTCGGTGTCCGCGACGGGGCTGGTTTTCTTTTTGTAATCCGTGATTGACTGTAGACCCTGCCACATACAGTGGGGAGAACAAGTATTTGATACACTGCCGATTTTGCAGGTTTCCCTACTTACAAAGCATGTAGAGGTCTGTCATTTTTATCATAGGTACACTTCAACTGTGAGAGACAGAATCTAAAACAAAAATCCAGAAAATCACATTGTATGATTTTGAAGTAATTCATTTGCATTTTATTGTATGACATAAGTATTTGATACATCAGAAAAGCAGAACTTCATATTTGGTACAGAACCTTTGTTTGCAATTACAGAGATCATGCGTTTCCTGTAGTTCTTGACCAGGTTTGCACACACTGCAGCAGGGATTTTGGCCCACTCCTCCATATAGACCTTCTCCAGATCCTTCAGGTTTCGGGGCTGTCGTTGGGCAATACAGACTTTCAGCTCCCTCCAAAGATGTTCTATTGGGTTCAGGTCTGGACACTGGCTAGGCCACCCCAGGGCCTTGAGATGCTTCTTACGGAGCGACTCCTTAGTTGCCCTGGCTGTGTGTTTCGGGTCATTATCATGCTGGAAGACCCAGCCACGACCCATCTTCAATGCTCTTACTGAGGGAAGGAGGTTGTTGGCCAAGATCTCGCGATACATGGCCCCAATCCATCCTCCTATCAATACGGTGCAGTCGTCCTGTCCCCTATGCAGAAAAGCATCCTCAAAGAATTATGTTTCCACCTCCATGCTTCACGCTTGGGATGGTGTTCTTGTGGTTGTACTCCTCCTTCTTCTTCCTCCAAACACGGCGAGTGGTGTTTAGATCAAAAGCTTTTTGTCTCATTAGACCACATGAACTTCTTCCATTCTTCCCCTGGATCATCCAGATGGTCATGGGCAAACTTCAGACAGGCCTGGACATGCGCTGGCTTGAGCAGGGGGACCTTGCGTGCGCTGCAGGATTTTAATCCATGACGGCGTAGTGTGTTACTAATGGTTTTCTTTGAGACTGTGGTCCCAGCTCTCTTCAGGTCAATGACCAGGTCCTGCCGTGTAGTTCTGGGCTGATCCCTCACCTTCCTCATGATCATTGATGCCCCACGAGGTGAGATCTTGCATGGAGCCCCAGACCGAGGGTGATTGACTGTTATCTTGAACTTCTTCCATTTTCTAATAATTGCGTTGTTGCCTTTTCACTAAGCTGCTTGCCTATTGTTCTGTAGTCCATCCCAGCCTTGTGCAGGTCTACATTTTATCCCTGATGTCCTTACACAGCTCTCTCTTCTTGGCCATTGTGGGGAGGTTGGAGTCTGTTAGTTTGAGTGTGTGGAAAGGTGTCTTTTATACAGGTAACGAGTTCAAACAGGTGCAGTTAATACAGGTCTGTGAGAGCCGGAAATCTTATTTATTTTTTTTTTTAATTTTACCCCTCTTTCTCCCCAATTTCGTGGTATCCAATTGTTGTAGTAGCTACTATCTTGTCTCATTGCTACAACTCCCGTACGGGCTCGGGAGAGACGAAGGTTGAAAGTCATGCGTCCTCCGATACACAACCCAGCCAGCCGTACTGCTTCTTAACACAGCACGCATCCAACCCGGAAGCCAGCCACACCAATGTGTCGGAGGCTACACCGTGCACCTGGCAACCTTGGTTAGCGCGCACTGCGCCCGGCCCGCCTCAGGAGTCGCTGGTGCGTGATGAGACAAGGACATCCCTACCAAGCCCTCCCTAACCCAGACGACGCTAGGCCAATTGTGCGTAGCCCCACGGACCTCCCGGTTGCGGCCGGTTACGACAGAGCCTGGGCGCGAACCCAGGGACTCTGATGGCACAGCTGGCGCTGCAGTACAGCGCCCTTAACCACTGCGCCACGCGGGAGGCGAGAGCCGGAATTCTTACTGGTTGGTAGGTGATCAAATACTTATGTCATGCAATAAAACGCAAATTAATTACTTAAAAATCATACAATGTGATTTTCTGGATTTTTGCTTTAGATTCCGTCACAGTTGTACCTATGATAAAAATGATAGACCTCTACATGCTTAGTAAGTAGGAAACACTGCTGATTTTGCAGGTTATCAAATACTGTATGTCTCGTGTCTGAGCCATTGAATTGCGACTCTACTTTGACCCTATGATCGCCTTGCAGAGGGAATATCTACACTGTTTGTATTCGGTCATGTTTCCGATCGCCTTGCCATGATTAAAAGCAGTGGTTTGAGCTTTCAGTTATGCGTGAATGCTGCCATCAATCCACGGTTTCCGGTTGAGGAAGGTTTTAATAGTCACCGTGGGTACAACATCACCGATACACTTGCTAATAAAGTCGCTCACCGGATCAGCGTATTCTTCAATGTTGTTGTCTGAGGCCATCCGGGACATATCCCAGTCCACGTGATCGAAGCAATCTTGAAGTGTGGAATCAGATTGGTCGGACCAGTATTGAACAGACCTGAGAATGGGCGTTTCCTGTTTTAGTTTCTGTCTATAGGCTGGGAGCAACAAAATGGAGTCGTGGTCAGATTTGCCGAAAGTAGGGCGAGGGAGGGCTTTGTATGTGTGCGGAAGTTAGAGAAGCAATGATCCAGAATGCTGCCAGCCCGGGTCGCGCATTCGATATGCTGATCAAATTTAGGGAGCCTCGTTTTCAAATTAGCTTTGTTAAAAACCCCAGCTAAAATACATGCAGCCTCAGGATATATGGTTTCCAGTTTACGTAGAGTCCAATGAAGTTCTTTCAGGGCCGTCGAGGTGTCTCTGGGGGGGATATACACGGCTGTGATTATAATCGAAGAGAATTCTCTTGGTAGATAATGCGGTCGGCATTTGATTGTCAGGAATTCTAGGTCAGGTGAACAAAAGGACTTGAGTTTCTGTATGTTGTTATGATCACACCACGACTCGTTAATCATAAGGCATACACGCCCGCCCCTCTTCTTACCAGAGCGATGTTTGTTTCTGTTGGCGCGATGCATGAAGAAACCGGGTGGCTGTACCGACTCTGATAACATACCCTAAGTGAGCCATGTTTCCGTGAAACAGAGAATGTTACAATCTCTGATGTCTCTCTGGAAGGCAACCTTTGCTCAAATTTCATCTACCTTGTTGTCAAGAGAATGAACATTGGCGAGTAGTATACTCGGGAGCAGTGAGCGACGTGCCTGTCTACGGAGCATGACCAGAAGGCCGCTCCGTCTGCCCCTTCTGCAGTGCCGTTGTTTAGGGTCGCCTACTGGGATCCGATCCATTGTCCTGGGTGGTGGTCCAAACAGAGGATCCGCTTTGGGAAAGTCATATTCCTGGTCGTAATGTTGGTAAGTTGACATTGCTCTTATATCCAATAGTTCTTCCCGGCTGTATGTAATAAGACTTCAGATTTCCTGGGGTAACAATGTAAGAAATAATACATAAAAAAAAAAAAAATGCATAGTTTCCTAAGAACGCGAAGTGAGGCGACCATCTCTGTCGGCAACATCATACGTAGCGTCCATGCATCGAATGGGGTTGGAGTTGAGGGAAAAGAAAAGTGTTACCAAATATAACAATGTGCATTTCATAAATATTCAAAAAAAGTGTGTACATAAAACGTAATGAACACGTCTGTAAAACCACATTGATGACATCGACCCATTCAAGTGGTAAAAGTTCATTGTGACATGAATATGGAGAAAAGATACCCTACTAGGGTGTGGTGCCTGGCCTTAAGAGGTCTGAAACCCACCTGAGAGTCCGTGACAGAGCTTGCCATACTGAAATGACAGCGAAGCCAGCACCGCCTCATCAGCTTTAAAGCACTTTTCACAGAACGTCTTCACCAGCGGAAAGATAACACGCGTCCTGTCGTCTAAAAAGTGAGGGGGAGAGAAGAGAGAAAGACAGTTTGACATGACGGGGCTGCCTCCCAATGCAACGGGCATCTGGAAGAGGGAGGACAATCGGAATTGTCAGCCCTCGTACACACAGTGGCCGCATTCCATTCCAAAACAAAGCAATTATTTTCAACTCAATATGACGTTATCACTCATCATGCGGCCATGGAGTGTTTTCTCTGCCCTGTCAACTTGCCTGGGCAGATCTGAAAGGATCTAGAAAGATGAACATAATAGGTCCGGGACTCCACGTAGCGAATTGAATGGTTAGGTGGAACCGAATCTGATTGATTATACACTAATCAGTCCATTTTGGATCTGCAATGGTGAGTCGTCTAGTATTAAGGGGAAGGTAGCAAGTTTTCAAAATGGAATACGGCCCATGTCCTTGATGCCCCGACATGCGTGCAAAAGCCTTGTGAAGAGATAGAAGACTGACAGCTTAGTTGGAGCCAGTTTGCCAACTACTGTAACGAGTATAGTATTTGCATATCAAAGAAACTCTGCGGGTGCAGGGGTGTCTTGGAAGAGTGTCGCTAAGCCAGACAAGTAAGTGTTTCGCACAGACAATGTAGAGACAAGGTTGTGAAGTGCATTGGTTTTAATGAGCCAGGTTCATGTCTGTAGTAGACTCTGGTTCTTGGGAATCCCAAGGGTTGCATATTGTTTTTGCAGAGCACAAGCACACCATATACAGCTAATCAAGGGTTTGAGTATTAGTTGAGTAGTGAAATCAGATGTGCTTGTGCAGAGCTAGAACAAAAAATATGCAACCCTAAGATAGATGTTAGGTAAAAAAAAAAATTTGATCAATAGGAATATCAAAACCATTGAATAGGATCATTATAACCATATTTTCTGTAAGTGCTTTTATAAAGCTTTTCCAGTCAAAATACTGCTTTGGCTTAAAGACTTTTCCGGAACAATATGAACGTGTGGGCGTCTGTCCTCTCTTGGAACATCAATGAGTAGAAAATTGCCAGCGAACAAGAGCCGCCAGATCGGGAGTAGTGTGGGCTGCTTGCGAGGCACGCTATATAGTAAGAAGACAGAAGTGTAAGTTGAATGTGAGAGCAACATGGCCACAGAGATGGCTATGTAGGCTGTACGAGGGTGTAGCACGGCCTGCCACGCAGACAGAAGTATGTGGGCTGAATGACGTTACCGTACCAGCAGTGGAAAAGCCATGTAGGCCGGCTGTGTGAGGGTGCAGGGTAATCACATAGTTTGTATGAGGTGGTGAGATTGTAGAAGGTTTTTTGTGTGAGAGGTGAGAATGATTGAGGTGATAAGGTTGTAAGAGTTTTATATGAGGCGATGAGGGTGCATGACATAGGTGATGTCGTGTCATTGTATGAGGTTTCTCACCACTGTCGAACATTTCCAGCAGGTTAATGATGGTGTCGAAGGCGGCCAGGCGCACCGTGCTCCCCTCGTCCCGGGCCAACTCTACGAGCTCAGGCAGCACCGCCGCCTTGGTGTGGTCCAGTCTGAGACACCAGAGGAGAAAGAGGAGACACAATTATATAACAAACACACATTCCCATTAAAGGGATCGTTTGAGTTTCCCCAAAATCAAAGTTCAATCATTTCATTCCTCAGAATGCATGGAAAATGGACTTGTGTGGCAAGAAAACAAATTGTGATATGAGTAAGATGGCAAAAGAGTTCTGTTCACCAACCTCCCTTTGTTTGACCAAACTTTAGGCAAACTTCCGCTTCTACAAGCTAGAAACTTGAACGTGGCTTCTAAAATAACATTATCAAAAATAGACAACCGACTGCTCAGAAACAACCAGGAAGTCACAGCCGGTGATTGTCAAGCAAATAACTGTCGGTCTCACAGTAATTGACCGCTAATTAACATAAACACATTTTGCATCTCCTGGCTTCCACACATAGCCTCAGTCTAATAAATCCATGTAATATAGCCTACACCTTCCCAATAAATCCATAATTTATTTTAGACAGTTCTAAAGAAGCATATTTCAGAAGAACAGAATAGCATATGCTGAGTTGTCCTTATGTTAGGCCCTGATCTGGCTATGCCAAATGGCTATGGGCTACACTAGTTCATTTAGCAGACAAGGTTTGCTTATAAATCCATGCCATTATTTTATAGTATGAAGAATACAATTGAACAAAGCTGAATAAAATATAAATATTTATGTGTTGAGCGGTTAACAAAGAAATAGGTATTCCTATATGCTTAATTTAGAGTTAATAACGTAACTTTAGTTGTTCTACGAACAATACATTGTAAGGCTGCATGATGAGACTAATGAAGATTTGAAAAAAGTTTCTATAAAAGGCATGAGCTTTGCTACATTTTTTTGTGCAGGCGGTACACACTCTGTACACACTCACACAGCTCTCCATCACGTGATCGGGTCTTCCTCACAGAATACAAGTTAAGACAGACACATCCAAGGTGAATATTGAAGATATTGGAAGAACTGTCCACATTCACTTTTCGTCAGCCAACAAGATGAGTAGGTCTAACAAACAGGAAAAGTACTAGTCTATGTCAATCTACTATGCACCTATTAGATTATGTGAGACAAATAAATATTCCAAACAGTTGTGGGATGCGATAGATCCCAAATTAATAAAAAAAAATAGCATCATAAAAAATGTTTTATGCAACAGTCAATGAACAGGCAGAGTTCCTCTGTCCAGTGTCTGTGTTCTTTTGCCCATCTTAATATTGTCTTTTTATTGGCCAGTCTGAGATTTGACTTTTTCTTTGCAACTCTGCCCAAAAGGCCAGCATCCCGGGGTCGCCTCTTCACTGTTGATGTTGAGACTGGTGTTTTGTGGGTAATATTTAATGAAGCTGCCAGTTGAGGACTTATGAGGCATCTGTTTCTCAAACTAGACACTCTAATGTACTTGTCCTTGCTCAGTTGTGCACCGGGGCCTCCCACTCCTCTTTCTAATCTAGTTAAGAGTCAGTTTGCACAGTTCTGTGAAGGGAGTAGTACACACTGTTGTACGAGATCTTCAGTTTCTTGCCAATTTCTCGCATGGACTAGCCTTCATTTTTCAGAACAAGAATAGACGGACAAGTTTCAGAAGAAAGTTATTTGTTCCTGGCCATTTTGAGCCTGTAGTCGAACCCATAAATGCTGATGCTCCAGATACTCAACTAGTCTAAAGAAGGCTAGTTTTATTGCTTCTTTAATCAGAACAAATGTTTTCAGCTGTGCTAACATAATTGCAAAAGGGTTTTCTAATGATCAATTAGCCTTTTAAAATGATAAACTTGGATTAGCTAACACAACGTGCCATTGGAACACATGAGTGATGGTTGGTTATAATGGGCCTCTGTATGCCTATATAGATATTCCATTAAAAACCAGCCGTTTCCAGCTACAATGGTCATTTACAACATTAACAATGTCTAACACTGTATTTCTAATCAATGTGATGTTATTTTAATGGACATAATTAGCTTTTCTTTCTAAAACAAGGATATTTCTAAGTGACCCCAAACTTTTGAACGGTAGTGTATATAGGGCAGCAGCCTCTAATGTGCTAGTGATGGCTATTTAACAGTCTCATGGCCTTGAGATAGAAGCTGTTTTTCAGCCTCTCGGTCCCAGCTTTGATGCACCTGTACTGACCACGCCTTCTGGATGATAACGGGGTGAACAGACAGTGGCTCGGGTGGTCGTTGTCTTTGATAATCTTTTTGGTCTTCCTGTGACATCGGGTGCTGTAAGTGTCCTGGAGGGCAGGTAGTTGCCATTGATGATACGTTGGGCACACCGCACCACCCTCTGGAGAGCCCAGTTGCAGGTGGTGCAGTTGCCGTACCAGGCGGTGATACAACCTGACAGGACGCTCTCAATTGTGCATCTGTAAAAGTTTGAGTGTTTTAGGAGACACACCAAATTACATTTACATTTACATTTAAGTCATTTAGCAGACGCTCTTATCCAGAGCGACTTACAAATTGGTGCATTCACCTTATGACATCCAGTGGAACAGCCACTTTACAATAGTGCATCTAAATCTTTTAGGGGGTGAGAAGGATTACTTATCCTATCCTAGGTATTCCTTAAAGAGGTGGGGTTTCAGGTGTCTCCGGAAGGTGGTGATTGACTCCGCTGTCCTGGCGTCGTGAGGGAGTTTGTTCCACCATTGGGGGGCCAGAGCAGCGAACAGTTTTGACTGGGCTGAGCGGGAACTGTACTTCCTCAGTGGTAGGGAGGCGAGCAGGCCAGAAGTGGATGAACGCAGTGCCCTTGTTTGGGTGTAGGGCCTGATCAGAGCCTGGAGGTACTGAGGTGCCGTTCCCCTCACAGCTCCGTAGGCAAGCACCATGGTCTTGTAGCGGATGCGAGCTTCAACTGGAAGCCAGTGGAGAGAGCGGGATGACGTGAGAGAACTTGGGAAGGTTGAACACCAGACGGGCTGCGGCGTTCTGGATGAGTTGTAGGGGTTTAATGGCACAGGCAGGGAGCCCAGCCAACAGCGAGTTGCAGTAATCCAGACGGGAGATGACAAGTGCCTGGATTAGGACCTGCGCCGCTTCCTGTGTGAGGCAGGGTCGTACTCTGCAGATGTTGTAGAGCATGAACCTACAGGAACGGGCCACCGCCTTGATGTTAGTTGAGAACGACAGGGTGTTGTCCAGGATCACGCCAAGGTTCTTAGCGCTCTGGGAGGAGGACACAATGGAGTTGTCAACCGTGATGGCGAGATCATGGAACGGGCAGTCCTTCCCCGGGAGGAAGAGCAGCTCCGTCTTGCCGAGGTTCAGCTTGAGGTGGTGATCCGTCATCCACACTGATATGTCTGCCAGACATGCAGAGATGCGATTCGCCACCTGGTCATCAGAAGGGGGAAAGGAGAAGATTAATTGTGTGTCGTCTGCATAGCAATGATAGGAGAGACCATGTGAGGTTATGACAGAGCCAAGTGACTTGGTGTATAGCGGGAATAGGAGAGGGCCTAGAACAGAGCCCTGGGCCACCTGGTAGGAGCGACCTGTCAGGTAGGACGCAATCCAAGCGTGGGCCGCGCCGGAGATGCCCAACTCGGAGAGGGTGGAGAGGAGGATCTGATGGTTCACAGTATCGAAGGCAGCCGATAGGTCTAGAAGGATGAGAGCAGAGGAGAGAGAGTTAGCTTTAGCAGTGCGGAGCGCCTCCGTGATGCAGAGAAGAGCAGTCTCAGTTGAATGACTAGTCTTGAAACCTGACTGATTTGGATCAAGAAGGTCATTCTGAGAGAGATAGCGGTAGAGCTGGCCAAGGACGGCACGTTCAAGAGTTTTGGAGAGAAAAGAAAGAAGGGATACTGGTCTGTAGTTGTTGACATCGGAGGGATCGAGTGTAGGTCTTTTCAGAAGGGGTGCAACTCTCGCTCTCTTGAGGACGGAAGGGACGTAGCCAGCGGTCAGGGATGAGTTGATGAGCGAGGTAAGGTAAGGGAGAAGGTCTCCGGAAATGGTCTGGAGAAGAGAGGAGGGGATAGGGTCAAGCGGGCAGGTTGTTGGGCGGCCGGCCGTCACAAGACGCGAGATTTCATCTGGAGAGAGAGGGAGAAAGAGGTCAGAGCACAGGGTAGGGCAGTGTGAGCAGAACCAGCGGTGTCGTTTGACTTAGCAAACGAGGATCGGATGTCGTCGACCTTCTTTTCAAAATGGTTGACGAAGTCATCTGCAGAGAGGGAGGAGGGGGAGGATTCAGGAGGGAGGAGAAGGTGGCAAAGAGCTTCCTAGGGTTAGAGGCAGATGCTTGGAATTTAGAGTGGTAGAAAGTGGCTTTAGCAGCAGAGACAGAGGAGGAAAATGTAGAGAGGAGGGAGTGAAAGGATGCCAGGTCCGCAGGGAGGCGATTTTTCCTCCATTTCCGCTCGGCTGCCCGGAGCCCTGTTCTGTGAGCTCGCAATGAGTCGTCGAGCCACGGAGGCGGGAGGGGAGGACCGAGCCGGCCTGGAGGATAGGGGACATAGAGAGTCAAAGGATGCAGAAAGGGAGGAGAGGAGGGTTGAGGAGGCAGAATCAGGAGATAGGTTGGAGAAGGTTTGAGCAGAGGGAAGAGATGATAGGATGGAAGAGGAGAGAGTAGCGGGGAGAGAGAGCGAAGGTTGGGACGGCGCGATACCATCCGAGTAGGGGCAGTGTGGGAAGTGTTGGATGAGAGTGAGAGGGAAAAGGATACAAGGTAGTGGTCGGAGACTTGGAGGGGAGTTGCAATGGGGTTAGTGGAAGAACAGCATCTAGTAAAGATGAGGTCGAGCGTATTGCCTGCCTTGTGAGTAGGGGGAAGGTGAGAGGGTGAGGTCAAAAGAGGAGAGGAGTGGAAAGAAGGAGGCAGAGAGGAATGAGTCAAAGGTAGACGTGGGGAGGTTAAAGTCGCCCAGAACTGTGAGAGGTGAGCCGTCCTCAGGAAAGGAGCTTATCAAGGCATCAAGCTCATTGATGAACTCTCCGAGGGAACCTGGAGGGCGATAAATGATAAGGATGTTAAGCTTGAAAGGGCTGGTAACTGTGACAGCATGGAATTCAAAGGAGGCGATAGACAGATGGGTAAGGGGAGAAAGAGAGAATGACCACTTGGGAGAGATGAGGATCCCGGTGCCACCACCCCACTGACCAGAAGCTCTCGGGGTGTGCGAGAACACGTGGGCGGACGAGGAGAGAGCAGTAGGAGTAGCAGTGTTATCTGTGGTGATCCATGTTTCCGTCAGTGCCAAGAAGTCGAGGGACTGGAGGGAGGCATAGGCTGAGATGAACTCTGCCTTGTTGGCCGCAGATCGGCAGTTCCAGAGGCTACCGGAGACCTGGAACTCCACGTGGGTCGTGCGCGCTGGGACCACCAGATTAGGGTGGCCGCGGCCACGCGGTGTGGAGCGTTTGTATGGTCTGTGCAGAGAGGAGAGAACAGGGATAGACAGACACATAGTTGACAGGCTACAGAAGAGGCTACGCTAATGCAAGGAGATTGGAATGACAAGTGGACTACACGTCTCGAATGTTTAGAAAGTTAAGCTTACGTAGCAAGAATCTTATTGACTAAAATGATTAAAATGATACAGTACTGCTGAAGTAGGCTAGCTGGCAGTGGCGGCGTTGTTGACACTACACTAATCAAGTCGTTCCGTTGAGTGTAATAGTTTCTACAGTGCTACTATTCGGGGGCTAGCTGGCTAGCTAGCAGTGTTGATTACGTTACGTTGCGTTAAAAGAACGACAATAGCTGGCTAGCTAACCTAGAAAATCGCTCTAGACTACACAATTATCTTTGATACAAGGACGGCTATGTAGCTAGCTATGTAGCTTGCTACGATCAAGCAAATCAAACCGTTGTGCTGTAATGAAATGAAATGAAAATGTGATACTACCTGTGGAGCGAAGCGGAATGCGACCGGGTTGTTGTTGGCTAGCTGTTAGCTGTTAGCTGTTAGCTAGCTAGCAGTGTCTCCTACGTTAAGGACGACAAATAGCTGGCTAGCTAACCTCGGTAAATTAAGATAATCACTCTAAGACTACACACTCTAAACTACACAATTATCTTGGATACGAAGACAGCAAAGACAACTATGTAGCTAGCTAACACTACACTAATCAAGTCGTTCAGTTGAGTGTAATAGTTTCTACGGTGCTGCTATACGGTGGGCACTGTTGCGCCTTCTTCACCACACTGTCTGTGTGGGTGGACCATTTCAGTTTGTCAGTGATGTGTACGCTGGGGAAGATTTTCCACCTTCTCTACTGCAGTCCAGTCGATGTGGATAGGGGGGCGCTCCCTCTGCTGTTTCCTGAAGTCCACAATCAGCTCCTTTGTTTTGTTGACGTTGGGTGAGACGTTACTTTCCTGGCACCACACTCCCAGGTCCCTCACCTCCTCCCTGTAGTCTGTCTCATCATTGTTGGTAATCAATGACGAGACATTGATTACCAATGTAATCAAAGGGCGCGCCCGTCAGGGAGTCCAGGACCCAGTTGCACAGGGTGGGGTTCAGACCCAGGGCCTTGAACTTAATGATGAGCTTGGAGGGTACTGTGGTGTTGAATGCTGAATTCTATAGTCAATGAACAGCATTCTTACATAGTTATTCCTCTTGTCCAGATGGGATAGGGCAGTGTTCAGTGCGATGTGGATCATCGTCTGTGGATCATATCAGACTATTCTTGATTTAAACTTGTCTTTACATATACTAAATAATATATATACATATATATGTGACATTTGTTTTGATTTAGAATGGACCATTATCATGCACCTGTATCGAAATAGGGGCAGAGGGAAAAATTACATGTCATCTATGCACTTAAATAGAGAATGGAGGACGCTTTTCCCCGTGGTTTATTTTTATGCCAGCCAGGTAGGCTATAATCCTGTTGTAAAAATAAACAATGTGTTTAATATTAGGAAAGCTGAGAAATAAATATAGTAGGCCTAGACTATAGAAAGCTGATGGGCTCCTCCTCTCTTTATTAGTGGCCATCACTCTGTTTTCTCCTGCAATTGCATAGAAATGTTGAGCAACATGAGCTTATGGGCTCTCATGAAGCGCCCGATTAGATTTCAAATACATTTGCAATGTCAGTGTGATTAGAGGGACAATAGAATGCTGAGTACCAGGAAAGATAGCAAGTTCGGTAGGCTACTAATGACCAGCAGCAGCATGAGAGCTTGGAGAAGCCTAATTACCGTGACTAAACGGTCATGTGGAATTTGACTGCCTTCATGAGGCGGTAATACGGTCGCCGCAACAGCCCTAGTCATGGCTGATCCACATGAGATCTCTCAACCAAAAGGGGTATCCATCGAAGCAAGCTATATCTACTCAGGGTTTTCTAAATCTAAACAGTTTCAAATTCCAGCTCAGGCTTAATCGTACTTCAACGGTGGATATCGGTCGACCGCCTGCGCTTAACTGCATAATGGCTAGTCAAACGCCAAACTCTTCATTGAGACAATGGTGAAAAATAAATCCATGGGCGAGTCAGTGCCACATTTTCATTTCAGCTGAAATCAAAAGGATTTTTTTCATGATCTTGCCAATTCAACAGGATATTGTGTGAAACAGGCTTTTAATTCACTAGGGTAGGGGGCAGCATTCGGAATTTTGGATGAAAAGCGTGCCCAAATTAAACTGCCTGCTACTTAGGCCGAGAAGCTAGGATATGCATATAATTATTAGATTTGGATAGAAAGCACTCTAAAGTTTCCAAAACTGTTAAAATAATGTCTGTGAGTATAACAGAACTGATATGGCATGCGAAAATCCAACCAGGAAGTACTATTATTTTGAAAGGCTGTTTATCTATTGAAAGCCTATCCACCATACAAATACTTAGGACCCAGTTCATGATATCTATGGCTTCCTCTACACGTGGCCAGTCTTTAGGCATGGTTTCAGGCGTTTACTCTGAAAAATGAGGGAGATACAGCACTTTCAATGAGAGGCCAGTGGAAATGTCCAGCCATGAGTCCTGTTTCTCCTTTTCTATTCAAATCAAAATCAAATCAAATTTATTTATATAGCCCTTCGTACATCAGCTGATATCTCAAAGTGCTGTACAGAAACCCAGCCTAAAACCCCAAACAGCAAGCAATGCAGGTGTAGAAGCACTGTGGCTAGAAAAAACTCCCTAGAAAGGCCAAAACCTAGGAAGAAACCTAGAGAGGAACCAGGCTATGTGGGGTGGCCAGTCCTCTTCTGGCTGTGCCGGGTGGAGATTATAACAGAACATGGCCAAGATGTATTGACGAAGCTTTTGTCCGGTTGAAATATGATTTATTATTTATAACAAAAACAACCTGAGGATTGATTTTAAACATCGTTTGACATGTTTCTACTAACTTTTATTGTACTTTTGACTTTTCGTCTTGATGTTGAGAGCGCGCATTGTGCCTTTGGATTTCTTAACTAAATGCACAAACAAACATAGAGGGACATAAATAGGGACATTATCGGAAAAAAACGAACATTTATTGTCTAACATGGAGACCTGGGGGTGCCACCAGATGAAGATCATCAAAGGTAAGTGATTCATTTTAATGCTATGTTTGACTTTTGTGAGCCCTCTCCTTGGTTGGAAAATGGCTGTATGGTTTTTGTGGCAAGGCGCAGACCTAACATAATCGCGTCGTGTGCTTTCGCCGTAAAGCCTTTTTGAAATCTGACACAGCGGTTGCATTAAGGAGAAGTTTATCTTTAAATGTATGTTAACTTGTATCTTAGATCAATGTTTATGATGAGTAATTCTGTAATTTGATGTGGCTCTCTGCACTTTCACCGGATATTTGTTTGAGACAATGCATTTCTGAACATAACGCACCAATGTAAACTGAGATTTTTGGATATAAATATGAACTTTATCGAACAAAACATACATGTATTGTGTAACATGAAGTCCTATGAGTGACATCTGATGAAGATCATCAAACGTTAGTGATGAATTTAATCGCTATTTCTGACTTTTGTGAGCCCTCTCTTTGGCTGGAAAATGACTGTATGGTTTTCTGTGACTAGGCTCTGACCTAACATAATCGCATGGTGTGCTTTCTCCGTAAAGCCTTTTTGAAATCGGACACTGGTTGGATTTACAAGAAGCTTATCTTTAAAATGGTGTATAATACTTGTATGTTTGAAGAATTTTAATTATGGGATATCTGTTGTTTTGAATTTGGTGCCTTGCAATTTAACTGGCTGTTGTTGAGGTGGGACGCTTCAAGTTTAAAATGCATTCAGTCATTCCTACTAGAGTTGAAGTCGGAAGTTTACATACACTTAGGTTGGAGTCATTAAAACTCATTTTTCAACCACTCCACAAATTTCTTGTCAATAAACTAGTTTTGGCAAGTCTGTTAGGACATCTACTTTGTCCATGGACACCAGTCATTTTTCCAACAATTGTTTACAGACAGATAATGTCACTTATAATTCACTGTATTCACAATTCCAGTGGGTCAGAAGTTTACATACACTAAGTTGACTGTGCCTTTAAACAGCTTGGAAAATTCCAGAAAATTATGTCATGGCTTTAGAAGCTTCTGATATCTGACATAATTTGAGTCAATTGGAAGTGTACCTGTGGATGTATTTCAAGGCCTACCTTCAAACTCAGTGCCTCTTTGCTTGACATCATCGGAAAATCAAAAGAATTCAGCCAAGACCTCAGATAAAAAATTGTAGACCCCCACAAGTCTGGTTCATCCTTGGGAGCTATTTCCAAACAGCTGAAGGTACCACGTTCATCTGTAGAAACAATAGTACGCAAGTATAAACACCATGGGACCACACAGCCGTCATACCGCTCAGGAAGGAGACGCGTTCTGTCTCCTAGAGATGAACGTACTTTGGTGCGAAAAGTACAAACCAATCCCAGAACTACAGCAAAGAACCATGTGAAGATGCTGAGGAAACCGGTACAAAAGTATCTATATCCACAGTAAAACGAGTCATATATTGACATAACCTGAAAGGTCACTCAGCAACGAAGAAGCCACTGCTCAAAAACCGCCATAAAAAAGCTAGAATACGGTTTGCAACTGCACATGGGGACAAAGATCGTACTTATTGGAGAAATGTTCTCTGGACCGAAGAAACAAAAATATAACTGTTTGGGCATAATGACCATCGTTATGTTTGGAGGAAAAAGGGGGAGGCTTGCAAGCCGAAGAACAACATCCCAACCGTGAAGCACGGGGGTGGCAGCATCATGTTGTGGGTGGGCTTTGCTGCAGGAGGGACTGGGTCACTTCAGAAAATAGATGGCATCATGATGAAGGACAATTATGTGGATATATTGAAGCAACATCTCAACACATCAGTCAGGAAGCTTGGTTGCAAACGGGTCTTCCATATGGACAATGACTCCAAGCATTCTTTCAAAGTTGTGGCAAAAATGCTTAAGGACAACAAAGTCAAGGTATTGGAGCGGCCATCACAAAACTCTGACCTCAATCCCATAAAACATTTGTGGGCAGAACTGAAAAAGCGTGTGGGAGCAAAGAGGCCTACAAATCTGACTCAGTTACACCAGCTTTGTTAGGAGGAATGGGCCAAAATTTACCCAACTTATTGTGGGAAGCTTGTGGAAGGCCACCTGAAACGTTTGACCCAAGCTAAACAATTGCAAGGCAATGCTAACAAATACTAATTGAGTGTATGTAAACTTCTGACCCACTGGGAATGTGATGAAAGAAATAAAAGCTGAAATAAATCATTCTCTCTACTATTATTCTGACATTTCACATTCTTAAAATAAAGTGGTGATCCTAACTGACCTAAGACAGGGTATTCTTACAAGAATTACATGTCAGGAATTGTGAAAAACTGAGTTTTTAAATGTATTTAGCTAAGGTGTATGTAAACTTCCGACTTCAACTGTATATGTCATATATTTTAACATTATAATTTTCTTAAATAAAAAAACATTTGATCAATTGTCTTCGTCAAATGAAGGGGATGATGACGCAATCTTTGCAAGAGGGAGGGAATATTATTTCATTGGTCCTCAACATATTGGCTCAGTCATTTCAGTGGAGTTACCTGTGAGTTAGCCTCCCCCAGAGCAGGTTAGTTCTGAATAATTCATTGCCATAGAAAGTTACCTGGCTAAAAGGTGAGCCACTTTCGTATGACCGGTCATGCAGAGTTGAACTCAGAGTTGACCAAAGTTACCTCGCCAACTCCTCACACCTGCTTTGTAGTATACCCCTCTGAGTAATCCAACAAGCCTGGGGCAGGTTACACCATTTTGTCATGAAAAAAAGTACAATGCTCCTTGTAGCACCACCTGATGGGCACTGGAAGAAAATGCACTCCCTAATCTCAAAACGTATCTGGACGAACAATGAAACAAGAATTAAACTCTCCATATTACAGAGACAAAAGCCTCCCGAACTTCCAATGGTACTCTTGGTCATTTTCTCTGCATTCTCGCTACTTGGCTAAATCCAGAAACTTGCTTGTCATGGCATCCAATAGAATAAAGATGTGTTCACCAACACAGATAACAAAACCTTATCTATTCCAACGTAGCTCTGAAACAATCTAAATTAAGAATCGGCTCTATTATTTCTCACTTCATTTCTGTTTGGCGTACATTCTCTGTGCATTCCAAGATATACAAAAGTACAACCTGCCTGGCACCTCATTACTTTTCTACTTACAATTACATTTTGCTATGCACGCTCATGGGGTATCTTGGAAAACAAAGCCTCACCTTCATCCCTTTCATAAAGTACTGCTTGGAAAAAGAGGTCTCGTCTCTGCAATGAATTCCCGTCTAGTAAAGTCCTTATCCAAGCCGCTTTCAATTGACAAATTGTGGAAAAAAAAGATCTAAAAACATCCAACAATGTTCTTAATTGGCAAACAATATGGCACAATATATCTCTATCTTCCAGAAATCCAAATCACCAAATTATTCACTTTAATTTTGTTCCCAGAATGTACTTTACTCCCCGGAAATTCTATGACCTTAAAGCCAAACCATCACCCAATTGTACTCTATGCTCTAATGACACCCAAGGTACCTTAATCCATATGATGTGGGAAAGCCCGGGGGTAAAATCATTCTGGAAGATGATCTTCCCTGTGCTCTTTAATGCAACCTCATTCTTGAATTATTATTTATCTTTCTTTAGTTTTCTCCCCCTTTTTTCATATTAATATACTTGACTGTCAATGGATAATAAATGTATATAGAAAATAAGGTTGACACAAATACAACTACAAATACAAGCATGCTGATGCCATTCACATCGAGATGCCGAGTCAGAGCTGCCAATTTCATTTATTTTAGGGTGCAAAGCTGATGTCATGTTTTGCTGCATCTCTTTTATAAAAACAATACTATCATTATGAATGCTACGAACATGAGTCACTGCCTATTTGCTGTGTTTATTTTGCCTGTTATCCAACAAGTGTCAAAAAAAGGAAATGGACTTGACTTTAGTTTAAGACCACTGCTGATGTATGGAAACATGATACTATTTTATTGTGAACTAGGCTATCCCTAAGTGTAGGAGCTAAGAAGAATAGAATCTCCCTCCCCCAACATTGGCAATGTAAAACAGCACATTTCATTTCCAAAAGATCAATGAAGGATGACAAGAGAATCAAGTTACAGAACATGTCATGTCAAGGTTACAGGGTTGTGTTGGTGACTGACACATAATACACCTTCTCCTTATTAGTCAATCACCCTCTGACAAAATACATATTCTGATAACTCACTGTTGCAGTTGGTGGCCTGCGATACTCCAATACCAATATTCACCGGTGGGTTTGACAGTAACTAACGCTAGCACATACTGTATTAATGTAGCACTGTTAAAGGGATAGTTAACAAAATAAAACTATTTTAGTATTGTTTTAAAGTTTGATGGACTAATGAACAAAACACGAAAAGATCCATTCAAAGAATCAGGTCATTTGTTTCTGTGCACCAATTAGTGTTGGTGTTTCAATTCATTGCACCTGTCAGTAGCGCAAATATTTTCTATTCAACTAATGGATCAATATCTATATATGTTATCCAAGGAGAACATCTCTATGAGGATGGGGATAAGAAATAAGACATAATAAAATATCAGGAAAGGGGAGACGATAGGACAAATGATAATGAGATGCACTCTAGGGGCTGGTTTCCTAGACATCAGATTAAGCATAGTCCTGGACTTAAAAGTATGCTCAATGAAGATTCTCCATTGAAAGTGTTTTTTGTCCAGGACTGGGCTTAATCTGTGTCTGAGAAACTAGCCCAAAGAATATACTGCACACTTAGGATGCCCAGTAGTGTGCCGTCCTGTGAGTTTCTCTATTTGGTCAATATGTATCCATTAGTTGTAGTGCCACTAAGCATTAATACCAAAGTAAGCACTACCTTCCCCCTGCCACTTTCCTGATTGCAAAATAAAGCATTTGCTACACAGGTAACTGGGCAGCATTTTATAAATCGTTTTTCTTGACTGGGCCGGTTGTTCCCAGGGGGCTGCTGCAGTCTATCAGGGTTGATAGTGTGTGGTTGTCAAATGACACCCTATTCCCTATAGTGGGGGCCCATAGTGCTCTGCTCAAAAGTAGTGCGCTATATAGGGAATAGGGTGCCATTTGGGACACAGTGTTTCTGCTGCATTCCATGGAGAGAGGCAAACTGAATCTGCGGGAGCTCTGGGAAACTGGACCATGTTTATTAAGCACCAAACAGAAGAAAACTGAATGAAACATGGAGGGACAATCTGGTTTTGTCCAATAAGAAACGTTCATATTTGTTTTCTGTTGAGTGCCCTAATTAACACGACCCTGACTGATCCTCTACCACAGAGAGAAATGGATTGCAGACCCTCTGCAGTGTGCCTGCTATCCGGGGAGGGGGAGAGGGGGCTGCGATAAGCCTGCTTTTACAGTCATCTGTTGGAGGCTCATGATAGGAAAAAAGAACCCCCCCACCCAACACATAAGCTTCAACTGAAAGCAAAGCTTCTAAGAATTGTTTTCGTATTCAAACAAAAGTTCAGGAGTATTTAGTCTCGCATCCTCAGGTCAACACTGTTCAATTTAACCGTTATGTCTTTCGGTTTGAATAATGTGACTGTTTCTACCAGTGGAGTCTTGTGGGTGGAAAAATCAGAGGAGGAGCACAATGTAATGGCTGGAATGGAAAGGTATCAAACACATAAAACACATGGAAACCATTCCATTTATTTCATTCCAGCCATTACAATGAGCTCTCCTACGATTTTAATGTGACACCATACAAAGCTGTTTTCTAGATTATTTGAAAGGATTATTCTCCTCTTTTTATCTTCTCTGTTCTTTTCTTTTACCCGATTCCTCTGGCGATGTTCTCCAGCTGGCGACACATGCAGGAGCGCACCTCGTACTCCACATCCTGGCACAAGGACCTCACCAGGGGCAGGAGGTCCTTCTTCACTCTGCCAAAAGGGGTTCATACAATTTTGGGGCATATCAAGAGAAATCAAATTATTATTGATTATTGGAAAGCTGTCCCAAAGGGCACAATATAGAGTTTTTTAAAAGGCTATTTTAATTTAAACTAATTTAGATGAGCTGTGAAATTATTGTAACTAATTTAGCCTAGAAGCTATGGGTCCTACATCTATTGTCTGGGCCAGGGGTGGGCTCGCCAGCCAATTAAATGCGGCCTATGGGGGATATTTTTATTGTTGTTTGGAGAAATTATTATTTTGGGTTGGAAAAACAACACTCCAGGCCACACTTGAAAGTCTAAAAGTAGATAGAAAGTATGTAGACATATATTTTTAAATAATTGCCCCTTTTCTGGCCAGAAAATTGATTTTGACAAACAAATGTGTGGCCCATGGTTGAATTTTAAAATCCTGATGTGGCCCTAGAGCCAAAAAGTTTGCCCACCCCTGGTCTAGACTTTCTATCATTAACTAATTAATCCTACCGTAGCATCTATGGCCCCTACATCTATTTAACTAATTGAATCAAGACATTTTCTTACAGAAAAATAAGCATTTAATCATGACATTCCCTTGTAGAAAAACAAGCATCAGACCTTCTGTTTGGTGATTGAGCAAGATACAAACTCACATGGGAGACTCAAACTTGCAGGCCACCTTCCCCAGGATACGACAGCTGGCTAAACGGGCCTGCAGGGACTGAGACAGCTGAGCTTTGGACACAAGCGGGCTGAGGATCTGCATGATCAACCAATGGGTACAGGCTATTAGGGTGTTAGGGAAGGAACAGCCTGTTTAAGGACACCATGGGTTGTATCCCAAATTACATCCTATTCCATTTATAGTGCACTTTTTTACCAGGGCTCCATAGGGACCCATGCTAAATTATGTTGTCAAGTTTAGTTTCCTAACTAACCACAGTTCTTTACAAGTAATTGTGGCTGACTTGAGTTGTCAGGCACAGTATTGTCATACTGAGAAATGATAGCCAACTTAGTTTCTTCCAATGGCACTGTTCCATTAGAATCCATCTTAATTCCCCATATAAGATATACTAATGGTTATACAGTCATTGGCATTAAAAAGCTAACCTGTACTGCAGGGTAGTATAAAACAATTGCCTCAAACTGGATGTATCTGCATCGTCAGGGGCTTATTTCAGAAATGTATTTCATAACATGGGTTATTGTTAAATGACTGCTAATGAACATGGTGCTTGGCATCTCCCTGTGAGAGAGTTTGTCATATTTACAAATGGACCTTGGCACAGCAAGGCATTTTGAAAAAGTACGGTTTTAATGCCCAGAAATATGCCCAGAAATTCCTTAGAAGCCTGGTATAATTCTCAGGTAAGATACTATGGGACGGTTTCCCAGACACTGAGTAAGCCTTGTTTTGGACTAAAAAGCAAGCTGAATGGAGAATTACAGTAACACATACAAGAAACACATTTAAATTAATCAAATGAGATGCAACAAAATACAAAAGAATCTAAATGTCAGGGAGTTGAGGAAAAATGGAGGTGAATGGAGGTGAATGCAAATTCAGTATATTCAATATAACTAGGACTATTCAGCCAGGTCCAAAATTATTGGTACCCTTTTTTATTTTACCTTTATTTAACCAGGCAAGTCAGTTAAGAACACATTCTTATTTTCAATGACGGCCTGGGAACAGTGGGTTAACTGCCTGTTCAGGGGCAGAACGACAGATTTGTACCTTGTCAGCTCGGGGGTTTGAACTTTCCGGTTACTAGTCCACCTTCCGGTTACTAGTCCAACGCTCTAGGCTACGCACTAGGCTACGCTGCCGCCCCTTGATAAAGATGAGCAAAAAAAATACTACATAAAATAAATAATACAAATACAATATTTTTAGGGGGGGAGTTTAAAAGGTAATATATATTTTCTTCTCACAAACATAAATTATTGGCATCCCTGTTTTCAAAACCTCAACTTGGGAGGATAACGGCACTTTTTCTAAAGTGTTTTATGAGACTGGAGAACACATTGGGAGGGATCTTGGATCATTCCTCCATACAGAATCTTTCCAGATCATTGACATCCTTTGTCTGCGCTTATGGACTACCCTGTTCAATTCATAACAATAAGGTTTTCAATTGGGTTCAAGTCCAGAGACTGAGATGGCCATTGCAAAATTGTGATTTTCTGGTCAATTAACCATTCCTTTATGGATTTTGATGTGTGCTTGGGGTTATTAATATATATTATATAAGATACTTTTAGCATTCAAAAGTAAGTGTGACAATTAACCACCATTACAAACCTGAGTGTTATAATGTTTGGGGTTGGGCAATAATCTATCCTACACAAATGCGCATAGTCTGATTTTGGCTACGCTACTTTGAAGCAAGGTAAGACATACCTCATAATATGAAGTAAAACATACAGGTTTCAAACAATTAAGTATATGTTTTCAAAATGCATACGGTCTCCAGCTCAGATTGCAAGGTAGCGTGCCTACCGTGTTGCCTATGCGCATAAATGGTGAATGGAACACACAGTTCAAATTAAAAACTGTATCTCTTTTTAATCGCTGTCATCAAAACACCGTTTTTAACACGCGATTGCATTTAGAACTTTTGCACAATGATTCAATGATGACAATTTAGCATTAACACTGGAGTGATAGATAATGTGCAAGTAGAGATACTGGGGTGCAAAAGAGCAAGAGGATAAATAACAATATGGGGATGAGGTAGTTGGGTGTGTTATTTACAGATTGGCTGTGTACAGGTACTAAACTGATCTGACAGCTGATGCTTAAAGTTAGAGAGGGAGATATAAGACTCCAGCTTCAGTGATTTTTGCAATTCGTTCCAGTCATTGGCTGCAGAGAACTGGAAGGAAAGGCAGCCAAAGACAGTGGTGGCTTTGGGGATGACCAGGGAAATATACCTGCTGGAGCGTTCTATGGTGACCAGTGAGCTGAGATAAGGTGGGGCTTTACCTAGCAAAGACTTATAGATGACCTGGAGCCAGTGGGTTTGGCGACGAATATGTAGTGAGGGCCAGCCAACGAGAGCATACAGGTCGCAGTGGTGGGTAGTATATGGGGCTTTGTTGGCAAAATGGATGCCACTGTGATAGACTACATCCAGTTTGCTGAGTAGAGTGTTGGAGAATATTTTGTAAATGACATCGCCGAAGTCAAGGATCGGTAGGATAGTCAGTTTTACAAGGGTATGTTTGGCAGAATGAGTGGAGACTTTGTTGCGAAATAGGAAGCTGATTCTAGATGTAATTTTGAATTGAAGATGCTTAATGTGAATCTGGAAAGAAAGTTTACAGTCTAACCAGACACCTAGCTATTTGTAGTTGTCCACATATTCTAAGTCAGAAGCTTTCAGAGTAGTGATGCTAGTCATGCATTTTGTTTTACTAGCATTTAAAAGCAGTTGGAGGCCACGGAAGGAGACAGGAGCTTGTATGTGTTACGTTAATGTGTTAGCTAGTGTACATTTCAGGTTGTTGTTACCTCCTGTCTGATGGTTTCCTTTGGTAAAGCATCGATTGCAGACAGCAAAGTTTCCAGCCATGCGTTGCTCACCACTGTCGAAGAGAAACAGAGAAAAAGTGACAGTTTAAAAACACTGAAAATTGCTACCAATGTTTAATAATGATTCCAGGGCCTTTGAAGTTTCGAAATGGAACATCCCTGTGCCAAAGAGTATGATGCCCTGCCAACCTACAGCCCACCAGTGACGGTAAGTCACAACGGTTAAGCTCTGTCACGAATTCAAACTGCTGCATTCACTCCCTCGCTCACACTGTGGGCAAAATGCCAGGCAGACACTAGCTACATTCAACAGATCTGTGAGAAGAAGCTTTCATCGACTGTAATCCTGGAACAGTAGGATGTTGAAATGAAAACCTGAGTGAGCAACAGGCTTGTTCCTCTCGTGCCAACAATGGCTAAAGATTGATTCCTGCCAAGTAAGGTGCCACATGAATTGTACACAAGCTTAAAGCATGCTATTTGAGACTTTTGAAGGGATGTTACTTAACGTTCAACCTAAAGTTACATTTGAGCTAGGACAGGAATACTGCAAAGCTGAAAGCGGGGTTGTGTAAGTCTGGCTGTATCCAACTCGCCCGGTTGTTACTATACAACCCACAAGTCTCTGCAATGTCTTGTTTTGAACAGGCTTAAATTGCCACTGGAAGATATTACACACAAAAAAAATACCCAACTTTATGTCCTGCCAAAACATTACATTGTTTACATTCAGGGTCCAACACTAACTTTTTTCTTACTGGCCCAATTGAGCCAACAGAATTTCAACGGGCCTGGACATGGTGTAGTTTTAAATGAATTGGTGTTATGCAGGACCTATAGATTGGCATGCTTCTTTATATATTCAGCAATTAATAGGCTACATTTGGTTATTATGATTCCGCTTAGATGTTAAGTCCCCTATTTAGGGGGCTTTGAGTGGTTCTGGACTGGTTTGGATGTACAAAGCGCTCTGTGAACATCGTAGGGTCATGTGTCTTATAGTGCAAGAAAGCCCCATCTCTCTGCTCCCACTCTCCCAGTGGGGATGACTTGAAGAGTCAGGTATCAGACCCCACATTTGCATAGGGACGTGTCACATTTCCGGGCCTATCCAGATAAAGGAACGATTCCCTGTGTCTGTGAAACTTACAGCTTCGCTTGCAATAGTGCATAATAAACGGGAGAATCTAGTAGATGCAACAATACTAGTTTAATCTCGCCGTGATATTCTCAGCAGCAATTAGATCTCTCAACCTAAGTAAATAACGTAATAGAATTGAACAAGACCACTTTCTCTTGGTCACAGATGGACAAAACCACTTTGTGCTTAAAGCTGAATTAACGAGTATGCACACATTTAAACGGTGTCTCTGTGCTGCTCAGTGGACGTTTAGGAGAAAATTCTCTGTCTGCAGTTATATTAAATAGTGCCAATATTGTACTAAATATGACCATATTTATTTTACACATAGTATAAGATATCACATTTCGTATAAGTCATTTATAATTTCGTTGTTACTACATTTAGAAAGGATTTCAGTAATTTCAAGACTTTTGTTGAATAGGAAAAAAATACATGATTCTCCATATTTTCCTACTATTTGTACTACATTAAGTTCTTGAGCTTCAGCAATTTATATACATATATTTTTACCAGAAAGGTGAGCTCCAGACCTTTCAAAAACTATGCAAATGTAGCAGTTAGTGTTTATGGCCACCTCATGAAAAATGTTTACGTTTGGGTATGTCTATTTAGGTGGAAATCCATGCATCGTCTGATATTTTTTGTAGTTGTATTTGTAAAATATGTATTCTGTTTTAAATCATTATTATTTATTTTTGTACCCCAATTTCCAGGTACCCAAATTGGTAGTTACAGTCTTGTCCCATCGCTGCAACTCCAATACGGACTCGGGAGAGGCAAAGGTCGAGAGCCTTGCCGAAACATGACCCCACCAAGCAGCACTGCTTCTTGACACAATGCCCGCGGAAGCCAGCTGCACCAATGTGTCAGAAGAAACACCGTACACCTGGTGACCATGTCAGCGTGCATGAGCCCGGCCCGCCACAGAAGTCGTTAGAGCATGATAAGACAAGTACATCCCGGGCAATCAAACCCTCACCTAACCCCGACGGCGCTGGGCAAATTGTGCACCGCCTCGTGGGTCTGCAGGTCCCGGCCGGCTACGACACAGCCTGGAATTGAACCAGGATCTGTAGTGACACAGCTAGCACTGTGATGCAGTGCCTTAGACTGCTGCGCCACTCGGGAGGCCTGTGCATCGTGTTATTTTAACCAATTATGCATACAGTTGAAGTCGGAAGTTTACATACACCTTAACCAAATACATTTAAACTCAGATTCTCACAATTCCTGACATTTAATCGCAGTAAAAATTCCCTGTCTTAGGTCAGTTAGGACCACCACTTTATTTTAAGAATGTGAAATGTCAGAATAATAGAAGAGACAATTATTTATTTCACTCAATTAGTATTTGGTAGCATTGCCTTTAAATAGTTTAACTTGGGTCAAATGTTTCGGGTAGCCTACCACAGGCTTCCCACAATAAATTGGGTAAATTTTGGCCCATTCCTCCTGACAGAGCTGGTGTAACTGAGTCAGGTATGTAGGCCTCCTTGCTCACACACACACTTCTTCAGTTCTGCCCACAAATTGTCTATAAGATTGAGGTCAGGGCTTTGTGATGGCCACTCCAATACCTTGACTTTGTTGTCCTTAAGCCATTTTGCCACAACTTTGAAAGTATGCTTGTGGTCATTGTCCATTTGGAAGACCCATTTACGACCAAGCTTTTATCATCCTCAAATCAAATCAAATTTTATTTGTCACATACACATGGTTAGCAGATGTTAATGCGAGTGTAGCGAAATGCTTGTGCTTCTAGTTCTGACAATGCAGTAATAACCAACAAGTAATCTAACTAACAATTCCAAAACTACTGTCTTATACACAGTGTAAGGGGATAAAGAATATGTACATAAAGATATATGAATGAGTGATGGTACAGAGCAGCATAGGCAAGATAAAGTAGATGGTATCGAGTACAGTATATACATATGAGATGAGTATGTAAACAAAGTGGCATAGTTAAAGTGGCTAGTGATACATGTATTACATAAGGATGTAAGTAGATGATATAGAGTACAGTATATACATATGCATATGAGATTAATAATGTAGGGTATGTAACATTATATTAGGTAGCATTGTTTAAAGTGGCTAGTGATATATTTTACATCATTTCCCATCAATTCCCATTATTAAAGTGGCTGGAGTTGAGTCAGTGTCAGTGTGTTGGCAGCAGCCACTCAATGTTAGTGGTGGCTGTTTAACATTCTGATGGCCTTGAGATAGAAGCTGTTTTTCAGTCTCTCTGTCCCAGCTTTGATGCACCTGTACTGACCTCGCCTTCTGGATGATAGCGGGGTGAACAGGCAGTGGCTCGGGTGGTTGATGTCCTTGATGATCTTTATGGCCTTCCTGTAACATCGGGTGGTGTAGGTGTCCTGGAGGGCAGGTAGTTTGCCCCCGGTGATGCGTTGTGCAGACCTCACTACCCTCTGGAGAGGCTTACGGTTGTGGGCGGAGCAGTTGCCGTACCAGGCGGTGATACAGCCCGCCAGGATGCTCTCGATTGTGCATCTGTAGAAGTTTGTGAGTGCTTTTGGTGACAAGCCGAATTTCTTCAGCCTTCTGAGGTTGAAGAGGCGCTGCTGCGCCTTCTTCACGATGCTGTCTGTGTGAGTGGACCAATTCAGTTTGTCTGTGATGTGTATGCCGAGGAACTTAAAACTTACTACCCTCTCCACTACTGTTCCATCGATGTGGATAGGGGGGTGTTCCCTCTGCTGTTTCCTGAAGTCCACAATCATCTCCTTAGTTTTGTTGACTGATGTCTTGATGTTCCTTCAATATATCCACATAATTTTCCTGCCTCATGATGCCGACTATTTTGTGAAGTGCACCAGTTCCTCCTGCAGTAAAGCACCCCAACAACATGATGCTTGCCACCCCCGTGCTTCACGGTTGGGATGGTTTTCTTCGGCTTGCAAGCCTCCCCCTTTTTCCTCCAAACATAACGATGGTCATTATGGCCAAACAGTTATATTAGGGGCGATACCATTTTATGTTTTATGGGTACATAATCACGATAGGACAAAGGCTGACATCGCCAGACCTTACTGCCTTGGTTTTTGTCAAATCAGTCTGGTTTGGCATAAGTTATTTGCTTACTAATGCCATGCTAATGACACGTTGAAGACAACTTTAACTTCCTGCCATGATCTTGTCGAATCAGTTGTGGTAGCCTGTCATAAGTTATTATCATCACGACTTCTTATGACATCTCTTATGTTATGCTTATAAGAACCATGCTGACCTGTGTCCCGGTGGTCCAGGTTAAGTAAAACGATCTGTAGGATGGAGTGGGTGTGCGTCTGGATGAGGACAATGTCATCCTGGAGCAAGGTCAGGAAGGAGCCTGCCGCCGCTAGCTGCATGTCTGCCCCGGCTACGTGCAGTACTTCCTGTGTCAGAGGGCGAGAGGGTTTAGAAGTGGGGAAGGGTTAGGAGTGAAGAGGTTAATTGATCATTTGTTACTATGGACATGTAGTCACAAGACACACCAAAAAGGAATAATTATAATTTCATGGACATTTGTTATTAGTTAATGTTTCTATTCAGTCATAAAATGTCGGTTTTACAACAGTACAGTGGTTAATATGAATATTGGCCCACCCGAACTTTTGGCACTACCCGTCGGAAGGTCTCTGCTGGATTTTGACGCACCAGGTTTGGCAGGTTGATGATTACACTGGCTCTCTGGACATCCTGACCTGAGCTGGAGAAAGACAACCAAAGAACAGAGCACAGCTATAGCAAGCATGTTACATTTCTTGTAAGAATTGGGGGTGAATGCAACCATACAGTACACAAACAGTGTTCATCAATTAATACTTTGCTAACACACATACACACACACTGACACATACATACACCCACCATATACGATGCTGCTACTTTTTACTCTTATTATTATCTATCCTGATGCCAGCAGCATACAACTTTACAGCTAGCAGCATACCACCCTGCAGCTCACTGCTGGTTTAGCAGCATACCACCCTGCTGCACACTACTGGCGTAGCTCTGAAGCTAAGTAGGGTTGGTCCCTGGATGGGAGACCAGATGCTGCTGGAAGTGGTGTTGGAGAGCCAGTAGGAGGCACTTTTTCCTCTGGTCAAAGAAAAAAATATCCCAGGGCAGTAGGATGGGATGTCCTGACTCTCTGTGGTCACTAAAGATCCCATGGTACCAATCTTAAGAGTAGGGGTGTTAACCCTGCA
The DNA here is from genome assembly GCF_023373465.1 of Oncorhynchus keta. Lineage (NCBI taxonomy): Eukaryota > Metazoa > Chordata > Actinopteri > Salmoniformes > Salmonidae > Oncorhynchus > Oncorhynchus keta. Next base: position 57,221,279 of record NC_068439.1, on the reverse strand, counting down.
GTCCTGGTTAAATTCTTGATCTGGCCCTCATGGCCACCTAATCATCCCCAGCATCCAATTGTCTCATTAATCTCCCCTGTAACTATTCCCTCGGTTGTTGCTTTAAATGAGAATTTGTTCTCAGTCAAATTAGCAGGTAAAATAAGAATTAAATAAACAAGTTCATTCCTACGTATATGGTATTGGTAATCATTGTATATAGCTTCATTCTTGTGTTTTTATTTATCGTGTTCTTTTTCTTATCTAACGCTGCATCGTTGGGAAAGAGCTTGTAAGTAAGCATTTCACTGTAAGCTCTGCACCTGTTGTATTGGGCACGTGATGAATACAATTTGATTTGATTGGCAGTCAATTCATTTCATGTCCAGTCAATACAGGAAGTGAACTGAAATTCAAATAGTAATCAATAAAAAAGCTTAAATTAGGGTCGCAACATTCCATCCACTTTCCCCAAATTTCGGTCACTTTTTGGGAAACCTGGGAACTTTCTGGATTTGCAACCCTAGCTTTGATGCTGTCCACCTAGAAAACAATTGTATTGATAAGGTATTAGTTTATGTTAGTATTATTTTATTATATATTATTAGCTTTGTTTATTTTTCTCAATCAGAGCTAAACTTGGGACTCTTTTGTTAGGTGTGGAAGATGGCACCACCAAAGCGACACGCTGCTGACCATTTATATCATACGTAGAGTTTTATTTTTCAGCGGGACAATGACACAAATGCTAATGCCAAAGACACACCAAGGTGTTTAGTGTTCCTGTGTGGTCTAGTCCCTGTCCTGACTTAAATGTGCTTGATGATTAGACACAAGCTTTGAATATTGTTGTTCATCAATGATTCCCAACCGCATTTACTGAGCTTGAGCAATTTTGACAAAAACAATGCCTTCAGTAAGTATTCATACCCCTTGATTTATTCCACACTGTGTTGTTACAGCCTGAATTCAAAATGGAGTTTAAAATATATATTCTCATCCATCTACACACAATACCTCATAATAACATAGTGAATACTTGATTTTAGAAATTTGTGCAAATTTATTGAAAATGACATAGAATCACCTTCGGCTACGATTACAGCTGTGAGTCTTTCTGAGTAAGTCTCTAAGAGCTTTGAACACCTGAAATGTACAATATTCGCACATTATTATTTAATTTTTTAAATTCTTCAAGCTCTGTTAAGTTGGTTGTTGATCATTGCTAGAAAGCCATTTTCAAGTCTTGCCATAAATTTGCAAGCTGATTTAAGTCAAAACTGTAACTAGGCCACTCAGGAATATTCAATGTGGTCTTGGTAAGCAATTCCAGTGTAGATTTGGCCTTTGTTTTAGGTTATTGTCCTGCTGAAAGGTGAATTTGTCTCCCAGCGTCTATTGGAAAGCCGACTGAACCAGGTTTTCCTCTGGTATTTGCCTGTGCTTAGCTCTATTTAGTTAATGTTTTTTTATCCTGAAACACTCCATAGCCTTTGCCAATGACAAGCATACCCATAACAAGATGCACTTGTGATACATTTAGATGTGATACATTGAGGATGTGGGGTTGGTTGTGTAGATCTGCAGAAAGAAAATCTAATTTAATCTTGTTTTAGATTTACTTTGAAGGCAGCAAAAATTTGAAAAACAGTGCTAGGGGTGTGTAGACTCACTAGGCACCGTATATTTGCTTTAAATGTTCAAATGTTGTTCAAAGTCAATAGGTGAAGTTGCAGAGTTGCAGAGTTGCTTTGATGTGATAGCATTGTTGTTTAGATGTTTTCTTCCCACTAATTAGGCTATTTTCTGATTAACCATATTGTCTATCCACTAGAAATATAGATCTTGGATCAGGCTAATGAGACCATGAGGCTATAAGAGATTGGATTCATCTCACACACCACCAGTGAGCTGATCGATTTCAAGCTCATTGATCCTGTTAGCTCGGGGAGAACCGGGACGAAAGTAACACGGGGCAAAAGTAACTAGCCAATTGTCTCAGATAACACAGAAGCTAACATGTTGTAGTGAAGCCAGCACGTTCCTAATGCGGAGGACAACCTTCCTGCAAAAAAAACCAGCAGAGTCTGACTATGTTTCGCCGAGTTCTGTGAGCGAAACAGGAGGAAAGCAGCATCTAAAATTCCTAATTTAACATTGGAGGGGGAAGGTTTTACAACTATGTCTCCAGAAGATTGCTTACAAGCATGAGCGAGCAGTTTAAAAAAAAAAAAGGATATATTGCCTGGGCTACTGGGGGAGGTTGAGGCCTTAAAAACAGGAATTTATTACAGTAATAAAATGATGGAAGAAATACGAGCGTAAAATAAGATATTGAAAACTACCATGAACTCCCTTAAAGACACCACAGAGAGGCTACAGTATTATAATAAAACAATGAAATCCTAATTACTTGATCTAAAGTGCAGAAGTATGAAAAATAATATTGTTATAATGGGAATAAAGGAGGACGAAAACTATCAGTCAACAGAGGGAAAAAATCAGTGTTCATGAAACGTAATCTCAAGATGACGGACGAACAGGTGGAAACAATTGATTTTCAAAGAGCTCACCGTTTCAGTGGCAGAGGAGAGTGAAGGCCCCGCCCGATCGTAGCTATGCTAAACCACTACAAAATGAAAATTGCCTTGTTCCAACAGGGTTGGGATTTGAAGAACACCCCATTCTCTATTAATGAACAATTTACTCATGAAATAGTGGAAAGACGACGTGCCCTGTACCCCACTTTCAAAGGGCTCTGAGCAGAGAAGAATAATGTTTGTCTAGTGGTGGATAAATTATAGGTAAACAACCAAAATGTTCAAGGACTAGTAGATTACAACTTGGCTATGAGTGATAGCTACCTCCTGTTGAAGTAATCCCCGATACATATTTGCACCGCATTACACTGTACAAATATGGATTCATTTGTTTTTTACAAAAACATTTTATTTGTATTTTTTTGGCATGAAAAATTAAAAAAAATATTTAAAATTATTTTATTTTTTAAAATATTCATGCCGTATGGAACCGTGGACTATGTGGACTTAACACAAGGTTGGACTTATTTTAGTTTAATTGAACTTGGGTATCATTATGGTAAGTGGGAAAATTAGTAAAGCAAGTTATAATTGTAATGGCTTTGCAGGTCAAAAAAAGACTATACATTTTTACATGGCTAAAAGAGAAAGAATATATCTATTGTTTACAGGAAACTCATTCTACAAATATAGATGAGATTGGGAGGAAAAAGGACAGAGGGAAAAATATATTTTTGTCATGGGCAAAGAAACTCAAAACGGGTGATTATACTAATTAATACAAATTTTGATCCGATAGTGCAAACTGATCAGCAAGGAAGGTGAATTATTTTAAATATGCTATTGAACCAAAAACAGATTTGGATAATTAATCTATATGGGCCAAATAAGGATGATCCACACTTGTTCGAAACTATAATGTCTCTCTCTGTGCGTCAGCCTCTCTCCTTTGCTGTGTCGCTCTAAATAATATACTCTAGACAAGTATTCATTACCTTCAAGAATAGACTTTTGTCGAGTGGCCTTGTTGGCAGAGGGGTAGTTAATAACGAGGCGGGAACAGGGAACAGCCTTGCCGGCTGTCCCGGCTCCGACCTACACTAGCAATATGAAATAGTGGATGCATCCTGGATTGGCACGCTTATGCGCCCTGGTAAAAAGTAGTGCACTATATAGGGAATAGGGTGACATTTGGGACAGAGAGAAATGTGGTAGCGGCTGTTGAGGTTGTTGATTGTGGGGACTGTATTGTCCAGAGCCTGGAGATTTAGTGCTGTTTATGTAGTGTTTCAAAAGGTGGAGGCAGGATAGCACTTTGCGGTACCATACGCGATCTGGGGTGGGGGGTCGGCATGAGAATGACTTAATCAATTAAAGGGCAGGAGCTGAGCGCATGGGGTAACAGGAGCTGACGCCCGTAGGGCAGCGCTTTGATCTCTTCGGTGTGCTCTGGGGCCCTATAACGATACACCTGGAAGCCCTTCAGAAAGTAAAAAGACACACGCACATTTGTAATTAGGCTTGACTGCTGAATGAGCAATGCAAGGCGGACTTGGGTTACATTTGACAAATGGAGGTAGGCTTCGGGCCCTGCCCCGGGTGAATATTCTTGCAGCTATTTTAACAGAAGGGGGAAAGACTGTAAAATGGAAGACCCGTTTTGAGTTGTGTTAACCATATAAGCCTACAGTAAGTGGCATATCATCGCTAAAACAAAGACACCTCTTTTCGGACTAGTAGGCATAAGGATGCACCAACACGAAAATTCTGGTCAAATATTTTTGGCCTTGATGATCATGATCGCAGCTACAATTTTTACTGTAATTTTTTGACACTTTGTAAAAGTTACACAATGGGGGCAGAACATTTGTGGGATGTTTTTATTTTGGGACATGAGTGGACATCACATTTGGTTTAGGCAACAATATAGGCCTAAAAATGATTGTCCCACAATATCAGCATAGAAATATAGCAATATGAAGGCCGATATATTGTGCGTCGCTAATATCGGTCACACCTTTTTTGCCAGCCCCCCATGACATTCCTCAGTCCAGCTAAAGGGATCAATAGAGTGTGGCTTGGTTTTTCTAGTGGCTTTGTAATTAGAGTGTCCGCCCTGAGATCCTACAATACTTATAATACAATACTGGCCCTGCATGTAGAAAACAAATGGGGGAGGAAGAGAGAGAGATTTATTTTCCCTTTCTTACTTAAACTATTTGCACATTGTTACAAAACCATACATATATAACCATAATACATTTGAAATTTTAAAAAATGTACATTTGTGAGTGTAATGTTTACTGTTAGTTTATTTCACTTTTGTTTAGTATCATTTCCACTTGCATTGGCAATATAAACATGTTTCCCATGCCAATAAATCCCTTGAATTGAATTGAAAGCGAGAGAGAGCATGAGAGAGAATTCACAGAGCTTCTTAGTCATTGTCTCCCCACAGGTTACTATGACACAGTCCACAGGCCATGAAAACATAAAATTGGAAAAACAAAGGGAAAGCTTTGCCAACACCCAACATCCATCTACATGAAGAGTCAACCTAAGCACTGCAATAAGCACGCTAACAAGCCAAACACTTTGTTTGAATAACTTGATCTACTAAATCAACTAATGATCCACAGATACAGTCAATGTGATTAATGCATGTAAATTCAAATGTAGTCTAATGTCAACGAGGGGTTAGTAGGTAAACTTATTCATGTATTTTTATTTAACTAGGCAAGTCAGTTAAGAACAGATTCTCATTTACAATGACGGCCTACACCGGCCAAACCCGGACGACGCTGGGCCAATTGTGCGCCGCCCTATGGTACTCCCAATCACAGCCGGTTGTGATACAGTCTGGAATCGAACCAGGGTGTCAACTTGCACCTAGTTGTTGTAGTATTTTAATAGAGAAAAATCAATGCATGACCCTTGGTAAATTAGTAGTTTGATAGCTTTGAAGGGAACAATCTACCCTACATAAAGTATTGCACAAACCAGTCATTTACTGACATGATGGACCCATACAAACATAGAGGAATATACGCAAACACAGACATGCACAACAAAACAAAAAGACTGCCTAAATAGGCTAGTGTCTCATGTAATTTGTCTACAGCATCAAGCCTATGGTTAAAAGGCACGTAGCCTATTAGCAACAGCATAGGCACCCATATGACATTATCATACACACCTAATTCTTAAAATCATCAACAATACTGACATGTCTCCATATGACAAAACCATGTAATCAAACTGACAACTGACTTCCAGCGGACTTGTCACTTTCTCCGGAGTGAGCAGAGCTTAAGCGCCACTTGATCAAGTGTATTCGGCGTGAGGCGCGTGCATTGAATTCTTGAAAATGAAACCTGAGCAAAATTTTACACTGAGCAGCGCGAGCCTCTCACAGAGTCATGCTGCTTACGCCCAAGTTTAATAGAAATGAATGGGATCGTCTCACACTCTGTACAAGTTAGACTTGCAGTGTAGCAGTCCTGTTACAGTCAACACACCAAAGTTCACTTTTTGGGAATCGATAAACAGTTGCTTTCTCGCAGGATCTGTTCGAACTATGGCACTTTGATGTACTTTACTGACCTATCGTTAACCCCCACTTCCCAAGGCTTCATATTAAGGAACTGTGACTGAGGAATGGATAGTTGGAGTTAAAAAGTTGGCCATTAGTTCAAATAAAATCAAAGTGTATTTTGTCATGTGTGCCAAATACAACAGGTGTAGGTAGACCTTACAGTGAAATGCTTACTTACAGGCTCTAACCAATAGTGCGAAAGAAAAAGGTGTGTGTGTGTGTGTGTGTGTGTGTGTGTGTGTGTGTGTGTGTGTGTAAGTAAAGAAATAAAACAACAGCAAAAAGACATTTGAAAATAACAGTAGCAACGCTATATACAGACACCGGTTAGTCAGGCTTATTGAGGTAGTCTGTACATGTGGGTATGGTTAAAGTGACTATGCATATATGATGAACAGAGAGTAGCAGTAGCGTAAAAGAGGGGTTTGCGGGTGGAGGGTGGTGGGTGGTGGGACACAATGCAGGTAGCCTGGTTAGCCAATGTGCGGGAGCACTGGTTGGTCAGGCCAATTGAGGTAGTATGTACATGAATGTATAGTTAAAGTGATTATGCATATAAGATAAACAGAGAGTAGCAGCAGCGTAAAATAGGGGTTGGGAAGGGGGAACCCAATACAAATAGTCCGGGTAACCATTTGGTTACCTGTCTTATGGCTTGGGGGTAAAAACCGTTGAGAAGCCTTTTTGTCCTAGACTTGGCACTCCGGTACTGCTTGCTATGCAGTAGTAGAGAGAGCAGTCTATGACTGGGGTGGCTGGGGTCTTTGACAATTTTCAGGGCCTTCATCTGACACCACCTGGTGTAGAGGTCCTGGATGGCAGGCAGCTTTGCCCCAGTGATGTACTGGGCCGTACGCACTACCCTCTGAAGTGCCTTGCGGTCGGAGGCTGAGCAATTTCCGTACCAGGCAGTGATGAAACAGGTCAGGATGCTCTCGATGGTGCAGCTGTAGAACCTTTTGAGGATCTCAGGACCCCTGCCAAATCTTTTTAGTTTTCTGAGGGGGAATAGGCGTGCCCTCTTCACGACTGTCTTGGTGTGTTTGGACCATTCTAGTTTGTTGGTGATGTGGACACCAAGGAACTTGAAGCTCTCAACCTGCTCCACGATAGCCCCGTCGATGAGAATGGGAACGTGCTCGGTGCTCCATTTCCTGTAGTCCACAACCATCTCCTTAGTCTTGGTTACGTTGAGGGATAGGTTGTTATTCTGGCACCACCCGGCCAGGTCTCTGACCTCCTCCTTATAGGCTGTCTCGTCGTTGTCGGTGATCAGGCCTACCACTGTTGTGTCGTCAGCAAACGTAATGATGGTGTTGGGGGTTGTGCCTGTCCATGCAATCGTGGGTGAACAGGGAGTACAGGAGGGGACTGAGCATGCACCCCTGGGGAGCTCCAGTGTTGAGGATCAGCGTGGCAGATGTGTTGCTGCTACCTACCCTCACCACCTGGGGGTGGCCCGTCAGGAAGTCCAGGATCCAGTTGCAGAGGGAGGTGTTTAGTCCCAGGTTCCTTGGCTTAGTGATGAGCTTTGAGGGTACAATGGTGTTGAACGCTGAGCTGTCGTCAATGAATAGCATTCTCACGTAGGTGTTCCTTTTGTCGAGGTGGGAAAGGGCAGTATGGAGTGCAATAGAGATTGCATCATCTGTGGATCTGTTTGGGCGGTATGCAAATTGGAGTGGGTCTAGGGTTTCTGGGATAATGGTGTTGATGTGAGCCATGACCAGCCTTTCAAAGCACTTCATGGCTATGGACGTGAGTGCGACGGGTCTGTAGTCATTTAGGCAGGTTGCATTTGTGTTCTTGGGCACAGAGACTATGGTGGTCTGCTTGAAGCATGTTGTTATTACAGACTCAATCAGGGACATGTTGAAAATGTCAGTGAAGACACCTGCCAGATGGCCAGCACATGCCCGGAGCACACGTCCTGGTAATCCGTCTGGCCCCGCAGCCTTGTGAATGCTGACCTGTTTAAAGGTCTTACTCACGTCGGCTACGGAGAGTGTGATCACAGTCGTCCGGAACAGCTGATGCTCTTATGCATGCCTCAACGTTGCTTGCCTCGAAGCGAGCATAGAAGTGATTTAGCTCATCTGGTAGGCTAGTGTCACTGGGTAGCTCGTGGCTGTGCTTCCCTTTGTAGTCTGTAATAGTTTGCAAGCCCTGCCACATCCGACGAGCGTCGGAGCCGGTGTAGTATGATTCAATCTTAGCCCTGTATTGAGGCTATGACTGTTTGATGGTTCGTCGCAGGGCATAGCCGGATTTCTTGTAAGCTTCTGGGTTAGAGTCCCGCACCTTGAAAGCGGCAGCTCTACCCTTTAGCTCAGTGCGAATGTTGCCTGTAATCCATGGCTTCTGGTTGGGGTATGTATGTACAGTCACTGTGGGGACGATGTCCTCAATGCACTTGAGTGAAAAGCCAGTGACTGATGTGGTGTATTCCTCAATGTCATCGGAAGAATCACGGAACATGTTTCCAGTCTGTGATAGCAAAACAGTCCTGTAGTTTAGCATCTGCTTTATCTGACCATTTTTTTTTATAGACTGAGTCACTGGTGCTTCCTGCTTTAATTTTTGCTTGTAAGCCGGAATCAGGAGGATAGAGTTGTGGTCAGATTTACCAAATGGAGGGCGAGGGAGAGCTTTGTACGCGTCTCTGTGTGTGGAGTACAGGTGATCTAGAATTTCTTCCGCTCTGGTTGCACATTTAACATGTTGATAGAGATTTGGTAGAACTGATTTGTTTCCCTGGATTAAAGTCTCTGGCCACTAGGAGCGCCGCCTCTGGGTGAGTAGTTTCCTGTTTGCTTATTTCCTTATGCAGCTGGCTGAGTGCGGTCTTAGTGCCCGTATCTGTTTGTGGTGGTAAATAAACAGCCACGAAGAGTATAGCTGAGAACTCTCTAGGCAAGTAGTGTGGCCTGCAATTTATCATAATATACTCGACTTCAGGCGAGCAAAATCTAGAGACTTCCTTAGATTTCGTGCACCAGCTGTTGTTTACAAATATGCACAGATCGCCCACCCCCCTCGTCTTACCGGAGTGTGCTGTTCTATCCTGCCGGTGCAGCGTGTATCCCGCTAGCTGAATATCCATGTCTTCATTCAGCCACGATTCCGTGAAACATAGGATATTACAGTTTTTGATGTCCCATTGGTAGGATATTCGTGATCGTACCTCGTCTAGTTTATTGTCCAATGATTGCACGTTGGCGAGTAATATTTACGGTAACGGCAGCTTTCCTAGTTGCCTTCTGCGGGTCCAGATGAGGCATCTGGCTCTTCTTCCTCTGCGTCGCTTCCTTTTGCGAATAATTTGGAGGTCTGCCCTGTGGGGTGTTTGGAGAATATCGTGTGAGTCCTGCTTGCTGTTGTTGTTGAAAAAATCTCTGTCTAATCCGAGGTGAGTGATCACTGTCCTGATATCTAGAAGCTCTTTTCTGCCGTAAGATATGGTTGCAGAAACATTATGTACAAAATAATGTACAAATATTGCGAAAAAAACACATTGCACAATTGGTTAGGAGACCATAAAACGGCAGCCATCTCCTCCGGCGCCATTTTCCAATAGCTGCGCATATTGAGCATAAGTGCTAAAAACTGATTGGAATGCGCAAGACACGGAGAGGGGAGGTTGAACGGCTAGGCCCTTTTATGACATGCTGTGTGTGTGTGTTGTGAGATTGACACCTCAGGTCTGGCTGAGGTTAGCGTGAGATTGCGCACTCTCTTCGCGTCAGTCTATTGCTGCCTCACAGGCTCGCGCTAACTCTTGGGGGCTATCACTTTTCAAAGCGCTGTCTGAATGTGATGAAGAGGAAGCTGTGCACTAAAAGGCAACAATGCGCTCACTGTGCCATCCTTGATGTCAACCATACACATTTATTGACGCAGTTCTAGTGACCAGGCAAATCCATTCTTCTCTAAACTCTTGGGCAGGGATAAAAAGCATGACTATTCCTTTCATGCCTAGGCATCGCCTAATCCTCCAGCAGGGAAAAAAGAGCAGAGACAGAGGGAGAAAGCGCGCGCGAGAGAGAGGGAGAAAGCATGCGAGAGAGAGAGAGAGAGAGAAAGCACGCGAGAGAGAGAGAGAGAAAGCGCGCGAGAGAGAGAGAGAGAGAGAGAGAGAATGAGGCAGATAAGAGGCACAAAGGTCATCTGCAGAGGTTGGGAGGGTCAAAAAGTTATTACCCCAGTGGAGTAAATTGCATTCCATCTATTGTTAATGTTACATTCCCCAGTTTCTATGTTTTGGGTATGTATGTGTGCATTTCAGGAAATGGCTTCCTGGATTCATAATTTACAATTACAACCAAATACATAAAATAATTTCCTCATTCAAGAAAACCAAGACATGCTTATCTATAAACTTGTAAGGCTAAAATATGCAGGTTTCAGGGAAGATCCGTTGACAGCATGGGAGTTATTTGCCAATTAGGCTACTCTAAGAATATGTTTTTACATTGACATTCAAAATTGTTCATGTAATTTTGACAGACTTATTTCTCAACTCCCAATAATGAGCACTTGAGAGGCGGTTTTACAATAGGAGTATGTGCAATTGGTTTATTAACACTATAAAACTTTTCCCTGTAAATGTACAGCATTATACTGGCAGCAGAGTTGCCAGGTAAATACTGTAATGTTGCTTTACAATAAGAAATTACACAATTACAGTAATTGGCTGGCAACTCTGCTGCCAGTTTAATGCTGTTTGCTAAGAGCTGGCAGCAAACTGATAGATCTGCTGTTAGATCCAGTAAAGGCTGCTTTAACACTCTTGGGTAGCGGAATTATTTTGGCTTCCCTCCAGACTTCAGGACAAAGACTTTCCTCTAGGCTCAGATTAAATATATGACAGATAGGAGTGGCTATAGAGTCAGCTAACACCCTCAGTAGCTTTCCATCCAAGTTGTCAATGCCAGGAGGTTTGTCATTATTGAACAATAACTTTTCCACCTCTCCCACACTGACTTTACACAATTCTAACTTGCAATGCTTTTCTTTCATTATTTTTTTTATGCATGAATACGATGGCTCACTGTTCATTGTTGGCATTTCCTGCATAAGTTTGCCAACTATGTCAATGAAGCAATCATTCAAATAATTGGCAACATCAAATAGTTTTGATGAATAAGCCATCTGATTCAATGAAAGATAGATTTGAATGTGTCTTTCTTCCCATAATTTAAAGTACTCAAGTGTTTTTGTTCATCAATTCTTTATATCATTGATCTTGGGTTCATAATGTAGTTTATTTTTTTCTGTTGAGTTTAGTCACATCATTTCTCAAATTTGCAGCAAGTCAGCCAGTCAGATGTGTAGCCAACACAGCCAATCCTTATTAACAATATCTGACCAACACATTTTTTACATCCTCCACATAAGAGGCACAGCAAAATATTTTGTATGATCTCATACACTATTTTAGGCCCAGCATTTGGAACTTAGGCGTTCCTGGATATAGACACTATATTTTGATCACTGCATCCAATGAGTACGGATACAGTATTAGTAAAAATGTGATTGATACATATGGATGATCTTGTTCCTGTAGTGTTTGATTAATAACCTGAACCAGATTACAGGCACTGGTTACAGTGAGAAGATTCCTCTGAGTGGACAGCTTGATGAAAAACAGTCAATATTCAGGTCCCCAAGAAAGTAGACCTCTCTGTTTACATCACATACACTATAAAGCATTTCACACATATTATTTAGCTACTGACTGTTAGCACTTGGTGGTCTATAGCAACACCCCAAAAGAAAAGGCTTTAGATGTGTCAAGTGAACCTGCAACCACAACACTTCAATAACACTTGACATAAGATCTTCTCTAAGCATTACAGGGATATGGCTCTGAATATACAGTGCCTTGCGAAAGTATTCGGCCCCCTTGAACTTTGCGACCTTTTGCCACATTTCAGGCTTCAAACATAGATATAAAACTGTATTTTTTTGTGAAGAATCGACAACAACTGGGACACAATCATGAAGTGGAACGACATTTATTGGATATTTCAAACGTTTTTAACAAATCAAAAACTGAAAAATTGGGCATGCAAAATTATTCAGCCCCCTTAAGTTAATACTTTGTAGCGCCACCTTTTGCTGCGATTACAGCTGTAAGTCGCTTGGGGTATGTCTATCAGTTTTGCACATCGAGAGACTGAAATATTTTCCCATTCCTCCTTGCAAAACAGCTCGAGCTCAGTGAGGTTGGATGGAGAGCATGTGAACAGCAGTTTTCAGTTCTTTCCACAGATTCTCGATTGGATTCAGGTCTGGACTTTGACTTGGCCATTCTAACACCTGGATATGTTTATTTATGAACCATTCCATTGTAGATTTTGCTTTATGTTTTGGATCATTGTCTTGTTGGAAGACAAATCTTCGTCCCAGTCTCAGGTCTTTTGCAGACTCCATCAGGTTTTCTTCCAGAATGGTCCTGTATTTGGCTCCATCCATCTTCCCATCAATTTTAACCATCTTCCCTGTCCCTGCTGAAGAAAATCAGGCCCAAACCATGATGCTGCCACCACCATGTTTGACAGTGGGGATGGTGTGTTCAGGGTGATGCGCTGTGTTGCTTTTACGCCAAACATAACGTTTTGCATTGTTGCCAAAAAGTTAAATTTTGGTTTCATCTGACCAGAGCACCTTCTTCCACATGTTTGGTGTGTCTCCCAGGTGGCTTGTGGCAAACTTTAAACAACACTTTTTATGGAAATCTTTAAGAAATGGCTTTCTTCTTGCCACTCTTCCATAAAGGCCCGATTTGTGCAATATACGACTGATTGTTGTCCTATGGACAGAGTGTCCCACCTCAGCTGTAGATCTCTGCAGTTCATCCAGTGTGATCATGGGCCTCTTGGCTGCATCTCTGATCAGTCTTCTCCTTGTATGAGCTGAAAGTTTAGAGGGACAGCCAGGTCTTGGTAGATTTGCAGTGGTCTGATACTCCTTCCATTTCAATATTATCGCTTGCACAGTGCTCCTTGGGATGTTTAAAGCTTGGGAAATCTTTTTGTATCCAAATCCGGCTTTAAACTTCTTCACAACAGTATCTCGGACCTGCCTGGTGTGTTCCTTGTTCTTCGTGATGCTCTCTGCGCTTTTAACGGACCTCTGAGACTATCACAGTGCAGGTGCATTTATACGGAGACTTGATTACACACAGGTGGATTGTATTTATCATCATTAGTCATTTAGGTCAACATTGGATCATTCAGAGATCCTCACTGAACTTCTGGAGAGAGTTTGCTGCACTGAAAGTAAAGGGGCTGAATAATTTTGCACGCCCAATTTTTCAGTTTTTGATTTGTTAAAAAAGTTTGAAATATCCAATAAATGTCGTTCCATTTCATGATTGTGTCCCACTTGTTGTTGATTCTTCACATCTTTATGTTTGAAGCCTGAAATGTGACAAAAGGTCGCAAAGTTCAAGGGGTCCGAATACTTTCGCAAGGCACTGTATACTGCAACACCTCCCCATAATAATGTATGTCTCTTCTATAGATGTTATACACTTGTATTGCTACTGCTGTATAATCAAATTAATTATCTAAGTGAGTCTCAAAATTGCTAATATACGAATGTTCTGATGTTAGCAAGTTGTTGATTTCATTAACCTTATTTCTAAGGCTACTCATTAATATGAGCTATTTTCGGCCCTTTCATGTGGAGATTATCAAAGATAGACATAATATGGAAAAGAGCAAACAAAGCAAGAGAAAAAAAAAATTCAGCAGTCCATTAATCAATAGGTGTGTGTGTGTGTGCTGTGGGGTTGAAGCTACGAACACATAGGCTTGGTTCTCTCATCCCTTCCAGGCTTCTGGGAGGCAGGGTGGATAATAGGCCTGTCCCCATGAGCTCTGGCAGTTTTCATGGCTGGGATAAGTTCTTTGGTCTTCTGGCGCGCAGCTTCAGGATAATTATTGCTGAGGAAGATAAGTTCCTCTCAAGTCCTTGGCTCTTTCCAGAACAGCTACCTTGTCCTTGAAACTCAGGAACTTGAGTTTGGTTTTCCAGTCCTGTGGGTGCGCTCCACCTCAATCTTCCTGTGGTCCATCTTCAATTTCTTCAAGATCCTTTCCCTCACTTTGTCCTCAGACTCCGTCCAGGTCTCATGTGGAGATTCTTCAATTCCGTCCACAACCATGTGCCTTGATTGTCCCTCGAGATTTCTCCATCATTTTTATCATGGACTCACAAACAGAACTGATGTCCTCTCTCAATGATCTACATATTGCTGTCATCTTGACGCTCTCCTGTTTCAACTCATCGAGCTGACTCTGGGAGAACTACAAACTGTTCTTCAGGTCCTGGACCTCTCTGGTCAGATCATCCATTCTTTTATTAGTTGAATCCACCAGTATTTGGACAAACACTTGAAGCTATTTTCTTGTTGATGTAACAACTGCTTGTAGAACTCTTTCTGTTCGTTTAATAGATCTTTCACCTGTGATAAAAAGACACCACTGTCCTCAACGGTACTCCCGCTGGATTTGGTCTTTGCCATGGTAGCTAGCAATGAAGGTTACACTGTTACTCCTCGCAGTTCCAGAAAAAGGGAGGTCACAGGGAAGATTGAAAACAACAATGAACAACAGGGACAGCCACAAACCCGAGACAATCCGCAGTCCCAGCCACAAATGGCTAAATGGCTGCGTTCAAGCCCTCAAGAAAACCCTGCAAGCTTGATAGGCAGCTAGCTAGCAGCTAGGCTAGCTGCTACGCCAAATAGCTCCTCAGACTCGGCCTTGGTCGGCAGGATCACTGGACATAGAGTAGCAGTCTCAGCAACTGATGCCAACTGCGTTGCGGGATCCAAACTCAAAAGTTAGCTAGCTACTAAAAACCTTCCAATACACTTTCAAAACAACAAACTTATCTCTAGATTAAACGTGACAGATTTAAGGATTTTAATATAACTTGCACTTTTAAAGGCCTTAAAAAGTCATCCAGAGACTACAGGGCAAAACAGACCAAGGACATTGCAATTACTTAGCCATTAAACATTTGAGGCTTGCTTCCACTCCAATATGTCCTTTATTCAAATGTAATTGGTTGGACATTACTACCACATATCAGTTCAATTGGAAGAGCACTCTCTCACAGGTGCAACAAATGTAGCCTCTACAAGGCACGTCTCAAAATATGTTAATGAGACAGAAACAACAATACTATGCACCCACTAGTTGTCACAAGGTTTTGGCACTCCAAAAATATTGTTGGGTACTGTATTCTGTGGAGTGGAATTACAGTACCATTTGAAATACAGTACTTCTTTACAGAAATGTGTATATTGTTAAACCAACATTTAATTGGAATTTATGGTATAATTTACCAGGTACGCTTAAAATCACCCAGAGTGATTGTCTGAGCTTCATGCGTCTCACCTGACAGCATGAGGTTGGCCCCTGAAACTGAAAATGTGAATCTACAGTAGGCATAAGCTATTACTGTAAATAAATCCAGTATGTTAAAATAAATTTAAGGGAGGCTTCCAATTACAGTTAATAACAGTATTTTTCTGCATTTTACCCATAATGCAATACAATCCACAGTATTAATTCTGTAAAACACATGATTGGTATTTTACTGTGCAATCTACAGTTTTACAGTGAAAGGACCCGTTCATCAACTGCATGTCGGCAATTTGGGGATATTCAAGAGTGCCGGCGGAAGGTTTTTAGGACATCGGACATGACAATGATATTAATACATGCATAGCTAAATACCGAGATAACTAGCCAGGCTACACAATATGTGTTCAATTGGCTATCTAGTTAGGTTTATGTTTCTCTCTCTCCCCTTGGGCTCACTCGCATACACTCTCTATATATATTTGTCACATGCGCTGAATACAACTCGTGGAAACTTTACTGCCCTTCCCAACAATACAGATTTAAAACATAAAACAGTAACACAAGAGGAATAAAATACACAAGAATGGAGCTATATACAGTTGAAGTCGGAAGTTTACATAACCTTAGCCAAATACATTTAAACTCAGTTTTTCGCAATTCCTGACATTTAACCCTAGTAAAAATTCCCTGTCTTTGGTCAGTTAGGATCACCACTTTATTTTAAGAATGTGAAATATGTCACGGTCTACATAATAACTGGACCAAAGCGCAGCATGATCTGGGTTCCACATCTTTTTATTTCTAAGTGAAACTCACAGCAAAACCAAAACAATAGACCTCAAAAAGAAACGTGAAGCTAACAATAGTGCTAACAAGCAACTATCCATAGTCAAGATCCCACAAAGCACAATGGGGAATGGCTGTCTAAATATGATCCCCAATCAGAGACAACGATAAACAGCTGCCTCTGATTGGGAACCATACCAGGCCAACATAGAAAAATAAATCACCAAGATGACCCACCCTAGTCACAGCCTGACCTAACCAACATAGAGAATAAAAAGCTCTCTATGGTCAGGGCGTGACAACATAATAGTAGAGAGAATGATTTATTTCAGCTTTTATTTCTTTCATCACATTCCCAGTGGGTCAGAAGTTTACATACACTCAATTAGTACTTGGTAGCATTGCTTTTAAACTGTTTAACTTGGGTCAAACATTTCGGTTAGCCTTCCACAATAAGTTGGGTGAAGTCTACAATTTTTTGCTGAGGTCTTAGCTGATTACTTTTGATTTTCCAATGATGTCAAGCAAGGAGGCACTGAGTTTGAAGGTAGGCCTTGAAATACATCCACAGGTACACCTCCAATTGTCTCAAATTATGTCAATTATCTTCTAAAGCTATGATATAATTGGCTGTTTAAAAGGCACAGTCAACTTAGTGTATGTGAACTTCTGACCCACTGGAATTGTGACACAGTGAATTATAAGTGAAATAATCTGTCTGTAAACAATTGTTGGAAAAATTACTTGTGTCATTCACAAAGTAGATGTCCTAACCGACTTGCCAAAACTATAGTTTGTTAACAAGAAATTTGTGGAGTGGTTGAAAAGCGAGTTAATGACTCCAACCTAAGTGTATGTAAACTTCCGACTTCAACTGTACAAAGATTACCAGTACCAGATCAATGTGCAGAAGTACAAGGTATTTGAGGTAGATATGTACATGAGTAAAGTGACTGGGCATCAGGATAGATAATACACACAGGTGATGCACACATGAGAGCTGGGACGATGAAACAAAAATGATTGACACCGACCATAAAGGACACTTATTGTTCATTATGGTAAGCAGCCTATACTGGAGAATTTGAAGAAAAATGAAATTATAGGACAATTAATGGCTACAACGATCAAACTAGTAGTTTATAGGATAATCTTCAAAAAACTGGTGCACATTAATGATAGAAACGTATCATTATATTTATCGTTATTGCATCAATTCAGGCAATTTATCGCATTGTGGATATATATATATATATATATATATATATATATATATTTGCATACATCATGCCTTTTGATGGATTTTCATGACCGTACGAACCCGGTTTGCTGAGAAGAAATCAGCTATAACTTTGCAAATAACTCACTAATTTGCAAGGAATATCAACAACATAAATGCAGCTCTGTGATTTGATCTCCAAAGCATATCTCGCAACTGCGAATGATTTGAAAGACCGCTCCTGCCTATCAGTGCCATACAATTATACTATGATGCGCTCTACAGAAATTGGGAGAACAGCAATACAGCTTCCAGAGGACACTCTGATCCCAATTCGGAGTAATTATTTGATATTCTGCTTGTCAGACTTTTTTACCTGGCTAGGGACGTGGACAAGGGTTAATGCCGAGCCCTGCCCATTATTCTGTTCTAAACTACTGTTATGATACTGTGATATAATTTAGGCCTATGGTAAAGGCAGACTTATGAATGGGGTGAGCTGGGGAGGGCGGAGGGATAAATAAAAGTACTGTTTCATAAGAAGCATTCAACTTCCAATGTTCTCCAATATAGCTGCATTTTTCATGCACTGCACAGCCTTTACTATCAGTGATAAAGTAAATCTAATTCTCCACTGCTTTAGTTAGGTCAATTCCTGACAGTACAGAGGGCCAGTTGGGGAGAGATGCCAAGCACTGCAGCGAATCTGACTTGTGACCCTGCTGAAGCTTCACTCTCTCCAGGCAGCAGTCTGTTGTTACGCATTACTGGCCACAGCTTTGTATCTGGCAGGCTCCAGAGCTGTGCTCCAAATGGCACACTACTCCTTATACAGTGCACTATTTTTGACAAGAGCCCTGTGGACCCTGGTAAAAAAAAAAGTAGTGCACTATGTAGGGAATAGGGTGCCATTTGGGACCCAGACCAGCGCTCTATAGCCTTTCCCATAGGACGTCCATGGACAGGTGGTGTCTCAGGCAGCCGTAGCTATAGCGGGGAGAATCTCCCACTTCTCTCTTACACCAGAGACTTCGTGGAATTTCTCTAATTAGGCTAATAAGTCTAAGGGCTCCATTCAATCAAACCTTCTGTGAAGTATTATTGAGTAGTAGCATACAGTCAAAATATATATTTTTCCCTGTGGTCATATCAAATTGTATAATGATTTTGGGGTAAACAGACATCAATTAAGTAGATGCTTCCAGTTTTCCTTACCGAAAATAACAGCGTAAAAGCTTCACACATCTTGCCGCAAATAGGCTCCATTTAAATGGGCAGCCCAATTTGGATCTTTTTTTCACTAATTTGTATTTTGTCCAATCAGATCTGAAAAAGATCTGATGTGAAAAGATCTGATGTGATTGGTCAAAAGACTGTGTAAATACAGCAATAGTGTGTCTTAGTCTCTGTGCATAATCCCTGGAGCAATAGTGGACACACTGGTGTGTGACAATTCCTGCATGGAGTGGATGGTCAGGGGGCCAGAACATAATTACAAATAATTTGTAGATTGGAAATTGACCGCAAGAAACCCAAACAGATATAACATTTGACTAAAACAATTTCAAACCTTGCTTATTTGCTGCCGTCTTTTATGACCCCCTCAATGCACAGGGGGACAAATAAAATCAACTGCGGGTCACCAGTTGGGGAACCCTGTGCTAAGGTATAAAAACCGAACCCACTCTATGCACACACCAATGCGTGCAGATAGTCGCATGATAGGCACGTATAAGCAAACTTTTTCAAAATCACGTATCGTAATTGTGCTTGTTTATTCACAAACCCATACGAGAATCAAGCTGGTCCCATTTTTCATGAACTGAAATAAAAGATCCCAGAATTTTTCCATACGCACAAAAACGAGCTAGTGAAACATTTCTCCTTTGCCAAGATAATACATCCACCTGACAGGTGTGGCATATAAAGAAGCTGATTAAACAGCGTGATCGTTACACAGGTGCACCTTGTGCTGGGTACAATAAAAGGCCACTCTAAAATGTGTAGTTTTGTCACACAACGCCACAGATGTCTCAAGTTTTTAGGGAGCATGCAATTGGCATGCTTACTGCAGGAATGTCCACCAGAGCTGTTGCCAGAGAATTTAATGTGAATTTCTCTACCATAAGCTGCCTCCAAGGTCATTTAAGAGAATTTGGCAGTACATCCAACCGGCCTCACAACCGCAAACGACGTCTAACCATGCCAGCCCAGGACATCCACATTCGGCTTTTTCACCTGTGGGATTGTCCAAGACCAGCGACTTGAACGGTTGATGAAACTGAGGAGTATTTCTGTCTGTAATAAATCACTTGTGTGTGGAAAAACTCTTGATTGTCAGGGCCTGACTCCCCAGTGGGTGGGCCTGGCTGCCAAGTGGCTCTCCCAGGCCCACCCATTGCTGCACCCTGCCCAGTCATGTGAAATCCACAGATTAGGGCCTAATGACTTTATTTCAATTGACTGATTTCCTTATATGAATTGTAATTCAGTAAAATTGTTGTTGCATGTTGCATTTATATTTTTGTTCACTATAGTAGGCTGAATTTGTGATGTATATATTTTTAAGCATTTTACTGAATAAGGCCTACTGGAATTAAAAAGTAGGCTAGATGTGATCTATTCAAAATGACAAAACTATGCTATAGACCAGGCCTGGGCAATTATTTTCCATGGAGGGCCACATTAGAATATATTGTTGCCATCGTGGGCCAGAAGTATATTACAGGATTATACATGTGTATGACTGTGTTGACAGAAATAAACCACATCCATGTTCTCATTTTTGGTAGGTAGTTTAAGTATTAAACATGCAGTGAACTACACGGACGGAAAAGTACCCTGTACATTCAGCCCCATGGACAGAACTCTTGTTAATAACGGGTATGCACAAAAACACAAGAAAAAGAGCTCAACATTACATTTAAACTTCTCAATCAGTGTGAGGAGTGAAGTCTCTGATGGGCATTGACTAGAGCAGTGAAGTCAGGTATAGTTTCTGAAGTCACTATGCGCAGGATTGCTAAGAGGTGAGTCAGTGAGAGATGATCTGACTTGTTATATTCATCACTGAAAATGTCTGTTCTCATACATAGGTTGACCCAAACAGTATAAAAATCTTCTAAACATGACTCCTGTTCATCGAGAGATGCATAGAACCTCATCAGTGACATTGTTTTGAGTAGTTCTCCAATCACTGCATCAGACTGAAGATAAACTCAAGTTACAGGTCAGTGGGAGCGTTATCCACATTGATGGTGAAAGGAAAGGAAACCAACAGCATGTCATTTTCCTCAAAACGATGAGAAAACTCACCGTTCAAAGCACGTAGCAGCGATATATACTTCTCCCACTGGTCATCTGATAGGGAGGTGTCAGAAGGTGGGTGAGATTGTTGGCTTCTACTTGGCTGGTCAGGAGAATTGATTTTCCCTTGAAGGCTTTGACAAGGCTGTACATCTGATGTGCAAAAAGGCACTTCCCTTGTAGTTTGGAATTCAGTTCATTCATGAGGGCCATGATGTCCACGGTGAAGGCAAAATTTGAACCATTCTTACGTTTGTGTGGTAGGGGAGAACTGCATGACCCAACTCTGTCACTTCCAACAGTAAGACAAACTTCCTGTGGTTTAAAGATTTTGCTCTTATGAAGTTTACCACTTTAGTGACTGTATCATTCAGCTCAGCTCCTTGATCTTGTGTCCTTTTCAAAAGGCGTTTTTTCCTGTCAAATTTGGGCACCAGTCAGTGGTCACACTAGATAACTTTTCAAAACTCAGTCCCAGCTTTGCCACACATTTAACATTATCCTCATCCAATAAATATGTCCCTGTTGTTGTGCTCTTCATTGGCTGCACCTTTGTAATTTCAGAGTCTGGGGTTATGCCTCATAAGAATATCAACAACTGCGCCGTGTCATGTGCATCACTGCTATCATCGAGGACCAAGGAGAAATAGGTGAAATCCTTTACCTTGTGTTTCAACTGCGTAGCCTAGTGGTTAGAGCGTTGGACTAGTAACCGTAAGGTTGCGAGTTCAAACCCCCGAGCTGACAAGGTACAAATCTGTCGTTCTGCCCCTGAACAGGCAGTTAACCCACTGTTCCCAGGCCGTCATTGAAAATAAGAATATGTTCTTAACTGACTTGCCTGGTTAAATAAAGGTTAAAAAATAAAATAAATAAATAAATAAAAAAAATTCCATATTCTCTGCGATGTCCTCAACATGCCGTGTCACGGTTCGTCTTGACAACGAAACATGTTCAAACAGCTCTTTCTCGTCAGGGCAAAGTATTGCTGCAGAGTCAATAAAAAATAATTAAATGAATTCGCCCTCTGCGAATGGATTGCTATGTTTAGCAATTTTGCAGTAGGGTTAGGACAGTACATACAGTTGAAGTTGGAAGTTCAAATACACTTAGGTTGGAGTCATTAACTCGTTTTTCAACCACTCCACAAATTTCTTGTTAACAAACTATAGTTTTGACAAGTCAGTTAGGACATCTACTTTGTGCATGACACAAGTCATTTTTCGGACTGATTATTTCACTGTATCACAATTCCAATGGGTCAGAAGTTTACATACACTAAATTGACTGTGCCTTTAAACAGCTTGGAAAATTCCAGAAAATTATATCATGGCCTTAGAAGCTTCTGATTGACTCAAATGATGTCAATGAGCCTATTGGAGGTGCACCTGTGGATGTATTTCAAGGCCTACCTTCAAACTCAGTGATCGTACTTTCCTCTGGTCTGATGAAACAAAAATAGAACTGTTGCCATAATGACCATCGTTATGTTTGGAGGAAAAAGGGGGAGGCTTGCAAACCTAAGAACAACATCCCAACCATGAAGCACGGGGGTGGCAGCATCATGTTGTGGGGGTGCTTTACTGCAGGAGGGACTTGTGCACTTCACAAAATAAATGGCTTCATGAGGAAGTAAAATTACGTGGATATATTGAAGCAACATCTCAAGACATCAGTCAGGAAGTTAAAGCTTGGTCGCAAATGGGTCTTCCAATTGGACAATGACCCCAAGCATACTTCCAAAAATGTGGCAAAATGGCTCAAGGACAGCAAAGTCAAGGTGTTGGAGTGGCCTTCACAAAGCCCTGACCTCAATCCTATAGAACATTAGTGGGCAGAACTGAAAAAGTGTGTGCGCTCAAGGAGGCAAACCTGACTCAGTTACACCAGCTCTGTCAGGAGGAATAGGCCAAAATTCACCCAACTTATTGTGGGAAGCTTGTGGAAGGCTACCGAAACGTTTGAAAAGTTAAACAATTCAAAGGCAATGCTACCAAATACTAATTGAGTGTATATAAACTTCTGACCCACTGGGAATGTGATGAAATAAATAAAAGCTGAAATAATGATTTCTCTACTATTATTCTGACATTTCACATTCTTAAAATAAAGTGGTGTTCCTAACTGACCTAAAACAGGATTTTTTTTTACTAGGATTAAATGTCAGGAATTGTGAAAAACTGAGTTTAAATGTATTTGGCTAAGGTGTATGTAAACTTACGACTTCAACTGTATATGCGGAGACAATCTTCCCAGCTCTGCAGATTCTGCTGCGAGGAGGCAGAGTCATTAGATCATTTATTTTGGTACTGTCCATATGTAGCTCTTTTTTGGTCACAGGTCCAGGAATGACTGAAGAATTGCAACATTTACCTAGAACTAACACAGCAGATAGCAATACCGGGTGATTTGAAAAGTCATAGTTAATCGATCAATAATATAATTATTTTAGCAAAAATGTTGATCTTTAATTTACAATCTATAGATGCTATGAGAATAGAAAGGTTCAGTACTTTCATGAAGCATCAAAGCCGAGTTGAAAAATATATGGCAAATAGAAATCCAAAATGGATAGCGTTCAGAGAGATATATAGATCTATTTTTTTTCACCTTTATTTAGTCAGGTAGACAATATAGTGGGACAAAAAAGTATTTAGTCAGCCACCAATTATGCAACTTCTCCCACTTAAAAAGATGAGGCCTGTAATTTTCATCATAGGTACACTTCAACTATGACAGACAAAATGAGAAGAAAGAAAATCCAGAATATCACATTGTAGGATTTTTTATGAATTTATTTGCTAATTAAGTATTTGGTCAATAACAAAAGTTTCTCAATGCTTTGTTATATACCCTTTGTTGGCAATGACAGAGGTCAAATGTTTTCTGTAAGTCTTCACAAGGTTTCCACACACTGTTGCTGGTATTTTGGCCCATTCCTCCATGCAGATCTCCTCTAGAGCAGTGATGTTTTGGGGCTGTTGCTGGGCAACATGGACTTTCAACTCCCTCCAAAGATTTTCTATGGGGTTGAGATCTGGAGCCTGGCTAGGCCACTCCAGGACCTTGAAATGCTTCTTACGAAGCCACTCCTTCGTTGCCCGGGTGGTGTGTTTGGGATCATTGTCATGCTGAAAGACCCAGCCACGTTTCATCTTCAATGCCCTTGCTGATGGTAGGCTTTGTTACTTTGGTCCCAGCTGTCTGCAGGTCATTCACTAGGTCCCCCCGTGTGGTTCTGGGATTTTTGCTCACCGTTCTTGTGATCATTTTGACCCGACAGGGTGAGATCTTGCGTGGAGCCCCAGATCGAGGGAGATTATCAGTGGTCTTGTATGTCTCCCATTTCCTAATAATTGCTCCCACAGTTGATTTCTTCAAACCAAGCTGCTTACCTATTGCAGATTCAGTCTTCCCAGCCTGGTGCAGGTCTACAATTTTACATTACATTTACATTTAAGTCATTTAGCAGACGCTCTTATCCAGAGCGACTTACAAATTGGTGCGTTCTGGGATTGATTATGACATCCAGTGGAACAGCCACTTTACAATAGTGCATCTAAATCTTTTAAGGGGGGTGAGAAGGATTACTTTATCCTATCCTAGGTATTCCTTAAAGAGGTGGGGTTTCAGGTGTCTCCGGAAGGTGGTGATTGACTCCGCTGTCCTGGCGTCGTGAGGGAGTGTGTTCCACCATTGGGAGCCAGAGCAGCGAACAGTTTTGACTGGGCTGAGCGGGAACTGTACTTCCTCAGTGGTAGGGAGGCGAGCAGGCCAGAGGTGGATAAACGCAGTGCCCTTGTTTGGGTGTAGGGCCTGATCAGAGCCTGGAGGTACTGAGGTGCCGTTCCCCTCACATCTCCGTAGGCAAGCACCATGGTCTTGTAGCGGATGCGAGCTTCAACTGGAAGCCAGTTTGTTTCTGGTGTCCTTTGACAGCTCTTTGGTCTTGGCCATAGTGGAATTTGGAGTGTGACTGTTTGAGGTTGTGGACAGGTGTCTTTTATACTGATAATAAGTTCAAACATGTGCCATTAATACAGGTAACGAGTGGAGGACAGAGGAGCCTCTTAAAGAATAAGTTACAGGTCTGTGAAAACCAGAAATCTTGCTTGTTTGTAGGTGACCAAATACTTATTGTCCACCATAATTTGCAAATAAATTCATTAAATGTGATTTTCTGAATTTTGTCTGTCATAGTTGAAGTGTACCTTTGATGAGAATTAGAGGCCTCTCTCATCTTTTTAAGTGGAAGAACTTGCACAATTGGTGGCTGACTAAATACTTTTTTGCCCCACTGTATACACACAGTTGAAGTCTTAAGTTTACATACACCTTAGCCAAATACATTTAAACTCAGTTTCACAATTCCTGACATTTAATCCTAGTAAAAATTCCCTGTCTTAGGTCAGTTAGGATCACCACTTTATTTTAAGAATGTGAAATGTCAGAATAATAGTAGAGATATTGATCTATTTCAGCTTTTATTTCTTTCATCACATTCCCAGTGGGTCAGAAGTTTACATACTAATTGTGTATTTGGTAGCATTGCCTTTAAATTGTTTCACTTGGGTCAAACATTTGAGGTAGCCTTCCACAAGCTTCCCACAATAGGTTGGGTGAATTTTGGCCCATTCCTCCTGACAGAGCTGGTGTAACGGAGTCAGGTTTCCTTGCTCGCATACGCTTTTTCAGTTCTGACCACACATTTTCTATGGGATTGAGATCAGGGCTTTGTGATGGCCACTCCAACACCTTGACTTTGTTGTCCTTAAGTCATTTTGCCACAACTTTGGAAGTACGCTTGGGGTCCATTTGGGGGTCCATTGTTCATTTGGAAGACCAAGCTTTAACTTCCTGCCTGATGTCTCCAGATGTTGCTTCAATATATCCACATAATTTTCCTTTGTCATGATGCCATCTATTTTGTGAAGTGCACCAGTCCCTCCTGCAGCAAAGCACCCCCACAACATGATGCTGCCACCCCCGTGCTTCACGGTTGGGATGGTGTTCTTCGGTTTGCAAGCCTCCCCCTTTTTCCTGCAAACATAACAATGGTCATTATGGCCAAACAGTTCTATTTTTGTTTCATCAGACCAGAGGGCATTTCTCCAAAAAGTGCGATCTTCATCGCCATGTGCAGTTGCAAACCATAGTCTGGCTTTTTTAATGGTGGTTTTGGAGTAGTGGTTTCTTCCGTGCTGAGCGGCCTTTCAGGTCATGTCGATATAGGACTCTTTTACTGTGGATATGGATACTTTTGTACCCGTTTCCTCCAGCATCTTCACAAGGTCCTTTGCTGTTGTTCTGGGATTGATTTGCACTTTTCGCACCAAAGTACGTTCATCTCTAGGAGACAGAACGAGTCTCCTTCCTGAGCGGTTTGACGGCTGCGTTGTCCCATGGTGTTTATACTTGCGTACTATTGTTTGTACAGATGAACGTGGTACCTTCAGTCGTTTGGAAATTGCTCCCAAGGATGAACCAGACTTGTGGAAGTCTACCATTTTTGTCCTGAGGTCTTGGCTGACTTCGTTTGATTTTCCCATGTCAAGCAAAGAGGCACTGAGTTTGAAGGTAGGCCTTGAAATACATCCACCGGTACACCTCCAATTGACTCAAATGATGTCAATTAGCCTATCAGAAGCTTCTAAAGCCATGACATTATTTTCTGGAATTTTCCAAGCTGTTTAAAGGCACAGTCAACTTAGTGTATGTAAACTTCTGACCAACTGGAATTGTGATACAGTGAATAAGTGAAATAATCTGTCTGTAAACAATTGTTGGAAAAATTACTTGCGTCATGCACAAAGTAGATGTCCTAACCGACTTGCCAAACCTATAGTTTGTTAACAAGAAATTTGTGGAGTGGTTGAAAAACTAGTTTTAATGACTCAAACCTAAGTGTATGCAAACTTCCGACTTCAACTGTACATAAACAAATTAAAATGCCATTGTGTTCATTCATAAACACAACCAAACAATGATTTTTGCGATAACATATGACATTTATTTGTAACAATGTCATGAAGACACGTCATTGGCTTAGATACGGGGGTATCAAGGCCCGACATTTTAAGTGTTAAAGAACTACAACGGCTAAATTTAGCCACTACTAGCGAACAATCAATTAATATTTGTTGTAGTTGTTTAAATCCTGACCTTCCCCTTTAAACCCTCTGCCCACACCAAATCAAGGACACACACACACAACCCTGTCTGTCGACATACAAATCTCTAGTCAGGTATACTGGTCTGCTTCAACTTCTGAAGTGTAACGAGCCAACAGGAGAAGTTAAATTGTTCTGAAAGAACTAGTTTGCTTCCCATGGGAGTGGAGGGTGCCTCATCAATCTGCTCCCTTAATTAGCTCAGAGATGGAAGAGCCCTTCGTTTTGTAGATTAAAGAGAGGGAGGGGATAACGAGAGGGTTAGCTCTACACCACATCCTAGGCATAGGCAGTGCAATAGATAGATCAGTGTTTCCCCTATACCATTGATTGTATGGCAGGATGGGTTCCCCCAATGACCAAAGCGTGGCTGTTGCCATTAGCCTTGTGCCCAGTGAGATTATTATTATTTTTTTAACAAACACTGACTGTCACTGCAATTCTATACAGTGCGCATACAAATGCAACCCAAACGGACCATTATTATATACATGCAGTGGCCAGTTTATTAGGTACACCACGCTGTTCACTAAAATGGTTCGCTCATGCAGACAGTGAGACACGTGGCTGTGGTTTGCTATATAAAGCAGGCAGACAGGCATCCAGTAACTGTTTAATTGAACGTTAGAATGGGCTAAACGAGTGACCTAAGCAACGCTGAGCGTGGTATGATTGCCAGGCACACCGGTTCCAGTATCTCAGAATAGGGCTTATCACGCACGACAGTGTCTAGGGTTTACCGAGAATGGTGCGACAAAACAAAAAACATCCAGTCAGCGGAAGTCCTGTGGGCAAAAACAGCTCGTTGATGAGAGGTTGAAGGAGAATGGCAAGAATCGGGCCACAAACAGGCAAATAACGGCACAGTACAACAGCGGTGTCCAGAACAGCGTCTCGGAACGTACAATTCGTCGGTCCTTGTCATGGATGAGCTATTGCCACAGATGAGCTATTGCCACAGATGACAACACCGGGTTCCACTTCTATCAGCTAAAAACAAGAAGAAGCGGCTCCAGTGGGCGCGCGATGACCAACACTGGACAATTGAGGAGTGGAAAAACATTGCCTGGTTCCTGTTGCCACATTCCTGTTGCCACATTCCTGTTGCATCATGCTGATGGCAGTCAGGATTTGGCGTAAGCAGCATGAGTCTATGGCCCCATCCAAATCAAATCAAATGTTATTTGTCACATACACATGGTTAGCAGATGTTAATACAAGTGTAGCGAAATGTTTGTTTCTAGTTCCGACCATGCAGTAGTATCTAACAAGTAACATAACCTAACAACTACCGTATACACACACAAGTGTAGAGGAATGAAATATACGAATGAGTGATGTCCGAACAGCATAGATGTAGTAGATGGTATAGAGTACAGTATATACATATGAGATGAGTAATGTAGGATATGAAAACATTATATGAAGTGGCATTGTTTAAAGTGGCTAGTGATACATTTAATTACATCAAGATGGCAAGATGCAGTATATGGTATAGTATATACATATGAGATGAGTAATATAGGGAATGTAAGCATTATATAAAGTGGCTAGTGATACATTGATTACATACATTTTTCCATTATTAAAGTGGCTAGAGTTGAGTCAGTATGTTGGCAGCAGCCACTCAATGTTAGTGATGGCCGTTTAACAGTCTGATGGCCTTGAGATAGAAGCTGTTTTTCAGTCTCTCGGTCCAAGCTTTGATGCACCTGTACTGACCTCGCCTTCTGGATGATAGCGGGTTGAACAGGCAGTGGCTCGGGTGGTTGTTGTCCTTGATGATCTTTTTTGGCCTTCCTGTGACATCGGGTGGTGTAGGTGTCCTGCAGGACAGGTAGTTTGCACCTGGTGATGTGTTGTGCAGACCTCACTACCCTCTCGAGAGCCTTATGGTTATGGCCGGAGCAGCTGCTGTACCAGGCAGTGATACAGCCCGACAGGATGCTC
This sequence comes from Oncorhynchus keta, assembly GCF_023373465.1. Classification (NCBI taxonomy): domain Eukaryota; kingdom Metazoa; phylum Chordata; class Actinopteri; order Salmoniformes; family Salmonidae; genus Oncorhynchus; species Oncorhynchus keta. The sequence goes on along the minus strand of NC_068439.1, from coordinate 57,192,351 downwards.
TCAATTGTGGACCTGTAAAAGTTTCAGTGTTTTAGGTGACAAGCCGAATTTCTTCAGCCTCCTGAGGTTGCGCCTCAGTTTGTCCGTGATGTGTACGCCGAGGAACTTAAAACTTTCCACCCTCTCCACTACTGTCCCGTCAATATAGATAGGGGGCTGCTCCCTCTGCTGTTTCCTGAAGTCTACGATCATCTCCTTTGTTTTGTTTATGTTGAGTGTGAGGTTATTTTCCTGACACCACACTCCGAGGGCCCTCACCTCCTCCCTGTAGGCCGTCTCGTTGTTGTTTGTAATCAAGCCTACCACTGTAGTGTCGTCTGCTAACTTGATGATTGAGGTGGAGGCGTGCATGGCCACGCAGTCGTGGGTGAACAGGGAGTACAGGAGAGGGCTGAGAACGCACCCTTGTGGAGACCCAGTGTTGAGGATCAGCGGGGTGGAGATGTTGTTATCTACCCTCACCACCTGGGGGCGGCCCGTCAGGAAGTCCAGGACCCAGTTACACAAGGCGGGGTGGAGACCCAGGGTTTCGAGCTTAATGACGAGTTTGGAGGGTACTATGGTGTTAAATGCTGAGCTGTAATCGATGAACAGCATTCTTACATAGGCATTCCTCTTGTCCAGATGGATTAGGGCAGTGTGCAGTGTGATGGCGATTGTGTCGTCTGTGGACCTATTGGGGTGGTAAGCAAATTGGAGTGGGTCTAGGGTGTCAGGTAGGGTGGAGGTGATATGGTCCTTGACTACTAGTCTCTCAAAGCACTTCATGATGACGGAAGTGAGTGCTACAAGGCGGTAGTCATTTAGCTCAGTTACCTTAGCTTTCTTGGGAACAGGAACAATGGTGGCCCTCTTGAAGCATGTAAGGGACAGCAGACTGGGATAAGGATGGTCCTGCCTGATGTAAACGGTACAGGCTGGTGGTGTAATGGTGTGGGGAATGTTTTCCTGGCACATGTTAGGTCCCTTGATAGCAACTGAACAATGCCTGGAAATAATTCAGGCTGGGGGTACGACCCAGTACTAGAAAAAAACTGGCCAGTGTTTTTATGCTTCTTTATAATCCTATGTATAACCACACATAGGATGCTGTATATAGCATTTTAACATATATAAAACAAAAGACTCCAGAGATAAATAATATTTGTCAATCTGTTGCTGCTGTTTGCATAATTCAGTCACCTAATAATCCCCAGTTTACAATTGGCTCATTCATCCCCCTCCTCTCCCCTGTAACTATTCCCCAGGTCGCTGTAAATGAGAACGTGTTCTCAGTCAATTTACCTGGTAAAATAACGGATAAATAAATAAAGAATATGCCGGTAACTTAATCCAAGATAATAATTTGAAAAACTCTAAATAACAAAAACATAAGTAGGTTGTAACATTTAAACTTAAAACATGTTTAAAAATGGTAGAATTCTGCATGGATCACTGGTGCAATTGAAAGCAGCAATTGCTGCATCATGGTGCGCTCAAAATGTCTTGCAGCCGAGTAGGCTAGCCAGACCACTGTTTAAAGTGAATACACCGAACATCAGGTTGTTATTTCATAAAGTAGATGACTCAACTGTTGACTAATTTATACTTGCGTGTGTGTCCTACTGTCCTTCAATAGGCAAGACAAACTCATTTCCACGATTTCACCAGTATCAAAATCATAGCACGTTTTTAGACTCATTTAGTAGTTCCTACTTGATGAAGTAGAATCCTGTTGAAAAATGTAAATTACTAAAACATAAGTTGAAAATTAGAAAAAATACAATGCTATGACTGCGAAGAAATTGACAGACTTTCAGCATGCTTACAGAAAAGGGCACTCAACATGTACTGCACTGACACAAATGACAGATGATTGGTTGAAATAAATGTATAATAAGAAGATTGTGGGAGATGTACTGTTAGATTTCAGTGCAACCTTTGATATTATTGACCATAACCTATTGTTGAGAAAACACATTTATGGCTTTCCAACCTCTGCCATATAGTGGATTCAGAGCCATCTATCTACTCAGCTGAATCTGGTAGTGAATGGTGTGGCTATTGAAAAAGTTGAGGAGACTAAATTACTTGGAGTTACCTTAGATTGTAAACGGTCATGGTCAAAACATATAGATTCAATGGTTGTAAAGATGGGAGAGGTCTGTCCACAATTAAGAGATGCTCTGCTTTTTTGACACCACACTCCAAAAAGCAAGTCCTGCAGACTCTAGTTTGATCTTATCTTGATTATTGTCCAGTCAGGTGGTCAATTGATGCAAAGAAAGACCTAGTTAAGTTGCAGCTGACTCAGAACAGAGCGGCACATCTTGCTCTTCATTGTAATCAGAGGACTAATATAAATACTATGATTACCAGTTTCTCTTGGCTAAAAGTTGAGACACTGACTGCATCACTTATTATTTATAAGAGACATTAATGCATTGAAAATGACTAATTGTTTGCATAGTCATCTTACACACAGCTGACACACACCAGACATGCCAACAGTGGTCTTTTCACAGTCCCCAAATCCAGAACAAATTCAAGAAAATGTACAGTATTAAATAGAGCCATTATTGTATGGAATCCCTTCCATCTCATACAGTTAAAATGAACAGCAAACCTAGTTTAAAAGAACAGATAAAGCTAGACGGGCACAACGCCTCTCCCTATTTGACCTAGATATTTATGCGATTGTATTGATATGCAGGATATGTATGCTGGATATAAATGGATTTAGTTCTGTACTTCCAACTGTTCTTGTCTATTAATGTTTTGTATTATGTCATGTTTCATGTTTTGTGTGAATCCCAGAAAGAGTAGCTTCTGCTTTTGCAACAGCTAATGGGGACCCTAATAAAATGCCTCCCAAAAAAATACAAAATATTGCTACTGCTTACTGTTGTCATGTTTTTTTGAATTATAGCCGAATGTCAAAACACAGATTTTAAAATGTCCAAATTCATAGTCAATATGCTGAAATAAGTAATGATATGTTGAAGACCAATACATAAAAACTACTCTCCACACACACACGTCACACTTGTATTTTGCTAAATTAGTACCTTAACTGCTCATGCACCAAAATTTACCAAGCAGTCAACTCCAGACTGTAATAGATGGTGCAAATTAATCACTCACATCGATATAGTACTGAAATCAATGGAACTGGGACAATAACTGCGGCGACAAGTACCATTTGTGCTCTTCTAAAAGACAAACGCCAACCAACTTGGGTATGCTACATTTAACTGTCGTTAGATGAGAACCTGTGGTAGGCTTTTATCAACTCGTCTCGATATGGGCAAATGTTTACAGTAGATGGCCAATACGAAATAGGAAACGCAACACTTTTTTAATTGGATAATTTAAATGAATAATCCCTTTAAATATTTACAGGAGTTCATTTGAGTAATATCTTGACGGTAAAATGTGTGTATTAGCTTGTGGCCAGCGACTTTCTATACAGAGAAAGTTGCAAATTGTCTGTGCCATTTGAGTTTGAAAATGAGTACCAAATGAAATATATATCTGACTTAAGCAATCGATTTAGTGTCAGCGTGATGACAATACACTTTTCTAATAATATACCCATATATTCCACAAAATGTTATGTGGTGAAATTGTAAGCTTGTGTTATTTAGGAACACATTGTCCACTATAGGGAGATTAGCATAATATAAAAATGTCATGTGTCAAAGTCATTCAATATTTTAATACACAGAGTACATAAAACATTAAGAACACCTGCTCTTTCCATGACAGACTGACCAGGTGAAAGTTATGATCCCTGTTACTCCCTGTTAAATCCACTTCAATCAGTGTAGATCAGGGATGTGCAACTTTGATGGGTGTGGGGGCCACAACAACAAAAATAACTCATCATTAGGAGCCTCAGTGGAACGTCACCTGCCCAATGCATAGTGGCAACTGTAAAGTTTGGTGGATGAGGAATAATGGTCCTTTGGCTGTTTGTCATGGTTCAGGCTAGACCCCTTAGATCTAGTGAAGGGAAATCTTAGCTATATAGCATAAAATTACATTCTAGACGATTCTGTGCTTCCAGCTTTGTGGCAACAGTTTGGGGAAGGGCCTTTCCTGTTTTAGCATGAGAATGCCCCTGTGCAAAAAGCGAGGTCGATACAGAAATGGTTTGTCGAGATCAGTGTGGAAGAACTTGACTGGCCTGTACAGAGCCCTGACCTCAACCCCATCAAACACCTTTAGGATGAATTGGAACGCCAACTGCGAGCCAGGCCTAATTGCCCAACATCAGTGCCGACCTCACAAATGCTCGTGGCTGAATGGAAGCAAATCCCCGCAGAAATGTTCCAACATCTAGTGGAAAGCTTTCCCGGAAGAGTGGAGGTTGTTATATCAGCAAAGGGGGGACCAACTCCATATTAATGGCTATGATTTTGGAATGAGATGTTCAACAAGTCATGTAGTGTACATTGAAATAAACAATGACATTAACCCGATTGGTATTTTACCATTTATTTCTAGAAAACGTGCAGTATTTTGTTGATGGAGTTGTTGTAACTTGCTTGCTAGATAGCAAGGTTATTCCATTCACAAACACCACGCATGATCTATGTGAGTGGGCCAATTCGCTTGTACTTAGATTGCTGACAATCTGCCAGATGGTGAAGCATGATTCATCACTCCAGAGAACACGTTTCCACTGTACCAGAGTCCAATGGCGGTGAGCTTTACACCACTCCAGCCGACGCTTGGCATTGTGCATGATGATCTTAGGCTTGTGTGTGGCTGCTCGGCCATGGAAACCCATGTCATGAAGCTCCCGACTAACAGTTTTTTGTGCTGACGTTGCTTTCAGAGGCAGTATGGAACTCGGTAATGAGTGTTACAAATGGTTTCCACTTCACAATAACAGCACTTACAGTTGACTGGGGCATTTCTAGCAGGTCAGAAACTTGACGAACTGACATGTTGGAACGCTGGCATCCTTTGACGGTGCCACGTTTCATATGAGCCCTTGGGCTTCCAACCACACCTGCGCAACGGTTTTAGATAAAATGATCTGTATTGTTGCCTATCAGTTGTTTTCTTTGGTGCAAATAAATAAAACGTATCATGCAAATATTTTTATATTCCGCAAATATTATTAGATTAACTGTTTTGTACAGAACATTATCAGACTCAAGTTACAAATGCTGGTAAACGCTCAAATACATTTAGTTTAAATATTTTCACAAAAGTAGTGCACCGAGTCTTTATTAGCAGTTTGGGACCTTTCTACTTGAAAAATCTATGGCATTACCTAGCAATTAATATTTTTTTTAAAGAATAATGGGCAAATGTTGAAACAATCCAGGTGTGGAAAGCTCTTAGAGACTTACCAAGACAGACTCACATCTGTAATTGCTGCCAAATGTGATTGATTCTAATATGTATTGACTCAGGGGGTTGAATACTTATCAAATAAGATATTGGTGTTTTTTTCCCCCATATATTTTTACAATTTTACTTCCACTTTGACAGTAGAGTATTTTGTGAAAATCGTTGACAAGAAATGACAATTGAATCCATTTTAACCTCACTTTGTAACACAACTTTAAAAAGGAAAAAGTCAAGAGGTGTGAATACTTTTTGAAGGCACTGTATATCTTAAAATGACTGCGTTTTAATTAATTTGACGATGCAAATTTGAAGCCCATTCGGAGCAAACAAAACTGGGATACTTACCCTAGGTGCTTTCTAGCCACAGTTTAACTTTGTTTAAACAATGTCCAATCCAGGTAGAGTCAATAGACACTCATAAATACCGTAGTAAGCTTAAGGTCAGGCTTCCAGTTTCATAACTCGTAGTTAACATGTCAACCCACTCTTGTCCTCATGAAACATAGATGAGAGATACAACACAATCGGTTTCTTTCTCACCGCATCTAATCTCTCTTGAACAGGAAATATCAACTAAATTATTAATAAATGTCCAATGCAGGCTCCAGAAACCACACCTAACACTTCATGGATATCTGAAAGAACTGGACAAGTATAAACATTTTGGTGGTAGCTGCAACTTAGACTAGGTCGAATTTTCCCCATATTGCTTATACTAATTCACTCCTCAGATCTACACTTGTGCCGAGGAGCTGCACGTGGTTTCGGGACAGGAACTTTACTCCTTTGCTTATATGTACAGTAAACTAGCCACCTAATAGCCTTAAATTACCCTGCTCACAAACTGATGAAAAAAAGCACAGTATCTCCCTCCCTTTAATTGTGAATGGTATGGGGAGTTAATTGTTAGACAAATGGACTGGAGGATAGGATGTTGGGATGACTCGTTGGGGAATATGATCAAACCTGAACTCTATCACTCCTGTAATTAGAGCCCAGCACATAAAACTTTGATGGACCTAAAAACATCCATTACATACTAGCAACAGTGTGGCCACAGCTTGACCAGGATCTTGTTCTTTTGAGTGATGGTTCTAGACAGGAAGAAGACAAGTCAAGGCGAGGAACAGGTGACTCCTCACACTCTGACGTCCCCAAAGCGGGACACGGCCGGCTAACTCTGTCGGGGAAATTTGGCATCAAACGCCATCACTCCCAGAATGCAATATGAATGGCCCCGCGGGACATTGCCGAGGCGGCGAAGAGAAGACTGAAAGAGACGGCGATACGCTGAGATTAACGATCTTATCAGCAGATAAAAGTTAAGGATGGGTCAGTACGAGTTCTTGATACGCTTCACAGGGCCAGTTATAACCTACCTGCATCTGGAGCTGATACAGTGCATTCGGAAAGTATTTAGAACCCTTGACTTTTTCCACATTTTGTTATGTTACAGCCTTATTCTAAAATTGATGAAATATTTTTTTTAATGCCCCATAACAAAAGCAAAAACTGTTTTTTTTTTTTTTGCAAATGTATTCAAAATAAAACACTGAAATATCAAATTTAAATAAATATTCAGAACTTTTACTCAGTACTTTGTTGAGGCACCTTTGGCTGCGATTGCAAGCCTCGAATCTTCTTGGATATGACGCGACAAATACACCTGTATTTGGTGAGTTTCTCCCATTCTTCTCTGCAGATACTCTCAAACTCTAACGGGTTGGATGGGAAGCGTTGCTGCACAGCTATTTTCAGGTATCTCCAGAGATGTTTGATCGGGTTCAAGTCCGGGCTCTGACTGGGCCACTCAAGGACATTGAGGCTTGTCCCGAAGCCACGCCTGCATTGTCTTGGCTGTGTACTGAGGGTCGTTGTCCTGTTGGAAGGTGAGCCTTTGCCCGAGTCGGAGGTCGTAAGCGCTCTTGAGCAGGTTTTCATCAAGGATCTCTCTGGACTTTGCTCCATTCATCTTTACCTCGATTCTGACTAGTCACCCAGTCCCTGCCTCTGAAAAACATCCCCACACAGCATGATGCTGTCACCACCATGCTTCACTGTAGGGATGGTGCCAGGTTTCCTCCAGATGTGACACTTGGCATTCAGGACAAAGAGTTCAATCTTGGTTTCATCAGACCAGAGAATATTGTTTCTTATGGTCTGACAGTCCGTTAGGTGCCTTTTGGCAAACTACAAGCAGGCTGTCATGTGGCTTTTACTCTACCATAAAGGCCTGATTGGTGGAGTATTGCTGAGATGGGAGAACCTTCTAAAAGGACAACCATCTCCACAGTGGAACTCTGGAGCTCTCTCAGAGAGACCATCGCGTTCTTGGTCACCTCCCTGACCAAGGCCCTTCTCCCCCGATTGCTCAGTTTGGCCGGGCAGCCAGCTCTTGGAAAAGTCTTGAAGGTTCCAAACTTCTTCCATTTAAGAATGATGGAGGCCACTGTGTTCTTGGGGACCTTCAATGCTGCAGAGATCTTTTAGTACCCCAGATCTGTGCATTCGACAAAATTCTGTCTCGGAGCTCTACGGACAATTCCTTCGACCTCATGGCTTGGTTTTTGCTCTGACACGCACTGTGAACTGTGGGACCTTATATAGACAGGTGTGTGCCTTTCCAAATCATGTCCAATCAAGTGAAGTTACCACAGGTGGACTCCAATCAAGTTGTAGAAACATCTCAAGGATGATCAATGGAAACAGGATGCACCCGAGTTAAATTTCGAGTCTCATAGCAAAAGGTCTGAATACTTACGTAAATAAGTAATTTCTGTTTCGTTTTTCACTTTGTGGGGTATTGTGTGTAGATTGACGAGGAAAAACATTTAATCTATTTTAGAATAAGGCTGTAAAAGTAACAAAAAATGTGGAAGGGAAGGGGTCTGAATACTTTCCGAATGCACTGTATATATTATACTAGCAATGCTAGCATTGTAAATTAGCTTACTTTTGATATTTTGCGCTTCTGAAGAGGAAGGAGTGGTTGTTTAAAAAAAAAAAATCTATGTCTACTCACAGCCAATCAGCCAGCGGCTGCTGGCAATCAGCACTCCACTCATACTTACTTTTCCAATATGACCCAGGCTCTCGTTAACAATGTGAGCGAGGCCTGGAAGCCAAGGCTACAATACAAATAACCGTGTCTGATTTTACTTGTCAAACCAGGCCCATGTGAATGTTCGTTTGTCAATAGGGGCCATGCTGTTTTACATACTAGCCTGTACAATTTTGAGTAGAGACCTTGGTCCATAGATGTTATATATCAAGTTTTGTGTAGATTAGTCATTTGGAGCCAAAGGAGTAGCATTTTATGTGTTGTGTGTCCATTATGGCAGCCCTTATGGGTCTTTGAGGAAACGTTGTTCCTTGTGAGGAGAGGGACCTACAGTATGTACTGAATTCCTTGACTCTACGTTTCAAGGGGAAAGGGGCGTGAGCTTTCCAAGCTTAATCATATGTTATAGCGCCACCATGTAGCCAATTGGCATGCCATTGTATAAGGAGGTGTGGCCCATGGCCCTTTAACATCATGCAAGGTTGCATACTGCTACGCCTGGGTATTTTATTTATTTAACCTTTATTTTGACAGGGAGTCATGTTGAGACTAAGGTTTATTTTACAAATTAGCCCTGTAACAAAGATACACACACAATAAATACAAACACAATAAATACAAACTATACAAAATGCAACAGAATTACAAGAAAAAAAGATGAAGAAAAAAACACATTATTTTGTAAAAAAGGTATTGAATCAGCAGTCTGAATTGTCCTAGAGGCACTAATACAGGGATCTCCAACCATTTCTAGCATGAGAGCTAAATAATTTAACAGTGAACCAGGAGTACTAATGTGATTCCTGAAATGCAGAGCATATTGATAGAGTATTTGTTCTAAACTGAAATTATATTTTTGTTACATTGTTTGCTAGCTCAGCGGATTAGTGGTTATAGCTAACCCTAACCCTTTACTACATATTGACAGTGAATTCAGAGTCATTCAGTGATTAGTTACAATAAAAACAATTTTACCAGGTTCCCGTGAAGCAATTGTAATGACAGTCCACCACAACATACCCAAAGAGTTTCCTGATTAGCAAAGGTTAGTCTGTGTTCAATTTAATTGTCTATGAGAAACAGTTTGAGATCATTGTGAGGGTTTTAGCCAGTAGTTGAATGGGGAATTGGGCTTCCCGGGAAAACATTGAACAAGGTTGCAACACTAATCGTGGGGGCGGAGCTTAGTGAAGGGACATTTATACAGAATTTGTGATCATTCCACAAATAAGATGCAAAAAAACTAAAGGCTGTTTTACCCAAGTCTGCAGAGCCCGAAGGAATTCCTAGAGTTAGCCATCCCTGGCGACCAGGTATGGTAGCTCGCACGTCTAAAGGGATGTTAGGCACAGCAAGTTTTGTTAAATAGCTTTCTAAATTAAGAGAGTAATGTATCGACCTACGTGACATCAAAGAGGGTTAACCAACTTACTGATAGAGAATGCAGTGACGTGTAGTAAACCTGTCATCCGTAATAAAGCACAGTGCGCTATGATAAACTGCATCCAACAGCTTTAATGAAGTGGCAGCTGTATTCATATTGACGATGTCGCCATAGTTTAAGAATGGTAGGAACGTCGACTAAATTATCTACTTTCTACTATTTAGTGAGAGGTGTGACCTATTGATATAGAAGTAGCATTTTTTTCTCAGCTTCTTAACTAACTCATATCTAGATGCCAAGATATTTGTAAACAGGAGAAGATCAAAGTAAGCAACATCCAAAGTATATACAGTGGGGCAAACAAGTATTTAGTCAACCACCAATTGTGCAAGTTCTCCCACTTAAAAGATGAGAGGCCTGTAATTTTCTTCATAGGTACACTTCAACTATGACAGACAAAATGAGAAGAACAAAAATCCAGAAAATCACATTGTAGGATTTGTAATGAATTTATTTGCAAATTATGGTAGAAAATAAGTATTTGGTCAATAACAAAAGTTTCTCAATACTTTGTTATATACCCTTTGTTGGCAATGACAGAGGTCAAACGTTTTCTGTAAGTCTTCACAAGGTTTTCACACACTGTTGCTGGTATTTTGGCCCATTCCTCCATGTGGATCTCCTCTAGAGCAGTGATGTTTTGGGGCTGTTGCTGGGCAACACGGACTTTCAACTCCCTCCAAAGATTTTCTATGGGGTTGAGATCTGGAGACTGGCTAGGCCACTCCAGGACCTTGAAATGCTTCTTACCAAGCCACTCCTTCGTTGCCCGGGCGGTGTGTTTGGGATCATTGTCTGCCCTGCCCAGTCATGTGAAATCCACAGATTAGGGCCTAATGACTTTATTTCAATTGACTGATTTCCTTATATGAACTGTAATTCAGTAAAATTGTTGTTGCATGTTGCGTTTATATTTTTGTTCACTATAGTAGGCTGAATTTGTGATGTATATATTTTTAAGCATTTTACTGAATAAGGCCTACTGGAATTAAAAAAGTAGGCTAGATGTGATCTATTCAAAATGACAAAACTATGCTATAGACCAGGCCTGGGAAATTATTTTCCATGGAGGACCACATTAGAATATATTGTTGCCATCGTGGGCCAGAAGTATATTACAGGATTATACATGTGTATGACTGTGTTGACAGAAATAAACCACATCCATGTTCTCATTTTTGGTAGGTAGTTTAAGTATTAAACATGCAGTGAACTACACGGACGGAAAAGTACCCTGTACATTCAGCCCCATGGACAGAACTCTTGTTAATAACGGGTATGCACAAAAACACAAGAAAAAGAGCTCAACATTACATTTAAACTTCTCAATCAGTGTGAGGAGTGAAGTCTCTGATGGGCATTGACTAGAGCAGTGAAGTCAGGTATAGTTTCTGAAGTCACTATGCGCAGGATTGCTAAGAGGTGAGTCAGTGAGAGATGATCTGACTTGTTATATTCATCACTGAAAATGTCTGTTCTCATACATAGGTTGACCCAAACAGTATAAAAATCTTCTAAACATGACTCCTGTTCATCGAGAGATGCATAGAACCTCATCAGTGACATTGTTTTGAGTAGTTCTCCAATCACTGCATCAGACTGAAGATAAACTCAAGTTACAGGTCAGTGGGAGCGTTATCCACATTGATGGTGAAAGGAAAGGAAACCAACAGCATGTCATTTTCCTCAAAACGATGAGAAAACTCACCGTTCAAAGCACGCAGCAGCGATATATACTTCTCCCACTGGTCATCTGATAGGGAGGTGTCAGAAGGTGGGTGAGATTGTTGGCTTCTACTTGGCTGGTCAGGAGGATTGATTTTCCCTTGAAGGCTTTGACAAGGCTGTACATCTGATGTACAAAAAGGCACTTCCCTTGTAGTTTGGAATTCAGTTCATTCATGAGGGCCATGATGTCCACGGTGAAGGCAAAATTTGAACCATTCTTACGTTTGTGTGGTAGGGGAGAACTGCATGACCCAACTCTGTCACTTCCAACAGTAAGACAAACTTCCTGTGGTTTAAAGATTTTGCTCTTATGAAGTTTACCACTTTAGTGACTGTATCATTCAGCTCAGCTCCTTGATCTTGTGTCCTTTTCAAAAGGCGTTTTTTCCTGTCAAATTTGGGCACCAGTCAGTGGTCACACTAGATAACTTTTCAAAACTCAGTCCCAGCTTTGCCACACATTTAACATTATCCTCATCCAATAAATATGTCCCTGTTGTTGTGCTCTTCATTGGCTGCACCTTTGTAATTTCAGAGTCTGGGGTTATGCCTCATAAGAATATCAACAACTGCGCCGTGTCATGTGCATCACTGCTATCATCGAGGACCAAGGAGAAATAGGTGAAATCCTTTACCTTGTGTTTCAACTGCGTAGCCTAGTGGTTAGAGCGTTGGACTAGTAACCGTAAGGTTGCGAGTTCAAACCCCCGAGCTGACAAGGTACAAATCTGTCGTTCTGCCCCTGAACAGGCAGTTAACCCACTGTTCCCAGGCCGTCATTGAAAATAAGAATATGTTCTTAACTGACTTGCCTGGTTAAATAAAGGTTACATTTTTTATTTTTTTTTTTATTAAAAAAATTCCATATTCTCTGCGATGTCCTCAACATGCCGTGTCACGGTTCGTCTTGACAACGAAACATGTTCAAACAGCTCTTTCTCGTCAGGGCAAAGTATTGCTGCAGAGTCAATAAAAAATAATTAAATGAATTCGCCCTCTGCGAATGGATTGCTATGTTTAGCAATTTTGCAGTAGGGTTAGGACAGTACATACAGTTGAAGTTGGAAGTTCAAATACACTTAGGTTGGAGTCATTAACTCGTTTTTCAACCACTCCACAAATTTCTTGTTAACAAACTATAGTTTTGACAAGTCAGTTAGGACATCTACTTTGTGCATGACACAAGTCATTTTTCGGACTGATTATTTCACTGTATCACAATTCCAATGGGTCAGAAGTTTACATACACTAAATTGACTGTGCCTTTAAACAGCTTGGAAAATTCCAGAAAATTATATCATGGCCTTAGAAGCTTCTGATTGACTCAAATGATGTCAATGAGCCTATTGGAGGTGCACCTGTGGATGTATTTCAAGGCCTACCTTCAAACTCAGTGATCGTACTTTCCTCTGGTCTGATGAAACAAAAAATAGAACTGTTGCCATAATGACCATCGTTATGTTTGGAGGAAAAAGGGGAGGCTTGCAAACCTAAGAACAACATCCCAACCATGAAGCACGGGGTGGCAGCATCATGTTGTGGGGTGCTTTACTGCAGGAGGGACTTGTGCACTTCACAAAATAAATGGCTTCATGAGGAAGTAAAATTACGTGGATATATTGAAGCAACATCTCAAGACATCAGTCAGGAAGTTAAAGCTTGGTCGCAAATGGGTCTTCCAATTGGACAATGACCCCAAGCATACTTCCAAAAATGTGGCAAAATGGCTCAAGGACAGCAAAGTCAAGGTGTTGGAGTGGCCTTCACAAAGCCCTGACCTCAATCCTATAGAACATTAGTGGGCAGAACTGAAAAAGTGTGTGCGTTCAAGGAGGCAAACCTGACTCAGTTACACCAGCTCTGTCAGGAGGAATAGGCCAAAATTCACCCAACTTATTGTGGGAAGCTTGTGGAAGGCTACCCGAAACGTTTGAAAAGTTAAACAATTCAAAGGCAATGCTACCAAATACTAATTGAGTGTATATAAACTTCTGACCCACTGGGAATGTGATGAAATAAATAAAAGCTGAAATAATGATTTCTCTACTATTATTCTGACATTTCACATTCTCAAAATAAAGTGGTGTTCCTAACTGACCTAAAACAGGATTTTTTTTACTAGGATTAAATGTCAGGAATTGTGAAAAAACTGAGTTTAAATGTATTTGGCTAAGGTGTATGTAAACTTACGACTTCAACTGTATATGCGGGAGACAATCTTCCCAGCTCTGCAGATTCTGCTGCGAGGAGGCAGAGTCATTAGATCATTTATTTTGGTACTGTCCATATGTAGCTCTTTTTTGGTCACAGGTCCAGGAATGACTGAAGAATTGCAACATTTACCTAGAACTAACACAGCAGATAGCAATACCGGGTGATTTGAAAAGTCATAGTTAATCGATCAATAATATAATTATTTTAGCAAAAATGTTGATCTTTAATTTACAATCTATAGATGCTATGAGAATAGAAAGGTTCAGTACTTTCATGAAGCATCAAAGCCGAGTTGAAAAATATATGGCAAATAGAAATCCAAAATGGATAGCGTTCAGAGATATATAGATCTATTTTTTTCACCTTTATTTAGTCAGGTAGACAATATAGTGGGACAAAAAGTATTTAGTCAGCCACCAATTATGCAACTTCTCCCACTTAAAAGATGAGGCCTGTAATTTTCTTCATAGGTACACTTCAACTATGACAGACAAAATGAGAAGAACAAAAATCCAGAAATCACATTGTAGGATTTTTAATGAATTTATTTGCTAATTATGGTAGAAAATAAGTTTTGGTCAATAACAAAAGTTTCTCAATGCTTTGTTATATACCCTTTGTTGGCAATGACAGAGGTCAAATGTTTTCTGTAAGTCTTCACAAGGTTTTCACACACTGTTGCTGGTATTTTGGCCCATTCCTCCATGCAGATCTCCTCTAGAGCAGTGATGTTTTGGGGCTGTTGCTGGGCAACATGGACTTTCAACTCCCTCCAAAGATTTTCTATGGGGTTGAGATCTGGAGCCTGGCTAGGCCACTCCAGGACCTTGAAATGCTTCTTACCAAGCCACTCCTTCGTTGCCCGGGTGGTGTGTTTGGGATCATTGTCATGCTGAAAGACCCAGCCACGTTTCATCTTCAATGCCCTTGCTGATGGTAGGCTTTGTTACTTTGGTCCCAGCTGTCTGCAGGTCATTCACTAGGTCCCCCGTGTGGTTCTGGGATTTTTGCTCACCGTTCTTGTGATCATTTTGACCCGACAGGGTGAGATCTTGCATGGAGCCCCAGATCGAGGAGATTATCAGTGGTCTTGTATGTCTTCCATTTCCTAATAATTGCTCCCACAGTTGATTTCTTCAAACCAAGCTGCTTACCTATTGCAGATTCAGTCTTCCCAGCCTGGTGCAGGTCTACAATTTTGTTTCTGGTGTCCTTTGACAGCTCTTTGGTCTTGGCCATAGTGGAATTTGGAGTGTGACTGTTTGAGGTTGTGGACAGGTGTCTTTTATACTGATAAGTTCAAACAGGTGCTTTGCGGGTACTATTTAATGAAGCTGCCAGTTGAGGACTTGTGAGGAATCTGTTTCTCAAACTAGATACTCTAATGTCCTCTTGCTCAGTTGTGCACCGGGGCCTCCCACTCCTCTTTCTATTCTGGTTAGGGCCAGTTTGCGCTGTTCTGTGAAGGGAGTAGTACACAGCGTTGTAGGAGCTATTCAGTTTCTTGGCAATTTCTCGCATGGAATAGCCTTCATTTCTCAGAACAAGCATAGACTGACAAGTTTCAGAAGAAAGGTCTATGTTTCTGGCCATTATGAGCCTGTAAACTACCCCTCAAATGCTGATGCTCCAGATACTCAACTTGTCTAAAGAAGGCCAGTTGTATTGCTTCTTTAATCAGAACAAATGTTTTCAGCTGTGTTAACATAATTGCAAAAGGGTTTCCTAATGATCAATTAGCCTTTTAAATGCTAAACTTGGATTAGCTAACACAACATGCCATTGGAACACAGGAGTGATGGTTGCTGATAATGGGTCTCTGTAGGCCTAGTCATTTAACACATTAACAATGTCTCCACTGTATTTCTCGTCAATTTGGTGTTATTTTAAATCGATAAAATATGGACAAAAAACAAGGACATTTCTAAGTGACCCCAAACTTTTGAACAGTAGTGTACGTGGTTGCGAAGGGTATCAGTGTCTTAACAGCATGATTTGCCAAGGAAAGAAACTCTGAGAGCAGCCCTATCCAGAAATCTGATTAAATTCAATTTTCACAGAACCACTTGTTGCAATTTCGATGAGGCTCTCTTGTTCAGATATCGGTGGACTGAGGCAGGGCATGAAAGGAATCACAAATCCAGTTGTGTGTCATCCGTTTCAGGAAAGTACCTGGGTAATTGTGCACCCAGCTCACTCAGGTGCTTCGCTATATCACATTTGACATTGTCCGAGTCCATTTGCACACAAAAAAAATTGTATAATGATGGAAAGACCTGTGTGTTGTCTTTGTTATTGCAGGCAGAAAAAAGCTCCAACTTCTTAATCATAGCCTCAATTTTGTCCCGCACATTGAATATAGTTGCGGAGATTCCCTGTAATCCTAGATTCAGATCATTCAGGCGAGGAAAAACATCACCCAGATAGGCAGTCGTGTGAGAAAATCGTCATCATGCCAGCGGTCAGACAAGTGAAAATGATGGTCAGTAAAGAAAACTTTAAGCTAGTCTCTCAATTAAAAAAAATGTGTCAATACTTTGCCCCTTGATAACCAGCGCACTTCTGTATGTTATAAAAGCATTACATGGTCGCTGCCCATATCATTAGATAGTGCAGAAAATACACAAGAGTTCATGGGCCTTGCTTTAACAAATTTAACCATATTCACTATTGTGTCCAAAACGTCTTTCAAGCTGTCAGGCATTCCCTTGGCAGCAAGAGCCTCTCGGTGGATGCTACAGTGTACCAAAGTGACATCGGGAGAAACTGCTTGCACGCACGTTACCACTCCAGTATGTCTCCCTGTCATGGCTTTGCACCATCAGTGCAGATACCAACACATCTTGACCACCAAAGTCCATTTGATGTCACAAGCTGTCCGGTACTTTACAAATATCCTCATGTTGTCCTGGTTTCCAGTGTTTTGCAGAAGAGGATGTTGTCCTTAACTGACCCCCCATAAACATAACGGACATATACCAGGTGCTGTGCCAGGCCTGCCATGTCTGTTGACTCATCCAGCTGTAACGCATATAATTCACTGGCTTGTATGCAAAGGAGTAATTGCTTCAAAACATCTCCTGCCATGTCACTGATGAGTCGTGAAACAGTCTTGTTTGATGAAGGCATTGTCTGTATAGTTTTTTTTTTGCCTTTTCCCCCAGCATTGTCCCAGCCATATCCACAGCGCAGGAAGAATTAAGTCCTCCACAATAGTATGGGGCTTGCCTGTCCTCGCCACTCGGGAGCTCACCATATAAGACGCTTCTAGCCCCTTCTCATTAATGGTATCTGTTGCTTTTATACATGTCTTACTACTCAGAAACTGTCTTTATTCTCACTCAAAACTCCAGTGGCTTATTTTTCTAAATGGTCATGTTTTGTTTTTAAATGTCTGCGCAAGAGGGAAGGTTTCATTGAGTTGTGAGATAGTACTTTTGCACATATGGACATATGCACTGTGGCTGAGGAAAGGCACTACTCCCAATATAAGTGAACCCCAAATCAAAGTAGTTCGGTGCTTTCCCGGGTAAGGGGGCAGTAGCTCTTCGGCTGCATCAGATTCACAACTGTCAGTGTCCATGTAGGCTAGGATAACAACAAATGTAGAATTACTGATGCTAGCAGTGGATGAGCTCGTGGAAGCAGAACAACCCGTGTCATCAACAGGTGCATGTGTAGTACCTCTGGTAGTAGCAGTACTACCAGTAAAGCTGTTATGTGTCTCTATGGATGCGGGCCTTACTTTTAAACATTTATCCATTTTCGAGCAGACGGAGTGAGCAGCAGCTACGTTTGGGGACCGTTAGTGGAATGTTCCAGAAGGCATTTCTGCCAAAAAACATGCGACATACACCTAGTTTCCTGAAACAAGTCACAAATATATACAAGCATGTGCCTTTCCAAATCATGTCCAATCAATTGAATTTACCACTGGTGGACTCCAATCAACATGTCAAGGATGATCAATAGAAACAGGATGCACCGGAGCTCAATATCGAGTCTCATGACAAAAGGTTTTGAAAACTTATGTAAATAAGGCATCTGTTGTTTTTCTTATTATACATTTGCAAACATTTCTAAAAACCTGTTTTGCTTTGTCATTATGGAGTATTGTGTGTAGATTGATGAGGATGTATTCTTGTTTTAATCTATTTTAGAATAAGGTTGGAACGTAACAAAATGTGGAAAGAGGGAAGGGGTCTGAATACTTTCCAAATGCACGGTACAGTATATACTCCACAGGAGTCAAATTGATCAAATTGATACTTACATTTTTTTTTAAATACTTTAATTTCCATATTTGAGATAGCTGCACTTATTCCTCATTCATCTCTACTATATCTTGACATACTTCATTATGTTAATGTCTTTCCTATGAAGGGTTAAACTATTTTTCATTGTAATTATGTGAAAGGGTAAAAAAAAGTTTTATAACCTACCAATGGCACAGGGTTCACACCTTCGTCAATTTCTTGTCAGATCGAAAATCACCTCTGGCTAGACAGCTGCATTTCTCATGTGCCACACAGATACTGAACAATATTGTCACTGGGGGGTACCCGTGCTTACTCAGGAAGTAAACAAACTCAGCATGACCGGTGAAAGTTTTTAAGACCTTAATTATGTTTATGAATTTAAGACCTTTATTATGCCATGTGATGTGATCACATGTAATGCTCTGGTTAGCAGAACAACGCATCATTGCAGTTCATAAGAGAACGTGCGTACACCTGTAACGGATCACTCACACAGATAGATTAAGATAGCCAGCCAGCTTACGAACATAAACACACTTCGGAAACAGTAGGAAGTGCATGAACATGTTATTATGATCGCGTTATGCAGTGATGCTGACTAGTGAGTCCATAATCATTTTATGAACGCGTATGTAACAGTCACATCCGTTACACTTAGAAGGAGTACTGACAAAGATAGAAAGGCAACCAATTACACATCCCCTCAGCCCTTGATGAAAGTTATCTTTGCATAGAAAATGGGAATACATTCATACTCTAAATGCATCTACAATAACCTTTTTGAAAAATGTTAAGGATGTGACACCGCCGGTCCAAATGAGCGTTCTATCTTTACTAGCACTCAATGGACTAAAATGTGTTTGATATTGTTTCATTAACCTTCTGACTTTGTCAGAAACACAGGAGGACAGGTTAAGTACCAAAACAAGTTCTGTGAGCCATTGCCAAAAGCTATTAAATATGGTTTTTTCATGCTCAGATTGACATTACCATTGAATTTCCCCTTACGGAAGAACAATAATAATAACCAACGCCAACAAATACAATAGGATTTCTCACAGCTATGCTGCTTGATCCCCTATAAATCCAATGTCTTACTCAGAGCTCCAAATAAATCAAGGTCATTAGAAGGGGACACATGCAGACCTAGCAGACGGCTAACTTAGCATCGCACAGTGATCTCCACACATTCCCTAAGAACTCAAGAAGCGACAAGCTAGCTTCTTGCTCCAGAACTTTCCACAGTTGACTCAAGTGTGTTGTTATGTTAGGAGAATGCAGATTCGAATGTTGGGTCTGCAGTGGCAGAGATGGACCCCTCGACACACAATCAATATGGAATGACAGACAATGTTCAATGGTTTGTAAACTCCCACATTTTCCAAACAAATAAGACTTCTCCATGCGAATCATTTGGCAACTAAGTTGTAGCCAAGATGTCCAGTCAGGCATTTTCATTTGGCAACTTGAAGCCTAGATGTCCAGACAGGGATTTCCCTATGTTCATTAGCTACAGCAGCGTTTCCATTACAGTTGAAGTCGGAAGTTTACATACTCTTAGGTTGGAGTCATTAAAACTTGTTTTTCAACCACTCCACAAATTTCTTGTTAACAAACTATAGTTTTGGCAAGTCGTTTAGGACATCTACTTTGGGCATGACACAAGTAATTTTTCCAACAATTGTTTACAGACATATTATTTAACTTATAATTCACTGTCACAATTCCAGTGGGTCAGAAGTTTACATACACTAAATTGACTGTGCCTTTAAACAGCTTGGAAAATTGCAGAAAATTATGTCATGGCTTTAGAAGCTTCTGATAGGCTAATTGACATCATTTGAGTCAATTGAAGGTGTACCTGTGGATGTATTTCAAGGCCTACCTTCAAACTCAGTGCCTCTTTGCTTGACATCATGGGAAAATCAAAAGAAATCAGCCAAGACCTCAGAACAGAAAAAAATGTGAAGACCTCCACATCATCTTTGGGGGCAATTTCCAAACGCCTGAAGGTACCACGTTCATCTGTACAAACAATAGTACGCAAGTATAAACACCATGGGACCACGCATCCGACATACTGCTCAGGAAGGAGACATGTTCTGTCTCCTAGAGATGAACGTACTTTGGTGCGAAAAGTGCAAATCAATCCCAGAACAACAGCAAAGGACCTTGTGAAGATGCTGGAGGAAACAGGTACAAAAGTATCTATATCCACAGTAAAGCGAGTCCTATATCAACATAACCTGAAAGGCCGGTCAGCAAGGAAGAAGCCACTGCTCCAAAACCACCATAAAAAAAGCCAGACTACGGATTGCAACTGCACATGGGGACAAAGATCGTACTTTTTGGAGAAATGTCCTCTGGTCTGATGAAACAAAAATAGAACTGTTTGGCCATAATGACCATTGTTATGTATGGATGAAAAGGGGAGGCTTGCAAGCCGAAGAACACCATTCCAACCGCAAAGCACAGGTGCGGCAACATCGTGTTGTGGAGGTGCTTCGCTGCAGGAGGGACTGGTGCACTTCACAAAATAGATGGCATCATGAGGAAGTAAAATTATGTGGCTATATTGAAGCAACATCTCAAGACATCAGTCAGGAAGTTAAAGCTTGGTCGCAAATGGGTCTTCCAAATGGACAATGACCCCAAGCATACTTCCAAAGTTGTGACAAAATGACTTAAGTAAAACAAAGTCAAGGTGTTGGAGTGGCCATCACAAAGCCCTGACTTCAAACCAATAGAACATTTGTGGGCAGAACTGAAAAAGCTTGTGCGAGCAAGGAGGCCTACAAACCTGACTCAGTTACACCAGCTCAACAGGAGGAATGGGCCAAAATTCACCAAACTTATTGTGGGAAGCTTGTGGAAGGCTACCCGAAATGTTTGACCAAAGTTAAACAATTGAAAGGCAATGGTATCAAATACTAATTGAGTGTATGTAAACTTCTGATCCACTGGGAATGTGATGAAAGAAATAAACGCTTAAATAAATCATTCTCTACTATTATTCTGACATTTCACATTCTTGAAATAAAGTGGTGATCCTAACTGAGCTAAATTCAGGGAATTTCTCCTTTGATTAAATGTCAGGAATTGTGAAAAACTGAGTTTAAATGTATTTGGTTAAGGTGTATGTAAACTTCTGAATTCAACTGTAGGTGTTGAGACCTGATTAGAAAATGGGGTCGCGAGAGATATAAAAATGTGGTCATGGTAGGGATGTTAACGGTTAACCGTTAATTGGTGAAAATAAATTTGACCGGTCCTGCTATCGGTCTATAGAATCATTTGCATAATTTAGAGGAAGTAAATTTGCATGTGTGTATTTTTGTTAGTCGTCATGTATCTTATCACATATGCACAGCATACAGAGCCTAGTTTGAGGAATGGAATGGCCCATCACTTGTCAGACATCAGCTCCTCAAAAAGCTGGTACTAGAGTGAAATGTGCTTTTATAAGCCCAGTCATTGAGCGGAAATAACAATTCCAAATGTAATCGTGTGTTAAAAACTGTTTTGATGACCACGATTAAAAAGAGATCGTATTTGTATTTCTCAATCTCAACTCGTAATTAAAGTGCTACTCCCATTCACCATTTGAGTGCATAGGCTATATAGTCAATGGTAGGCATGCTATCAGCGAGTCACCCACCACTTTGCAATGTGAGCTTGAGGCAGTATAATTGTTTGAAACCTGAACGTTTTACTTTACTTCAAATAATGATGAATGTCTTCCCTTGCTTCAAAGTAGCCTAGCCAAAATCCAACCATAGAAACGTGGAGGCAATTATTTTACAGAGACTTCCTCTTGCCATTAACCAGCATTTCTCTCCTGTTCTATTGGTTTTCATATGAACTTTCTTTCATTGTCCAGAAGCCAAAGGCACAATCCTAGTCATATTAGCAACCCATCATAGTTGTTGCTTTTAGAATCCCCCTCTTTCTAAGAGTCTCTGTCACTTATGGAAATGCATGCTTAAGGTGTGCTGTTTAGTAGGCCTGGGCGGTGTACCCTATATACCGTATACTGTGGTATTTGGCAATAGCCACGGGATCGTATTTCAATACCATTGAAACTATTTATTTGAATTTCTTCAATAAATGTTCATATTTGTGGCTAGCTACTATTACAGTAAATACCTGCAGTCAAGTTGTGCAATACATTAGGAGATAAAGCTGATAGGTGAAATGAAGAACACTGTCACATTATGAAGCTTACCATAGTTCCCCAGAACAGTTGATCCTGTCAAGTGTTTGTTTGTAAATAGCACAACAGGAGAAAGTGGGAGAAGGTGAGTCCAGCTGTGTAGACAGGGGTCGCATTTTATATTGAAAGTGAACAGTGTTTTTTTGCTTCAATAGAGTGACCAGGGACATGCAACTACACATTAACGCAACAAATTCAGCAAAAAATAGCTTCATTGTCATCAGATGACAACAGAAGTGCAACGCTAGAAATCTTACAATGAAAAAGCAAGGTATTTTTTGCAAAGACAATGCATGGCTATCATATTTCTAATATTTATCATAGAAAGAATGTAGCCAGCTACATTTCCTAATGTTTCGCTTGAAGTTAATTTAGCCTTTTACCGGAGAAAAGTAGACTGGCTACACCAAGAAAGGTACAGGAGAAAAGTCAAGAGTGGTGTTGATAGAATGCCCATTTGTAAATTCTCATCTGAGTGGAGAAGTGCAAGTGAAGCACAACATTTCTCTGATGCTGAGCAGAAATTACAATAAGAAGCATTTTAGATCTGCGTTAACAAAAAGCAGCAAGATATTTCTTAGGCGTTTTATATTTTTTCCCTGCGTCAAAATCGAAGAATTCTGCTTTAACACGGCCTCTAATTTAAACTTGCTAGTTATCTAAGTAAGTGGCTGAATTAATAAAGTGAAGTGGCATCCTAATGTGTTAACTTTCTGCAGCATTTGAAAAGTCAAGGCCCTTTGGATGAGTTCTTTTGATTTCCTTGTATTTTTTTAAATAATCTGTTCTTGCCCTGTCCATGGAAATTCACTATTACTTGTGCTAATTTTGTTAGCATTCCGGTAATAGACAACCAATGGGCTCCCCCTTGTGTACTAAGCCAGTAATACTGTAAATCCTGGGATGAGACAAGGACTGTATGACAATATGAAAATCTGGATACCCCCAACCCTACTGTTTACAACTGTGATTTCACGCAAATTGCATTTTGGCAAATGTTTACAGCAGTTGCATGTTCATATATAGACTATAGCCTTTTGACTAAGGCAATAGGCTTGCTGTAGTTGCTTGTTTTGATGAAACTCTTAATGAAAAATGTCCTTTCTTTGTACACCTGCAGAGTATTTTCTGTTGGTATTGTCATTTTACTGCTTGGTAAATATTTAACCATTTGTTGACCGGTTCATGAGGGTCGGTTAGTCAGAAGCTAAATTGAACGAAACCCCTGAGCTAATGTTTATTGCAGACATCAGATAATAGCTCCACCTTGCCCTCTGACCACATTACTTCGGCTACACCTATTCAATCATTTCAAAACATTTTCATAAGGGTCTAGAGACTGTGATTAAAAATGACTGTGGTCTCTTACAATAGCCCTCCATTCCCCTTTACCTGAGGAGGTAGACCGCCCGCTCAATGTCATTCAAATCCTCGTCCACGGTCAGCTTCTCTATCTCTTCAGCAGTCTGAAAGTAGAACAGTAGACAGAAGGTAATGAGAGATTAATCAGCTCAAGCCAAATAAAAACAGACATTGGACAACTTTATAAAGGACACGTCGCCATCTACAAAACCACTGTGCTGCCGCTCAAATCGATAACTAAGTAACTTATGAGGATGCTCACCCACTAGGCACGAACGTCAATTTAACCTTTATTCCACATTGGTTCAATGTCATTTCATTGAAATGATGTGGAAACAATGTTGATTCAACCATGGTGTGCAAAGGGACTCCATTATGTGAATGTGTGTGTGTGTGGGAGGGAAGGTTAACTACATTCTGTCTGCGTCTGTCGCTTCACTGGCTCTACCACTGTGACTGGGCATCCTATTGTACTAGTAATGACCTGTTTACCCAGACTTGAGTGGGGGAGGAGGGGGGCAAATTCTGGGTTGATGTGGTGAGGGCTGGACAGGATTCTGATCACGGTTCTAAATTGACTCAGCGAGTCATAAGGAAGGGGGTTGCAGTGAGGCACGACAGACTGACTGCAGTTATTTCTCTCTGTCCCTGTTTGCTTGCGTGGGAGAGTGTGCGTGGGGGACCAGGGGGAGTGTGGGTGTGTGTGTGCGTAGTCTCTTACGTTGAAGCTTCTCTCATTATCTGAGCCGCCTCACTCTGGATCCTCCTCGACACAGAAAAAAAAGAAAGCGAAGCACAGAAAACACACGCCCACCTCTGAAGCAGCAGCCATGCATACAGAATAAGATAGTTAAAGTAGACTAAACCCTTTCCTCAGTACCTCACTGTCAGCCTAACAAGTATTTAAAGAGAGGAAGATGAGAAAGATGGGACTCTAACCCTTTATACATTCCCTAAGGTTGTCCATGTTTTAATATCACATTTGCACCAAGAGGATCCACAAACTACAGCAGGGAGAATTTAAAATAAAATTAAAATGCTTGCGGGCAGCCTCTTGCCAACCCCTGAACTACAGCATAGAGGAGGGTGACTATTTTTGATGGAGAGGAAATCCTTGACTGTTCTGCAGATACTGTCCGCAGTGGAGGAGCGGGCAAGTGAGGGGGAGAAAGAGAGCCAGTGATGCAAACAGCTGACAGAAGCTGCGTCACAGGAGAAAGCAAACGTGTGGGCAACCCCATTACATAGTCGGTTCTTGTAGTGTTTTCTGCTGCATTCAAAGCAACTGGGAATTCGGAAAGCACCATTCAAGACAACTGGGACCTTGTGAAAAAAAACTAGGTCAAATCATAAAGTCAGTGATCTTCAGGTCGGAAAGTCGGACCTCTAGAAAGCGAGCTTTTTTCCCCCCCGAGTTCCCAATTGTCTTGAACGTATTGACGTCGACAGTCGGCGATTGCCTAATTCCCAGTTGTTTTGAACGCGGCTTTGGTTCGTGCAAGTTGCGATTTCACAGGGGTAGCCTACACTGATGCTGATATGATAACTGTCGCTGCCGTGTCGCCAGGCTACAGTGCGATAGCATGTTCCATTGACTATTTGTGCGAGGAACTCAAAGTTATGATATAGGCAAAGTCATGATAATGGCTAAGTGTAGGCAGGTGCCTATGTTCTGCTGTAATAAAGCAGAACCATAACTAAAAAGAAAAGGAAAATACAAATGACAGATGTAGGTAGCTATGTTGACAATGCTTATTGTCACCTTCATATACATTTTCATATACATATAGGCTATTCGTAACATTAACAAACCTAGGCTTTGATATCAGAATATCTAATCATAGCCTATAATCCTGTTTTTAGTGATGTATGAAATTATTTCAATTACATTTCTACAAAGACAATTTTCTGAGAAAAAGGCATACAAAACATCACGCGGAATATAGTGAACAAATAGTAGAAGATCAATATTTCAAACATAACGTTAGCTATGCACTTTCTTGTCAAATACCTTTAGACTCCTGCGTATAGGTCTTTCGATGAATGTTAAGTCTTGTAGATCGTCTACCTGACCAAACAGGCTGGACTGGTTCAAAGTCATTTTGCTGACGAACATCTGTGTTTTTAGTCTCCTTTTTGGAACAGCTGTCGCAAGTGTTAAAGCCTTGTCATGGTCATGGCTCCAAACTGTGAATGTGTAAGATGAATTCTTTGATTTGGGGAAAGCTGATCCACCCACGAGAAAGCGTATTTGATGTTAGCTAACGTTACTGCCTTGGAACTTGATGGGTAACAGTGGTGATAGATGATGCTGAGTAACGTTAGTTCCAAGCACATCCGAAAAGCATGATCATCTCCCTCTCTGATTTGATAGCTTTCTATCTATGTTTAAATAATGAAAAAATGCTGTAGTTATGCTTAAATCTCACAAGGTGAGATGTCACCTAATATCCCACCTTGTCACCTACTATCGCAAACAGTGATGCACTCAATTCCCACGAAAAGCTCTCAACTGGTTTGGTTTGGCTACCTAGCTAGCTTTTTAGAATAACACGACCTACGAGCTTGCTAATGTTCCCTGGTGCACTTAGAGACGTCGTTTATTATCTTGAAATAACTAGCTAGCTACAGTACTTCATAGCAGAAGTAATGTTTCAAAGTTCACTTCCTATATTAGAGTAGTTTCGACCTGTTCCAAGTGACAGAATGATGAAGTCCTTTTCGATGGATGAAAGTGATTCATTGCTGCTGACTAATAAACAGCTGAGACAGACTTAGCCAAAGCAAAACTATACATGTAAACCGAAAAATAGTTTGCCAAAATAGCTAACGTTAGCTAGCTATCTCACAACAACATAACTACCAAAGCTAAGCTTTGAAATCCCATCTACCCACAGTTGCTACCAAGATTCAATTTAGCCTACAAACGTAACGTTAGCTTGCGAAAACGTTAATACTGTAGCTAGCCAGGTTGAGTTTAACTGAAGTGAAGTGAGTAGCATATTATGCCCTTTCGCTGTGCTAAAAACATTACTATCAACAACAGAAAAATATAGCTCTACTCCAAGCTAACAACAACACGATGTTATAGTTTACGTGTTCATTTGCCAGACACCTTGAAAATCTCTCTCTCGGCCCTGTAATGTTCAACATAATCCACGCACACGCACATACTGTTTACACCACGGAAACGCACTGCAGCGACTAAAGAGGTTTCCATGGCGACGACATGCCACAGTGCCTGGCTGAAAGAACGTATTGCACCTCTCATCAAATTCTAGTCCAGTACCAGCTATAAAAGATTGAAAATAGTTCGATTTGGTATAGAAGCGTGAAAATTGCCACACTTGTATACTTTTTTGCGCTGAAAAAACCCTGATATAATACAATTTCAGCAAAGCCTCTGGTCGGCCTTTAGCGTCATCTGTACGTCAATGTGAAAATGCAGTTACCTGCTTTTACGTTTTGGGTCTAGATCAGCCTTTCTTAAAGTAATGGGTCACGATCCAAAATGAGTCGCATACCTGTTAATGGTGGGTCGCCACGTGTCAGAGTAAATGTATAATTATCTAATTGATTACTGGAATTGATTTGACCATGTGCAACTGCACTCATTGTTCAGTGCGCTCTATGTTTAGCAGCGGTCTCTGCTAAATTTGGCAGCTGCGCAAGTGGGAGATGCCCGTGTGCTTCGCGGTTTACCAGATCTTTTTTTGCAGTTTTCTTGAAGATCCCTCCGCGACCCACACGCTGCAGCGCTGTCGTTCAGCAGCAGATGAATCGCTGTCAGCCACTGATTTATCATTCCCATTCGCCATCACTCACCGCTCTCACCAAATGGACTCAAGATAGCCAGAAGTTCTGACTGAGCTCAATCGTCATGAAACGCAAATACAGCGATGAGTTTCTCTCTCTTGGTTTCATACACACTTTGAGAAATAACGAGGAGCACCCACAATGTGTTTTGTGGGGGAAGTGCTTAGTAATGAGCAGTGGCGACCCGTCATTCAGGGCATTCAGGGCAGACATTCTGTCGCTGTACATTTCAAAAGTGCTGAACACATAGTTATATTGACTACGTCCATCTTACTGTATGTAGTATGTCTTAATCTAAATTATGGAATGCCTCTTATCCGCTCATCGTTCCCTTATGCCATAGTTTGTAAAGCTCAATTGTCAGTAGAAACCACATTTGTTTAAACAAGTCAGCCATATCAGCTATGTTTTTTTAAAGACACTAAACAAGGCTGAATTAATTGTTTCCCTGCCAGACAAGGCTCCGGCTGATAGTCAGGTGTAGCTGTAGTAAGGATTCACTCCACTGTGCTGGAAAGCTCTGCTGTTGGTACAACTTTATGCAGGCCATAACAGTTTGTGGGCACCACTTTTTGCCGTTATAGAGCAGTTAATGTATTGTTTAGTGTTGTGTAGTGTCTTTGCTGGCATGGAGCAAACTTTTATTTTTTTGCCCCATCATGATTTGCATGCTAAAATCGCCACTGGTAATGAGTCTCTCAAAACAAACAAACAAATAAAACGACACGTCCTGTCCAAACATCCACAGCATGACGGTAAACCCAGGGAGTTATTTTAGAACAGGGCAGAATGCTTCAGGAAACAGTACTTTGACAGTGGAAAAGAAAGTCAGTTAGCAAGGTATTGTTGTCATAGATTGGAACTGTTGCTATTGAAATACAAGTAATCATTTTTATTCTGAACTGGAATAAAACTGATTGAAGCAAGATGCTTTTTGAGGCAAACACACTCACACAGTTCTGAGTTGCTCATCCACAGCAGGAAGTGGTCTCCTGCCTGACTGCGAAAACACTAGATGTTCTGATCCAGTTTGGCACCACATACCTTTGCGAGCCAGGGTTCTCAACTCTGGCATACTTCAAAAACAATTACAGAAACAGACTCAGTGCTGAGCATGACCTCCAACACTGTCAAAACCCAGAATAGACGTGTTTGTTGAAAACTTCAACCTGTGTGATTTTATCGATCAGTTTATTCCAATTCAGAATGAACAAATAGTTATGATATTTTAACAGCAACAGTTCCAACCTAGACTTTTTTTTCAACAATACTTTCTACAGTAAGATGTACAGTAGGCCTGATCATTTTTCATCTGTACTGTTACTGAGCCTGTGTGTGTGTGTGTGTTCTGTTATACTGTGTGTGTTCTGTTATACAGTACATCTGTACATCTGTGTGATGTAATCAAGCAGTTTATTCCAGTTCAGAATCACATTTATTCATTGTATTTTAACAGCAACAGTTCCAACCTAGACAGATATATACGAGTGTTTTTAATGGGGAAAAATAAACATGAATAGCTATTTATGAGAATTTAATTGTTATTTGTTTTTGTCTATATTGCATTTGTTTAAGGCATAAGGGTAATGAAATGTACCAATATTTACGCATTGTTGCATATTTTCAAAAGCGGGTGTAACGGTCGTCGTATGAAGGAGAAGAGGACCAAGGTGCAGCGTGGTATGTGTCCATATTTTTTAATAAATAACTTGAACACTGAACAAAAACAATATACCGACAACCGAAAACAGTTCTGGCTGGTGCAGACACACAACAGAAAACAGAAAATAATCACCCACGAAACACAATAGAAAACAGGCTACCTAAATATGGTTCTCAATCAGGGACAACGATTGACAGCTGCCTCTGATTGAGAGCCATACCAGGCCAAACACAGAAATACCAAATCATAGAAAAACTAACATAGACAACCCACCAAACTCACGCCCTGACCATACTAAAACAAAGACATAATAAAAGAACTAAGGGTCAGAACGTGACAGCAGGTCCCAGGAAAACACAATATCTAATTTGTATCCCAGGCTGAAAAAGTTTAAGAACCCCTGGTTTAGATGGCCCCAAAATAGTTTAAAATGTTTGTATGGGACTTTGTTCCTACCATGATGAATGCAACAATTATGAAGAACCATCCAAAATTACAGTACAATTGTGATATTCACTCTTTCAAAGTGGTGTATTAAACACAAAGTTACCATATCCTCCCTGAAGTCTACTGGTTACAATGACACATACTATGATATTATATACTGTGTCACTTTTAGGAAATGTGACAGGAAACACGTCCTGTACACGTCACTCTAGGCAAAATCATAGGAATGCATTATGTCCAGCAGGTTGATAGGTAACCCATTTGAACAAAATGCTTTTATGATGAAACAACAACACTTCTACAAAAGGCCAGGATGTGTCTAACTAAAGATGTTTACTTATATTGTCATTGCACATTTAACCTATTACACTGTAAGGCAGCTGTTTCCAATATGGCCGCCAACCAGCTCCAAATAGAACAGGTTTCACAAAGCTGTATTTACATAAATAATGCCCAATGATGTCCTAAAATGTTGAGATGTGGAGAACACAATGAAATGGCTTAAATATGCCATATATACATTCATACAGTGCATTCAGAAAGTATTCATACCCCTTGACTTATCCCACATTTTGTTATGTTACAGCCTGACTTCAAAATATTAAAAAATCTCACCCATCTACATACAATACCCCATAATTTCATTTTTTTTAAATGCTAGAAAATGTATTGAAAATGAAATACAGAAATATATCATTTACATAAGTATTCACACCCATTTGCTATGAGACTCCAAATTGAGCTCAGGTGCATCCAATTTCCTTTGATCATCCTTGTGATGTCACTACAACTTGATTGGGGTCCACCTGTGGCCAATTAAATTGTTTGGACATGCTTTAGAAAGAAACATACTTCTCTATATAAGGTCCCACTGTTGACAGTGCATGTCAGGGCGAGGCAGGAAGATGGCGGACAAGACAGAAAAAAACAAAAAAAAGGATGAAAGTGGAACATATTATGAGTAAATATGGAGTGGGGGTGTGCACAAGCCTGATGAAGGAGAAGATGGCAGACAATAAAAAAAGTGTAATATGTTTTGAGTGAATAAGGAATGGAGGATCACACAACATTTTCGGAAGAGCTAGAGAAGGAAATTGAATGTGATGAGAGTGAGGATTAATTAAATGCGGTGTAGGTTCAGTGATGACTGCTTAGAAGGTGATGAGTGTAGAGAGAAGTTGTGTGGTGAGGAATGTTGGCATCAAGTGCAAAAGAGGGATACGTGCTCTAGTAGTTCAGCGATGGAACATGACGAGAGAGGATGAGATACCTACAGTAAGGACCGCCGAGTTCTAGCCTTGTCCTGATGATGACAAGGATGATTCTGGCCCAGTGGGATTGAGATTTGTGGAAAGAATGGATCCCTGTATTCTGACATCTATATGTGGTGTCAGGCTGGGTGGAGAAAAGGTTGGGGACTTTTGAGTTGGTGTAAGTAACACGAAGTGTATGGTTTATTGTGTTTCTTCTGCCTTGAGGGAGCGGGCGCCCAGGACCACCTGACTAGTGACAAGAACTGTGACTTGCTTTGCTCTCTGGAGCATTGAAAGGCATGATAACTGGAGTGTAAATTAAGTGTTGAGGAGGATCAGCTGAAATGGAAGATTCCCGGTGTCTGTGACTCCCGACATTTGGTGCGACACAGACCCAGTGGAAAGAGTGGTGAAACGCAGAAGACATTGTCTGTCCTACTGAGTTTTGATGCAGAGTCTTTGCCTGACAAGGTCAAGTTAGGATGTATCAGTTATCCAGTGAGAGCTTTTGTTCTGAAAATACTATGGTGTTTTAAGTGCCAAGCTTATGGTCATTCCTAGATGCGAAAAGTGTGCAGGAGGGCATGAGATGAAGGAATGTGTAGTACCGGTGGAGAAAGTTGCTTGTTAGCTGTGGGGGTCCCATTGGGCTGTAAATTAGAGATGTCCGGTGAGAGAAAGGCAGGTTGAGGTTGCCAGGGTCAGAGTAGTACAGAAAGTGTCGTATGCTGAAGCAGTTTAGAGAGTGGTAGAGTAAGATGGGTACAGGGTGAGGGATCTTGAGCAGAGTAGGCAGAGACCAATAGAGACGGATGGGCATAATATGTGCTTCAGTAAGGTGGGTTTCTTAGCATTCATAGCCATGGTTGTCAAGCCATGGTTGTCCTGCATAAATGGAAAGTAAGTCACAGAAAATAGAGGCTGTGGTGGCAGCTGCAGAGAGGTCCTTGGGATTGCAAAGTTTACTGCAGTGTTGCAGGGCGTGTTGAGTGGTAGTGCTCTGTCCTCTCAGACCGTTGGCCTGGAGTAGGATTAGATAGGGTTGAAGGGTGAATTGGGGAGGTGTATTCTTTAGTGAAGACTAATAGTTGGCAGGGGGATTTTCCTTTTCCCCAATATTGATTTACCGGAATATAATGTATTTAGGCCTCACACTCTAGTACAGTAGGTAGCAGTGTATGCACCTAAAAGTTGGACGAGATCCGCCAACCCGATTCTAAAGAAGAAGAAGTGCATGTTAGAGCAGAAACTATACCAAGTAACTGTCAGTAGATCGCAGAGATATAATTGTGAGGAGGCATATCTGGGGAAGGGTATAAAACTATTTCTAGTATTGAAGGTTTCCAAGAGCTCAGTGGTCTCCATCATTGGGAAATGGAAAAAATATGGAACAACCCAGACTCTGCCTAGAGCTGGCCGTCCGACCAAACTGAGCAGCTGGGCAAGAAGGACCTTGGTCAGGGATGTGACAAAGAATGCAATGACCCCTCTGACAGAACTACAGAGTTCCTTGGCTGAGATTGGAGAACCTGCCAGAGGGATAACAGTCTCTACAGCACTTCACCAATATGGGAGAGTGGCCAAAGGGAAGCCACTCCTGAGAAAAAAGCACATGATAGCACACCTGGATTTTGCAAAAAGGCACATGAAAAACTCTGAGAGCATAAGGCAAAATATTATGTGGTCTGATGAGACAAAAATGTAAATATTTGACCTGAATGCAAAGCGCTATGTCTGGAGAGAAAAAAATCATAGTGGTGGCAGAATCTGCTATGGGGATACTTTTCAGCGGCAGGGACTGAGAGACTGGTAAGGATAGAGGGAACAACGAATGGAGCCAAATACAGGCAAATCCTTGATGAGAACCTGCTTCAGAGTGCAAACAAGCTTAGACTGGGTCAAAGATTTAAGTTCTAACAGGACAATGACCCCAAGCATACAGCCAAATCAATGCTTGAGTGGTCCAGCCAAAGCCCAGACTTGAATACCATTGAATACGCATCTAACTTAACAGCTTGAGAAAATCTGCAAGGAAGAATGGGAGAAAATCCACAAATACAGATGTGCAAAACTGATATACCCAAGACTCAAAGACATACCCAAGACTCAAAGCTGTATTCGCCGCCAAAGGTGCTTCTACAAAGTATTGACCCAGGGTTGTGAAATTATTCCATTTGCACTGTTCCAGACATTATTATGAGCCGTCCTCCCCTCAGCAGCAGATTTTTATTTATTTTTACCCCTCACATTTCAGCCCCATCTAAAGCTTTGTTCACACTGCAGGCCTTAATGCTGAAATCAGTTTTGTTTTTCAAATCCGTTTTGGACTACTGACTGTCCAAACAGCAAGTCACAAGTGACCAAATCAGATGTGTGTGTGTTCAGACAGCAGTAATTTGCTGACAAGGCTAAGCTAGTTGACATAGTAACGACAGGCATGTGTGCAGTGATGTAGGCTGATTGGTGGTGGTGCTGGTGTTTCCTATCACTCAGAAGTTATGCCGCAAGCTAAGGTGACAACAATGCCTGCCATAGACATTTCCCAATTGCATTGAATGTTCAAAATCATAGGGTAAGAACACTTTTAAAGCCTCAAAGGATAAGATGATCCAACTTTCAAAACAAATTGTTTTTGGCTAGCCACAGCAGTCAAAAAATGTTGAATTAGATCTGTGGATGAGAATGATATGTAATGCGTCCCAAAATAGGGCTTTCATATTAAGCAATATTGTAAGCGTTGTCTTAATTTAAATCAAGAAGGATACATCTATGATAAACCATTCTTAGCATATTGCTTAATATGAAAAACAGTTTTGGAACATGTTATCTACAAGTATCACTGAACATTTTATCATTCCAGTGATGTCTTAAAGGGGTCATCTGCCGTTGGTACATCCATTTTTGGACATTTAAATTAACGTTATGCATTCGGAAAGTATTCAGAACCCTTGACTTTTTTCACGTTTTGTTACGTTACAGAATTATTCTAAAATTGCTAAAATAGTTTTTTCCCCCTCATAAATCTACACACGATACCCCATAATGACAAAGCAAAAACAGGTTTTTAGAAATGTTTGCAAATTTATAATCATAAAAAACAGGTGAAAATGCTCTAATTTAGCCCCGGGGAGCTGGATGGCAGCCATATTGGGAAATTGCTGCATATGGTGTAATAGGCTAAATCTACAATGGCACTATACAGTGCATTCAGAAAGTATTCAGACACATGAACTTTTTCAACATTTTGTTACATTACAGCATTGTCCTAAAATTGATTAAATCATGTTTTTCCTCATCAATCTACACATAATACCCCATAATGCCAAATCGAAAACATGTTTTTAGAAATGTTTTCAAATTTATAATAAAACATAAACACCTTATTTACATAAGTTAAGACCCTTAGCACTGAGACTCGAAATTGATTATCCTTGAGATGTTTCTACAACTTGATGACAGCCTGCTTGGAGTTTTCCAAAAGGCACCTAAAGGTCTCTCAGACCATGAGAAACAAGATTCTCTGGTCTGGTGAAGCCAAGATTGAACTCTTTGGCCTGAATGCAAGCGTCATGTCTGGAGGAAACCTGGCACCATCCCTATGGTGAAGCATGGTGGTGGCAGCATCATGCTGTGGGGTTTTTCAGCGGCAGGGACTGGGAGACTAGTCAGGATAGAGGGAAAGATGAATGAAGCAAAATACAGAGGGATCCTTGGTGAAAATCTGCTCCAGAGCGCTTAGAACCTCAGACTGGGGTGAAGGTTCACCTTCCAACAGGACAACGACCCTAAGCACACAGCCAAGACAATGCAGGAGTGGCTTCAGGACAAGTCTCTGAATGTCCTTGAATGGCCCAGTCAGAGCCTGGACTTGGACCTGACAAAGCTTGAGAGGATATGCAGAGAAGAATGGGAGAAACTCCCCAAATACAGGTGTGCCAAGCTTGTAGCGTTATACCCAAGAAGACTCAAAGCTGTAATCGCTGCCAAAGGTGCTTCAACAAAGTACTGAATACTTATGTAAATGTAATATTTCCTTTAAAAAATATATAAATTAGGAGAAAAATTCTGAAAACCTGTTTTTGCTTTGTGATTGTGGGGTATTGTGTGTAGATTGCCAAGGAAAAAATAAAATTAAATACATTTTAGAATAAGGCTGTAACCTAACAAAGTATGTAAAAAGTCAGGTCTGAATACTTTCCGAAGGCACTGTATATATTCTGAATCAGGGTAGGATGGAGAAAAATCCATACATTTTTGTTATTGTTGAAATTTAGAATGGTTCATTTTGGGGGGATTTCAATATTCAATAGGTACTGGACCAAGCAACAACAAAAAAAAAAACACCAATTGTTGTTGTTGAAATGTCATTTTTTTTCAATCATCAATAGCTCTGAAACAAAGTGTGCCATCTATATGAAATTATATACTCTGAATTAGGAGAGGATCGAGAAAAATCCATACCTTTTTTTGTTGTTGAAAATTTGGTTGATTTATTCTGGGTGGGGGGAGGGATTTCTATCTTCAATAGGTAACCATGTTTGCCATGACTATGAAAATGGTATATTCTTGTTACGTCTGTCGTTAGATGAATTAGACCAAGGTGCGGCGTGGTAGGCGAACATCTTACTTTTATTATTGTATTTGTTAAGCACTTTAAAATGAGCCCCTTGTAAGAAATGTGTTCCATATATAAAGTTTGATTTGATTTATAAGTTTTCAACAAATAATTGTAGAGCAAAGGTCCACTAGAAATGTATAATGGAAATGTGGGGTGAGCGTCCCAAATGGCACCCTCATTCCTACATAGTGCACATTGACCCTAGCAATACTTGGTGCACTATGTAGGGAATAGTGGTCAAAAGTAGTGCACTATGGTGGGAATAGGGTGCAATTTGAGACACAACCACGTCCTCTTTTACTAACAACTTACATGAGCATGGCCGATAGCCCCATTTCACAGCTGTCAGTACTCCTTCCTGCACACTCACCAAGTCAACACTTTACTGATACATTTCCACATCTGTAGTGCCTTCAGAAAGTATACATACCCCTTGACTTATTCCACATGTTATTGTGGTACAGCCTGAATTACAAGTGTATTAGAACATATATATCTCACCTACTTGCACAAAATACCCCATAATGACAAAGTGAAAACATGTTTTTAGACATTTTTGCTAATTTACAAAAAAATACAGAAATATCTCATTTACATAACATTATTCAAGCTCTGTCAAATTGGTTGGTGATCATTGATATACAGCCATTTTCAAGTCTTGCCATAGATTTTGAATCCAGAAACCTACCAAAGTTGTCTTGGTAAGCAACCAAAAAAAGACTGAACCAGGTTTTCCTCTTGGATTTTGCATGTGCTTACTGTAGCTCTATTCCGTTTCTTTTTATCCTAAAAGCTGATGACAAACATACCCATAACCAATATTCTCTCTAAGCTGCAGTCGTGCGCAGGCGCGCAGTAGCCCCGAGACTGCCAAGCAGCTCCCACAGGACTGCCACGCAGAACAAATATTAGTCCACAGAGAGAAGCACGAGATTGAACTGCACTAAACTTTCTAGAGCTGTGGTCACCAACCAGT
Source organism: Oncorhynchus keta (assembly GCF_023373465.1). Taxonomy (NCBI): domain Eukaryota; kingdom Metazoa; phylum Chordata; class Actinopteri; order Salmoniformes; family Salmonidae; genus Oncorhynchus; species Oncorhynchus keta. Next base: position 57,155,951 of record NC_068439.1, on the reverse strand, counting down.
CGATTGTGATTGACTGGTTGATCTCCAAGGCCTCCCTAGTCCATTGCCAAACATTTATGTAATAAAAAATCAACAATAAAGACTCTTTTTTTTATTAGTCTCATGCTGTTGGTGGTAGGTGAACACGATTCAGCTGCCCTGTGGCCGGATAGAGAACGGTTGCCATTTTTAACCATTTCATGTGTCTAAAGGTACAAACTGTCTTCCTGGTGGCCCAGAGAGCAAATGGCTCAGATGATTGTGTCTGCAATAATGTAGCAGGCAAAAAAAGAAAGCTACAGCAAAGTTGATATGTTTGAAACCACAACTAGAGAGAGACTGTCAACTAATACAGAAAAAAGCTCTTGGTTTTATGAGCGAGTTCATGTTTAAGTTATTTCTCACTCTCAGCACTTTGTATTCAATACTTTTTATAAGCCATAAAATGCACTTTCTTCCTATTTCCTCCCAGCACTACAACAAGCACTGCAGCAGTAATGAATGAGTAGGAAAATGTATCTATTCTGCCCTTGAGTTGCGTTCCCATGCAAAACTAGACAGATAGCTAACAACTAAGTCTTCAATAAAACTCCCAAGGCGTGACTTTTCTTGAATGAATATATTGAAAACGTTTGTTGTGAAACTGCAAAATACAGAAAAGAATATACTTTAGTGTTCAATTCACACCGACATACTGTAGCTGTACATTAAACACAAAGCAGGCGCTAAGGTACCATGCATCTGGCATGATGCCAAACCATATAGCTAATTGTTAACCATATGGTAATTGCTCCTTTCATTACTCTAATAATGTATAACGATCTATGTAGAATAACAAAGCATATTACACTAAAAACAGTAACAAAACTACAGTATTGTATATTTTACAGTTCGTTTGCATGACGCATGAGCAAAGTAATACAGCTAACGACATACACAAAAGGCATTGCACTTTGTGAGTAAATGCAACCAACATTAACTCTATCAATAACAAGATTATCATCATTAGCTAAATGCTTGAATCGAACTTACAAACAAATATTTTTCCAAGGCTGAAGCGTGACAAGAAATAACTACATTGAAAGACCTGCACCGTAGCGTTGTTTGTAGCTGCTTCTATGCGTGCAAAACAAATTCTGAACTTCCCGTTTGCGTTGACTCTCTAAGTACCAGAAAGCGCCACTAGGGGGCAAATAACACCATTGAACACAATGAAAATCCAATTTAACCATTGTAATAAAATAATCTGTTACCTTCTAACAGGATGGCAGCACAGTATCTATAGTCTTGCGTTGTTATTATTAGCAGCTTTGGTCTTTTTTAATATCAAGGAATATTTCACTTTTTCTGTTCATAAGAGCAACAACATGAATTTGTACATGAGGCAGAAATAATGTGGTGCGACTCAACTTTACCCATCAGCTGGAAGACAGTGTACCTTTTTGGTCAGTGTCAGTGGAGGAAAGAGAGAGCGGATGGATGTTGAGAGGCGGACCCTCAGTCTGCTGCTCTCTCCCACCGCTGAGACTGTCCATCAGATTCAGGCACCGTCAGCCCAGTAAAACACAAATAAAAAGTGAATTATTTAAATGTAGGATTCTATTGCATTGACACGCACCACAGCCTTTACTCTACACAGACCAGTGCGGCGTAAACAATCAGAGCTGCAGTAGGCCTATATGCAAATAGACCATTGCCATATATGGATCTGTACTATTTACTTTGAACTGGACTGTGTTTACAGCATGAGTGGTTGTGAGTAGATGTGCTTGTTTTGAGATCAAAGCGAGTGCTGCATGTAGCCACGTGTGCACATTTTGTAATAATGCATTTATTTTGTAAAGGTTTCTTGCATCAAACAACACAACAACATTTTCAGTCCCCTCCTTGTCTGAAGGACAAGTGGATAAACAGGTAAATGTCAAGACCTGCATGTTTTTTTTTCAAAAGTTTCATGGAATGTAGACCTACATTGAACACTGTAGGCTGAATGATAGAACAGCTATTTCTATGTTAAAATGTTATGGATTTTCTAATTTTCTCCATTGTGTTTGATGGTAGGCCATTCTGGTAGGCCTACATTATGATCAAATAGTCACTGTGCCCTACTTGGCCACTGTTAAAATTGTAACTTAAAGCGGGTACAGCCTCAGTGTTCACAAATCAAATCAAATCAAATCAAATTGATTTATATAGCCCTTCGTACATCAGCTGATATCTCAAAGTGCTGTACAGAAACCCAGCCTAAAACCCCAAACAGCAAGCAATGCAGGTGTAGAAGCAACATTCAAGTTGCTCAGCAGACCTGAAATTTGTCAATAACAATTACAGGGAACATTGCTCATCACATAATGCAGCCCCCACCAAACTTGAAAATATGGAGAGTGGTACTAAGTAATGTGTTGTATTGGATTTGGCCCAAACATAACATTTTGTATTCAGGACAAAAAGCTAATTGCTTTGCCAATTTTTTTGATGTGTTACTTTAGTACCTTGTAAACAGGATGAATGTTACTCTGTACAGGCTTCCTTCTTTTCAGTATTGTGGAGTAACTACAATGTTGTTGATCCATCTTCAGTATTTTCCTATCACAGCCATTCAACTCTGTAACTGTTTTAAAGTCACCCTTTGCCTCATGGTGAAATCCTTAAGCTATTTCCTTTCTCTCCTGCAAATTAGTTAGGAAGGACGCCTGTATCTTTGTACTGACTTGGTGTATTCATACAGCAGCCAAAGTGTAATTAATAACTTCATCATGCTCAAAGGGATATTCAGTGTCTGCCCTTTTCTATTTGACCCATCTACCAATAGGTGCCCTTCTTTGCGAGACATTGGAAAAACTCACTGGTCTTTTTGGTTGATTGCGTGTTTGGAATTCACTGCTCGACTGAGGGTACAGATGTACATGTGTATGTGTATGTGTGGGGTACAGAGATGAGATAGTCATTCAAAAATCATTTTAATCACTATTATTGCGCTCAGAGTGAGTCCATGCAACTTATTATGTGACTTGTTAAGCACATTTTACTCCTGAACTTTTTATTAATTTGTAAAAATGTATCAAAACATAATTCCACTTTGACATTATGGGGTATTGTGTGTAAGCCAGTGGCACAACATCTCAATGTAATACATTTTAAATTCAGGCTGTAACACAACAAAATGTGTAAAAGGTCAAGGGGAGTGAATACTTTCTGAATGCATTGTACATTCTCTTGAAGGTTTTTCTTTGACTATACTGCCACCTGGTGTATGAATAGATTACTGTACTCAGTACATGGATAAAAAGGTAAAGAGAAGCTTCATAGGTCTACATTTCCAATAAGAATTTGGTAGTTGGCTTGCTTTGATGATAGTGATTTGCAGCTTGTGCTTTATAATTCATTCTTATTACTCAGGGCATTTTTTAAAATAAAAATCTTACTACTTGAAACCCATCGTCATCTTGGCTTCAGTAGCATTCTAAACTAAGATAATTTACAACCAAACTACTGGGTGCCATGCGTTGGTTGTTTTGGTTGTGTTATCACTCAGTAAGATGGAGGATTGCTATATAGCCTATTCTGGGATTTGTTCATAACTGCCTGAAAGCATCAGATTAAATAATAACATTAAAACAACTAGGAATTACAGTGCATAGTGAAAGTCTACACACCCCTTGCACAGTCTTCACATTTTGCTGCCTTAAAATTAAACAACTTTTCCCCCCTAATGATTTACACAACCTACTTTCATATTGTCAGTGTGAAGAAAAAGGATAGAAAATGTTCCAAATTAATTCAAAATGGAAAACTAGGATGTCTTGATTGCCTATGTCTTCACACCACAGAGTTAATACTTAGTGGAAGCAACTTTGCCAGCCATTACAGCTGTGAATCATTTTGAATAAGATTCTACTAACTTTGCACAATGCTTAGGGCAACATATATCCATGTTGTCCACACACACACATTGATGGACAGCAATTTTCAAGCAGATTTAAGTCAGGACTGAGACTGGACGACTCAGGAACACTAAACACCTTTTGGAAAGCCATTCTGGTGTGTCTTTGGCATTACAATTACCAGGGTTAGGTATTCAGAAGACTGAGGCAGATTTTCCTCTAACTTTTATCTGGGCTTTGCACCTTTCACATTTCTTTTGGTCCTGACAAACTCCCCAGTCCCTGCCGGTGACAAGCATACCCATAACATGATACTGCCAACACAGTTGAGAGCAGAATGTGTAGATTGGAAGGTTAAACATCCAATTGATTTACTTTTTAGATTAAACTTTAAGGCATAAAAAAATCAGTGCTTCCTCAAATACAAAAGTAATCAAACAGGCGTCGTAACATAATTTAAGAGATATGTGATCATGAGATAAACATGCTATCCAAACAGAAATGCATGGGATGTGTGCAGGGCCAGATTACCGAAAGGTAAAAAAATATATAATTGAGTTAATAAACTCGCATACAAACATGGTCTCTTTTTTGTTTTCTTGAGTAAGGCAGCTCCAAATTGTAGGTGTTTCATTCTAACACAGTGCTAGAAAATACGGAGCGTTGCGTCGTGATTGGCTCACTGTTCTGTCACTCATGGAGACACTACGTCACCACAAAGTTTAAGGGTAGACCTCGAAAATTCTAGCCTATTGGGTGCTGCCATAGAGTTACATTAGACGTGACCATCCAAGAAGGCGCAAGATAAAATTACGTCAAATCACGCTATATCTACAGTAGCGTTGTTTGGACTGATCATGTCAACATTATACTTTCAAAATCTTAGCTAGCAGTCATCATCATGAATCAAGTCAACAATCTACTGGCAAATCCTTTTTAATCCTTGTCATATGAAGATAAATAATTAAGAGAAATTAGAGATAAAATGTGTCGGTGCTCATCGGCCATTGGACATTACACAACAAGTTGGAAATCGCAAATTCAACAATGAGTGGTTTGGAAGGAATCAGTGGCTAACTGCAAGCATTGCAAAGCAATCATTAGCCAGCTATTCAGTGGAATGGCTGTGGCTGTGTGGTCCCAAGTCTAAGATTAAGGGTATTTTTTCAGAGTTTAAAATTATAAACATTCAACATTGGCCATGCTGTCATTGAAGCATGATTTGTGCCGTGCTCAAAACAACTTTTAACTCGAACTGCAAAATCTTTAGTGAGTTCCAGGAATCTGTTATCTCGGGAAAAACGAGCTACGACTGGGAAAATAGATTTTGAACTTTCATCCAACTCGAAATTGTAAATCAGGAACTCAGGCCTCTTTCTAGAGCTACGACCTGAATATCACTGACGTCATCATGATTCAACTTTTTTTTCTGGAGTTCCCAGTTGTCTGGGACCATAAAGCACCATAAATGCTAGACTTTGAACAGTTGATGACATTTTCCCATGCAGGATCTGTTCAAGTGAGCACAACACAACAAAGTGAGTCTAAAAATGTCTTGTATGCTGCTGCATAAATTATGTAATATGCCAGGGAGATATGTATACTGTAGCTAAGAAAGTAACACTAAGTGTATGTTGTGTAGTAAGTTGTTAGTAGCCCATGTGCCTCACCCTAATAATTTGGTCCCTTTTCACCTCTAATTTTGCTTTCATTGTCTGCTTGTCTACTTATATGCCCCAATTATTTATCGGTTCTGACTTGGTGTACAGGGAGAACGGCCCATGTTCTGAATTCTGTCGCTGTACATTTAAAAAGTGCTTAACAAATAGTTATATTGACTACGTCCCTCCTAGCTCGCTCATTAATGTCTTAATCGAAATTACGGATAGCCTCTTATCCGCTTGTCGTCCCCTCATGCCATAGTTTGTACATCTCAATTGTCAGTCGAGACCACGTATTTAAGCAAGTCAGCCATATCAGTATTTTTCTTTTAAAGGCAATAAATGAGGCTGAATGAACTGTTTCGCAGCCAGACAAGGCTCCGCTGATAATCAGGTGTAGCAGTGGTATAGTGCAATTAATATTGTTTAGTGGTGTGTTGTGTAGTGGATTTGCTGGCATGCATCCCAGATTCTTTTTTGCCCCACCAAGATTTACATGCTAAAATCGCCACTGTGTGACGACCTAATGAGTTGAATATTGGAGATCATTACAGCCAAAATGATTTTCTTTTCATCCCGCTATGTAAAAAAAAGCTGATTTAAACTAGTTTTGTTCAGCTAATAAGATGAAAACATTACTTCAAACTACTTTTGGGTACCTTGTTAACATTTCAGCAATATGAACGTTGCTACGTTTCGGAAATAGCAAAGAAAACATGTAATCTGTTTGACACATTAATGTGACTTACAGATCAAAGTAATTTAATTTCCACTCCGTTCGTATGCAAATCAATTTGATTCATACTCTGGCTTGTCTTGTTGACATGTTTCTTTTTTTTTTAGCTCCCCTCGCCTTGTCTTGTCTATCCTCCATTATGATATAGTTTTTCCTATCTTGCATAGCTTATTAGTACACCCTCGTGGTTGAATATACTGTATATGTACCTACTGTAGGTCCTAGGAAATACAACAATGAATAATGTTGAACTAACAAAAAGCATCAAGGGATACGTTACAATTTACAACAATGAACACCTTGTGAAACAGATGAAAACCAACCAGGCAATATTTAAGATTTAAATATATACATTTTAATCTTTTAGTGGTACAGGTGTGTCACTCATTTTCACAGATTTTGTAAACACTCACATGGCAATCACAGACTGAAATACTCCATTCTGATGTGTGAAATAGAGAGGAGATGGATGCTGTGTGGGTGGGTAGTTCTGCCTGTCACTTGTTGTCAACAGACAGCCAGTCTCAAAAGGGGGACTTGAAGAGGGAGACTGCGAAGTCCAGGCACTGCTGCTCTCTTTGTGTGTTTGCACTGCTAGTGTTTTTAGTCCATCTGTGTATCTCACATTATGTGCCCAGTATGTTACAGCAAGCAAACTTTTTTGAATTCAGCTTGAAATAGACAAACCATTGAAACCCTTTCCGTGATTATAGTGACTGTGTTATGTATGGGTTATGAATGTTTTATGAAGTCCTTATGTAGCTACCCTCCAAATAAAGTGTTACCCTGTATATAATATTCAGTATATTATTATTATTATATTGTATTACACATGAATACAAATAAGTATAATTATAATACGTATAGTTGATATTAGTGACTCATTAATTCCTCCCACAGTTACATCATGGCCACTGGCAGTTTGTTCATGCCAGAGTCAGCAGGGTACAGGAGTCTGGGCATTGACGATTACAGCTTTTACAGTAGCTTGTTGGATGAGGAGCTGCTACAGCTGGCTGTGGAGAGGAGCTTGGCTGGTGCCCAGAGAACTGGGGGCCTGATGAGATCCTCCACATCAGCTGTATCTGGCAGGAATCCACTCTCCCCCAACCCATCTGGGCATTCCCTAACAATGTGCCCCCTCTTGCCAACCCCGGCCCTCCTAATTCACACAGGTAAGCCTGCATGAAATTTCAACTGCAGGTAAATTGATTACTTTTCTATAACCTTTTAGAAACATAACATTTCAAACATTTGTGTGGTTAAGGTAATTGTGCAGTTACTTCTGATAAGTAGTAACAATAACAAATACAGTAATATTCAATATTCAAATCTGTGTTTAATGGAAACTTTCCTGGTTGAGCAAGGGTTCAAAATGGACAGAAAAATACTTATTAAAGAGGTATTACTAAAAACATCTCTCAGAGGGCCTATGAGATCAAATGTATTCTTAGTTATGAAGTGACATGAATTTGGCTTACGTAAACTAATATCAGTTGACCATATTTATTGCTTACAAATGGAAAGCTTGCCCTAGATTGCCAGTGCATACTTGCTGGCATGAAAACATGGACCACTATGTACACCGCATGAACTTTCCCTTGGCATGCTGTACACAAGGCCATACCCCCCGTGACAACTGCTATTACACAGTCCATGTTTAAGGGCTGAGTCCAAGTGGCATCAGTCCAAGTGGGTGGCCCTGGCTCTGAATATCACATGCCAGTAAGGGGAAAACAAAATATTTCATTAGACTAGGTCAGATTCCTACTGTAGGTCAGACACAATTCAGAGATTTGTGCTCAGCAAAAACATTTGAAGCAACAGTGGTGACAAAGTTTTACAGATTAAATAGTTTATGATATGTTATTAATGTTTGAGGAGGAGAGGGGCCAATAAAGCGCAAGTATTGCTAAAGTACTCCAAATTATTAGCACCCAGGAGGTGGGGTTGTATCGACATGGTCACCCTATTGGTGTAGCACCGGGACAACATTACTATGTTCCCTGCCACTGTTATGATCTGTATAAGATGTCTGTCTCTGCTGGAAAACCTCATGGACAATGGCTGTGATGCCGCTTCCTGTTTTCAGTGCAAGTATGGCTGCAGACCACACCCGTTGGTTGAGGACAGTGTGTACCTGGGCGCCTGTTTGCAGGTAGATTCAATATTGTGGGCATAGACCATAAAAAATAAGGGTTGTGGGTGATGTTTCCCAATGTTTTATTCAAATAGGCCAAGAAAGATAACACTACTTCAACTATTTTAACATAAATAATAGTTTATTTTAACTGGCTCAATATACATACTGTCTTTATACAGTACTTTAGAAATAATTCATACCCCATGACTTATTATACATTTTGTTGTGTTACAGGCTCAATTAAACAATGGATTTAAAAAACCAAGAGTTTTGAAAATGACACAAATGTTCATTTCTAGAAGGTTTGCAGCTTCAGTGTCTTTAGATATTTTTGTCAGATGTTACTATGGAATACTGAAGTATAATTACAAGAATTTAATATTTGTCAAAGGCTTTTATTGACAATTACATGAAGTTGATGCAACAAGTCAATATTTTCTGCGTTGACCCTTCTTTTTCAAGACCTCTGCAATCCCCCCTGGCATGCTGTCAATTAACTTCTGGGCCACATCCTGACTGATGGCAGCCCATTCTTGCATAATCAATGCTTGGAGTTTGTCAGAATTTGTGGGGTTTTGTTTGTCCACCCACTTCTTGAGGATGCCCACAAGTTCTCAATGGGATTAAGGTCTGAGAAGTTGCCTGGCCATGGACCCAAAATATCAATGTTTTGTTCCCCGAGCCACTTAGTTATCACTTTTGCCTTATGGCAAGGTGCCCCATCATGCTGGAAAAGGCATTGTTCATCACCAAACTGTTCCTGGATGGTTGGGAGAAGTTGCTCTCGGAGGATGTGTTGGTACCATTCTTTATTCATGGCTGTGTTCTTAGGCAAAATTGTGAGTGAGCTCACTCCCTTGGCTGAGAAGCAACCCCACACATGAATGGTCTCAGGATGCTTTACTGTTGGCATGACATAGGACTGATGGTAGCACTCACCTTGTCTTCTCTGGACAAGCTTTTTTCTGGATACCCCAAACAATTGGAAAGGGGATTCATCAGAGAAAATGACTTTACTCCAGTCCTCAGCAGTCCAATCCCTGAACCTTTTGCAGAATATCAGTCTGTCCCTGATGTTTGTCCTGGAGAGAAGTGGCTTCTTTGCTGCCCTTCTTGACACCAGGACATCCTCCAAAAGTCTATGCCTCACTGTGCATGCAGATGCACTCACACCTGCTGCCATTCCTGAGCAAGCACTGTACTGGTGGTGCCCCGATCCCACAGCTGAATCAACTTTAGGAGACGGTCCTGGCGCTTGCTGGACTTTCTTGGGCGCCCTGAAGCCTTCTTCACAACAATTGAACCACTCTCCTTGAAGTTCCTGATGATCCGATAAATGGTTGATTTAGGTGCGATCTTACTGGCAGCAATATCCTTGCCTGTGAAGTCCTTTTTGTGCAAAGCAATGATGACGGCACATGTTTCCTTGCAGGTAACCATGGTTGACAGAGGAAGAACAATGATTCCAAGCAGCACCCTCCTTTTGAAGCTTCCATTCTGTTATTCGAACTCCATCAGCATGACAGAGTGATCTCCAGCCTTGTTCTCATCAACACTCACACCTGTGTTAATGAGAGAATCACTGACATGATGTCAGCTGGTCCTTTTGTGGCTGAAATGTGGCTGAAATGCAGTGGAATTGTTTTTAGGGGATTCAGTTCATTTGCATGGCAAAGAGGGACTTTGCAATTAATTGCAATTCATCTGATCACTCTTCATAACATTCTGGAGTACATGCAAATTGCCATCATACAAACTGAGGCAGAAGACTTTGTGAAAATGAATATTTGTGTCATTCTCAAAACTTTTGGCCACGACTGTACACACAATACCCCATGATGACAAAGTGAAAACTATTTTTTAGAAATGTGGCACATTTATTGGAAATGAAATACAGACATAAAGTATGTATTAGAGATATGAAACAGCAAAATTGTAACGGTTCTCTTGGGGTGAAGTAGAGGCGGACCAAAATGCAGATGAGATAACTAACAAAAACAACAAACGTGAGAAAACCTAAAACAGTCCCATCTGGTGCAAACACAAAGACAGGAACAATCACCCACAAACACACAGTGAGACCCAGGCTACCTAAATATGGTTCCCAATCAGAGACAATGACTAACACCTGCCTCTGATTGAGAACCATATCAGGCCAGACATAGAATGCCCACTCAGATCACACCCTGACCAACCAAAACATAGAAACATACAAATCAAACTATGGTCAGGGTGTGACAGTACCCCCCCAAGGTGCGGACTCCGGCCGCAAAACCTGAACCTATTGGGGAGGGTCTGGGTGGGCACCTGTCCGCGGTGGCGGCTCTGGTGCTGGACGTGGCCCCCACTTCACCGTAGTCTTAGTCCCCCACCTTGTCCGCTTCCGTGGCCTCCTAGCCACGGCGACCCTACTTAATGACTCCACTGGACTGAGGGGCGGCAGCTCGGGACAGAGGGGCGGAAGCTCGGGACAGAGGGGTCGGAAGCTCGGAACAGAGGGGCGGAAGCTCGGGACAGAGGGGCGGAAGCTCTGACGCCTCTGGGCTGAGGGGCTCTGGCGCCTCTGGGATAAGGGGCTCTGGAGCCTCTGGGCTGAGGGGCTCTGGCGCCATATCAGGCCAGACATAGAAATAGACAAACAAGACATCCAACATAGAATGCCCACTCAGATCACACCCTGACCAACCAAAACATAGAAACATACAAAGCAAACTATGGTCAGGGTGTGACAAAAATACTAATCCTCGTTTAATTTGCATGACATTTAGCCACTGTCTCCTGTATTCCTGACCTTGGCTCTAGAAAATGACTCCTCCATATTTATTTATCTGGCAGATAAACATGCCTCTTTCAAACAATTCAGAGTGAAAGATAGTTCAGAAGAAAACCAAGGGTTTGATCTATCGGAGCTCTTTCAGGGGAAAAATCAAAGGACATCTGACTCTGTAGTAGGCTGTCAATTTTTCTTACAATTGAAAACATGTACAATCTAGATTAAGAAAGCTAAATCAAGCTACTTTTAAGCTCTATCTCTGACTGGTAATCCTTCTAAAGTTTGGAATGGTAGATGCACTAAAGCTTACAAATTCCTCTTTTTACCTGCCTAAGCAAGTTCTGTCTGAACTTGCTCAATGTATATCAACTAGAACTCAATTTGCATCTACTGATGGTGTTAAATTAGGTTTCCTGGATATTACGAAAGTTGTCACGCAGGGGTCGATTTTGGGTCCTGTACTTTTTTTATTGTTTACATTAACAATATCGATTTGTCTGTAAAAAAATTGTAACTTGTACTTGTATGCCGATGATACTGTGGTGTTTTTGCTTTTGCCCCCACGGTTGACCAGGCTCTACCTGAACTACGGTCTGCCTTCATTGTATTAAAGAAAAACTTTATTGACCTGAAATTAGTATTTAGTGCAGGCAAAACTAAATATATATGTTGTTCTCTAGAGCGCATAAAAATAACTCTGATGATTTAAGCATATGTACTTTGGATGGTGTCCATATTGATCGTATCCCTGCATACAAGTATTTGGGTATCTGGATAGATGAAAATCTGTCTTTTAAAAAGCATATCGACAAGTTAGTTAAGAAGCTGAGAATAAAACTTAGCTTCTTTTATAGAAATAGGTCCTGCCTCTCGATAAATGATAGAAAGCAGATTATTCAGTCAACGTTCCTATTGGTCCTTGACTATGGAGAAATCTACTGTATATGAACACAGCTGCTACTTCATTAAAGCCGTTTGATGCAATTTATCATAGCGCTCTGCACTTTATTACAGGTGATAATTTTAGCACTCATCACTGCATTCTCTACCAGGAAGTTGGTTGGCCCTCTTTGATATAATGTAGGTTGATACTTTGCTATGTTTTCAATTGTATAAAGCCCTTTTTAGCAAAAGTCCCACTGTACCTAACATAATTACTAAACTTTAGATGTAAGAGTTACCACATCCGGTCTCAGGGATGGCTAACTCTGGAAATTCCTTTGGTCTCTACTGAGTTAGGTAAATCAGTTTTGACTTTGTTTGCACCTTATTTGTGGAACAATCTTCAAAATGTTCAGAAATTCGAAGTTTTGGTGCCTGTAGGGCAATTCAGAATGCTAAAAGATAACCTTTTTACCAATTAATGTGTTTGTTTTTTATGACCGTGTTTTTCTTTCTGTTTGCATTTTGTATTGATATTAATGTGTGTATTTTCTGCAATTCAGGGCTCATCTGTAAAAGAGACCTTGGTCTTAGTAAAATAAAAGGTCAAATAAATAAATATTGAAAACGGGTGCCAATCATTTTGACTGCTTTCTATTCGATTACTTGCTAAACAAAATCTCTTTCTCTTAGCAATTGCATTAGTATAAAATAATATAAATTCCTCATTTTTTTGAGCTTACAACATACTTCAGTATTTGTTTGATTAATTTTATACAGTCATTTTTGCTAATCTTTATCAAGGGTGCCAATAATTATGGACCTGATTGTACATGTTGGCCTCCACCCTTCCACCCTTTAATCCAGCATCATGTTTCCATTTTTGTGTTCATCTTCTAGCCAACAACAACAATAACAAAACAACAATAACACATCAAACTAATAAATGTGAAAAACTTTTCATCACTTGTGCAGTGGTCTTCCTTAATTATTATGTCTACTGTATACATATTTCTTGCAGTCCACCAATCCACCTCAACTTTGCAGTTATATTGATTCTAATGTACAGTACCAGTCAAACGTTTGGATACACCAACTCATTCAAGGGGTTTTCTTTATTTGTACTATTTTCTACATTATAGAATAATAATGAAGACATAAAAACTATAAAATAACACATATGGATTGATGTCGTGACCAAAAAAGTGTTAAACAAATCCAAATCTATTTTACATTTGAGATTCTTCAAAGTAACCACCCTTTGCCTTGATGACAGCTTTGCACACTCTCTCTTGGCATTCTCTCAACCAGCTTCACCTGGAATGCTTTTCCAACTATCTTGAAGGAGTTCCCACATATGCTGAGCACTTGTTTGATGCTTTGTCTTCACTATGCGGTCCAACTCATCCCAAACCATCTCAATTGGGTTGAGGTCGGGTGATTGTGGAGCCCAGGTCATCTGATGCAGCACTCCATCACTCTCCTTCTTGGTCAATAGCCATTACACAGCCTGGAGGTGTGTTGGGTCATTGTCCTTTTGAAAAAATAAATGATAGTCCCAGTAAGCGCAAACAAGATGGGATGCCGTATCGCATCAGAATTGTGTGGTAGCCATGCTGGTTAAGTGTGCCTTGAATTCTAAATAAATCACAGACAGTGTCACCAGCAAAGCACCCCCACACTATCACACCTCCTCCTCCATGCTTCATGGTGGGAACCACACATGCAGAGATCATCCATTCACCTACTCTTTGTCTCACAAAGCCTCGGCGGTTGAAGCCGAAAATCTCAAATTTGGGCTCTTCAGACCAAAGGACAGATTTCCACCGGTCTAATGTCCATTTCTCATGTTTATTGGCCCAAGCAAGTCTCTTCTTCTTTTTGGTGTCCTTAAGAAACGGTTTATTTGCAGCAATTCAACCATGAAGGTCTCCTCAGAACAGTTGATGTTGAGATGTGTCTGTTACTTGAACTCTGTGAATCATTTATTTGGGCTGCAATTTCTGAGGCTGGTAACTAAAATGTATTTATCCTCTGCAATGAATAGATGTGTCCAAACTTTTGATTGGTACTGTATTTCAGAGCAGTTGATAGTAAAGTTGCATTAAATACAATACACTATCACCTTGTGTTATTTTGATACTGTATTTTAACATTTAATTAACAAAAAATAAAACATTAAGATCTATTGATGGCATAGCCTATGTCTTCACACCCCAGAGCTAATACTTGGTGGAAGCACCTTTGTTAGCTGTTACTGCTGTGAATCATTTTGGATAAGATTCCACCAAATTTGCACAAATCTAAGGGCAACATGTATCCATTATTTTTGTCAAAATTGCTCAAGCTCACTAAATTTAAACAAATTATTTGGTTGGAAATCGTTGATGGATGGCAATATTCAAACCATGTCTCTGATTTTCAAGCAGGACAAAATATTATAGCATATAGTGGTATTGTACAACTGAGGTAAGTGTCTAGTCACAGTGAAACTTAATTTCCATTTAGTTGAGTGATGAACAAGACTTGGAAGTTGGGCAACAGAATGGGAAGAAAAGTTTCAGCACACCTGTTCCCACGAACTGATGCGTTTTTAATCCAAATAGACAACATTTCAACAGTTATTGATTAGTGTTCGTGTGTGGAAGACCAACAGGTCGACATTTCATAGTGCCGTTAAGCTGAGACATTGTAACATTGGCAAATCTGCTGGTACTCAAGATGTACAGTACAATACAGCAGCATCTATCTTCAGAGCTTGTGCTGTTAGGTGACCAAAACTGGGACATGCTTAACACCCCGGCCATCCTACAATCTGAGCTTGATGCCCTCAATCTTACACAAACTATCAATCATCCTAACCAACCTGCCAAATACACCTCTGCTGTCTTCAACCAGGATCTCAGCAATCACTGCCTCATTGCCTGTGACCGTAATGGGTCTGCGGTAAAACGACCACCCCTCATCACAGTCAAACGCTCCCTAAAACACTTCAGCGAGCAGGCCTTTCTAATCGACCTGGCCCGGTTATCCTGGAAGGATATTGACCTCATTCCGTCAGTAGAGGATGCCTGGTTATTCTTTAAAAGTGCCTTCCTCACCATCTTAAATAAGCACACCACATTCGAAAAATGTAGAACCAGGAACAGATATAGCGCTTGGTTCACTCCAGACCTGACTGCCCTTGACCAGCACAAAAACATCCTGTGGCGTTCTGCATTAGCATCGAATAGTCCCCGCGATATACAACTTTTCAGGGAAGTTAGGAACCAATATACACAGGCAGTTAGGAGAGCTAAGGCTAGCTTTTTCAAACAGAAATTTGCATCCTGTAGCACAAACTCCAAAAAGATCTGGAACACTGTAAAGTCCATGGAGAATAAGAGCACCTCCTCCCAGCTGCCCACTGCACTGAGGCTAGGAAACACTGTCACCACCGATAAATCCGCGAAAATTGAGAATTTCAATAAGCATTTTTCTACAGCTGGCCATGCTTTTCACCTGGCTACCCCTACCCCTGTCAACTGCCCTGCGCCCACCAGAGCAACTTGCCCAAGCATCCCCCATGTCTCCTTCACCCAAATCCAGGTAGCTGATGTTCTGAAAGAGTTGCAAAATCTGGACCCCTATAAATCAGCCGGCCTAGACAATCTGGACCCTCTCTTTCTAAAATGATCCACTGAAATTGATGCAATTTCTAGCCTGTTCATCCTCTCTTTCGTATAGTCTGAGATCCCCAAAGATTGGAAATATGCCGCGGTCATATCCCTCTTCAAAGGGGGAGACATTCTAGACCCAAACTGCTACAGACCTATATCTATCCTACCCTGCCTTTCTAAGGTCTTGGAAGGCCAAGTTAACAAACAGATCACCGACCATTTTGAATCCCACCTTACCTTCTCCGCTATGCAATTTGGTTTCCGAGCTGGTCATGGGTGCACCTCAGCCACGCTCAAGGTCCTAAACGATATATCATAACCGCCATCGATAAGAGACTATACTGTGCAGCTGTATTCATCGACCTGGCCAAGGCTTTTAACTCTGTCAATCATCACATTCTTATCGGCAGACTCAACAGCCTTGGCTTCTCAAATGATTGCCTCGCCTGGTTCACCAACTACTTCTCAGACAGAGTTCAGTGTGTAAAATTGGAGGGCCTGTTGTCCGGACGTCATGCAGTCTCTATGGGGGTGCCACAGGGTTCAATCCTCGGGCCAACTCTTTTCTCTGTATACATCAATGATGTCACTCCTGCTGCTGGTGATTCTCTAATCCACCTCTACGTAGACGACACCATTCTGTATACTTCTGGCCCTTCTTTGGACACTGTGTTAACAAACCTCCAGGCGAGCTTCATTGCCATTACAACTCTCCTTCTGTGGCCTCCAACTGCTCTTAAATGCAAGTTAAACTAAATGCATGCTCTTCATGCATGCGATCGCTGCCCACGCCTGCCCGCCTGACTTAGAATATGTGGACAACTACAAATACCTAGGTGTCTGGTTAGCCTGTAAACTCTCCTTCCAGACTCACATTAAGCATCTCCAATCCAAAATTAAATCTAGAATCGGCCTCCTTCTCTCATGCTGTCTAACATACCTTCGTAAACCTGACTATCCTACCGATCCTTGACTTCGGCGATGTCATTTACAAAATAGCCTCCACCACTCCACTCAGCAAATTGGAAGCAATCTATCACATTGCCATCCGTTTTGTCACCAAAGCCCCATATACTACCCACCATTGCGACCTGTATGCTCTCGTTGGCTGGCCCTCGCTTCCAATTCATTGCCAAACCCACTGGCTCCAGGTCATCTATAAGTCTTTGCTAGGTAAAGCCCCGCCTTATCTCAGCTCACTGGTCACCATAGCAGAACCCACCTGTAGCACGCGCTCTAGCAGGTATATTTCACTGGTCACCCCCAAAGCCAATTCCTCCTTCGGCCGCATTTCCTTCCAATTCTCTGCTGCCAAAGACTGGAACGGACTGCAAAAATCACTGAAGCTGGAGACTCATATCCCCCTCACTAGCTTTAAGCACCAGCTGTCCTGGTCCCCATACTGTTATTTTTTATTTTTTATTTTGCTCCTTTGCATCCCAGTATCTCTACTTGCACACTCATCTTCTGCACATCTACAGTGGGGCAAAAAAAGTATTTAGTCAGCCACCAATTGTACAAGTTCTCCCACTTGAAAAGATGAGATAGGCCTGTAATTCAACTATGACCGACAAAATGAGGAGAAATAATCCAGAAAATCACATTGTAGGATTTTTAATGAATTTATTAGCAAATTATGGTGGAAAATAAGTATTTGGCCACCTACAAACAAGAAAGATTTCTGGCTCTCACAGACCTGTAACTTCTTCTTTAAGAAGCTCCTCTGTCCTCAACTCGTTACCTGTATTAATGGCACCTGTTTGAACTTGTTATCAGTATAAAAGACACCTGTCCACAACCTCAAACAGTCACACTCCAAACTCCACTATGGCCAAGACCAAAGAGCTGTCAAAGGACACCAGAAGCAAAATTGTAGACCTGCACCAGGCTGGGAAGACTGAATTTGGAATAGGTAAGCAGCTTGGTTTGAAGAAATCAACTGTGGGAGCAATTATTAGGAAATGGAAGACATACAAGATCACTGATAATCTCCCTCGATCTGGGGCTCCACGCAAGATCTCACCCCGTGGGGTCAAAATGATCACAAGTACGGTGAGCAAAAATCCCAGAACCACACGGGGGGACCTAGTGAATGACCTGCAGAGAGCTGGGACCAAAGTAACAAAGCCTACCATCAGTAACACACTACGCCGCCAGGGACTCAAATCCAACAGTGCCAGACGTGTCCCCCTCCTTAAGCCAGTACATGTCAAGGCCCGTCTGAAGTTTGCTAGAGAGCATTTGGATGATCCAGAAGAAGATTGGGAGAATGTCATATGGTCAGATGAAACCAAAATATAACTTTTTGGTAAAAACTCAACTCGTCGTGTTTGGAGGACAAAGAATGCTGAGTTGCATCCAAAGAACACCATACCTACTGTGAAGTATGGGGATGGAAACATAATGCTTTGGGGCTGTTTTTCTGCAAAGGGACCAGGGCGACTGATCCGTGCAAAGCAAAGAATGAATGGGGCCATGTATCGTGAGATTTTGAGTGAAAACCTCCTTCCATCAGCAAGGGCATTGAAGATGAAACGTGGCTGGGTCTTTCAGTATGACAATGATCCCAAACACACCGCCCGGGCAACGAAGGAGTGGCTTCGTAAGAAGCATTTCAAGGTCCTGGAGTGGCCTAGCCAGTCTCCAGATCTCAACCCCATAGAAAATCTTTGGAGGGAGTTGAAAGTCCGTGTTGGCCAGCAACAGTCCCAAAACATCACTGCTCTAGAGGAGATCTGCATGGAGGAATGGGCCAAAATACCAGCAACAGTGTGTGAAAATCTTGTGAAGATTTACAGAAAACGTTTGACCTCTGTCATTGCCAACAAAGGGTATATAACAAAGTATTGAGATAAACTTTTGTTATTGACCAAATACTTATTTTCCACCATAATTTGCAAAGAAATTCATTAAAAATCATACAATTTGATTTTCTGGATTTTTTTTCTCATATTGTCTGTCATAGTTGAAGTGTACCTATGATAAAAATTACAGGCCTCTCTCATCTTTGTAAGTGGGAGAACTTGCACTATTGGTGGCTGACTAAATACTTGTTTGCCCCACTGTACCATTCCAGTGTTTAATTGCTATATTGTAATTATCTCGCCACTATGGCCTATTTATTGCCTTACCTTCCTTATCCTACCTCATTTGCACCCAATGTATATATAATTTTACTATTGTATTATTGACTGTATTATTCCATGTGTAACTCTGTTGTTGTTTGTGTCGCACTGCTTTGCTTGATCTTGGCCAGCTCGCAGCTGTAAATGAGAACTTGTTCTCAACTAGCCTACCTGGTTAAATAAAGGTGAAATAAAAATATATTAAAAATTAAAAATTGACAGCCTTGGGAGAAACCTGGGCCTTTCTCCACAATAGTGTGTGTTTTGCACAAGTTTATGTTTGGTTTCCCCCGTTCTCTAGGCACTTTAAGTGTCAGCATCAACCGTGCCATATCTGAAGTAGGGCATTCCTATTCTGAGCGACACATGGAAGCAAAGTTTGCCATCAAGGGTCAGCTTTTCAAAGAATGAAATCAAGACCCCCTTTGGAATATGTCAATAACATTGAGCTGCTGCTTTTTCTTCATTCGCCTGGAGGACAACACAGAGTGTAAGACATTTTCAAATCCTCATCCCCTCACGAGGACTGCAATCTGATAACTGCTGGTCTACTGTTAAAGTGTTTTGACTGCACACTGCAGGCACTACAAAGTAGGTATAGCATGCCAGTAGGGTTTGTATTCCTTTAACCTTACTCAAGTTGCCTTCAGTCACATTACTTTTTGCTTATGTTAACAGCCATGTTATTACTCAACTGTATAGGGACAGCATGCATGCTTTCATCAATTGCACTTTACACTAAGTTGCCTTTAACCACATGATTTTGTTTATTTGGTCACCAGCTACAATGTTATTATTAAGCTGTAACCGCAGATCCAAAGAACAATGGTACACAAAACAATGACTTTGCGGAAATTAATGGTTAAATTACTGTTTATAATTGTATAATAGCATAGTTACTGTAGAGAAATCACATCAAGACAAGCCATGAATCAACCTAAGCATGTGGTATACAGTTTATGATTCTCTCATTTCAATTTATGAAATGATTAACTCATTTGGAGGAATATGATGTAATGCGATTGGTACCGCTGTCTTACTCTATCATAACCAAAAACTAAGGACATTCTTCACCATTAGTTTTGTTTTTGTTGTCATAGGTTAGCTTTTGGCTAAAGTACCCTCCCGTCGGTTTGATATAGGATTAATATATAATATAATAATATATGCCATTTAGCTGACGCTTTTATCCAAAGCGACTTACAGTCATGTGTGCATACATTCTACGTATGGGTGGTCCCGGGAATCGAACCCACTACCCTGGCGTTACAAGCGCCATGCTCTACCAACTGAGCCACAGAAGGACCACTAAGGACAGAAGGATTACTATTGTATGATGTGCTGATTTTTGGTAAATCCCAGTACTAACACTTATCAAGAGCTTGGTTTCTAAGTTAAATGTACGAAAGAATATTAGGGCCAAGTGAAGCGATAAATAACCAGTGATGTGATTTTATTTGTTGCATGGATAGTACTTTAAAAACTCAAAATGCTTGAAATAGTTGAAATTGAGAATAAAGTTTACATTTTTTAATTAAGTCAAAATTTCATTTTGTGAATAAAGTTATTTTTTTCTCTTCACCTGGCCCTAATACTCTTCTGTAAAATTGTGTTAGTGCTAGGTAAAAAAAGAAAAGTGAAATAAAATCTTATTTGTCACATGCGCCGAATTCGTTTTGTGTAGACCGTGAAATTCTTAGATTTAAAAAATAAAAGTTACTTTTACAAATAAAAGTAACAAGTAATTAAAGAGCAGCAGTAAAATAACATAGCGAGACTATATACAGGGGGCTACCAATACAGAGTCAATGTGCGGGGGCACTGGTTCGTTGAGGTAATATGCACATGTAGGTAGAGTTATTAAGTTGACTATGCATAGATGATAACAACAGAGAGTAGCAGCGGTGTAAAAGAGAGGGGGGGGATTCTACCAACCTGTAGAATGTAAATAGTCTGGGTAGCCATTTGACTAGATGTTCAGGATTCTTATGGCTTGGGGGTAGAAGCTGTTTAGAAGCCTCTTGGACCGCTTGCCGTGTGGTAGCAGAGAGAACAGTTTATGACTAGGGTGGCTGGAGACTTTGACAATTTCTTGGGCCTTCCTCTGACACTGCCTGGTATAGAGGTCCTGGATGACAGGAAGCTTGGCCCCAGTGATATACTGGGCCATACGCACTCCCCTCTGTAGGGTAGTTGCCATACCAAGCAGTGATGCAACCAGTGCCCTCAATGGCGATGCAACCAGTGCCCTAACAGGATGCCCTCAATGGTGCAGCTGTAAAACCTTCTGAGGATCTGAGGACCATGCCAAATATTTTCAGTCTCCTGAGGGGAATAGGTTTGGTCGTGCCCTCTTCGCAACTGTCTTGGTGTGCTTGTTAGTCTGTTGGTGATGTGGACACCAAGGAATTTGAAACTCTCAACCTGCTCCATTACAGCCCCGTTGATAAGAATGGGGGTGTGCTCGGTCCTCTTTTTCCTGTAGTCCACAATCATCTCCTTTGTCTTGATCACATTGAGGGAGAGGATGTTGTCCTGGCACCAAACGGCCAGGTCTCTGACATCCTCCCAAAAGGCTGTCTCGTCATTGTCGGTGATCAGGCCTACCACTGTTGTGTCATCAGCAAACTTAAAAATGGTGTTGGAGTCGTGCGTGACCGTGCAGTCATGAGTGAACAGGGAGTACAGGAAGGGACTGAGCATGCACCCCTGAGCGGCCCCTGTGTTGAGGATCAGCGTGGCAGATGTGTTGTTACCTACCCTTACCACCTGGGGGCGGCCCGTCAGGATGTCCAGGATCCAGTTGCAGAGGGAGGTGTTTATTCCCAGGGTTCTTAGCTTATTGATGAGCTCTGCGGGCACTATAGTGTTGAACGCTGAGCTGTAGTCAATTAAAATAATTATCACATAGGTGTTCCTTTTGTCCAGGTGGGAAAGGGAAGTGTGGAGTGGGATTGAGATTGCATCATATCGTGGATCTGTTACGATGGTATGCAAATTGGAGTGGGTCTAGGGTTTCTGGGATAATGGTGTTGATGTGAGCCATGACCAGCCTTTCAAAGCACTTCATGGCTACAGACGTGAGTGCTACGGGCAGTAGTCATTTAGGCAGGTTACCTTCGCTTTCTTGGGCCCAGGGACTATGGTGGTCTGTTTGAAACATGTTGGTATCCACACTATGTTCACAACACTGACTTTGCAAAAGGTTTTATCCTCAATCTTTAAACTCAAAAATGTTTTGAATTACCTCTTTGGCAATAGCACATGCAGTACGCAATATGTCTCACAGTCTTGACATTCATATATAAATATTAAAAAATAGTTTTAGCAGTTTTACTTTGACATGCACGTGCTGTTAGTGGTATTGGTTGCATACTGAATCGTGTTTTAAAAGTGTAGTTCAGTTTTAGTGAATTTCATTGTCATGACTTTTGTATCCTTGCAAATAGATCAACCATGGCTGTGGCAAGCATGTCCATTCCTGGAAGGATGGGCACCCCTAGAGGTCTTGATGACTACAGTCTTTACAGCGCCCTGTCAGATGAGGAGCTGATGCAGCTGGCGATTGAACGCAGCCTCACTGAGGAACACAACTCCATTAACGCCATTCAATCATCCCCACCTGTGTATTGGCAACCCAATTACCAGCCAAACCAATTTACCACCAACGAATTTATGACTAATGTCAGGCACCCCTCTGCAACAAGGCACATGTATGACTTTCCCAGAGCCAACCCGAACCCAGCCAACCCACCTCCAAACCCCTCACCTGCAAACCCACCTTTAGCAGACCAGATTATGTGAGTCTGTCAACCCTTTATCTTATTTTAACAATATGTATGCCAGATAGGATGAGTATAAATACAGCAGGTTTATTATAATTCCAAAATGCCAAACATACAGTACAAATCAGTTGGTGGGTGACAGCTCTCTCTAACAGGGACAGCAGTAACACAGGGGTTCCACAATAGTGTCTCCTGATGAGGATAATGTTTACATGACATGAGATACACTGAGTGTACAAAACATTAGAAACATCTGCTCTTTCCATGACATAGCCTGACCAGGGAAATCCAGGGGTAAGCTATGATCCCTCATTGATGTCACCTTTTAACCCCCTAGAGTCGATTGACACACCGGTGTGTCATTCTAAGTTACATAACAAAAACATCCCAGCAGTTTTTCTTGCATTGGATGCGTCTCAATCCACCGCATCCGCCAGTGTTGCACTTCCGCATCTGCGGCGAAAGGTGGGAGAACTAGAGCGGTGTCATACCATGCGACATTCACGAAAATTTGTCTTCTCACAAAAACGGCTGTAGCATCTGAACGGTTTGACCTACAAACTGTGGAAAGGGGAGACTCTCACGAACACGATGGTGTTCTCCGGTTTTTTCTAAAATTCAGACAATTGAGACATGGATTGTGTATGTTGGGCCATTCAGAGGGGGAATGGGGAAGATAAAATATTTAGGTGCCTTTGAACAGTGTATGGTAGTAGGTGCCAAGCGCACCGGTTTGAGTGTAGAGTCCATGTCTCAACGAATTGAGGCTGTTCTGATAAAAGAGGGTGCAACTCAATATTGGGAAGGTGTTCCTAATATTTTGTACACTCAGTGTACACTGACTATACCAAACATTAGGAACACCTTTCTCATATTGAGTTGCATCCCCCCTTTCGCCCGCAGAACAGCCTCAATTCATCATGGACTCTACACGATGTCGAAAGCTTTCCACAGGGATGCTAGCCCATGTTGACTCCAATGCTTTGCACAAAAGTTGTCTGGATGTCCTATGGGTGGTGGACCATTCAAGATACACACAGGAAACTGTTGAGTATAAAAACCCAGCAGCGTTGCACTTCTTGACACAAACCGGTGCACCTGGCACCTACTACCATACCCCATTCAAAGGCACTTACATTTTTTAACTTGCCAACATTTTATGACCATTTTCCCCTTAATCTTTGTCCATGCCTTAGAGATGTGAGACCCCTGGTGCCTGTGATTGAGAATGGTGATTTAAAGGCCTTAAAAGAAATAGTGAAATGCAATCCAAAGAGTCTCTTTGTACCAAATGAGGATGGATGGATTTCTCTACACGAAGCTGCATATTACGGTCAAGAAGAATGCCTCAAGATTATATTAAGAGGTGAGGGTGAAACAAAGAAAAGTGTAATTGAGAATGGTTTCTAGTTTTTAAACCATTATTTTATCTTCCTGAATCTCAGGAAGACCCTTTATCAGTACGTGCTGATTGTTTTTAACGTGCTTGGGTCTGTTATATTTCCCACAGCCCATCCTGGGATAGTGAACACATGTGGTACATGCAATCAGACCCCACTTCTTTTGGCTGCCATCTTTCACCATGTGAATTGTGTGGAGTGCCTTCTAGACAGAGGTGCAAATCCCAACATTGCCAATAACGATGGAGAAACACCACTCTTGAAAGGTAAATAACTGATTTCAAAGCTGTTCTGTCAAGAGGTCCAATAGTCAACAGTGTGATAGGAAACGCAGCCAGGTTGTCTGTATGACTCAACTCTGTGTTAGCTCTGGGGCGAACACAAGTTTTGAGGTCTCAAGCTAGGTTACTGGTCATACCGGTGAAGTCTACCACTGTTTATGTTTTACAACAGCAAATCCAACCAAAGTTATCTGTGTTGTTTCTCACATTCCGTTTTCAGCTTGTGGGAAGCCCAATGCAGAGATTGTAGACCACCTCCTAAAGTATGGAGCCTCAGTGAACAAGGCTTGCGTTCAGGGTGTGACACCTCTCCATGAAGCAGCCGGGCATGATAACGTGGAAATTTGCCAGATGTTGTTGGATGCCGGTGCCAAGCTTAATGCAGCCAATATCTACGGGATAGACCCTTTCTTTACGGCAGCACAGAACGGGGGAGTGAAGGTGTTGTCTTTCCTGATTAGCAAAGGTAAAGTTTTCAAATTTTGACAACCAACTTAAAGATTATTTGAATTGATTATATTAAATAAGCAATATCACTTTATCCATCCTCAAATCATGTCAATAATGTCCAAAGTCATGAAACAGGTCATGACAAGCCCTTATTGAATACACTTTTGGGAATGCATGACCCTTTATGACTTTGAACGGCACAGTGTCTGTGTGCAAACACATACAATTGTTGATCCATTAAATAGTCCCAATGGCATGACAATGAAATCCTACAACCCAAACTGAACCTGAAAATGACTTCTATGTTCAAAACCTATTGGGTTTCCTAGTATCGGATGCCTATATCTTGAAGAAAGTATTCCATTCCTTACAACGCCATGAATAGATTAAAAAATAACCAACGAATTGAGGCTGAGCATCCAGACGATCTGTTGCTGGGGGTGTTACAGTGTTGTCACTTTTCCAGTATTTCAACATTGTATTCATTTGGACTATTCTCCTGTGTATTGTAGGGGTTGATATGAACTGCCAGGCATGTGATGGGGCAACACCCTTGTACGAGTCAAGTAAGAATGGTCACAAGGAAGTTGTGGAACTGCTTCTATCTCAGAAAGCAGATGCAAACCGAACAACCAAGTCTGGCCTCCTGCCTCTTCATGTTGCTGTCCAGAAAGGACATTTTGAGTGAGTGCAGTGAATTAATTGATTGGTTAATTCAAAGCATTGATTTCTCTTTGAAAAAAATAATAATTTAAGTGTGAAAAGTGATCTCTTTGCTTCCCTTTTGTAGCATTGTATCCATGCTGATCCCTGCCACAAGTAAGGCCAAAGTTCAATGCAGTGGCATCAGTCCCCTCCACCTGGCTGCTGAGCACAACAGGGACTGGATTCTAGAAGTGCTTATCAAGGGAGGATATGACGTCAATCTCCAGCTGGAAGAAGACCGATCCAAAATGTATGAGGACCGTCGCAGCACAGCGCTCTACTTCGCTGTCGCCAACAACAACCTAGAGGCCGCAGAAATGCTTCTGGAGGCCGGCGCTAACCCCAACCTTGACATGTTCAACCCTCTTCTTATCGCTGTGAGGCGGGGTTGCATGGAAATGATCACAGTGCTGGTGGAGCATGGAGCTAACATGAACGCATCCATCCTCACACACCCCTGCTCCTTCCCGGCAGTAGTCATGCTCGGTATGAAGTATTCACAAATCCTGAAGTATCTGATGGACAATGGCTGCGATGCCCTTTCCTGTTTCGACTGCACATATGGCAGCAAGCCACACCCACCCCTGAAAACTTTAAGTAGAGGCAGAGGCTTCACTGAAACTTTGCGCTACGCTACCGATGAGGACGAAGCTCCAATCAACATGTACATCCAGGTAGGTTGGGTTAATATGCAATACAGACAGTTTGCTGGTCTATTAGTTTCCAATTCCATCTCAGCTCAATACACCTATTATTGGCTGTTGTTTGAATCGAATTTGAACCCTTTATTTTCAGTTCTGTGAGACGATCAACGATCCGACGATAAGTTGCTGGGCTGGACCCATCATAGACACGCTCCTAGATTATGTTGGCCATGTGAAACTCTGCTCCCGGCTGATTGAGCACCTGGATAGCAACCATGACTGGGCAGGGATCAAAGTGAAAGCAAGTAAGTGAGCTTATGACAGCGATCTCCACTAATAACAGAGCTTGGAGTATTTCATTTACCATGATATAATCATTAGGGTCTGGGTTCACTTAGGGTCAATTACCTTGAGAAATTAGCATGTATCGCAAAGTTTCGTTGCAAATTAAGCATGGGTGTCAATGGGATATGTCTGCATAATGTCAGGTTGCTCATGAGTATTTATTTTCTAAGGTTATGCCCTTATTTTTGTACTGTTGCATACTTGTTACCTTGCCTATTCTCATGTGTCTTAACCAGATAAATATGTTGCTCTCCAATCGCACAGTCCCTTTAATAAGCAACTTCTTTGCACTTTCTTTCAGTGCCACCATATTCACTGATGAAGCTGTGTAGGCTGAAGATCCGTCAGCAGGTTGGAATCCCCAGACTGAGGCACATTGACACCCTGCCCCTCCCACCAATACTAATCAAGTTCCTTAACTATAAAAAGGGAGATTGACTGAATGTCTAAAATCTATTTTTCATTTGTCGATTCCATGATTCGTCTCCAATAAAAAAAAATGTATATTGTATAAGCCAAATGAGATGAAGAGGGAATGTATCTTTGCCCAGTTGCATGCTGTTTAATAGGCTTGATTTGATATTAGAATGGCAAGAATAACATTTTAATGAACCTATTGTACATTGTATGTATACATTTAATATTTTAGAGGTACACTCTTAGCATCTTTTTTCTATCTAGAACCTTAAAGGTTTCCCCGGCTGTCCCCATAGCAGAACCCTTTAAAGAACCCTTTTTGGTTGCAGGAAGAACCCTTTTGGTTCCATGTAGAACCCTTTCTACAGAGGGTTTTACCTGTAACCCAAAAGGGTTCTACCTGGAACCAAAAGAGATTATCCTATGGGGACATCCAAATAACCATTTTGGAAGCCTTTTTTCGAAGAGTGTAGAATCCTTGGGTTTGGTTAGCAACAGCCACACTGACTCTTATGGCCTACTAAATTCATGTTTACCCTGCGCAGTGAGATTTTTTTTACACTAACAGAAAGTGAAATTGCTTCGTAGATGTGACGGCATCGGAGAATAAAGCACAGCTTGGAACGCTTCTTGGGCAATCAGATCAAATTATCAATACGGAACCATCTGTTTTATAATTGAAGTGATATAGTTATTTGTATTGTGTAGTTTGGTTGGTTGCCATAGGTGGGTGGAGCTATTTCAGTGTTTTATTTAAACTTTAAAAAAATAAAAAATAGACTGAAGTAAAATTATTGATGGATACTGCAGATTGACAGATGTATTATGACTCATGCAATGCTAAATGCTATCACCAGTGCTTGCTTAAAGCATTAAAGCACAGCCATACAATGTCTAAAAACAAAAACAAACACTGTAAACAAAGTCTTAAAATTTTGTTTAAAAAGTAAATTATTTTATTTGATCTACTACAGTAGTTGAGGTCAGAGTTGACGTGCATCAGGCTGTATATATCTGGTGTTCAAACAATGTAATATGAAATTAAATTATAGTTTTGATGTTGATTGGGAACTTGTAGAAAATGTACAGTCTGTGTTTTGTATTTGGACAAAATAAAAAAAATAAACAAGGTTGAGTATCTGAAAATGAGTTTGTTTTATGTGTCTGTGTGTAACGGTTTTCTAGGTGTGAAGGAGAGTCGGACCAAAATGCAGCGTGTAGATTGCGATCCATGTTTTAATAAACAAACGTAACACAAATCTAAATACAAACACTACAAAAAAAAACAATAAATGTAACGAAAACCAAAACAGCCTATACTTGTGTACACTAACACAGACAGGAACAAGGACACTAAGGACAATCACCCAGGACAATCACCCAGGACAAACTCAAAGAATATGGCTGCCTAAATATGGTTCCCAATCAGAGACAACGATAAACACCTGCCTCTGATTGAGAACCCCTCCAGACAGCCATAGACTTTGCTAGATCACCCAACTAGCTACAAACCCAATATATACACACCACATACAAAAACCCATGCCACACCCTGGCCTGACCCAATACATGAAGATAAACACAAAATACTTCTACCAGGGCGTGACACTGTGTGTGCTTAGGACATAATGTAAAAGAGGGGCGGAACAAGAATAAGGGGAAGCCTTCAGACCAAGTTGACCTTTGACCAACTCAGGTAAACAACTTACATAGCATCATCTTGTACATCATATTGACCTTTTCTTTGAAGTAAACTTTCAAACATTATCCCTTATTATAATTCAGATGAAGTCTTAGAAATGCATAGCTCTACTAAACACTATTCGAAATTGTAAGGTTCGACGCTGGAGATGAGAAGCAAGTTCAGGGAGTGAACATTTACTGGAAAATGGACATCAAACCAAAACAAGAACAGTGTATGGACAGGGGGTACGAAATTACATAAAGACAATAATGCTGACATGGGGAACAGACAGATATAGAAGGGCAATCAATAAAGTAATGGTGTCCAGGTGAGTCCAATATTGCGCAGCTGCACGTAATGATGGTATCAGGTGTGCGTAATGAAGGGCAGCCTGGCACCCTCGAGTGCCAGAGGGGAGAGCAGGAGTGACAGAAATACCATCGTGAAGTATTTCAGGAATGTCTCGTGTCAGCTTGGGAGACACAAACAAGTTTGCTAACACTTCTTAAGTTACCTGTTATGTAATGCATTATAAATACATTATTGATATTTATGCATGTATAAAGGTGAGTTTGTTTTAAGGAACTATTAGTGCAATATAGGACTTGCTATGAACCTGTTTCGCAATAACTTGATCTGTTGAGCCAGTCCTTGCAATCAGTTTCATCTCGAATAATGGTTTTATTCTCCAGACTCCAAGCAGCAAACCAAGTGGCAGGGTGGCCAATAATATATCAAACAAGAACTGTGACTTTTAGCTTCATTTATGTTGCCTGTTCATTGTTACAGGTGGAGTTTCAGTTTTTAAGAACCGGGTTACACCTTGCCTGAATTGATTCTGGGAAATGCTTCTCTATGCAAGCTTCAAACATCCTACCCAATTAACAATAGTTGGTCCCACAATCACCACCTCTTTGCATATTAAGGCTACCCAGCAATGGGTTCCTTTACTGCTAGTATGCAAGGTTCATCTGGCACCAGTGTGTGCTTGGTTAGCACCCAGTTTCAAAACGCCTTGATCACACTGACAGCGTCTTTGCATTTTGGTACACCAGAAGTACATTAATTTCCAATGGAACGCTGAGTTTGCCTTGCAGCATTGCAATGCAGAGGCAGTTGAAGTGCGTTGTGTGGTGCATATATTGGATTTATCGAACATATGCATCAAACTGTATGCATAGAATGCTTGACAGAAATGGTAGCAGAAGGAGAATGTTGAACTTTTGTTGCACACATATCCAGATGATAATCCGTACCATTTTGCACAATGACACCGTCGGTGTGATTGAGGGGTAACACTTTTACTATGGTTGTTGAAACAGTGCCTGATCTCAACCTCATTATCTGTGGTTGTTGACCCCAGTTGACCCTCAAGGACAGGTTTTGCTATGGATGCTTCCCATCCATGTACTTTTGGGGGATTTTCAGGCTCATTGTCTGCTGTTCATTGGTTTACATCACGGCTAATTGGTTTGTAGGTAGCCAGTGGTGTAAAGTACTTCATTAAAAACACTTGAAAGTACTATTTAAGTAGTTTTACAGCATGCGTGTGTAACAGTATAACTTTAGACCGTCCCCTCTCCCATTCCCGGGCACGAACCAGGGACCCTCTGCACACATCAACAACAGTCACCCACGAAGCATCGTTGCCGATCGCTCCACAAAAGCCGCGGCCCTTGCAGAGCAAGGGGAACTAATACTTCAAGGTCTCAGAGCAAGTGACGTCACCGATTGAAACGCTATTTAGCGCACAACGCTAACTAAGCTAGCCGTTTCACATCCGTTACACGTGCTTGAGTTCTACGTACAAGCATAGATATTATTTCATCTAAACACATCAGCAAATGTTTGTATCTGGCACTCAGCGCACCATGCTTGATTGAGGAATGTCACATTATCAAATTACACTCATGCTTATAGAAGTGGCGGTCATTCATCAACACACCTTCTCATATTGTAACAATGTGAGGCACTCAGCATATCAGCATTGGGCCGGGACTTTTAGCAGGTGCCCATATCTTCCCGCATTTCGGCATGCACTATTTGGTTTTGGTATTTCATTAGGATCCCCATTAGCTGTTGCAAAAGCAGCAGCTACTCTTCCTGGGGGTCCACACAAAACATGAAACCTGACATAATACAGAACTTTAATAGACATGAACAGCTCAACGACAGAACGTCATAATTATTTTAAAGGCACACTTAGATTACATATCAATAAATGCACAAAAACTATCTAGGTCAAATAGGGGTGAGGCGTTGTGCCAAGAGGTGTTGTTTCATCTATTTTTTAAAAAATCAGGGTTTCTGTTTATTTGAGCAATATGAGATGGAAATAATGACTATATAATACTGTACACTTTCTTGAATTTGTTCTGGAATTGGGGACTGTGAAAAGACCCCGGTGGCATGTCTGGTGGGGTAAGCATGTGTGTCAGAGCTGTGTGTAAGTTAACTATGCAAACAACTGGCTCAAATTGGTCATACGTAGAAACATTTAAAATGGTATTCAGAGATACAGAGATACACCATGCCATATCATACACAACAGTTAAGGAACAATGGGAAAGTAATTTTGCTTTGAAAGTTGATAAACTTGTGAACTCACTTCTGAGAAAATGGCCTTTTCGAATCTTTTGGTACTATTACTGGGAGAGAGGAGAGGAGGCGATAGATTCATATGAGGAGTTCATGGCTCTGTTCAAATGCAACTTTGATCATAAACCGGAGGGCAGAGAGGGGGGTGAGCGCCGACTCCAATTAAGGCAGGGGGACCAGACGGCTGCCGAGTATGCGCTCACCTTCCAGACAGTGGCAGCATCCAGAGGATGGAACAAGCTGGCACTTCGTACACTATTCAGAAGAGGTCTGTGCGAGGAGGTCCAGACGGAACTGGCCTTGTTGAGACGACAATCTCTCCTTGGACTCACTCATTGCGATGGCCATCAGTCTGTACTCTCATTCCTTCCTTCCTTCCTTCCTTCCCTCCCTCCCTCCCTCCCTCCCTCCCTGCCCCATCTCTTTCAACCAAACCGTTTTTCAATTCCTCATCAATCAATGGAGCTTTAACAGTTCTAACAGTCAGTATCTTACCCAAGATGGCATAGCAGTCAGACGTCCTTTGTCCTCGTCAGAAACTAGCCAGAAGCTAGCCAGAAGCACAAACCACGGTTTGTTGTCATCAGCTATCCTTTAGCTCGAAAAGCTATCGGCAGTTTTGTACAACGCGACTTAGACCAGAACATACCAGATCTATTTTTCTCTCCATATCCCCAGATTTCAACCACAAGCTCTGGACATTTACACCTGGATCTTGCAGCTAGCTAGCTGCTATCCGTGTGACTATTGGCTTACATCGATCCCGGAGCAAACATCACTTATTCCAGTGCTTGCCAGCGGAAGAGTTCCATCAGCCACTCCTGGATTACAATCACCTATCTGGACCCGTTATACCTCCAACGCGGAGCCCCACCGGGCCTTCACGACTGGACTACCGACGTTATCTGCCCAAGGGAGTTATCCAACTGGCCCCTCCATCACAACATTACCTGAACGCCCATCTGCTACCCGCTAATCGTTAGCTGTCTTATTGGCTGCTATCTGAATAGGTCTATCGGACAATTTTTCTTGGGTCACTATAACTAT
This sequence comes from Oncorhynchus keta, assembly GCF_023373465.1. Taxonomy (NCBI): domain Eukaryota; kingdom Metazoa; phylum Chordata; class Actinopteri; order Salmoniformes; family Salmonidae; genus Oncorhynchus; species Oncorhynchus keta. The sequence goes on along the minus strand of NC_068439.1, from coordinate 57,123,753 downwards.
ATCTATATTGCCAATTGGATTGATCCCCTCTACCACACGGAACCCCACTAATCTACCGACAGAAACGCACGAGGTGGCTAAAAACAGACCTCCATCCTATGCTAGCTTGCTACCGATGGCCCGGCTAGCTGTCTGAATCGCCGTGACCCCAACCAACCTCATTACTCACAGGACCCTTATGACCACTCGACTAACCATGCCTTTCCTTAATGTCAATATGTCTTGTCCATTGCTGTTCTGGTTAGTGTTTATTGGTGTATTTCACTGTAGAGCCTCTAGCCCTGCTCACTATACCTTATCCAACCTTTCAGTTCCATCACCCACACATGTGATGACATCACCTGGTTTCAATGATGTTTCTAGAGACAATATCTCTCTCATCATCACTCAATACCTAGGTTTACCTCCACTGTATTCACATCCTATCATACCTTTGTCTGTACATTATACATTGAAGCTATTTTATCGCCCATAGAAACCTCCTTTTACTCTCTGTTCCAGACGGTCTAGATGACCAATTCTCATAGCTTTTAGTCGTACCCTTATCCTACTCATCCTCTGTTCCTCTGGTGATGTAGAGGTGAATCCAGGCCCCGCAGTGCCTAGCTCCACTCCTTTTCCCCAGGAGCTCTCTTTTGAAGACTTCTGTAACCGTAATAGCCTTGGTTTCATGTATGTTAACATTAGAAGCCTCCTCCCTAAGTTTGTTTTATTTACTGCTTTAGCACACTCTGCCAACCCAGATGTTCTAGCCGTGTCTGAATCCTGGCTTAGGAAAACAACACAAAATTCTGGAATCTTCATCCCTAACTACAACATTTTCAGACAAGATAGAACGGCCAAAGGGGGCGGTGTTGCAATCTACTGCAAAGGTAGCCTGCAGAGTTCTGTCCTACTATCCAGGTCTGTACCCAAACAATTTGAACTTCTACTTTTAAAAATCCACCTCCCTAATTACAAGTCTCTCACCGTTGCCGCCTGCTATAGACCACCCTCTGCCCCCAGCTGTGCTCTCAACACCACATGTGAACTGATTGCACCCCATCTATCTTCAGAGCTCGTGCTGCTAGGCGACCTAAACTGGAACATGCTTAACACCCCAGCCATCCTACAATCTAAGCTTGATGCCCTCAATCTCACACAAATTATCAATGAACCTACCAGGTACCACCCCAAAACCATAAACACGGGCACCCTCATAGATATCATCCTAACCAACTTGCCCTCGAAATACACTGTTTACAATGCTGTTTACTACAACCAAGATCTCAGCGATCACTGCCTCATTGCCTACATCCGTATTGGGTCAGCGGTCAAACGACCTCCACTCATCACTGTCAAACGCTTCCTGAAACACTTCAGCGAGCAGGCTTTTCTAATCGACCTGGCCAGGGTATCCTGGAAGGATATTGATCTCATCCCGTCAGTAGAGGATGCCTGTTTTTTAAATTTTTTTAAATGCCTTCCTGACCAACTTAAATAAGCATGCCCCTTTCAAGAAATTTAGAACCAGGAACAGATATAGCCCTTGGTTCTCTCCAGACCTGACTGCCCTTAACCAACACAAAAACATCCAATGGCGTTCTGCATTAGCATCGAACAGCCCCCGTGACATGCAACTTTTCAGGGAAGCGAGAAACCAATATACACAAGCATTTAGAAAAGCCAATGCTAGCTTTTTCAAGCAGAAATTTGCTTCCTGCAACACAAACTCAAAAAAGGTTTCTCAAATGATTGCCTCGCCTGGTTCACCAACTACTTCTCTGATAGAGTTCAGTGTGTCAAATCGGAGGGACTGTTTTCCGGGCCTCTGGCAGTCTCTATGGGGGTGCCACAGGATTCAATTCTTGGACCGACTCTCTTCTCTGTATACATCAATGATGTCGCTCTTGCTGCTGGTGAGTCTCTGATCCATCTCTACGCAGATGACACCATTCTGTATACTTCTGGACCTTCTTTGGGCACTGTGTTAACAACCCTCCTGGCGAGCTTCAATGCCATACAACTCTCCTTCCGTGGCCTCCAATTGCTCTTAAATACAAGTAAAACTAAATGCATGCTCTTCAACCGATCGCTGCCTGCACCTGCCCGCTTGTCCAACATCACTACTCTGGACGGTTCTGACTTAGAATATGTGGACAACTACAAATACCTAGGTGTCTGGTTAGACTCTCCTTCCAGTCTCAAACATCTCCAATCCAAAGTTAAATTTAGAATTGGCTTCCTATTTCGGAACAAAGCATCCTTTACTCATGCTGCCAAACATACCCTTGTAAAACTGACCATCCTACCCATCCTCAATGTAATTTACAAAATAGCCTCCAATACCCTACTCAATCAATTGGATGCAGTCTATCACAGTGCCATCCGTTTTGTCACCAAAGCCCCATATACTACCCACCACTGCGACCTGTACGCTCTCGTTGGATGGCCCTCGCTTAATATTTGTCGCCAAACCCACTGGCTCCAGGTCATCTACAAGACCCTGCTAGGTAAAGTCCCCCCTTATCTCAGTTCGCTGGTCACCATAGCAGCACCCACCTGTAGCATGCGCTCCGGCAGGTATATGTCTCTGGTCACCCCCAAAACCAATTCTTCCTTTGGCCGCCTCTCCTTCCAGTTCTCTGCTGCCAATGACTGGAACGAACTACAAAAAACTCTGAAACTGGAAACACTTATCTCCCTCACTAGCTTTAAGCACCAGCTGTCAGAGCAGCTCACAGATTACTGCACCTGTACATAGCCCATCTATAATTTAGCCCAAACAACTACCTCTTTACCTTCTGTATTTATATATTTTGCTCCTTTGCATCCCATTATTTCTATCTCTACTTTGCACATTCTTCCACTGCAAATCAACCATTCCAGTGTTTTACTTGCTATGTTGTATTTACTTCGCCACCATGGCCTTTTTTTGCCTTTACCTCCCTTATCTCATCTCACTTGCTCACATTGTATATAGAATTATTTTTCTACTGTATTATTGACTGTGTGTTCGTTTTACTCCATGTGTAACTCTGTATTGTTGTATGTGTCGAACTGCTTTGCTTTATCTTGGCCAGGTCGCAGTTGTAAATGAGAAGTTGTTCTCACCTTGCCTACCTGGTTAAATAAAGGTGAAATCAAATAAAAAATAAACTCAATAAAAATCTTGCTCAGCTAGCGTTTCACGTGGATTTCTGTCATACCTTGTCCCATAGACTCCTTACAGGGTAAGGAAACCAATGTAATTTTCACACTTATATTTCCACTTTGATACTGTAGGCAAAACCGGGCAACTGGTAGCCTACTGGCTAAGGATGTTGGGCTAGTAACCGAAAGGACACTGGTTCAAATCCCAGAGTTGACTAGATCTGTCAATGGGCACTTAACTCTAATTGCTTCTGGATTAGCCTGGATTTAGTGGCTGCTAAAAGAAAAAAAGTATATAATTTGTGTTTTCTGTCAACGCCAGGCTTTCTGCAACAGTATTTAACTTCTTGTTCTGCACCACAACAAACAATTAAGCAAGTACTTTACTAACCCATAACCATAGTACTGAGGTTAGTGCTAAACTAACCCCCAAGCTCTACACTCAACAGGGTATTAAAAGACTTACTGATGATACAACTGTAACTCTAGTGGCTGGTATTCTGGAATCCAGCCTGTGGGGTATCTGTGACCTTTCCCTCATACGAGAATACATGTAAAGTGTACAAGGTTCAGAATTAAACTAACACATGATGCAGATTGGCCTGCCAACACAATGGGAAGGTTACCTTGTCAATAAACGTGACCCTTTTTTGTTGTCGTCTAAAAATAAGGAACAGGCATCCGCAATGAATTTTAACACCTCTTTGCAGTGATTGTAACACAAGACAATACCAGACTACTCAACATAAGGAACAAGTCGCAACAACAAAACCGGACCCAGATTCAGCAGATGATTGACCTAGCACAGGAGGACTACAATCCAAAACACTGTACTTGGGACTACTCACACCAGTTGGTTTACATTGAACACAGACAATATCACTCAATTCTAATATGTATGAATTTGGATGAGTCACATTACCTGATGAAGATACTCACCACATTATTATTAGACAAGATGGGATGCTGGCCGTTTTGCTAGCTCCTCCTCAACCTTGCTATTTTTTGTGTGTAAGGATTTCACTGTACCATTTACACTCACTGTGTCCTGTGCACGTGACAAATAAACGTGTTTAATTTATTACGCCAAGACTTCCAACTATTTGTTCTGTTGTTCAGTACTATCCGTCCCTCTTCAAAAAAAAACTGGGCCAGCTCCCCCCCAGGAGCATTCTGAGCTATGAAGGAGGTGGATGAAAATTTGACCCTCCCCTCCGCCCTATCAGATGCCTCAAGAAATATCCCAGACTGCTCGATCAGAATCCCAGTTTCAGAAACCTCCACTGACAGAGAAGTGGAGAAGTCTTCGTAGGGGAGACTAACCAAAGAGGAAAACTTGGACACTTTTTTTTAGGAAAACAGTAAAAGTTTGGGAGAAAGGTAAGACATAGTTTTATGTAAAATTGTTATTTGACAACGTTGGTGCACTCTTATTTTTTTGTTAGCTATTGACATTTTTTCTACATGGACCCAATGGTAATGAGCATTTTAGAAATATTATTAGAAGTAGTACACTCCATTAGTTATTTCAGAAATCCTTTAATTATTAGAAGGGGAGCATATCCTCATTTCATTGTCCAATCCTAACATAATTCCAGCATTAGCCAACCTAAATACAACATTCAATTTTGTTCTTCTTCAAATCTATCGATTTGAATGACATGTAAGTCGCTCTGGATAAGAGCGTCTGCTAAATGACTTAAATGTAATGTAAATGTGTTCAAAGGGAGTTCGCCTTAATTGACAAGCCCACCTGTACATATGTTCCTTTACTTTGCTCTTGCAGTTTCTGCCTGCCAGCCAATGTTCAGAAGTGAGTACATTAATACATATGTACTTGAGAGCCTAAAACAGTCCTGTGCAATGGACCCATGGGATTTTGGTTTGCAGGTCTATTTATAAACTGTATCTACATTGCATGCAGGGCGATATTTGCGAATGGGCTAATGGGATACTGTAGCTGTCTTATGACTTGCAAAACACATCTTATATGGAGCAAATGATACGCCGCCCTTCAACTGGGCACTTGTAAGTATGTAGGGCAACTTATTTGGCAATAAGGTGTGTTGAAGACTATGCCTGATTGTTTGAATGAATTAATGAATGAACAGTACGTGACAAAACAATTTATAGAACAGAGTATTTATTTTCTATTTTTCTAAGTATTTTTCACTTCAAATGCTGAGTGTGCTTGTTCTAATTCCTTACTTGAGAAATAGTGGTGTCTAAAATGACTGACATCCTTGATAAAGATGAGCAATAATGACTGTATAAATACTTCAAATACTGAGCTACAGTATATTGTATGCTCAAAGAAATTGGGGAACTTATATTATTTTATTCACTTGCTCAGAGAAAGAGATTGTTAAACAAGTTGTATTTCTTCCCTAAAATGTAGGGTTCAAAATTATTCACACCCCTAAAGAGTCTTGTGAATAAGGTAGTAAAAGTTTGGCATCTGGTCCCATATTCCTAGCACGCAATGACCATATCAAGCTTCTGACTCTACTAACTTGTCGGATGCATTTGCAGTTCGTTTTAGTTGTTTCAGATTATTTTGTACCCAATAGAAATGAATGATAAATATTGTATTATATTATTCTGGAGTCACTTTTATTATAAATAAGAATAAAATTTGTTTCTAAACACTTTTACATTAATCTGAATGCTACCATGATTACGGACAATCCCAACTGAATCGTGAATAATGATGAGTGAGAAAGTTAGAGGGTCAAAGAGGTGGCAGGGTAGCCTAGTGTTTAGAGTGTTGGACTAGTAACCGGAAGGTTTCAAGTTCAAGCGGACAAGGTACAAATCTGTTGTTCTGCCCCTGAACAGGCAGTTAACCCACTGTTCTTAGGCTGTCATTGAAAATAAGAATTTGTTCTTAACTGACTTGCCTAGTGAAATAAAGGTAAAAAAAAAAAAATCATATCCCCAAGACATACTAACCTCCCCTGTTATTGGTAAGGATGAGAGTTTAGCATGTCCTTGACCCTTTGTAACTTTCTTACTCATTATTATTCATGATTCATTCAGGATTACATTAATGGAGAAGTGTTTATATACATATTATTTATAATGAAAGTGACTCCAGAATGATACAATAGATTATTTATCATTAATTTCTATTGGGCACAAATACTAAGCTTTTGAATCTTTAGAGGTGTCAATTTTTACCCCTACATTTTGAGAAACAATGTTTAACAAGTAATATCAATCTCTTTTTCTGAGCAATAGTAAAAGTGTAAAAACACATTTCCCATTTTATTGGGGAGCATACAATATTTGCAAAGAACTGTAAAGGTTTGAAAATGATGATTCTACAGTATATTCGGAAAGTATTCAGACCCTTTGCTATGAGACTCAAAATTGAGCCCAGGTGCATCTTGTTTCCATTGATCATCCTTGAGATGTTTCTACAACTTGATTGGAGTCCACCTGTGATAAAATAGATTGATTGGACATGATTTGGAAAGGCATAGACCTTTTCTTTATAAAGTTAACAGTTAACAGTGCATGTCAGAGCAAAAACCAAGCCATGAGGTCGAAGGAATTGTCCGTAGAGCTCCGAGACACGATCGTGTCGAGGCACAGATCTGGGAAAGGGTACCAAAAATGTTTTGCAGCATTGAAGGTCCCCAAGAACACAGTGGCCTCCATCATTCTTAAATGGGAGAAGTTTGGTACTACCAAGCCTCTTCCTAAAGCTGGCCACCCGGTCAGTCTCAGCAATCAGGGGAGAAGGGCCTTGGTTAGGGAGGTGACCAAGATACCGATGGTCACTCTGACAGAGCTCTAGAGTTAGTCTGTGGAGATGGGAGAACCTTCCAGAAGGACAACCATCTCTGTAGCACTCCACCAATCAGGTCTTTATGGTAGAGTGGCCAGATGGAAGCAATGCCTCAGTAAAAGGCACATGACCGCCCGCTTGGAGTTTTCCAAAAGGCACCTAAAATAACTCTCAGACCATAAGAAACAAGATTATCTGGTCTGACAAAACCAAGATTGAACTCTTTGGCCTGAATGCCAAGACAGTGCAGGAGTGGCTTCGGGAAAAGTCTCTGAACGCCTTTGAGTGACCCAGCCAGAGCCTTGAACCCGATTGAACATCTCTGGAGAGACCCTAAAATAGCTGTGCAGCGACACTCCCCAACCAAACTCCCCAAATACAGGTGTGCCAAGCTTGTAGCGCCATACCCACAAAGAATTGAGGCTTTAATCACTGCCAAAGGTGCTTCAACAAAGTACTGAGGAATGGGTCTGAATACTTATGTACATGTGATATCAGTTCTTTTTTTTATAAACATTTGCTAAAATGTCTTAACAGTTTTTGCATTGTCATTATATGGTATTGTGCTTCTTTTGCATGTTATTTTGGCATTAATACTTGTCACATATCAGTTTGCAAACAATGTAAAAATAAATAAATATATAATTGAGTTAATAAAGCCGCATACAAACAGACAGCTCCAAAATGCAGGTGTTTCAGCCTAGCTAGGTGCTTTCTGTGGTGGTGGGGCAGGCCAGCAGAAAACAGGAGCATTGCACCGTGATTGGCTCAGCATTGCACCGTGATTGGCTCAGTGTTCTGTCACTCATGGGGACACCGTCACCTGCCTTTAGTAAGGGTATACATCAATAATGTGAGCCCTTTGGGTGCTGCCATAGAGTTACATTAGTAGTGCCCTTCCAAGAAGGCTCAAGGTCATTGGCCACAGAAATGATGTCAATTCACGTTATATGTACAGCAGCTTTGATTGATCATGTCAACATCTTACTTTCACAATCCTAGCTAGCAGTCATCATCATGAATCAAGTCTACTGGCAAATCCTTTTTAATCCTTGTCATATGAAGAGAAATAATGAAGAGAAAATATAGTTAAAACGTATCAGTGCTCATCGGCCATTGGACATAAACATTACACAACAGTTTGGAGATTTCAAATTCAACAATGAGTGGTTTGTAAGGAATCGGTGACAGTGGCTAACTGCAAGCTTTGCAACTGGGAAGTCAGGAATAATACCTTTTGAACAGTCATTCAACTCGGAATTGTAAATCCGGCATCTTTCTCTTTGGTGACAAAATTTACCCATGAAGGACAGCCGTGACACTTTCCTGTTCAAGCACATCACAACATGAGTCCAAAAATGTCTTATGTTGCTTCATAAATTATGTAGGATGCCAGTGAGATATGTATACTGTAGCTAAGAAAGTAATACTAAGTGTATGTTGTGTAGTAAGCTGTTAGTAGCCCATGTGCCTCACCCTAATAAATAAATTGGTCCATTTTCACCAACACGGTATTGTAAACACATTGTTCGTGGCTGGTGTGTGCTTGTTTGCAAATGTTTTGTGTATTTATTTATTTATTTTTTCACCTTTATTTAACCAGGTAGGCTAGTTAAGAACAAGTTCGCATTTGCAACTGCGACCTGGCCAAGATAAAGCATAGCAGTGTGAACAGACAACACAGAGTTACACATGGAGTAAACAATTAACAAGTCAATAACACAGTAGGAAAAAAAGGGGGGGGAGTCAATATACATTGTGTGCAAAAGGCATGAGGAGGTAGGCGAATAATTACAATTTTGCAGATTAACACTGGAGTGGTAAATGATCAGATGGTCATGTACAGGTAGAGATATTGGTGTGCAGAAGAGCAGAAAAGTAAATAAATAAAAACAGTATGGGGATGAGGTAGGTAAAAATGGGTGGTCTATTTACCGATAGACTATGTACAGCTGCAGCGATCGGTTAGCTGCTCAGATAGCAGATGTTTGAAGTTGGTGAGGGAGATAAAAGTCTCCAACTTCAGCGATTTTTGCAATTCGTTCCAGTCACAGGCAGCAGTATAGCTTTGACAGTGCTAGTGATAGTAGTACACTGTAAGAACGGTCCATGTTCTGAATTCTGTCGCTGTACATTTCAAAAGTGCTGAACAAATAGTTATTGACTACGTCTCTTGTCGCTCGCTCATGAATGTCTTAATCAAAATTACGGATTGCCTCTTATCTGCTTGTCGTCCCCATATGCCATAGTTTGTACATCTCAATTGTCAGTAGAAACCATATTTGTTCAAGCAAGTCAGCCATGCCAGCTATGTTTCTTTAAAAGGCAATAAATGAGGCTGAATTAACTGTTTCGCTGCCAGACAAGACTCCGTTGAAGCCAGGTGTAGCAGTGGTAAGGTGTTGGGACTGCTTTATGTAGGCCTTAACAGTTTACGGGCAGTTTGTCAACGTTATAGTGCAATTAATGTATTGTTTAGTGTTTTTATTGTTTGCCCCACCAAGATTTAAATTCTAAAATTGCCACTGAACCCAGGACAAAATTATATATTGATATCCCTACCCTGTAAGCAGTATGGACAGGTTAGACAGCAGTCTATGCTTTAGTTTTATTTACCTGGCCAAGTTTTTTTGTAATATCCCTGATATTAGCATTTTCACACTTCCATGTCCAAGTCATCTTAAATTAACATAATTTAACTACGCAATTAAAACCAATATGTAATTTTGTAATTTGGGTAAAATAATATTTTTGCTTGGTGTGCTTAGGAATGGGTCTCGCAAGATCCAACTTGGTGGACATAATGCATAATACGTAACTGCATGCTCTCTTTTTCTCTCGAGATTTAACATGGCAGTTGCCAGCATGGCCATGCCTGGCTCCACAGCGGGCCCCACGCTGGGTTTTGATGACTACAGTCTCTACAGCAACCTGTCAGATGATGAGCTGATGCAGCTGGCTATCGAACGCAGCCTCAGTGAGACCCATGATGCCACTGCACCGGGTGAAGCCAGCAACACCACCACAGCTCTAGGAAGAAGAACAGGCCAGTATAGGGCAAATCCACCCCCAACCAGACTGATCCCACCAAATCCACCAAGGCAGGAATCAAGCCATAGGCCGCCTACTGCCAAACCAACTGACGCGTATGTACCAGCTGAAAAGATCCCTCATTGTTTTTCATGAACCACATTATCCACTGGGTCATTGGGACAGCCTTTACATTAAGATGTAGGCTACAGATGCTATACACATTTCTTGACACAATTACATGTTATTTGCAGAATTATGCACGACTGACTGTTTTCTTAAATTAATGACTTGGTTAACGTGACTAAACTATCTACCTGCTAATACTGCTAGCCGGCAAACCAAGAGGCCCCGAGTATGGGTTGTTGACATACGACACCTCGATAACATGCTGTACTCATTGCTTCCCGTAGGGCCACGTGCAAAACACCTGTCCTATCATATCTCATGGCACTGTGTTCTTACTCAACGGGAATTTTAGGAATAGATCCAAGTAGCAGTCTGAAGTTCATATGCCACCATGGAGGGAAATAGCAACTAATGAAAACAAGTCTTGGTGTAGAGTTGGACGTACTGTTGCAGGCTCTAATACGGTAGCTATGTCACGTTACAGTATTGGCAGGACAATTTTTGGATGATGTGTGTAAATTGGTGTTCTAGCATCTAGGGAAATTGTTAAAAAATGTATAATAATTGTGCCCACCAACTGTACATGTTGGATATTAACATACTATGCATATGTTTAAAGTCTACCCCTTAGAAAAGCATTCAGAGAAACACTTGAAGGGAGATATGAACTAAAATTGTGATAGTGGACAGGTATTTTAGAAGTAATAAGAGCAATGAGAATTGATTAAGGAATCAAACAATTCACTTTTCAAGAAACACGCATTATCTATTGAGTTTACGATCCCTCCATATTAGTTTAGTTAATTTTAAAGTACACATTTGCAGCAGTCAGCTGTATTACTGAGTATTCACCCCTCTTGGATTTTTGCACATTTTTGCACATTTTGTTACAAAGTAGGTTGAAATGGATATAATTGTAATTTCTTTTTGGGTCATTGATCTACCCAATACTCTAATATCAAATCATTTTTATATACACTGAACAAAAACATGAACACAACATGTCGAAACAGTCCTGAAATGTAAAACAAACATTACAACAGGAAACAATCACCTATAACTCAAAAGTGAAACCAGGCTACCTAAGTATGGTTCTCAATCAGGGACAACGATTGACAGCTGCCTCTGATTGAGAACCATACCAGGCCAAACATAGAAATCCCAAAACATCGAAAAAGGAACATAGACAACCCACCCAACTCACGCCCTGACCATACTAAAACAAAGACAAAACAGAACTAAGGTCAGAACGTGACAGATTGGCCATGTACAGGTACAGTGATCGGTAAGTTGCTCTGACAGCTGATGCTTAAAGTTACAGAGGGAGATATGACTCCAGCTTCAGTGATTTTTGCAATTCATTCCAGTCATTGACAGAAGAGAACTGGAAGGAAAGGCAGAGAAGGATGGGTATGACCAGTGAAATATACCTGCTGGAGCGGGTGCTATGGGTGGGTGTTGCTATGGTGACCACTGAGCTGAGACAAGGTGGGGCTTTACCTAGCAAAGACTTATAGATGACCTGGAGCCAATGGATTTGAAGACGAATATGTAGTGAGGGCCAGCCAACGAACGCATACAGGTTGCAGTGTTGGGTAGTATATGGGACTTTGGTGACAAAATGGATGGCGCTGTGATAGACTACATCCAGTTTGCTATGTGTTGGATGCTGGAGGCTATTTTGTAAATGACATCGTCGAAGTCAGGGATCGGTAGGATAGTCAGTTTTACAAGTGTATGTTTGGCAGAATGAGTGAAGGAGGCTTTGTTGAGAAATAGGAAGCCGATTCTAGATTTAATTTTGGATTGGAGATGCTTAATGTGAGTCTGGAAAGAGAGTTTGCAGTCTAACCAGACACCTAGGTATTTGTAGTTGTCCACATATTCTAAGTCAGAACCGTCGAGAGTAGTGATGCTAGTCGGGCGGGAGGGTGCAGAAAGCAATCGGTTGAAGAGTATATGCACTTAGTTGTACTTGCATTTAAGAGCTGTTGGAGATCACGGAAGGAGTGTTGTATGGCAATTGAAGCTCGTTTGGAGGTTTGTTAGCACAGTGTCCAAAGAAGGGCCAGATATATACAGAATGGTGTCGTCTGTGTAGAGGTGGATCAGAGAATCACCAGCAGCAAGAGCGACATCATTGATATATACAGAGAAAAGAGTCGGCCCGAGAATTGAACCCTGTGGCACCCACATAGAGACTGCCAGAGGTCCGGACAACAGGCCCTCCGATTTGTCACACTGAACTCTATCTGAGAAGTAGTTGGTGAACCAGGCGAGGCAGTCAATTGAGAAGCCAAGGCTATTGAGTCATAAGAATGTGGTAATTGACAGAGTCAAAAGCCTTGGCCAGGTCGATGAATACAGCTGCACAGTACTGTCTCTTATCAATGCCGGTTATGATATCGTTTAGGAACTTGAGCGTGGCTGAGGTGCACCCATGACCAGCTCAGAAACCAGATTGCATAGTGAAGAAGGTATGGTGGGATACAAAATGGGAATGTATGGGAATTAATGGGAATATATGGGAATTAATATTAGTACCATTTAAATGTAGATGTTTTTTGCATTGGATATATTTACCATATCATATGGAGACAGAAACATAAGCATTTTATCTTGTCATAAGTAGACATAATTGCAAATGATTACATCCTTCCAATAGAAATTTTAAAAACTATTTCGTTACGAATTGAACTTTAATTTAATGAGTTGACTCTTCACATGGGAGGGTTTCACTGAACAAGAAAATATACGTAATATTATATCAGGCTCAAAAAGCCTAAAATTTGCCTGGGTGGCCACCAATTTTTTAACCCTTGTATTGGTCAGCCTGTTGCGTGCGTGTTCCCAAACAAGGACCAGTTGCGCTCTGAAGAGACTGATGTTGGTGGGATTTGGAGAATGATGGAGGCAACAGGGGAAAGAGCCTCAGATCCACAAAGCCCCTTCCACCAGGTAGCTGAGGAGATATGCGAGCATGACTGCCATATTGCATCTTCATCCGAAAGCTCTTGCTTGGAAGTGTACTTCGCCAGACTGCCAAGAACCTTGCCCTCTTCCAGGCCGAGGTGGCGAGACACAGTAGGGATGAAACCATAGGCCTTGATGTGAGGGTAGGACGCCTCAACCGTAGACCAAGCAGCCTTCATGTTCACAGCATTATCTGTCACCAGTGCAAATACCTTCTGTGGTCCAAGGTCATTGATGATTGCCTTCAGCTCATCTGCAATATAGAGATTGGTGTGTCTGTTTTCCCTTGTGTCTGGGCTCTTGTAGAATACTGGTTGAGGGGTGGAGATGATGTAGTTAATTATTCCTTGCCCACGAACATTTGACCACCCATCAGAGATGATTGCAATACAGTCTGCTTCCTCTATGATTTGCTTGACCTTCACTTGAACTCTGTTGAACTCTGCATCCAGCAAATTAGTAGATAAAGTATGTCTGGTTTGAGGGGTGTATGCTGGGCGACGAACATTTACAAATCTCTTCCAATACACATTGCCTGTGAGCATCAGAGGTGAAACAGTTGCAAACACAGCTCGAGCAAGACATTTATCAGCATTTCTCTGACTTCATTCCTCCATTGAGTCAAAAAACATATGATTCCAGGAGGACTATGAGCTGTTGCTATCGATAAGGTGTCTGATTCATCATTTTCACCTCGAATAGAAGTAGAGGGACTTTTGTCAGAGGTTGCTTGTTGTGAGCGCTGAGGGAACTTTATGCACTTGGCCAGATGATTCTGCATCTTTGTTGCATTCTTCACATATGATTTGGCACAGTATATGCAAATGCACACAGCTTTTCCTTCTACATTAGCGAAATGTCTCCACACATCAGATAGTGCCCGTGGCATTTTACTGTAAAGATAAGAAAATAATGAGTAAAAAAAGTTACCAGTTTAAATAATTTCTAACTTGGCTCTTCTAAAGGCAACAAATGTCCAACTTTAGGGGGTCTCTAAATATACCGAATTTGACAGAGACCCGTGCTGACAGCAAGATGCATCAATCTCACATCATACTCTTTTTGGCCAAATGGCATCAGATACATGGGCTGCATATACTAAGAGAGAGGCGCTGTTTCACTCGCTCAGATGCTTTCAGCCACTTTGCAAATTGAAGGAAAATTAAGAAACATGATATGATAGTTTTGTATTTATTTTTATTGTTCACATTTTGGGGGAGCATGGCTTGCCTTGGCATCCATCAATACACATCTCTGTAGTAGGCCATATGACCATCGCTGAAGGTCATTTACACTTATGGTGTTTGGAAAGAGACATCTGTTTACATTCATCAAATGGAGCATGCACAGTTGGATGCTGGAATTATTTTGATGCTGCAGGTATCCTACTTTTTTAAGTGATTTGTTTAACAATCAGATGAAAACATCATGACTGGTTGTGTTCATGCCACAAATGTAATACATTTTTACCCTTACATTACGTCTTTGCGATAAGGCCCCTTATAGAGGCTCCCTCGGATTTCATGGTATCATTCACACTCTGGACGCATTTCTACATTCTGTGGTTAAAAGGCTAAGGCTGTGTGATCAAACCACCAGTTCCTCCCCTGGAGGCCTACTTTACGAACACATATTTTTTCCATAGCTGCTGCTTACCCTCCCTCTCCCTTTAGTACTTCTCAATCGTGAATTATAATTCTTCACGCTCTTCACATGCCTGCTAACCATTTGATCTCAATCAGTTTCATGGGAACATGAATTAATATTTTCTTGAATTATGTAGTGTTGCATCGTGAGTGAATTTTAGAGCAGGCCTGGTGGCATGCGCTGAGAGAGAAATGAGAACATTCCAACTATCATCCTAAATGTGATAAGACATTTGGTGGTGCTTTTGTGTTAACAGTAATGTTATACTATGCTATTAAAGTTGGTTATGTTATGCAGAACACAAATGAATCATTATGTGATCATGACATTGATTTAGCTTTGATGTAACTTCATTAAAAGAGCACCCTGCAGGCTCTGATATGTTAGTGATGGGAAGGAAGACAAGGAAAAGAATACCCCCAAAAATGTAGTAAAAAAACATCTCATTGCAAAAAAATGTATACTTGAAATATTTGGAATAATAAAGAATACAAAAAAATAATAATAATTTAAAAAAATTATATATATATATATATATATATATATATATATATATATATATATATATATAGTTTAGTTCCCCATATGTGTGAAGTGGGTTCAAAATAATAACGATGATGATGATAATAATAATTAATAACAAATGGCACTATTTTTTGTTGTATTATTTAAACAACAACACTATTTTCACATACTTTATATAGACACTATGGTGCTGGAGATAATGAACATAAGTTTGAAAAGTAGTGGAATTCCCCTTTAAATTAACCAATACATTTACAATTGTTAAAGGAATTAAATCGCTCTGTTTTAATACCCAATTAAAATGAAACACTCTGTCAATTCATAAGGATTTGTAATTCCCTTATTCTATAATGATAGACAGAGCCCAGTCTTAAAATCAGACAGCAGAGTTTATTCTCAAAAGTACTGAGTACATACACATTTTACCACAGGTTATAAACTGAAAATGACGTCAGCGTTTTCTAAATTTTCCATCTCTTCTTGACACTGGTAGAAAGGCTCTATAGCTCTCAAGCCTTCCCTCCTCGTCTAGAGCCAAGGTCAGCCAGTGTAGATAAGCATTCTAGTCAGTCTGGAGATATAGTTCATTCATTTATACCAAGGAACAGACCGTCATTGTTCTAAACTCTTGACCACATTCACACACACATTATTTTCAGTACTGGGATCAAGAAAAAAAACTCATACATATACAGAATAGTATTCTGATTAGTACATATACAGTAACATAATAGTATTCGGATTAGTACATATACAGTAACACACTAGTATTCTGATTAATCAGTTCTGATTGAAATGTATACATAATTAGTCATCATTGATAAAAAATTCCCTTAACAACAATGTATTAAATTGAGATTTTGTGTAACTGGCCTACACATAATAACCCATTATGTCAATGTAGGATTATGGTTTTAGAAATGTTTACTAATTAATAAAAAATGAAAAGCTGAAATGTTTTGAACCAATAAGTATTCAACCATTTCGTTATGGCAAGTAAAAATAAGTTGTAAAAAAAATGTGATTAACAAGACACATACTAAGTCGCATGGACTCGGTGCTTAACAAGTAATACATTGCATGGACTCACTCTGTGTGCAATAATAGTGTTTAACATTGTTTTGTTATGACAACCTCATCTCTGTTCCCAACATATACAATTACAGTATCTGTAAAGTCCCTCAGTCGAGCACTGAATTTCAAACACAGATTCAACCACTAAGACCAATGGAGCTTTTCCAATGCCTCACAAAGGGCACCTATTGGTAGACGGGTATAAAAAAAGACATTGAAAATCTCTTTTAGCATGGTGAAGTTATTCATTACAATTTGCATGGTGTATCAATACACTCAGTTACTGCAAAGATACAAGCGTCTTTCCTAACTCAGTTGCCAGAGAGGATGTAAACCAGGGATTGGCGACTTTAAAACATTTACAGAGTTTAAATGGCCGTGATAGGAGAAAACTACAATGTTGTTGATCCATCCTCAGTTAATACACAATGCTAACTTAAATGATAGAGTGAAAAGAAGGACGCTTCTATAGAATAAAAAATATTCCAAAACGTGCAAAACTGTTTGCAATAAGGCCCTAAAGTTAAACTGCAAAAAATGTGGCAAAGAAAGGAATTTTATGTCCTGAATACAAACCGCTTATTTTGGCAAATCCAAAACAACACATCACTGAGTACCACTCTTCAAATTTTAAAGCATTGTGGTGGCCGCATCATGTACCATGGGTATGCTTGTCATCAGCAAGGACTAGGGAGTTGTTTCGGATAAAAATAAACTTAATAGAGCTCAGGCAAAATCTTAGAGGGAAAACCTGCGTGTGTCTGCTTTCCAACAGACACTGGGAGACAAATTAAACTTTCAGCAGGACAATAACCTAAACCACAAGGCCAAATATACACTGGAGTTGCTTACCCAGACAACATTGAATGTTCCTGAGTTGCCTAGTTACAGTTTCGACTTAAATTGGTTTGACAATCTATCGGAAGAGTTAAAAATGGATGTCAAGCACAAGAGGTTGGTGGCACCTTAATTGGGAATGGGCTCGTGGTAATGACTGGAGCGGAATCAGTAGAATGATATCAAATACATCAAACACATGGTTTCCAAGTGTTTGATGGCATTCCATTTACTCCATTCCAACCATTATTATGAGCTGTTCTCCCCTCAGCATCCTCCACTGCTGTCTAGCAATGATCAACAACCAACTTGACAGAGCTTGAGTTTTTAAAATAATAATGTGAAAATATTTTACAATCCAGGTGTGCAAAGCTCTTAGACTCTTACCAAGAAAAATGCACAGCTTTAATCGCTGCCAAATCGCATGTTTTGACTCAGGGGTGTGAATACTTATGTAAATTAGATTTCAGCATTTCATTTTTTTATTAAATAAAACATCTTTTCACTTTATCATTATGGGGTATTGTGTAGATGGGTAAAAAAGTGAATCTATTTTGAATTCAGACTGTAACACAACAAAATGTGGCATAAGTCAAGGGGTATGAATACTTTCTGAAGGCATTGTATGTGGACTAGGTGAAAAAGGGTAAGTGGATGATGGTGGGTATGTTTGCCTATTAGAGAAGAGGACACTATTGTGAAAGCCATCCTGAACGGTGATGTGACTACGTTACGAGCTATGGCTAAAGACACCGGGAATAACATACTGCGGCCTGACAAGTATGGATGGATCCCGCTGCACGAGGCTGCATATTATGGCCAAGACCAGTGTGTCAGGGTTCTTCTTGGGGGTAAGTGCAATTCAAAACTCCATAGATGTACATAGTGATGCAAAGTCATTCATTGGATTATTGTTGTCCTTTATGGTTTAACAATGGATATTTTCTGGGCTCACGCCAATTTTTTATTTATTTTTAACATTTGAATGCAATAGTAGTCCATACCCAATAGAACACCCATTTTAACCTTAAAAACGCCAACATGTTTTTTTGCTCAAAAGCACTAATGTGGTCCATTTTATTTTACCCCAAATTGGTATTCATTGCAAAAAAACACTGTCTGTCAAGCATTAACACTTTTCATTCATTAACCTTTTGTAATACATGTAAATAGATATATATTTTCAGGGTATATACATTTACAACTGTGCCAAATGTTGTGCATTTACCACAAAGTTCACTATTGAGCCCATATTTTCAGCTTAGCCATGCACCATTAATAATACTGAACTAGCAACCTTTCTGTTACTGGCCCAATGCTCCAACCACTACGCAACGTGCCACCCCTCACTAGTATACAAAATAAATATAATTTTTCATTCCTCCATATTAACACAGAACTCATGATACGTATATTATATTTTTTTGTCTGTAAGTAGTTGGTTGACAAAGTAAAAAAACATTCAAAAGGATTAAAAAAAGTCTTTCGAAATGATGTTATTCTAAATTTACCCCTGTGGGCGCTTTTATGGTTAACATTTCATTACAAAGTATTTCACAGTTTTCCATGTAAATGCCAGCTAAATAGCTGACTTTAAAAAAACTGTATAAAATAAAGAAAAAACCTAGTCTCATGTTTGTCTCCTGTGTTCTTCTTTCCACTTTTCAAGCTCAACCTGGAATGATTAACAAATGTGACCTGAAAGGCCAGACTGCTCTTATCTTGGCGGTGGGCAGGGAAAGGGTGGCCTGTGTAGAGGCGCTTCTGGAGAAAGGGGCAGACCCAGAACTCGCCACAAAGGAGAGAGAGACCCCCCTCTACAAAGGTAACACATTTGCCTTAGAGACCTACTAAGACCTATATCTTCCAACCTGTTTGTCATTATCCTTTTGTTCTAAACGTAGTAAGTCATAGACTACTTGACTGATAGTAAAATAACTTGTTGGGCAGCAACAATGTGAGAAAACCTTGGCTGAAAAACTTGCCTTTGGGTTGGCTGGGCTGTAGATTTGAAAGAAAATCACTGGTATAAGAAACATGGTGGTGGAATATCCCTCCAGACCATGCCTACAGCGATTGAATGTTTTACATTTGTGGGGAGTACTAGTGAACAAGTGCACACTTCCGGAGAAAGGAGAGGTGATTGGAAGACCAATACAACTACACCCAAAATCTGCCATTACATATTCGCTCTCCCAGTACCTGCAAGCTGTACCCTGGGAATAACCTCAAACCCTTGTTTAGGAAACACTGCCTACCATGACTAACAAAGGCTGGGAAATCTTCCATTTCTCCCCTGTCTGTCAATCTTTGACCGTATTCCACAGCTTGTGAAAAGGAGAATGCTGAGATTGTGGCCATGCTTCTGAATCACGGTGCTGTGGTGAACAAACACTGCATCCAGGGCTGGACGGCTCTCCAGGAGGCTGTGAGCCGCAACAGTGTGGAGATATGTGAGATGTTGCTCAAGGCCGGGGCTAAGCTCAGCCCAACCAACATGTACGGTATCACGCCCCTGTTTACTGCAGCCCAGAGTGGATGCGTGGAAACACTTCGATTTCTCATTAAACACGGTACGATTTTCCCCTCGAAAAGCGGGTGAATTCTGTAGGCCAAATGACATTACACCGAATTGAGACAGTCCACACACCACATAGAGCTGTTATGGAGCTCTAACCATGGATCTTTGGTTGACGTTTCTTACTGTATGTCACACTGAATATATGTTGTAGGTGCTGATATCAACAGCGAGGCCAGCGATGGGGCCACAGCTCTGTATGAGGCGGCTAAGAATGGCCATGAAGACATTGTGAAGCTTCTTCTTTCTCAGAATGCTGATGCCAACAAAGCGGGCAAGAAAGGACTTCTGCCACTACATATCGCTGCCCAACGAGGAACTGATGGGTAGGCGCAATTAGCTTCAATAACCTTGAAATATGGGAAGACATCCCCGCACAGTACACTTAAAGAGATAGTTTGCCCGAATTACAAAATTACATTTTGGTTTACCCTTTACCCTGTGAGCAGTCTGTGGACGAGGTATGACAGCAATCCATGTTTTGTTTACCTGGCCACTGTTTCCAAGTGCTGTGGCACATATCCAAGGCAATGCTACCGATATTAGCATTTTTCGCACTTCAAGTCCAAATCAGCTGAATGAAGTTACTTACAGATTATTTTTGATGCTGTATGTCTCATTATATGAGAGGCACAGTGCCTTCAGAAAGTATTCATACCCTTTGTCTTATTCCACATTTTGTGTGTTAAAGCCTGAATTCAAAATGGATTAAATATTTTTTTTTCTCTCACCCATCTACACGCAAAACCCCATGACAACAAAGCGAAACCATGTTTTAAGAATTTGTCAAATGTATTGAAAATTAAACACAGAAATATCTCATTTACATAACTATTCACACCTCTGAGTCAATACTATGTAGAAAAACCTTTGGCAGAGATTACAGCTTTGAGTCATCTTGGGTACGTGGGTATCAGTTTTGTACATCTGGATTTGGGGATTTCCCCCCTTGCAGATTTTTTCAAATTCTGTTAAATTACATGGGGAGAGGAGGTGAACAGTGTAATGTAGTGAACATTATGCCATAATCCAGTCTGTGTATTTGTACTGTGGGATTCCAGTTCCATGTTTTTACAGTAGCCAAACAGTGATATGCCATGTGAGCCATGTGTTGTCAGTACTTGCGAGCAAAGTTAAACTAAAGTATACGAATGCTCAGACCTCAGTTCTTACAAACATAAGCAATCTAAACAGCGATCGTTACCATTGGCGACGAGTGAAACGCGCAAGAGAAGAATGCAATATACAAGACAAACTACGTACCTATGTGAGTAAACACAGACAGCAACAACAGCCTAGCTAGCATCATATTCAGCTAACATCGTACATTACGGTACAACACCACGATAGCTAGAGCACAACTCAATCGGCTCGAGGTGGAAAAAATGGATCAACAGATTCAAGAATTTTCTAGTTGCATTAGACATTGCAGATAACACACAGAAAATGGCATTACTGTTACACTATGCAGGGTCGGATGTGTACGGTATACTTTCTTATTTTTTAAATATTTATTTCACCTTTATTTAACCAGGTAGGCTAGTTGAGAACAAGTTCTCATTTGCAACTGCGACCTGGCCAAGATAAAGCATAGCAGTGTGAACAGACAACACAGAGTTACACATGGAGTAAACAATTAACAAGTCAATAACACAGTAGAAAAAAAAGGGGGAGTCTATATACAATGTGTGCAAAGGCATGAGGAGGTAGGCGAATAATAAAAATTTTGCAGATTAACACTGGAGTGATAAATGATCAGATGGTCATGTACAGGTAGAGATATTGGTGTGCAAAAGAGCAGAAAAGTAAATAAATAAAAACAGTATGGGGATGAGGTAGGTGAAAATGGGTGGGCTATTTACCAATAGACTATGTACAGCTGCAGCGATCGGTTAGCTGCTCAGATAGCTGATGTTTGAAGTTGGTGAGGGAGATAAAAGTCTCCAACTTCAGCGATTTTTGCAATTCGTTCCAGTCACAGGCAGCAGAGAACTGGAACAAAAATGAGGTGTTGGCTTTAGGGATGATCAGTGAGATACACCTGCTGGAGCGCGTGCTACGGATGGGTGTTGCCATCGTGACCAGTGAACTGAGATAAGGCGGAGCTTTACCTAGCATGGACTTGTAGATGACCTGGAGCCAGTGGGTCTGGCGACGAATATGTAGCGAGGGCCAGCCGACTAGAGCATACAAGTCGCAGTGGTGGGTGGTATAAGGTGCTTTAGTGACAAAACGGATGGTACTGTGATAAACTGCATCCAGTTTGCTGAGTAGAGTGTTGGAAGCCATTTTGTAGATGACATCGTCGAAGTCGAGGATCGGTAGGATAGTCAGTTTTACTAGGGTAAGCTTGGCCATGAGTGAAGTGAAGGAGGCTTTGTTGCGGAATAGAAAGCCGACTCTTGATTTGATTTTCGATTGGAGATGTTTGATATGAGTCTGGAAGGAGAGTTTGCAGTCTAGCCAGACACCTAGGTACTTATAGATGTCCACATATTCAAAGTCGGAACCATTCAGGGTGGTGATGCTAGTCGGGCATGCAGGTGCAGGCAGCGATCGGTTGAAAAGCATGCATTTGGTTTTACTGCAAGAGCAGATGATGACTATGTTACAGCTGTAGCCAAGCTCAATGCAAATTTCTGTCTAAAAGTCAACACAGAAAATGGAACCTACGTTTTCAGACAAGCAAGACAAAATGAAAACGAAACCTTGGATGCTTACCACACACGATTGAAGCAATTAGCATCCACTGGATGGGGCTAAAATATGTTTCAATGGCTCTCCAACAACTACTTGATACAGGCAGCGCACAAGAGATGTCAGATAAACAAGCTGCAGGCATGGAGAATGCTCATTCAAAATCACAAAAATAACTTTCAGTGTGCACTGTGCAAAATAAAAAATATAACAAAAGCCAGGGCTACAAAAATGAAAGCGACAAAAGTCAAAACAGAATACGCAATAACTGTGGAGAAAAATTCCCACAACGAAGGAGGACAAACAAATTGCCCTGCAAGTGGGAAAAAACGGAAATGTGGAAAGTTGAATCAAAAAATGCTGTAGATCACAAAACACCAAGTCCACTCCTCCAGTTGCTGAAAAACGAACCCAACAGCGTCCGAAACACGAAATGCATAAAGTGCAGTCACAAGACGACAAAAAGACACAAAAACAAGACACCTCACCAAGCTCTGATGATGATTATGTGTATGTTGTGTGTACACTACAGAAACCATCCCAACCACACATCCAAGTTACCATTTTGAACACAACTGTGGATGTTATTTTTGATTCAGGTGCAAGCGTTAACATTGATGTCACATGTGACAAGTTAAAGCCCAGCTGTGAATTAAAACAGGCTAAAACAAACATCTTTGCTTATGGCTCCGAACCACTTCCACTGAGAGGAAAATTCACAGTACCAGTCTGCTCCAAGACTAAGATGGTGGATACCACTTTCTATGCAGTCAAAGGTGACTCTGGCTCACTACTTCGCTGTCAGACAGCAACAGACCTTGGACTTCTGAAAATAATAAACTTTCGGACCACTCCAAGTGAACCAGCTGATGGTTAATTCATAAGCCAGTTTACAAACGAATACAATGACCTCTTCCAAGGCATTGGAAAACTCAAAGACTTTCATGTGAAGCTGCACATTGATGACACAGTTCAAACAGCAGTACAACCACACAGGAGGATTCCTTTCCACGTGAAATAAAAAGTTCAACAGGAGCTTGACACACTACAAAGCCAAGACACCATTGAAAAAAATCAGCGGGCCAACGCCATGGGTATCACAGACCAAAACCCAAGACCCCTGGTAAAAGCCTGATCCTCAAAATGTCCCGGAAGTTTGCAGTCTACTTTGTATGATACAATACTGCTCACGGTTCATCCCAGACTTTGCAACAACCACACAGCCTCTTTGTGAGCTCACAAGAAAAGATCACACCTGGTGCAGCACACGACGACATCCTACTTTGACCCAGCCAAGAGGTCGACACTGTTAGTTGACTACGGCCAAGATGATTTCGGTGCCATACTAAGTCAGCACAACCCTACAAGTGACAAAGACGTCCAGATCATCGCATATGCCAGCGGAGCGCTTTCAGAGATTGAATAGCGCTACTCACAAACCGAGAGAGAAGCTCTGGCGATCATCTGGGCATGTGAACCCTTTCACTTGTATCTCTACGGAGCTCACTTCACGGTCCTCACAGACCATAAACGAGTAGAGCTTATCTTCAACAACCCAAAAGCCACACCCCCAGCGTGACTTGAGCGATGGAGACTGAGACTACAACCCTACAGCTACACTGTGAAGTACAAAGCCAGTAAAAATAACCCCGCCGAATACATGTCAAGACATCCCATCGCAGGGGAAACAGCACAAAGAACCTTTTGCATGGCAGACAAATATGTGAACTTTATCATTGACAACACAGTTCCCAAAGCTGATTCTAACAGAGGTGCAAGAAGAAACAAAGACTCAGCTCTACAGAAGGTGATGTGCCTATTGTCCACAAGAACTTGGCAAGATTCACTACATGACACACAAGATGTTGATTTCCAAACATTAAAAGCACTCTTTCGCATGAGACATGAACTAACAATCAATGCACAAGAAAACATCCTTTCTGAGAGGAACACGGCTCGTTCTTCCAGCCTTTCTCCATAACAAAGCAATCAACCTAGCTCACACAGGACATCTAGGTATTGTGAAAACAAAACAGCTACTGAGAGAGAATGTTTGGTTTCCAGGCATGGATGACATGGTAGAAAAAGCAATTCAGCACTGCATTCAATGTCAAGCTGCCACTGCAGGAAATCATATGGAACCACTGTCTATGTCGAAACATTGACAAAGTACCTGAGATTGTAAAAATGGACAATGGACCTCCCTTCAATGGACAGTCCTTCACAGATTTCAGCCACTACCTTGGATTTAAACACAGAAAGATAACACCTTACTGACTGAGAGCTAATGCTGAAGCAGAACGCCTAATGAGAACACTCAAGAAGTCTGTCACAGTCACAAACTCTGAAGGAAAGCCTTGGAAACAAAATCACAACAGTTTTCTGAGAAACTACAGCGCAACCTCTCACGGAACTAATCAACAAGAAAGAAAACTTTGCACTACACTTCCCACAATGCCTCACTTCGCACCAAACATCAAGCTACGTGACATGCAAAGCAACATATGAAAGAGACTGCTGACTACAAGAACCGAGCACAAACCTCGACAAACCTCAAACCAGGAGACATGGTACTCTGCTGTCAGCATGTCAAAGGAAAACTCACGACTCCCTAAAATCCTAAACCTTACAAAGTCATGAGAATCAAAGGATCGATGATAACGGTGGCACGCTCTGGATGTCTGGAAACCAGAAACTCATCCTTCTTCAAAACGCTCCCACCGTCTCAATGATGAAGACCACTGTGCTCTTGGAAACTTTCAACACTAGACATTTTTTTATACTCTTCCCCAGATATATGCCTCATCACAATAAAATCTTGGAGATCTACGGACAGTTCCTTGGACTGTCAACTGTGGGATTTTATGTGTGTTTCTTTCTAAATCATATACAAACAATTGAATTGACCACAGGTGGACTCCTATCAAGTTGTGAAATCTCAAGCGTGATCAGAGGAAATTGGATGACCCTGAGCTCAATTTGGAGTGTCATAGCAAAGTGTGTGAATATTTAAGTAAATTAGATATTTCTGTACTTTATTTTCAATACATTTGCAACATTTCTAAAAACGTGTTTTCACTTTGTCATTATGGAGTATTGTGTGTAGCTGGGTGAGAGAAAAAAAAACGATTTAATCCATTTTGAATTCAGGATGTAACGGAATAAGTCAAGGGGTATGAATGCTTTCTGAAGGCACTGTATGTTTATTCTCAATTTCCATTTTACAAATAGCCTACACCAGGGATAGCCAAATTATTATAATTATGTTGCGTACCCCTGGCCTACATATTATTATCATTATTATTATTATATATATTATCATACATTGTTGTATTGTTTCCAGAAAAACCCTGCTGACCTATGACTTCTACAATTATGACAAGTCAGTTAAGTATGTCTGACTGGAGTTACCAATGAAGTTGTGGTAGATAAGCGCTCCTTTAATCCTTTAACATGTGACATTAACCCAAGCTTTGCTCAGTAGAATATTTATTTATTAGTTATTAAAATGTTTCTTGGTCCTCTGTAATATTGTTGTATATTAATATTTTCATGTTTTCTGTAACCATTGCTTTGTTTATGGAGGTTTACTTTGTGTTAGCTTTTTAATGTGTTTTTCTTGTCATTAATGTCAGTAAATGTAATCATTCACACTCAATCCATTGAGTGGCATGATGTCCATGATGTTCATCCCTTGTGGTCAATGTGTGTGGTATGACAACACAATGATCTAAGTTTTTAGCGTTATAGCAAGCTGTCAGTTTACAGTATCAGAGGAGGCCTGCTCACACAAAGTGAGTTGGATGTTGGAAAACAGCTCCAAAGCTGATAAATCGATTCACCATCTGGTCCCAAAAATGTTTTGGGCCATGAATGGCTACCTCAACATGCAATCTTTCATAGGGGTCAAAGGTCATACATATATGCATTTTGGGGTATATCGAGCCAAATTGGACAGCATTGGGATGTGCTCTATTATCACAGGGTAACCCGATGATAACTACACCAAACAAGATCAGTCCCAGCAGCCTATTTTCAACATGGCCACCACCATAACTGAATAAATAATTGGTGTAATAAGATCATAATGAGTGCACCAAACTTTACATGAAGCTAGGAAAAGCCTAAACATTGATGGCTTGCTATTGTACACATTTTCCAATATGGCCACCAAACGGCTCCATTGATTTTAATTGGATTGGTCTAACATTGACACAACTCTTTTAGTAATACTGTCGGTAGAATGTGCCCAATAATAATTATTCCTTCATTAATTATTCCTTTAACATTCCTTTATCAGCCTGTGAACATTCTATTGCATAGACTCACTACAACAAGATATATAAAGGTTTTGGAAAACATAGAAAGCACATTTCTTGGAGAGGATATCACATATAAATCTAATCAGGGGCTTGTAGGGAACAATTTACTATCAAACCTTTGCCTCACTAAAGTGGACAAATTGTTCCACTGACACATGGATTATAACTTCCAAACCAGCAAGATGGAAAGACGTTACATTCCATATATTTAGCAAAAGATAATGTTTTAAAAGTGCAAACAACTTCAGTTTGTTCCTATGCAAGATGCCATCTTGTCTATAGAAATATAATGAATCATTCTACATTATGTGAGCTTGCCACAGATAACCATTCTGATTGTTTACTGATGACGCAATTCAAGTTCAGGAGGATACGTTCAGGTAACCTCGGTCCAACGCTGTGATTTCAAAAATGCATGAAAATGCAAAATGTTTGTTGAATGCATTAAATTAATATAAATATATAATATATAAATGAACAAAAATATAAACTCAACATACAACAATTTCAAAGATTTTACTGAGTTACAGTTCATATGAGGAAATCAGGCAATTGAAATAACTAAATTAGGCCCTAATCTGTAGATTTCACATAACTGGAAATACAGATATGCATATGTTGGTCACAGATACCTTAAAAAATGGGCCTCACAATCTCGTCACGGTATATCTGTGTATTCAAATTGTCATTAATAAAATGCAATCATGTTCGTTATCCGTAGCTTATGCCTGCCCATACCATAAGGCCGGTTGGTCGTACTGCGAAATTCTCTAAAATGAGATTGGAGCCTGGTTATGGTAGAGAAATTAACATTAAATGATCTGGCAACAGCTCTGGTGGACAGTCCTGCAGTCAGCATGCTAGTTGTACACTTCCTCAAAACTTGAGACATCTGTGGCATTGTGTTGTGTGACAAAACAGCACATTTTAGTGTGGCCTTTTATTGTCCTTTTATTGTATACAAGGGTCATCTGTATAATGATCATGATGTTTAATCAGCTTCTTGATATGCCACACCTGTCATTTGGATGGATTATCTTGGCAAAGGAGAAATGCTCACTAACAGGGATGTAAATAAATTTGTGCACAACATTTTATAGAAATAAGCTTTTGTGCGTATGGAACATTTATGGGATCTTTTATTTCAGCTCGTGAAACATATGACCAACACTTTACATATATTTTTGTTCAGTGTAATTAGGACAACTCTAGATTTCTCTGTCGTCTTCTTCTTATTGTATTTCTTCCACCTGCTCTAGAGTTTCAACAATTTAAGCTATTAAATAGTCCAGACTGCCCCAACTTAGATTGCTTGAGAAAATATTTTTGACAGCATTTATACTTTTTGAACTACAACCATATTTAAATAAGCTCCCAATGCATTTCAATGTCAAAGGTCACTAAACTCTATCACCATTTATCAACTCCAACTCAACGTTAAAGGGATACTTCGGGAATTTCGCAATGAGGCCCTTTATCTACTTCCCTAGAGTCAGAAGAACTCGTGGACACCATTTTAATGTCTCTGATTGCAGTTTGAAGGAAGTTGCTAACTGGAGCTAGCGTAATTGTAAACTAGAGTTGGCACAAAGACTATGGGTATCTGTGTCAGAGTCTATGTGATGTGGGTAAGTCGGAGTCAGGAGCAGGACACAGAGATGAGTAATAATAGTGACTTTACTCAAATATAATCTTCCAACAAGGAGAACAAAAATCCAGAAACACATAATGGGAACCAGGTGTGTACAATACAGACAAAACAAATGGAAAAAGAAATGTAGATTGGCGGAGGCTAGAAAGCTGGTGACGTCGACCGCTGAATGCCGCCCGAACAAAGAGAGGCACCAACTTCGGCGGAAGTCGTGACAATCTGCTAGCATGCTAGAACTATAACCATTTTAAATGTACATAGCTATTTCAGTCTGTTTTCAGCCTGTTTTGGTAGGATGGAGTTTTGGCATGCCTGGTGACATCTCCAAGTGCTAAATTAGTTAATAAAATAGTTTCAAATCTCTATGCCAATTACAGCTACTTTTCAGTTTCCCCATCCGCACACAGACCACTCCCAAGACAGAACAAGCAAAATTCTTGATTGAGAAATTGCTATTTGCTAAGAAGCTATTTTTGTTTATTTTTTACCATTTTAAGGTACCTAAAGTGATAGCTCACCCAAATCATCTATAAGTGACTTTGTTAAGCATTGTAATACATTTTTCCATACTTTCAGATGATTTGTACATGATGCACGAAAATATTGTAATATCGGTCCCATGATTTCAATGTGGGTTTTTGCCACAAATGCGAATACATTTCATACCTTGTCCATAGACTGCTTACAAGATAAGGAAACTAATATGTAATTTTGTAAACTTGAACTATCCCTTTAAAGCAGCAATGTGTAACTTTTTGGGCGACCTGACAAAATCCACATAGAAATGTGAGTTATAGATCTGTCATTCTCATTGAAAGCAAGTCTATGAAGCAGTAGATCTGTTCTGTGTGTGCTATTGCTATGCCTCCCCTTATCAAGTACATTTTTTGTACACCAGCTTCACAGCTGAATGTAACGGAGTTCTTCGTTTGTCGAAAGAGAGTCGGACCGAAATGCAGCGTGATGGTTACTCATGACTTTAATAGAAAAAAAGTGACACATGAAATAACGATACAAAATAACAAACGGAACGTGAAACCTAATTACAGCTGGTGAAACTACACAGAGACAGGAACAATCACCCACGAAATACAAAGCGAAACCAGGCTACCTAAATACAGTTCCCAATCAGAGACAACGAGAATCACCTGACTCTGATTGAGAACCGCCTCAGGCAGCCAACACCCCTACTCAGCCGCATTCCCAATAATACAAAAACCCCAATACGAAATACAACAACATAAACCCATGTCACACCCTGGCCAGACCAAATAATTAAAGAAAACACAAAATACTAAGACCAAGGTGTGACACTGAAAATACAATATTTTTGGTTACGGAAAGATTAACTATACTATACTTGCTTTTTTGTCACATGAACTGAAATTATGCAACTTATTCAAATTTTAGCAAAAAATAAATGTTTGCGTAATTTTGCGTAATAATTTCTGCAATCATTAATTGTTGCCTATATAACGCTAGTGCTTAAATAATCATTAAATATCTTCTTGTGGACTAAAAGTC
The DNA here is from genome assembly GCF_023373465.1 of Oncorhynchus keta. NCBI lineage: Eukaryota > Metazoa > Chordata > Actinopteri > Salmoniformes > Salmonidae > Oncorhynchus > Oncorhynchus keta. Next base: position 57,093,841 of record NC_068439.1, on the reverse strand, counting down.
AGATTCACTCCAAATGTGGTCTTTGGACATCACAATAGTCCCTAAAGAGTTTCAGAACATAAAATTGATATGCTACAATACGCTAAAAACACCCTTATTGTCATGAACACTAGGACCAAATTAAACATTTTGAATGTATGCCCATGGTACATTTCTTAACTTAGTTTGAGGAAATCTAAGGGATTGGTAAAAAGATGACTGAGTTATTGACAAATCAAAAATCAGATTTTAGGTGTACATTTAAACCCCTGTAAAATGGCTCCACAGTGGCTTTTCAACTTGAAACGTGTCATCGCTATCATGGACATCCCTAAGATTTTTTGATGTCTCAAAAAACAAAAAATTATTAACAACTCATTTGCATATGTACCATAATTGCTGGACTATTAAGCGCACCTGAATATAAACCGCACCCACTGAATCATTAAAAAATATGTATTTTGTACATAAATAAACCGCACGTCTATAAGCCGCAGGTGCCTACCGGTACATTGAAAAAATGAACTTTACACAGCCTTTAAACGAAACACGGCTTGTAACAAAAATTAAACAGTGGCCTACCAAGAAAGTCATTGGTCACTATCTTCCTCCTCCTGTGCACTGAAACCACTGAAGCCATCTCCTTAGGTGTCGGAGTTTAATAGCCTCAGAATTGCTTCATCCGATGTTGGATCGTTTCCATTGTCACTCTCCTCACTTTCATCCGGAGGCAAATACCCCGCTGAGCTCATGCTGCCCCTTCAACACGCAGCAGTCCAGCCTTTCGAAAACCCGTTGATGATAGTGGATTTTTTGACAATGCTCCACGCTGTCAGGACCCACTGGCAGACTTGACCATAAGTTGCTCTTCGCATGCGGCCCGTTTTAGTGAAGGATTTCTCCCCACTTGTCATCCAAGCCTCCCATTGAACAAGGAGCGCCACCTTAAATGCACGATTTACACTGATGCCGAGTGGCTGCAAATACTTTGGGCCATCTGCTTTTCTTCCCTCTGAAAGCTTTTGTTGTCTTTTTGCACTGAGTCAGTTCCTCACGCTGTTTTCCAACGTCTTATCATCGACTCATTAAGGCCAAGCTCCCGTGCAGCAGCTCTATTTCCTTTTCCAACAGCCAGATCGATCGCCTTCAACTTGAAAGCTGCATCATATGCATTTTCTCTGTGTCTTTGCCATGATGAGGGTGACAAAATTACTACCATAATCAGAATGATGGGAAGTTTGAGCGTGCGCGATTTACGTCACATTACGTGACTGTGCTCAGTTTTTTGGCGGCATGAATCTTGTGAAAGCGGGAAAAATCCATAAATTAGCCATGTCATTGTATAAACCGTGGGTTTAAAGCGTGGGAATAAAGTAGCGGCTTATAGTCCGGAAATCACGGTAACACTAATGCTGAAAATCATCTGCAATCATCTTTCCTCATGAACCATACTTCAGATTCACTCCAGATTTTGTGTTTAGACTCATTACATCAGTCTTTAATGGTTTTGAGAAAAAATAGTTGCTATATTCTAATATGGGAGTATTGTACCTATAGATTCAGTGAAGTAGCCTCTAATGAATTTGAGAAATATAACCAACCTACAGCACGAGACTAAACTTAACTTGCGTCATCCTTGTGGCATTGCGAGATAAACATGGTAATGCTTTCACTGATTCCACATAAAGGAAGATAGTTTCTACATGATAGAGTGCTTGCTTTGTTATTCAACTGATCTTTTGACCTTTCTGTGATCCAGTGAACCCTGTTCATTGCTGCTTGCAACCACATGTTATATATTTTTTAAATAATGATTGTGCTCTCCCCCTTGCCTCTATCCTTTACACTACCCTACCCCCTAGTTTATATTTCCGACTCTACCGACTTGCCTCTCACTTGCACATTCCTCCAGGAGTCCGCACATCAACTGGAAGAAACAGAAGTTAGAAAGGGATTCCCCACGAATTTATAATGCTACAGTAATCATTCAGTTCATAGAGCACACAATTCCGGTTGGAGGATACCCACAATCAGAAGGGTAAAAACCAGGGATGGAATTCTCCATCTGGGAATACTCCAACTGGGATTTCTGAAAAACGTGGATGTTTTGGGGGAATTTTGCAACCCTACCCCTTGATCCTCAACTCTGGGCACCCTCTAATTTCCCCTGTGTGGTTTTCTATTTCAGTATCGTGTCATTGCTGATCAAAGCCACCAGCAAGTCCAGAGTGAATCGCAGTGGCATCAGTCCCCTCCATCTTGCCGCCGAGTGCAACAGGGATGAAGTCCTGGAGGTCCTAATCGAGGCCGGCTACGATGTCAATGCCATGCTGTCAGAGGACCGCTCCAAGATGTACGAGGATCATCGCAGCACAATTCTATACTTTGCCGTTGCCAACGGCAATGTGGAAGCAACCACCATGCTTCTAGAAGCCGGTGCCAACCCCAACCTAGACACCTTCAACACGCTACTGGTGGCCGTGAGGCAGGGTAGTATCGAATTGGTCACTTTGCTGGTGGAGCATGGGGCCAACGTTAACGCCTACGTCCTGACTCACCCCACCTCATTCCCGGCCACTGTCATGTTCAGTATGAAGTACCTGTCCATGCTGAAGTATTTGATGGACAATGGCTGTGATGCCCACTCCTGTTTTAGCTGCACTTACGGCAGTGGTCCACATCCACCCATTCAAGAGACATCTGAGAGGGATGACTTGCGCTACAATAACGATACACGCAGGAATACTGGGAAAGCTGTTCAGGTAAACAAAATGTACATGGGAGTTAAATAGGTTGGTATAGTTATTATACGACATAGTAGTACTAATTATACCACAGCCAGGTATAACAGCTATAAGTACTATGTAACAATGTTTACCTACACTGTAATCTCCTATGTAACTGTCATGCTGTCATGTTAGCACAGGTATTTGGAACATTTTCTTGTGGGGACTTAAAAATACAATATACCATAGCCTACCATCGCTTTTTGTCTTTCCATCAATAGTTCTGTGAGATAATCTCAACTCAGGCAATAAACCGCTGGGCAGGACCCATCATAGACGTACTCCTGGATTATGTTGGCCATGTGAAACTCTGCTCCAGACTTACTGAACACCTAGATAGCTTTGGGGGCTGGGAAGCCATCAAGGAGAAAGCAAGTGAGTGTCCCCAGACTTGCAAACAAGCACAGACACACATACCCATACTGTACACACACACACACACACACACACACACACACACACACACACACACACACACACACACACACACACACACACACACACACACACACACACACACACACACACACACACACACACACACACACACACATACAGACACAGACACTCTTAGAAAAGTGCTGTCTCGAACCTTTAAGGATTCTTCGGCTGTAGGAGAACCCTTAGAATAACAATTTTTGGTTCCAGGTAGAATCCTTTTGGGTTCCATGTAGAACCCTTTCTACAGCGTGTTTTACATGGAATTTAAAAGGGTTATACAGTTGAAGTCGGAAGATTACATACACTTAGGTTGGAGTCATTAAAACTATTTTTTCAATCACTCCACTAATTTCTTGTTAACAAATTATAGTTTTGGCAGGTCGGTTAGGACATCTACTTTGTGCATGACAAAAGTAATTTTTCCAACAATTGTTTACAGACAGACTATTCCACTTATAATTCACTGTATCACAATTCCAGTAGGTCAGAAGTTTACATATGCTAAGTTGACTGTGCCTTTAAACAGCTTGGAAAATTACAGAAAATGATGTCATGGCTTTAGAAGCTACCGATAGGCTAATTGACATAATTTGAGTGAATTGGAGGTGTACAATTTTAAAGGCAAGGCTACCAAATACTAATTGAGTGAATGTAAACTTTGACCCACTGGGAATGTGAAGAAAGAAATAAAAGCTGAAATAAATCACTTTCTACTATTATTCTGACATTTCACATTCTTAAAATAAGTGGTGATCCTAACTGACCTAAGACAGGGAATTTTTACTAGGATTAAATGTCAGGAATTGTGAAAAACTGAGTTTAAATGTGTTTGGCTAAGGTGTATGTAAACTTCCGACTTCAAATGTATCTGGAACCAGAAATGTTTCTACATGGAACCAAAAAGGGTTATTCTAAGGGTTCTCCTACAGCCAAAGAACCCTTAAGGGTTCCCCTACAGCCAAATAACCCTTTTTTCTTAGTCTATTACACAACAGAAGGTAGAATTTTGGTGTAGCGGTATGCGTGGTATGCGTGGTTGATAACCAGGGTTCAATACCAGCCTGTTACAGTGGTGCCGTGACCTGGATCCCAGAGCTCATGTCTAGCAGCTGCTGGGGTTACTTCTGTGATGAGGGGGATGTCATGCACGCGTGCACACCCAGCCACACACACCAATGCCCAAACAGGCACTTATTTTGAGTGACTTGTGCACATCTTATATGTATACTGTTTATATAATGTACAAGCGTCACATATTACCGTATCTGTTGCCATTGTCTTACAGCGCCCCCGCGTCCACTGATGCAGCTGTGTAGGCTGAAGATCCGGCAGCAGGTTGGACTCCACAGACTGAGGTGCATCAACAAACTGCCCCTCCCACCACGAGTAATCAAGTACCTTAACCACGAAGAGCGCAAACAAGAAGAGTTTTGTGCATTCTAGAGAGTGACATCATAGTCAAAACAAGAGATGACACAGGGAATGCCGCACAAAATTGATTGACATAATCAGTGTTTATGGTGTGAATATTTTTACTGATATTTGAGCAGTAATGTAGAGTACAGTTACATTTCACAATTAAACTTTAAGATCAGACTTTAATTTAATAAGCTCACCCGACAGGTAGACTTACCAAAGTTGGTAGCATTTTATTTGACTGTTGTAGACATTACTTTTATTTTAATTACTAGGTATTCACAAGTACATGGTAAAATGGTAATTATAGTAATATCATATTAATTACTTGTTTGTTTCAGTGAGACCAACTGAAGCAACATTTTTAAACAAATATTGAAATGGGTTTGTGTCAAGTTTAGAAAATGTACATGTTTAAGTGTACAGTAATTTTGGGGCGTTATAGGACCCTGTAAGGCAAGCTTTTATGAATTTGTGATATTTTTTCAACCTTAGTTGAGACTTCATAATATTGTTATTCAGAATAGTCTATTCAATTTCTCAATGAAATATAAAAATGAAATAAATACACAAATGGATTTTTGTGTATTTTCTGCCTATTTGATTGCACAGTATTTTTGGGGAAATATGGTCCTTCTGTAGCTCAGTTGGTAGAGCATGGCGCTTGTAACACCAGGGTAGTGGGTTCGATCCCCGGGACCACCCATACGTAGAATGTATGCACACATGACTGTAAGTCGCTTTGGATAAAAGCGTCTGCTAAATGGCATATATTATTATATTAATATTTTACTCTTTTAGGCTACCTTATATGTACAGCTGAAGTCAGAAGTATACATACACCTTAGCCAAATACATTTAAACTCAGTTTTTCACAATTACGGAAATTTAATCCTAATTAACATTCCCTGTCTTAGGTCAGTTAGGATCACCACTTTATTTTAAGAATGTGAAATGTCAGAATAATAGTAGAGAGAATTATTTATTTCTGCTTTTATTTCTTTCATCACATTCCCAGTGGGTCAGAAGTTTACATACACCCAAGTAGTATATGGTAGTGTTGCCTTTAAATTGTTTAACTTGGGTCAAACCTTTCGGGTAGCCTTCCACAAGCTTCCCACAATAAGTTGGGTGAATTTTGGCCCATTCCTCCTGACAGAGCTGGTGTAACTGGGTCAGGTTTGTAGGCCTCCTTGCTCACACACGCTTTTTCAGTTCTGCCCACACATTTTCTATGGGATTGAGGTCAGGGCTTTGTGATTGCCACTCCAATACCTTGACTTTGTTGTCCTTAAGCCATTTTGCCACAACTTTGGAAGTATGCTTGGGGTCAATGTCTTTTTGGAAGACTGACTGATGTCTTGAGATGTTGCTTCAATATATCCACATAAATTTCTCTCCTCGTGATTAAATCTATATTTTGAAGTGCACCAGTCCCTCCTGCAGCAAAGCACCCCCACAACATGATCCTGCCACCCCCGTGCTTCATGGTTGGGATGGTGCTTTTTGGCTCGCAAACCTCCCCCTTTTTCCTCCAAACATAACGACGGTCATTATGGTCATGGCCAAAACGTTCTATTTTGTTTCATCAGACCAGAGGACATTTCTCAAAAAAGTACGATCTTTGTCCCCACGTGCAGTTGCAAACCGTAGTCTGTCATTTTTATGGAGGTTTTTGAGCAATGGCTTCTTCCCTGCTGAGCAGCCTTTCAGGTTATGTCTATATAGGACTCGTTTTACTGTGGATATAGATACTTTTGTACCCGTTTCCTCCAGCATCTTCACAAGGTTCTTTGCTGTTGTTCTGGGATTGATTTGCACTTTTCGCACCAAAGTCTCTATCTCTAGGAGACGCGTCTCCTATCTAAGCGGTATGACGGTTGCATGGTCCCATGGTGTTTATACTTGCGTACTATTGTTTGTACAGATGAACGTGGTACCTTCAGGCATTTGGAAATTTCTCCCAAGGATGAACCAGACTTGTGGAGGTCTACAATTTTTTTTTCTGAGATCTTGGCTGATTTATTCAGATTTTCCCATGATGTCAAGCAAAAATGCACTGAGTTTGAAGGAAGGCCTTGAAGTACATCCACAGGTACACCTCCAATTGACTCAAATGATGTCAATTAGCCAATCAGAAGCTTCTAAAGCCATGACATCCTTTTATGGAATTTTCCAAGCTGTTTTAAGACACAGTCAACTTAGTGTATGTAAACTTCTGACCCACTGGAATTGTGATACAGTGAATTATAAGTGAATTACTTGTGTCATGCACAAAATAGATGTTCTAACTGACTTGCCAAAACTATAGTTTGTTAACAAGAAATATGTGGAGTGGTTGAAAAACAATACTTTATGACTCCAACCTAAGTGTATGTAAAATTCAGACTTCAACGGTTTCAGTATATACGTTGTGTTTTTGTAAATATGACATTTTTACAGTTGAACTTATGCCAAATATAGGAGTTGAACATTAAGGTTTACAGCATTTTCTGAGAGTAAATTTCACAGGAGAGATTGAGAATATGAGAACAAAGCACTATATTTAATTTGATATGTGTAAATAGATTCCAATTTGTGTATTTGCAGTATTCTGTATGACATCTGAGGTACGGGTCACCTTTTTCTAATATTTGGGTATATTTCTTTAGAAGGTGACCTCCATGTACTTGTATTTCCGATCATGGAAACAATTCAATCTTGTGTCTGTGGAAAAAATAAACATCATTTGAATATCAATTTCTATGGGTTGATCATTAGTCATCAAATAATCCATTAGTCCAGTAATTAACCATTTAGAAAATGATTGTATTCATTGGGATATGCAATAATTACATGTTTGCGTTTCCAGTTTTAAGGTCTAGCATTCCTGAATAAATAATACTTGTTGATTAGAATGTGTGTGTGTGCATGCTTGCACTTCACTTCAGACAAACTCCTCATGACGGAGCCAAATGACTTCACAGCGATTGCTCTATGGATAAAGTTGTGTTTATACCTTCATCCCTCTTGCCCTCTAGCGTTGGACAGAACTACTTCTGTAGATCACAGGAGGTTGGTGGAACCTTAATTAGGGAGGACGGGCTCGTGGTAATGGCTGGAGAGGAATTGGTGGAATGGTATCAAAGACACTACAAGAACAAAAGTATATGGACACCTGGTCGTTGAATATCTCATTCCAAAATCATGGGCATTAATATGGAGTTGGTCCCCCCTTTGCTGCTATAACAACCTCCACTCTTCTGGGAGGCTTTCCACCAGATGTTAAGATATTGCTGCAGGGACAGCTACAAGCATTAGTGAGGTCAGGCACTGATGATGTGCAATTAGGCCTGACTCGCAGTCAGTGTTCCAATTCATCCCAAAGGTGTTCAATAGGGTTGAGGTCAGGGCTCTGCAGCCAGTCAAGTTCTTCCACACGGATCTCGACAAGCCATTTCTGTATGGACCTCGCTTTGTGCATGGGATCATTTTCATGCTGAAACAGAAAAGAGCCTTCCCCAAACTTTTGCCACAAAGTTGCAAGCACAGAATGGTCTAGAATGTTATTGTATGCTGTAGCGTTAAGATTCCCCTTCAATGAAACTAAGGGGCCTAGCCTTAACCATGAAAAACAGCCCCAGACCATTAATCCTCCTCCACCAAACTTTACAGTTAGCACTATGCCTTGGGGGAGGTAGCGTTCTCCTGACATCCGCCAAACCCAGATTCGTCCGTCAGACTGCCAGATGGAGAATCATGATTTTCACTTTAGAGAACACGTTTCCTCTGCTCCAGAGTCCAATGGCGACGAGCTTTACACCACTCCAGCTGACGCTTGGCATTGCACATGGTGATCTTAGGTTTGTGTGCGGCTGCTTGGTCATGGAAACCCATTTCATTACGCTCCCAAATAACAGTTATTGTGCTGACCTTGCTCCCAGAGTCCGTTTGGAACCCGGTAGCGAGTGTTGCAACCCGAGGACAGACGATTTTTACACGCTTCAGTACTCGGCGGTCATGTTCTGTCAGCTTGTGTGGCCTACCACTCGCGGCTGAGCCGTTATTGCTCCTAGACGTTTCCACTTCACAATAACAGTTGTGAATAAGCGTTCAAAGTTCATACCAAGTTGCCATACTTTAAGCTCATGCTATACTCTGGCTGGTATGGTCGAAATTCATCCTTTTGGCGTGACGATCGTAATTTCCACGTTGAAATTCTATGCTAATTTCGTTAGGTTCTTATCTTAGCCCTTTCAACATAGGGACCGTCGTCCTCTCGTCCTCTCGTCCCTTGGATTGGCTGTAGCACATTGGCTGTAGTACAATTCAAACAGTGTAGTTATTCCCTCCACAAGGCAATCAAACAGGAAAAACATCTGTACTGAGGCCAAGTGGAGTCGCAATTCAACGGCTCAGAAACGCAACGTGTGTGACAGGGTCTACAGACAATCACGGACTACAAAGGGAAAATCTGCCACGTCACGGACACTGACCTCTTGCTTCCGGATAAGCTAAACACCTTTTTCGCCCTCTTTGAGGATAACACAGTGCCATCGACGCAGCCAGCTACCAAGAACTGTGGGCTCTCATTCTCCGTGGCCGATGTGAGTAAGACATTTAAGTGTGTTAACCCTTGCAAGGCTGCCAGCCCAGACGGCATCCCTAGCTGCGTCCTCAGAGCATGCACAGACCAGCTGGCTGGAGTGTTTACGGACATATTCAATCTCTCCCTATCCCAGTCTGCTGTTCCGACATGCTTCAAGATGTCCACCATTGTTCCTATACTCAAGAACTCAAAGTTAACTGAACTAAATGACTATCGCCCCGTAGCACTCACTTCTGTCGTCATGAAGAGCTTTGATAGACTAGTCAAGGATCATATCACCTCTACCTTACATGACACCCTAGAACCACTTCAATTTTCTTACCGCCACAATAGATCCACAGACGATGCAATCGCCATCGCACTGCACACTGCCCTATCCTATTTGAACAAGAGGAATACCTATGTATGAATGCTGTTCATTGACTATAGCTCAGCATTCAACACCAGGCCCTGGGTCTGAACCTCACCCTGTGCAACTGGGTCCTGGACTTCCTGATGGGCCGCCATACTACAACAGAAGTAGGCCTGATTACCAACGATGACGAGACAGTCTACAGGGAGGAGGTGAGGACCCTGAAAGTGTGGTGCCAGGAAAATAACCTCTCACTCAACATCAACAAAAAAAGGAGCTGATCGTGGACATCAGGAAACAGCAGAGGGATCACCCCCCTATCTACATCGACAGGACTGCAGAGGAGAAGGTGGAAAGCTTCAAGTTCATTCGGCGTACACATCACTGACAAACTGAAATGGTACACCCACACAGACAGGGTGGTGAAGAAGGCGCCTCTTCTACCTCAGGATGTTGAGAAAATGTGGCTTGGCACCTAAAACCCTCAAACTTTTCCAGATGCACAATTGAGTGCATCCTGTTGGGCTGTGTCACCACCTAGTATGACGATGGCACCGCCCACAACCGCAGGGCTCTCCAGATGGTGGTGCGGTCTGCCCTACGCATCACCAGGGGCAAACTACCTGCCCACGAGGACACCTACAGCACCCGATGTCACAGGATGGCCAAAAAGATAATCAAGGACAACAACCATCTGAGCCACTGCCTGTTCATCCCGCTATCATCCAGAAGACGAGGTCAGTACAGCTGCATAAAAACTGGGACGGAGAGATTGAAAAACAGATTCTGCATAGGGCTGCTGCCCTATACAGTGGCTTGCGAAAGTATTCACCCCTTGGCATTTTCCCTATTTTGTTGCCTTACAATCTGGAATTAAAATGTAGTTTTGGGGGGTTTGTATCATTTGATTAACACAACATGCCTACCACTTTGAAGACGCTAAATATTTTTTTATTGTGAAACAAGCAAGAAATACAACAAAAAAACAGAAAACTTGAGCATACATAACTATTCACCCCCTTAGGTCAATACTTTGTAGAGCCAGCTTTTGCAGCAATTACAGCTGCAAGTCTCTTGGGGTATGTCTCTATAAGCTTGGCACATCTAACCACTGGAATTTTTGCCCATTCCTCAAGGCAAAACTGCTCCAGCTCCTTCAAGTTGGATGGGTTCCGCTGGTGTACAGCAATCTTACCACAGATTCTCAGTTGGATTTAGGTCTAGGCTGTGATTAGGCAATTCCAAGACATTTAAATGTTTCCCCTTAAACCACTCAAGTGTTACTTTAGCAGTATGCTTAGAGTCATTGTCCTGCTGGAAGGTGAACCTCTGGAAGACTGAAACAGGTTTCCCTCCAGAATTTCTCTGTATTTAACGGCATCAAATCAAATGTATTTATATAGCCCTTCTTACATCAGCTGATATCTCAACGTGCTGTACAGAAACCCAGCCTAAACCCCCAAACAGCAAGCAATGCAGGTGTAGAAGCTAAAACTCCCTAGAAAGGCCAAAACCCAGGAAGAAACCTAGAGAGGAACCAGGCAATGAGGGGTGGCCAATCCTCTTCTGGCTGTGCTGGATGGAGATTATAACAGAACATGGCCAAGATGTTCAAATGTTCATAAATGACCAACATGATCAAATAATAGTAATCACAGTAGTTGTCAAGGGTGCAGCAAGTCAGCACCTCAGGAGTAAATGTCAGTTGGCTTTTCATAGCCGATCATTAAGAGTATCTCTACCGCTCCTGCTGTCTCTAGAGAGTTAAAAACAGCAGGTCTGGGACAGGTAGCACATCCGGTGAACAGGTCAGGGTTCTATAGCCGCAGGAAGAACACTTGAAACTGGAGCAGCAGCACGGCCAGGTGGACTGGGGACAGCAAGGAGTCATCATGCAAGGAGTCATCATGCCAGGTAGTCCATGCTCCTAGGGCTCAGGTCCTCCGAGAGAGAGAAAGAAAGAGAGAAAGAGAGCATACTTAAATTCACACAAGACAACACATAAGACAGGAGAAGTACTCCAGATATAACAAAGTGACCCTAGCCCCCCGACACGTAAACTACTGCAGCATAAATACTGGAGGCTGAGACAGGAGGGGTCAAGAGACACTGTGGCCCCATCCGATGATACCCCCGGACAGGGCCAAACAGGAAGGATATAACCCCACCCACTTTGCCAAAGCACAGTCCCCACACCACTAGAGGGATATCTTCAACCATCAACTTACCATCCTGAGACAAGGCCGAGTATAGCCCACAAAGATCTCCGCCACGGCACAACCCAATGGGGGGGGGGCGCCAACCCAGACAGGAAGACCACGTCAATGACTCAACCCACTCAAGTGACGCACCATCCATCATTCCTTCAATTCTGACCAGTTTCCCAGTCCCTGACGATGAAAAACATGGTATTCTCGGGGTGATGTGAGGTGTTGGGTTTTTGCCAGACATAGTGTTTTCCTTGATGGCCAAAAAGCTAAATGTTTGTTTCATCTGACCAGAGTACCTTCTTCCATGTGCTTGGGGAGACTCCCACATGCCTATTGATGAACACCAAACATTTTTGCTTATTTTGTTTCTTTAATTAAATTCTTATGGCTGTAGGGGCAGTATTGAGTAGCTTGGATGAAAGGTGCCCAGAGTAAACGGCCTGCTCCTCAGTCCCAGTTGCTAATATATGCATATTATTAGTAGTATTGGATAGAAAACACTCTGAAGTTTCTAAAACTGTTTGAATGATTTCTGTGAGTATAACAGAACTAATATGGTGGGCAAAAACATGAGAAGAAACCCAAACAGGAAGTGGGAAATCTGAGGTTGGTCGATTTTCAACCCAGCCCCTATTGAATGCACAGTGGGATATTGGTTAATTTACACTTCCTAAGGCTTCCACTAGATGGCAACCGTCTTTAGAAACTTGTTTGAGGATTCTACTGTAAAGTGGGACCGAATGAGAGAAGAATGAGTCCTGGGATTCCTGAGAGTGCATTCTGATGAAGATCATCAAAGGTAAGTGAATATTTCTAATGCTATTTATGACTAATGTTGACTACCCAATATGGCAGATATCTTTTTGGCTGCTTTGTTGTCTGAAAGCTGTACTCAGATTATTGCATGTTTTGCTTTTTCCGTAAAGCTTTTTAAAAATCTGACACAGCAGTTGCATTAAGGAGAAGTGTATCTATATTTCCATGTCTAACAATTGTATTTTCATCGACATTTATAATGAGTATCTCTGGAAAATGATGTGGCTCTCTACAATATCACCGGATGTTTTTGGAACTAGTGAACATAACGCGACAATGTATACTGAGATTTTTTGATATAAATATGCACTTTATCGAAGAAAACATACATGTATTGTGTAACATGAAGTCCTATGAGTGTCATCTGATGAAGATCATCAAAGGTTAGTGATTCATTTTATCTCTATTTGTGTTTTTTGTGACTCCTCTTTGGCTGTAAAAATGGCTGTGTTTTTCTGTGGCTTGGCTCTGACCAAACATAATCGTTTGTGGTGCTTTCGCTGTAAAGCCTATTTGAAATCAGACACTTTGGTGGGATTAACAACAAGATTACCTTTAAAATGGTATAAGATACATGTCTGATTGAGGAATTTTAATTATGAGATTTCTGTTGTTTGAATTTGGCGCTCTGCACTTTCACTGGCTGTTGTCACATCAATCCCGTTAACGGGATTGCAGCCCTAAGAAGTTTAAGCAATCGCTTTTTTCTGGCCACTCTTCCGTAAAGCCTTGCTCTGTGGGGTGTATGGCTTTAAAGTGGTCCTATTGACAAATATTCAAAGCTCCACTGTGGAGCTTTGCAGCTCCATCAGGGGTATCTTTGGTCTCTTTGTTGCCTCTCCGATTAATGCCCTCCTTGCCTGGGCTGTGAGTTTTGGTGGGTGGCCCTCACTAGGTAGTTTTTTTGTGGTGCCATATTCTTTCCATTTTTTTAATAATGGATTTAATGGTGCTCCGTGGGATGTTCAATGTTTTGGATATTTTTTTATAACCCAACCTTGATCTGTACTTCTCCACAACTTTATCCCTGACCTGTTTGAAGAGCTCCTTGGTCTTCATGGTGCCTCTTGCTTGGTGGTGCCCCTTGTTTAGTGGTGTTGCAGACTCTGGGGCCTTTCAGAACAGGTGTATATACACTCAGATCATGTGACACTTAGATTGCACACAGGTGGACTTTATTTAACTCATTATTTGACTTCTGAAGGTAAATGGTTGCACCAGATCTTATTTAGGAGCTTCATAGCAAAGGGAGGGAATATATATGTACGCACCACTTTTCCATTTCTTATTTTTTAGAATTGATTGAAACAAGTAATTTTTTTATTTCACTTCACAAATTTGGACTATTTTGTGTATGTCCATTACATGAAAAATCCATTCAAATTACAGGTTGTAATGCAAGAAAATGGGGGATGAAAACTTTTGCGAGGCACTGTATACATAGACTTGAAATCACTGATCACTTTATTAATTGAACACTAGTCACTTTAATAATGTTTACATATTTTACATTACTCATCTCATATTTTAGTCAATGCAGCTCCGACATTGCTCGTCCAATATTTATATATTCTTAATTCCATTCCTTTACTTTAGATTTGTGTGTATTCTTTTGTTGTGAAATTGTTATATATTACTTATTAGATAATAATGCACTACAGTTGAAGTCGTAAGATAAACATACAGCTTAGCCAAATACATTTAAACTCAAGTTTTTCACAATTCCTTACATTTCATCCTAGTAAACATTCCCTAGCTATTCACTAGCTACTTCACATGCTGATAATGACTTTGGTATTATTGTGTGTAGCTATGCTTGCTAGCTAGCTAGAAAGGGTCAGTTTCCTCAAGAAAAATTGTGTGACTTGTTTCAGCTGGTCAAAAGTATGTTTTATTGTAGTCGAAGAAGAAATTCTGAGACCGTCTTTCTAAATAGTACTTTAGCAAATGTTGGTTACAGACAGAACAATGTTGAAATAACGTTTATGTAAGATTGATTTTGTTACTTCACATGAAGTTAACTTTTAATCCAAGATCTACTTGGAGAAGTGGTAAACAGCAATGGACAAGTTGTTTCCTATTTTGAAGTTACGAATAGGCATACACATTAACGCTTATATTTCCACTTTTTGGAAATACAACTATCCATTGTGTTTTCTGTCAACGGCAGGCTTTCTGCAAAAGCCTTTCATTTCTTGTTCTGCACCAAAACAAACAATTAAACAAGTACATTACTTACCCCTACCCTTAGTACTGAGGTTATTACTGAGTTAACCCTTAAGCTCTACAAAAGACTCATTGATGACTGTAACTATATTGGCTGATATTCTGTAATCCAGCCTGTGGGGTATCTGTATCCTTGCCCTCATACGAAAATAAATGTAAAGTATGCTGGGTTCAGAATTAAACTAACACAAGATGCAGATTGTCCTGCCAACACAACAGGGAGAAGGTTACCTTGTCAATAAACTTGACCCCTTTCCCATGCATTTGTTTGTCTAAAAATAAGGAACAGGCATCCGCAATAAACACTTTTTTGCATTGCTGTGATTGAAACCCAACACAATACCAGACCACTCAACATAAGGAACAAGACAAGTCAACTCGCCACAACAAACCCTGATCCAGACACAGAAAGAGTCTGACCGAGCACAGGAGAACTACAAGCCTGAACACTGTACTTGGGATGACTCACAGTTTCCATTGAACAGTCAGTAAATAAAGTAACATGTACAAATGGACCCATTTTGACCCATTTCCTGATTAATAAGATACTGCACTCCAGTGGAGGCTGGTGAATTGAATAATTGAGGAGGATGGGAGAACCACTGTATAGATGCGGAATGCACGAGAGACCACAAAGTGTGTTTCAAAAATCATCAAAGTCTAATTATTTTAACCTAAAGCATTTTAATAAAGACATGTATAGTACAATATTATGGGAAAGGGGAATGAGAGGGCTACTTACACAGTGTTGGAAAAGGATCACAGCAGTGATTGAATGAGGTTATGTGGCATGAGTTGAGGTGTTCAGAGGCTTGACCAGTGCAGGACAACATTTTACTGGGAAGACAAAAAACAATAACACAAGACACTACACACTACTACAAAAGAGCTAAGAATTAGTTAGTCCAAGCAAGGAGTAAAATCTTTGATGTGTAATAATGTGATTGAGTCTACATACAGTAATGAGAGAAAATTGATAGGGGTACCCACAGTGCTTGGAAGGGAACCATTCAATGTGCAGTGGATGAGCGGGCACATGAGACGTTGTGGCTTCAGTTCATGTCAGGAGAAAGTTGACAATGGTAGTGGAGTGGAGTAGTCATCACCTCTTAATCATGGAACATGAGGGGACTTAGCAGTAAATACAAATAGCAGATACATTCCATTACAGCTGCATCATCGTAGGTCTCTATGATGTTAAACTCAGACATCTCAAAATTCATCAAGTCAAACACAGACTGCACATCTCGCCCACTTGACACATCAAAGTGGCCAAAGAAACTTTCCTTAATAAAGCCTGATCATCCACATACCTGACAAGAACTGACAACTGCAAGCGACTGGTGGCACCATAGGCCCCAGAGCGGTGGGGCAATTTTTACCCCCTGTGGCCTGGAGTTTTTCCTTATATGTTAACCTAACTAGGAAAACTCTGGACCCTATAAGGTATGACAGTGATTCATCTGTTCTAAAAAGGTGTTATATGGGCTATGATGGGACCAGTTTTTCCTAATCATATTTTTTTAAACTCTGTCTAACAATGTCACTAACCTTCCCAACATAGAACCCCCATAATGCTCTGTGGCACAATCCCAATACAGCACACTAGGATGATCCTACATCTATGATTGGATGGACAACATGTCAGTTCATACTGCAAAAGCTTTGATTGGTTGGAGGATGTCCTCCGGAAGTGGTCCTAATTACCATGTCTATGGAAGGGGGTGAGGCCTGCTAGCCTCCTAGGTTTTGTATTGAAGTCAATGTAGCCAGAGGAGGACGGAAGCTAGCTGTCCTCCGGCTACACCTTGGTGCTAGCCCAGACAGTGCTGTTGAAGTTACAGTAGACCTTCATTGTAAAACAGTGTATTTTAACCAATTATTTGGTGACATATGAATATATTTAGTATAGTTTTAAAAAGGATAACTTTTTCAAATTTTCACTATAAAAACAAACATGAAATTTCACTGAGGACAATAGTTCTCCCCTTCTTCCTCTGAGGAGCCTCCACTGCTGTACTCACACATTTTGGGATACCTCACTATTACTCCCAACAGCTCCAGCTATTTATTTTGTTGTTCAGTGCCCTCTGTCCCTCTTTAAAAAACTAGGCCATCTCCCCCTCAGGAGCAATCTGAGCCACGAGGGGGGAAGAGAAAAAGTTGGCCCACGACCCTGGGAATATCATGTGAAGCATCCAGAAATATCCCAGATGGCTGGAGCAGAAGCCCAGGCTCAGAAACCTCCACTGACAGAGGTGGGGAGAAGACTTAGTGGAGGAGAGCGAGACTAACCAGAGAGGAAAACTTTTGCCTTTGGATAACTAAGAACTACGGGGAAAGGTAAGACATATTTTCATTTACGTTGTTATTTGGAAATAGCATGAGGAAAAATGAGGGAATGTGTCCTTTTAAAGTAAGCATAATAAAAAAAAATGACTTTTTGTAATTAGGGTGAAATACCGCTTTAATCATGGTCTCTAGACAAAAGATACTGTGTCCCCCACCAGGACCAGGCTTAGCCACCCCTGGTGTACTGTAGGTGCTTAGGAATGGCCCAACATGGTGGACATAATGCATAAAACATACTGCGTAACTGATACACTGTATGCTCTCTTTTTCTCTCCAGATCCAATATGGCAGTTGCCAGCATGTCCATGCCTGGCTCCACAACCAACCTAGACTCAGATGTTACATAGTAAATGTAAATCTGTCTCTCTCCATTTAGTCATTACAACGTAGCTATAGCCAATATGACATATGGGCAACAATTGCCAGTCACGGTATGTTCAAGAAGATATTATTATAGGGCTTGAGGAAGAACATGTGCCACTATACAGACATCTCCATCAATTTAAATATACAGTTGCGTTCAAAATGATTGGCACCCTCGATAAAGATGAGCAGAAAAGACTGTATAAAATAAATAATAAGAATACTGAGCTATATTGTATTCTACATTTTTTGGAGGAAATTATCTTATTTTTTACTCATACAATTGCTTAGAGATAGAGATTTTGTTTAACAAGTAATACTTTTTTCAGAAAATTATTGGCACCCCTGTTTTCAGTACATTACATTGCGACGATAACAGCAGTGTCTTTTTCGAAAATGTTGTATGAGATTGGAGAACACATTGGGAAGGATCTTAGACCATTCCTCCATACAGAAACTTTCCAGGTCCTTCATATCATTTGTCTGCGCTTATGGACTGCCCTCTTCAATTCAAACCGCAGGTTTTCAGTGGGGTTAAAGTCCACTGATCCTGAGTCGAGGGCATCTTGAACTTTACCCTGTACCAGGACATTGTAGCCCAAAACCTGGTTGCCTCTGTGAAGAGGCTGAAACTTGGGCGCAAGTGGATATTCCAGAAAGACAATAACCCAAAGCACGTATAAAAATCAAAATAAATTGTTAATTGACCACAAACTCTAAATTTTCCACTGTCCACCTCAGTCTCTGGACTTGAACCCCATTGAAAACCTATGGTTTGAATTATTACCTATTACCTTTATTCTGCATTGTTGGGAAAGAGCTCACAAGTTAAGCATTTCATTGTACTGTTTTAAACCTGATGTATCCAGTGCACATAACAATACTACTTTGAAACGTGAATGACTCATGTCTCATGTGCAAACTAATGACTTTACTTGTGCAGAGTTTACACCTGCTTAGCGAACATGACTAATCAATGTACTCGCTAATACTGCTAGCTGGCAAACCGAGACGCCCAGAGTATTGGTTTTGATATACAGCACTTGGTTAACAGGCTGGCCACGTGCGAAACACCTGTCCCATAGCATCTCACAGCACTGGCCTTTTACCCAACGGGCATTTTGGCAATAGATCCAAGTAACACTGTCTGAAGTTCACATGTCACCAAAGGGGAAAACAACACCACTGACGAAAAACAAGTCTCCGTGCTGAGTTGGATGTACGGTTGGAGGCTCAAAAAGGTTAGCTAGGTCAGGTTGCAGTATTGGCAGAACAATTGCTACAAGTGTACAACACGGCGCTCTAGCATCTCCTAGCGATAGTTTGTGTCATGGTGCCCTGGAGGTTCTTTGTCTTGTTCCCGGTTTGTTAGGGGGACGTCTCCAAGGGCATTTAAAGGACGTTCTTTCGGCGTTCTGTGCTGGTCTCCTCTGAGTTTTTGTCTAATTCCCGGCATTGAGGACAGGGACAGGAGATTATTAGGCAGGACATTCATTGTACAAGTCGTCAGGATGTCGTCTTGTTGTCAAAGAGAAACAATCTCCTCCACCCCCAAAAAATGTGACCTGCCTACCCGGGCATGTTCACCCTCGTTTCATTACACATCACCCCTTGTTACTGTTTCAGAGCCCATCAAGGAGCTGATTGGTGAACCACTGATCCATTCACAGCTTTGGCTGTTGACAATGTTAGGGACTACCACACACAGTGCTTTTAATATACAGTGTTTTCAACTTACATATTTTAAATATATAATTGCATTGTGTATGTTAATTTACAGTAATTATTATTCAACGTGTTCTCACCTGGAATTTAAACTCACAACCTCATGGTTCACAGATTTCCAATCTTCCTGTTACGCCACCGTGTCTGTGTCAACGCCAGCTTTCACCTGTATTGTTACACTTTGCACTTCAAAGTAAATCTCAGATCTGTTAAAAATTCACAGAAGAAAAACAAGTTTATTTTTACAGTGATTCAGGAGTAACATTAAAAAACATTGGATAGCTAACTATACAGTACATTGCAAAGCCTCAAATGGCTGAAATAAGTCAATCAAATCACTGATGAGAGATTAGTCTGATTAAAACTTCTTCGGGATCGGTGTCCCTTCCACGGGACGGTTGAGCTAGCTTGGGCTAATGCAATTAGCATGAGTTTGTAAGTAACAAGAACATTTCCCAGGACATAGACATATCTGATATTGGCAGAAAGCTTACATTCTTGTTCATCTAACTGCACTGTCCAATTTACAGTAGCTATTACAGTTAAATAATAGTATGCTATTGTTTGAGCTATTGTTTGAGGTTTGTACATTAAAAGTTATTAATAAACAAATTAGGCACATTTGGGCAGTCTTGATACAACATTTTGAACAGAAATGCAATGGTCATTGGATCAGTCGAAAACGTTGCACATACATTGCTGCCATCTAGTGGCTAAAATCGAAATTGCACCTGGGCTGGAATAATACATTATGTCCTTTCTCTTGCAAAACAAAGATGATAATACAAAAAAAATATACAAAAGTGCGGTTCGTTTTTTCTTTTTATTATCGTTCACCAGAACTGGTGTGTTATACTCTCCTACATTCCTTTCACATTTCCACACATTTCAAAGTGTTTCCTTTCAAATGGTACCAAGAATATGTGTATCCTTGCTTCAGTGCCTGAGCTACAGGCAGTCAGATTTGGGTATGTGAATTTAGGTGAATATTTAAAAAAGGGGGCGTATCCTTAAGAGATTTTAACTGATGGCTGAAATAGCAGTGCACTATTTTGCTAAGTGCAGAGATGTGTTATAGTTAATGAATGTGTAGGGGACTTATGAAGAATGCAATACACTTACAATGTAGAAAGATCAGAAAGATCAGTATACTCCAAATCCAGAGGTTGTGAATTCAAAGTCTAGCTGGAGTCATATCAAAGTCTGTACTATAAAAGTGAAAATGTCAAATGTAATCATATTGTCATTGATTAAAGTTTTGCACTATTTTAGCTGAGCAGCATTCTACTTACCTTGAAAACACCCATCCCATTTGATGACTTTACTTATAAAACAAATGTCCTGAGAACGTCTTGAAGATGTCCTCACATGGTCCTCAACGACGTCCTAGTAACTTTCAGGGAACTAGACAAAGTTTCCCTGTCCTCAGTGACGTCCTGGTAACTTACAGGGACCTACAAAAAGGTCCCCCAGAGTACATTCCCTTGGGACCATCACGCAACGTCCTAATGACTAGTAAAATAAAAAAGTCCTGAACATCCTAAAAAAAGTATTGACATGGTCCTCAGTGATATCCTGGTAACTTACAGGGAACTACAAGAAGGTCCCTCAGGGGACGTTTCCTTGGGACCGTCATGAAACGTCCCCTTGTGGTCATTGAATGTCACATGGATAACTTCCTATCAGAACCAATTAGGAACCTATTCCTAATGTTCCCTAATGGACATCAAAATACCATTTTGTATAACATTATACTGCAACTTAACCGGGACCTGTACTGAACGTCCTCTTGTGGTCCAGAGGTTAACCTCATGTTTTAATGTTCCTAGAACATTCTCAGAACATCAGTGTGATCATGTCTCACCAAAACCCTAAAAGGGACCTAATGGGAACGTTGCCTAAAGTCCTTAGGATGGCCCCTGTTTGCTGGGAACTTACTATGCATGTCTCAAGCCTACCCCTTAGAAAAGCTTTCAGAGGAACACAAGATTTGAACTAGGATTGTGGTAGTGGACAGATACTTTACTCTAGTGACTGATACAGAGCTTTCCATAGTACGCATGTCAGTAATGAAAATTGATGAAGAAATCCAATAGTCAACTGAGTATATCTCACTGCTCCTGTAGCAGGAGAAGGAAATGTGATGAAAGGAAGAAATGTGACAAGGCTGTGGTGAATCTTTTTGTCACAGGCAATGGAAAGCACATGCTGGCATATAAGAGGGGCGATGGCTCCTTTCAGTACATGCCAGAGACAGAGGATCTCCTTTCACAAAGGGACTTTTAACAACACATCTGTCCATAAACCATAAAACCTAACGGATATGTGTATTTCGTTTTATCAATTATCCATAACTCAATGACACTAAACTTAAACAAGGCAATAGTAAACATGTCTTCCCGCACAAATGATGCAGAGCCTCACCTCGGACCAATCAGTGACAATTATTCAAACGTATGATGTGTGGATTAATGAGAGAGAAAACCTTGATAGCTCACAATGGACACGATGTCAGAGAACCAACTCCACTGCTTGATAGGGAGATGCATTACAGGAGAAAAGCAAAGACAACAAACTTCATGGCGTGTGGGGAAATGTATTTATTTCACAGGCAGAAATGTAATCAGAGCGAAATAGTGTTTATACTTTTTGGGTCCAAATCTCAATATCTGTTATCAAAAAATGTAGCTGCAACCAACAATTCCAGGGGCCAAGCACGCTATAGACATATTGAAGCCACCATGTGGTCAATCGGAGTGACCTATCATTGTTCAAAGTTTTGTGACAGAAGTTCAGGCAGCTTTTAAAATAATATTTTTGTAATATACACTACTGTTCAAACGTTTGGGGTCACTTGTATTATACAATGTCCTTGTATTAGAAAGAAAATCACATTTTGTTGTCCATTAAAATAACATAAAATTGATCAGAAATACAGTGTGGACATTGTTAATGTTGTAAATGACTATTGTAGCTGGAAACGGCTGATTTGTTATGGAATATCTACATAGGCGTATCAGCAACCATCACTCCTGTGTTCCAATGGCATGTTGTGTTAGCTAATCCAAGTTTATAATTTTAAAAGGCTAATTGATCATTAGAAAAGCATTTACAATTATGTTAGCACAGCTAAAAACTGTTGTCGTGATTAAAGAAGCAATAAAACTGGCCTTCTTTAGACTAATAATAATAATAATAATATAATAATAATAATAATAATAATAGACTAGTTGAGTATCTGGAGCATCAGCATTTGTGTGTTCGATTAAGGGCTCAAAACGGCCAGAAACAAATAACTTTCTTCTGAAACTCGTCGGTCTATTATTGTTCTGAGAAATGAAGGAGATTCCTGCTAGAAATGTCCTAGAAACAGAAGATCTCATACAACGCTATGTACTACTCCCTTCACAGAACAGTGCAAACTGGCACTAACCAGAATAGAAAGAGGAGTGGGAGGCCTCGGTGCACAACTGAGCAAGAGGACAAGCACATTAGAGTGTCTAGTTTGAGAAACAGATGTCTCATAAGTCCTCAACTGGCAGCTTCATTAAATATTACCTGCAAAACACGTCTCAACATCAACAGTGAAGAGGCGACTCCGGGATGCTGGCCTTCTAGGCAGAGTTGCAAAGAAAAAGCCATATCTCAGACTGGCCAATAAAAATAAAATATTAAAATGGGGGAAAAAAACACAGACACTGGACAGAGGAACTCTGCCTAGTAGGCCAGCATCCCGGAGTCGCTTCTTCACTGTAATAAAATGAATAGAAAATGGCTGAAATATTTTGAGTCTGTAAGTATTCAACCCCTTTGTTATGGCAAGCCTACTGTAAATAAGTTTTTTGGACTCGTTCTGTGTGCAATAATAGTGGTTAGCATGATTTTTGAATGATTATCCCATCTCTGAACCGCACGCATACAATTATCGGTAAGGTCCCTCAGTCAACTTGTGAATGGCAAGCACAGATTCAACCACAAGGATCAGAGAGGTTTTCCAATGCTTCGCAACGAGGGACACCGATTGGTAGATGTGTGTAAAAAAAGAAAAAGAAAAAGAAGACACTGAATATCCCTTTGAGAATGGTGACGTTATTAGGCTTTGGACAGTCCCAGTCACTAGAAAAAGGCACCCTTCCTTACTGTTGGAAGGAAAACACTCAGGGATATCACCATGAGGCTAAAGGTGACGTAATTTAATGGCTGTGATGGGAGAAAACTGAGGATGGATCAACAACAATACTAACTTCAGTGAACCTAACTGAAAAGAAGGAACTCTGTACAGAATAAAAATATTCCAAAACATGCATCCAGTTTGCTATAAAGTAATACTGAATTTTTTGGGGCAGATAAATTATATTTTTGATCATGAACACAAAGTTAAACGTTTGGGGCAAATCCAATACTGAGTACCACTCTTCGTATTTTCAAGCATGGTGGTGGCTGCATCAGTTTTGACTTAAATCGGCTTGAAAATCTATGGCAACACTAGAAACAATGGCTGTCTAGCTATGATCAACGACCAACTTGAAAGAGCTTGAAGAATAATGCGCAAATATTGTACAATGCAGGTTTGCAAAGCTCTTAGAGCCGCACAGCAAAAGACTAACAGCTGTAATCCCTGCCAAAGGGGTCTCTAACATGTGTTGACTCAGGGAGGTGAATACTAATCTAATCAAGATATATTAGTGTTTATTTTTCCTAAGTTTTTAACAAATGTTAGAATTTGTCTTCAACTTTGATATTAGAGTATTTTGTGTAGTTCGTTGACAAAACAATGACAAATCCATTTTAATCCCACATTGAAACACAAAAAATGTAAAAAAAGTAAAGGGGTGTAAATACTTTCTGAAGGCACTGTATGTACGAAAGAGCATGACTGTAGCTCAAACGGGGCAGGAGATAAACTTCTTCAAAGTTTGGTTGGGGACAAAGTCCAATTTTCAGAAAGTATAATGGGCAGTTTATAGGTCCTTATGGGAAACTTGTTTTCTCATTAGGAGATGTGTTTATAACATGTTTTAATTAACTGCAGCTAAAAAAAGGAAAAGGAGATACAAAGTGTGGAATTTCAGATTATTACTATAACGCCCTCCTTGGGCCAATCATTGTAATATTGTAAATGCCGGATCTCTATGGCAAGACGCATCATTCAGCCAAGTGTTGTCAAAATCGGGCCAGTGGTAACGTTTGTACTCACGTACAGTGCATTCGGAAAGTATTCAGACCCCTTGACTTTGTTGAAGCACCTTTGGCAGTGATTACATCCTCGAGTCTTCTTGGGTATGACGCTACAAGCTTGGCACACCTGTATTTGTGAAGTTTTTCCCATTCTTCTCTGCAGATCCTCTCAAGCTCTGTCAGGTTGGGTGGGGTGTGGCTGGGCCACTCAAGGATATTCAGAGACTTGTCCCGAAGTCACACCTGTGTTGTCTTGGCTGTGTGCTTAGGGTCGTTGTCCTTTTGGAAGGTGAACCTTCTCCCCAGTCTGAAGTCCTGAGCGCTCTGGAGCAGGTTTTCATCAAGGATCTCTCTGTACTTTGCTCCGTTCATCTTTCCCCCGATCCTGACTTGTCTCCCAGTCCCTGCCTCAGAAAAACATCCCCACAACATGATGCTGCCACAATCATGCTTCACAGTAGGGATGGTGCCAGGTTTCCTCCAGACATGACCCTTGGCATTCAGGCTAAATATTTAAATCTTGTTTTCATCAGACCAGAGAATCTTGTTTGTCATGGTCTGAGAGTCTTTAGGTGCCTTTTGTCAAACTCCAAGCAGGCTGTCAAGTGCTTTTTACTTAGGACCAAAGATGGTTGTCCGTCTGAAAGGTGCTCACAGAGGAACTCTGGAGATCTGTCAGATCTGAGATCTGTTCACCTTCCTGACCAAGACCCTTCTCCCCTGATTGCTTAGTTTGGTCGGGCGGCCAGCTCTAGGAAGAGTTTTGGTGATTCCAAACTTCTTCCATTCAAGAATGATATGAAATATGTGACTCGTTTCAGGAAACTAGGCATATGCCGAGCATCACTACTTCACAGGAGAGCCATTTGAGCATAAACTTTTTTTTAAATCAAAATGCGTTTTCTGGCAGAAATGCCTTCTGGAAAATGTGAACTTTCATGTGCCTTAATAACAAATTTGTGCCTTAATTTAACAATAACGTGCTGTTTTTAACAACAGCAGAAATAAATTATGCTCAACTGGGACCACTAGCCGAAGTGATTTATTTTGAGAAAACACAACGCATGGAGAGTACATATACATCTGTTACACCCAGTGGGTAGTTCATCACATTAGTTGATCTTTCATGTCTAAAGCGTAACGGCGCATACCACAGTAGCACCAGAGCTTGGACCTCCTGATCCTCTTCAAACTCTGGGGTGTGACTCAACTCAGACCCTGACCCTTCTGACAAAGACCCCACCTGTGGAACTCAACCTCCCAGGCCTATGTGGCTTAGCTACGGGATGTGTGCAGGCTGGCTCAGGAGAGGCAGAGGTTACAGAGGGCCCAACAGGAGGCACTATAAAGGAACCTCCAGGGGGTGCTATAGCCAGTGCTACAGGTGAGATTGCTACAGATGGCCCTACACAGGGTGCTAAAGGGGGCCTTACAGGGGGCTCTACAGTCGATGGTACAGGTGGCCCTACAGGGGATGCAAGAGCAGGAAGTGTGGCAAGTGGCAGCTCCCTAACAGCAGGTCCTGGTGGAGGCAGTACTAGGAAAGGAAGTGCAGTGGTACAGGTAACTGGCAAAATAATGAGAACAATTGAGTAACTGAGATATCCAAAGTATATTGAAAGCAGGTTTTTCCACACAGGTGTGGTTCCTGAGTGAATTAAGCAATTAACATCCCATCATGCTTATGTATAGAAATGCTGGGCAAGCCATTATTTTGGCTACGCCCCATAGGAAGGCAATGCCCCTATCCACAAGCCCCGAGTGGTCACTGAATGGTTTGATGAGCAGGAAAATGATGTAAACTATATGCCATGGCCATCTGAGTCACCGGAAGTCAACCCAATTGAACATTTATGGGATATTCTTGAGCGGCGCCTGAGACATTGCATTTTCCATCACCATCAACAAAACACTAAATTATGGAATTTCTTGTGGAAGAAAGGTGTCCATCATTCCAATAGAGCTCCAGACACTCGTAGATATGCCAAGGTGCATTGAAGCTGTTCTGGATTGTGGTGGCCCAACGCCTTATTAGGACACTTTATGCTGGCGTTTCCTTTATTTTGGCAGTTACCTGTTCCTGAAGGACAGTGATGCTGTCTCATTGCAACCTGATGGGGCTCCACTGGTTCAGCTGGCGGATGTTCTACTTCAGCATGACATGGGCGGAGATTGTTGCGATGGATGGTACCGGTCCGACCCTCCCTCCCTTCAGGGCGAAGTGTATAGCAAGCACTATACCTCAATCATTCATAATAGAGTCTTTGCTCAGTTCATAGTAGGTGATTGTTCGTTAATCAGTTTGTCAAGTTAATCAGTTCTATTCATTCTCAGCCTATGCAAATTAGTTAATCTTTCATATCAGACGGTAAGAGCAAAACAGTAGATGTCATTTGATAAATATTGTTGATTTACCAAAATAGATTTCAATTGCAATATTTACAGTATTTTTTTATGACCACTGTGGAATTTATTCTGATAATTGGGTATATTCCCTTGGAAAGGTGACTTCCATGTATTTCTGATCACGGAAACAATCAAGTATTTTTTGGTGGGGTGGGGAGATAAACTTTTTCCTTAAATATGGGTATGAGTGATCATCAATCATGCAATAGTCCATTTGTCCAGTAATTTAATGGTCCAAAAATTACTAATCGATTGTATTCATTAGGATGTGTAATAATTACATAGTTTCCATGTTTATGTGTTTCCACTTTTATGTGTCCAGCATTCCTGGATAAGTAATAATTGTTGATTTAGAATGTGTGTGTGTGCGTGCTTGCTCTTCACTTCAGACAAACTCCTCATGAGGGCGCCAAATAACTTTACAGAGCGCCAAACTACTATGGCTGACCCTGTAAAACAACACATTTCACAACACCACACAACCCAAACAAGTGCATTACTCATGCAATGTACTGATGGCCCACATTTTTTCAAAAATAATCTACATTGTGTACATCTACATTTTATATTGGAATGTTTGTCAAATTCGATTATGATCAATCATTAGATTAGATTAAAAATGTATATGGTAGAGGCAGACGTTCTAGTCTTGAAACACATCTGAGAAGCAATCCATTCTGTATCCATGATTGAGAACTACATTGTTCGGCATTATAAACTTAGCACGGTATGTAATTACAAAACCTGTCAAGGTAAAGGAAACTAATGATCAACTGTTGATTGACAGATGAACAGCCCACCTTTTCTGCATAATCCATCACATGTGATCCATCCAGTACATATACTGTGAGATATGGGAGTCTGGTTCCACTTCCAGCACAGTGGTCTACTCTGTGAACTGAGGAACGCCACATAATTTAGTATTTATTAGGATCCTCTGACTCTGTCTTTACTAGCTCACAGCTCATTTCAACTAAGTAAGATCAAATCATAACGGTAAGTTAGGAAGCAGACATTTTATATACGTGCATTTTGATATATTGTTTTTAAATGCTCCTCTGTGATTCTCTCCAGTGAATTTTACAGATGATAACACACAATAGATGTGGATTTATGTGACATTGCTGTTGTTTGGTTTTACTTGAGTTGAGTGCAACACATATCTATGTCATTTCACATTCTGGATTGTTTGGTGCAATCTTTATTATGCTGCGCTAAATGTGAATGTAGAGATAACAATTTCATTGCAAATGTGGTCGAATTATCAAAAATTCCTATAATTGCATTCATATAACTGATATATAAATCATACAATTGCATGTGTGGTTGAACTATCATATAATACGTATATGATGATGCCTCAATTAGAGTGTTATATATTTTCTTCCTACCTCGTATGATTCTTGTTATTTGTTGCACTGCACCTTTTCCCCCATTCTCCTTCAAGTGATCAAGTAAAAACAGTTTGAGAAACCATGAAAGGTCAAGCTATTTAGAAACCATTACCTGAAGGAGATTATATGGTAAATCACTCTTTTTTTCTTCCATACAGTAGAATTTTATGGGTTGTTACTATCTTTACAATACATACCTGTGTGTTACCTTTACATCATAGCAAAATACATGGTTTTATTTCACTCCTGTGTGTTACATCTTTACAATACATACCTGTGTGTTACTATCTTTACAATACATGTGTCATCTTTAGCGTTAGTACTATCTTTACAATACTAGTACAATTTTGAAATGAGGACTATCTATTACAATACATCACCTTTACAGATGGGTTACTATCTTTACAATATATACCCTGTTACTATCTTTACAATATATCCCTGTGTGTTACTATCTTTACAATACATACCTGTGTGTTACTATCTTTACAATACATATGTTACAATATACTTTACAATATATCTGTGTGTTACTATCTTTACAATACATACCTGTGTGTTACTATCTTTACAATACATACCTGTGTGTTACTATCTTTACAATACATACCTGTGTGTTACTATCTTTACAATATATCCCTGTGTGTTACTATCTTTACAATACATCCCTGTGTGTTACTATCTTTACAATACATACCTGTGTGTTACTATCTTTACAATACATACCTGTGTGTTACTATCTTTACAATACATACCTGTGTGTTACTATCTTTACAATACATACCCGTGTGTTACTATCTTTACAATACATACCTGTGTGTTACTATCTTTACAATACATACCTGTGTGTTACTATCTTTACAATATATCCCTGTGTGTTACTATCTTTACAATACATACCCGTGTGTTACTATCTTTACAATATATCCCTGTGTGTTACTATCTTTACAATACATCCCTGTGTGTTACTATCTTTACAATACATCCCTGCGTGTTACTATCTTCACAATACATACCTGCGTGTTACAATACATACCTGTGTGTTACTATCTTTACAATACATGCCTCCTGTGGCTTGATTATTCCACCGAGTCGATGATGAGGCTGCTTTAAGATACTTGAGGAGGTTGTTGTTGACCTTCTGTCTTGTCGCGGTGTTCTTGTTCTTTTGTTTTCCTGTTGCCTGGGCCCTAATTCTATCACCAGAAGGTTGGAGAGTCAAGCATCTCCTGTGTCTTCACTGAAGGTTGTGATGCATGCGTGTGTGTGTAAGAGAGGGAGAGAGGAAGTGTGTGTGTGTGCACGCACGCATATATGTGTGTTAGAGACCATCTACCAGGTGCATAGGATTAGGCTCTTGGCAGCCATTCAAAAATGATCAAATCAGCGTTTCGCTTAATTGCTAATTAACTCAACTAGGCTTACTTTGTGCAGTGCACTTGAGTCCGAGCCGGGTCTTTGTGGGGTTATTAGAGGTTGTGTTGTCAGTCATTGGGATCATGCTAACTAAGGTGGCAGTCCAATTGACTGGCAAGTACATGTCCTTCAAGGTGTAATATTTCAAAGGTATCAATCTACTAACCATGTTTAATAGGTCATGTTTATCTTCTGAGGTGGTTAGCATACAAGATTTGCTGTTGTCCTAGGTTTGAATTAGACATTGACTGTTGGATGTACTAATGGACTGAACCAATGCTTACCCACTCACGGGGTGCCGGCGCTAATACTTTGATATTTGTTGGGTTTCTGTCATTGGTCATTCACTTTGTGAATGCCTATCCCCCCTGAAAGAGGTTTTAATACTGATGTTTTAATTTGGTTTCATTACGATAGGAAAGAATGAAAGTCGACTATCTACAGAACGTGCCTTCATCAGATACAACCAGAAGCTACACCTTCACCAGCAATGAGGGGAAGCGCTGTGTGGCATGGAGACGCTATGATGGGTCTATGTATTTCACTGTTGAGCCTGAAGAGTGAGTATGCCTCAACCTTACTATAGTATGTTTCCATATTACAGTATTTTAAGTACACCATAAAGGAGTAATCACCTAACCATGGATCTGTTAAAACTACCTCGACAACATCCGCTGAAAAGGCAGAGCGCAAAATTCAAAAATATTTTGGGGAAATATTTAACTTTCATACATTCACAAGCGCAATACACCAAATTAAAGCTTAACTGCTTGTTAATCTACCCATCGTGTCCAATATCAAAAAGGCTTTACAGCGAAAGCACACCATATGATTATGTTCAGAGCCAAGTCAGAGCCAAGTCACAAAAACACTTACAGCCATTTTCCAGCCAAAGAGAGGGGGCAAAAAAGCAGAAATAGAGATAAAAATGAATCACTAACCTTTGATGATCTTCATCAGATGACATCATAGGACTTCATGTTACACAATACATGTATGTTTTGTTTGATAAAGTTCATATTTATATAAAAAAATCTCAGTTTACATTGGCGCGTTATTTCCAGTAATGTTGTGCCTCGAAAACATCCGGCTAATTTGCAGAGAGCCACATCAATTTACAGAAATACTCATCATACACTTTGATAAAATATACAAGTGTTATGCACAGAATTATAGATATACTTCTCCTTAATGCAACCGCTGTGTCAGATTTCAAAAAAGCTTTACGGAAAAAGCAAACCATGCTATAATCTGAGTACGGCGCTCAGACACAAAAACAAGCCATACAGATACCCGCCATGTTGTGGAGTCAGTAAAAGTCAGAAATAGCTTTATAAATATTCACTTACCTTTGATGATCTTCATCAGAATGCACTCCCAGGAATCCCAGTTTCACAACAAATGTTTATTTTGTTTGATAAAGTCCATAATTTATGTCCAAATACCTCCTCTTGTTCGCGCGTCTAAAAGTTCTATTATAATTGATGTATAGAATCAATCTTTAGGATTTTCTTAACATAAATCTTCAATTATGTTCCAACCGGAGAGTTCCTTTGTCTTTAGAAATGCAACGGAACGCAGGTCGCTCTCACGGGCGCACGGTCAGCTCATGGCCTTCTGCCAGACCTCAGGTTGAAACAGCTCTCATTCTCTCCCCCTTCATAGTAGAATCCTGAAACAATTTTCTAAAGACTGTTGACATCTAGTGGAAGCCTTAGGAAGTGCAATATGACCACATAGACACTGTATATTCGATAGGCAATGAGTTGAAAAACTACAATCCTCAGATTTCCCACTTCCTGGTTGGATATTTCTCAGGTTTTCATCTGCCATATGAGTTCTGTTATACTCACAGACATCATTCAAACAGTTTTAGAAACTTCAGAGTGTTTTCTATCCAAATCCAAAACTAACAATATGCATATATTAGCTTCTGGGCCTGAGTAGCAGGCAGTTTACTCTGGGCACGCTTTTCATCCGAACGTGAAAATGCTGCCCCCTGTCCCAAACAGGTTTTAACTGAAAGTTTCATAGCTACCATAGCACTTAACTCCTCTTGAATACCCAGCCCTACATCAGCAAGGGAGTAACAATTGTCAAATCAATGTTGACGGTCAATCGTCTGTGAACTGAAAAAACTGAACTGAACAAAATTTGCCAGATTAGGTACTTGGCTCTTCTATGAGTGTGAAAGTGTTTGTCTGTGTGCAAATGTCTATGTTATATTCTTTGCATCACTTGTTATTGAATACAACTCAAGTAGAGAACCTGCACATTAATTTTCTCTATTCTCTTTGAGGCTGGTCGACCCGGTCGTCAAAGCCATTAAGGGTGGTGCTGTGGGTGCTCTGACGGAGATGGTGAAGACTGGGAGAAACCTGACGGAGAGGAATAAGTTGGGGTGGCTGCCTCTGCACGAGGCCGCAACCCATGGGAAGAAGGAATGCCTTGATATCTTACTGGAAGGTGAGCCACAACATTTTGGGATTGTGCCAATCCCCATACCATCACACCCTATTAAATATCAAAACTGTTTTTGGGATTCCTGTTGCATCTGTTATTAGTCCCCTTCAACCAGGCATTGAATGTAAATAAATTAGCACTAGTGTCGAAAGAGACCTTTCAACTCACAATACTTACTGCATTAATTTCAAAACGACTTCTTGCTGAATAACCATGAGGGATAGGCTAACGATAATGTATGAAGGTTTACTGTGCTAATCAAGTGCCATGCCAGGTTTTTGACTTGACACGGTCTGATTTCACAGTATCTTCTCAATTCTGCAACGTCTAAATGTCTAAATGCCATGTGATTCTTAAACACCCAAACATTTTAAACTGTCATTATGATCACACTTGCTCACACAACTATTAATCCTGTCCTGTCATTGAATCCAGCCCACCCTGAGGTGATTAACAGGCGCACAATGAAGGACCAGACTCCTCTCTTCCTAGCTGTGGTGGCTGAACATGTGTCCTGTGTCCAGTGCCTGCTGGAGAAAGGAGCTAACCCCGTCATCGCTGACAAGGACAGGGAAACCCCTCTATATAAAGGTACATACCTATGCATAAAGGACACCCGCATGCCATTCTTTGAGACAATGATTGCAAGTTTGGGTAATGTGAAGTTATTAAGTCACATAACCAAATCTTACAGTGTCCATATTAAGACAGCATCAATCAAGCTCATTTCATTTTTTAACATTCAGATTTATAGCCATAGGATGATCGGGCTGTATTCAACAAAACATGTGTTCACTGTTTCTCTCCCTCTCTCGATGACGGGCTCTATATGTCCCGTTCAAAGCTTGCGAGGGAGAGAATGTTGAGATGGTGGCAATGCTTTTGGGCTTCGGGGCCGGGGTGAACAAGCATTGTATTCAGGGCTGGACCGCCCTCCACGAGGCTGTGATCCGCAATAACATGGAGATATGTGTGCTGCTGATGAAGGCGGGGGCTAAGCTCAGTCCAGTCAACATGTATGGTATCACTCCCCTGTTCGCTGCAGCCCAGACTGGACATGCTGAAGTCCTGAACTTCCTCATCACCAATGGTAACCAGTATGCTGGCTTGGGCGTTGATTTGTGTGTTGATTGGCTTAAGTGCAGATAAAAGCTTTTGTCATAAGCTTTATTAGATATGTGATTCCTATCACATTCCAGGTTGAATTTATTATATTTTTTGAAGTATTCTTTCTCCCGCAAGACAATGTGATTGTGTTATTAAACCGAACGGCATGCCACTGAAGTCGTACATCCTAAATGCTAAAGAAATTTCCTAGTGACATTTGTCTCGTGTAAAACGTCTGTGTGGGCCCTTTGATGATACAGGTGCAGACAGTAACAGCCAGGCGAACGATGGGGCAACACCGCTCTATGAAGCCTGTAAGAATGGACATGGGGAGATCGTGGAGCTCCTGCTGTCTCAGAAAGCAGATGCCAACAAACCCACCAAAGCTGGACTTCTGCCCATTCATATCGCTGCCCAACGTGGATATGATGAGTAGGTGGAAATATCATACATTCTCATACAATAATTACATTGTTACGACAATATGAATGGATTTGATGGCAATGAAATCGTCATTCAAAGATTTTGTGGGAGTAACGGTATCTATTATCGTCTCCCTTTTCACTTCATGGTGTTATGTGTAACGCCACTAACGTTTGTGAGGAAAGACCACACCTTGAAACATTTACATCTCCTCCCCTCTCGACAATCAATGGCTGTACATACAGTGCCTTGCGAAAGTATTCGGCCCCCTTGAACTTTGCGACCTTTTGCCACATTTCAGGGTTCAAACATAAAGATATAAAACTGTATTTTTTTGTGAAGAATCAACAACAAGTGGGACACAATCATGAAGTGGAACGGCATTTATTGGATATTTCAAACTTTTTTAACAAATCAAAAACTGAAAAATTGGGCGTGCAAAATTGTTAGACAAAGCAGAATGTGCTGTAGATCGTCACCTTACCACACTAGGATTCTTTGAACCTCTTCGCTAATCTCCTATCCCGTCAACTATTCCCTATGCTTTTCCTATTCAGGATAGTGTCCAGACTGATCCAAGTGACCAGCAAGTCCAGAGTGCGACGCAGTGGCATCAGTCCCCTCCATCTTGCCGCCGAACACAACAAAGACAACACCCTGGAGGTTCTGATCGAGGCAGACTTCGACGTCAATGCCAAGCTGTCCACCGACCGCTCTTCCATATACCAGGATAGACGAACCACTGCACTCTATTTCGCAGTCACCAACAGCAACGTTGATGCTGCCGCCATGCTTCTTGAGGCCGGCGCAAACCCCAACCTGGACATCTTCAACCCGCTACTGGTGGCTGTGAAGCAGGGTTGCGTCCAAATGGTGTGCCTACTGGTGGAGCACAGGGCAGACGTCAATGTTAAAATCCCAACTCACCCCACCTCGTTCCCGGCAAGTGTCATGTTCTGTATGAAGTATCTATCTCTGCTCAAGTACCTCTTGGACAATGGCTGTGACGCCCTATCCTGTTTCAAGTGTGAGCATGGCACCAAACCACACCCACCAATGAGGAATGTATACAAGGATGACCTGGGTCTCTGCCACGAGGAGCCAGGTGTGCAGGTAGGTCGGATTAGCAGAAAGATGGTTATTTTGTGGTTTGAGAGAAAATATGTTTGGGCAAGAGTTAGAACAGGAAATGACGTGCTAGGTGGTTGGTTGGGGGTGGTCGACATGGGAATGTCAATAGTTTGAATCCAGGCATATTTAGTTTTTTACTGTTTTGTTTTCTAACCCTTACCTTAACCACTTGTTTGCATGACAAAGTAGAACCTTACCCTAACCACTCACCAGCATGCCTCAACATAACCTGTTCACCTTGCATGTACATTTCTGTCATTTTGAGATTCAGAGAATGAGCGATTCTCAGGCTCTTAGAATTCTGTGTTTGTTGTGAGATCAAGTTGGCCACTCGTTTATTTAAATTTGATGGTAACGGTAACCACTGCACTGGCCCCCCAAAACCAGAGACTAGGGAGCAGTTTTTCCACAGAATTTGAATAACTTAGTTGCAGTTACGTTTGTGGCATCTTGTGGCATATTGCTTCTAAATGCATTATGTATAGCATTACTAGATTATGTCAAGGCTCAGGAGAAGACCCAGATGCAGACAGTTTCGAAGTAACAAAAGTTTAATGCAAAAACAGGGGGGGCAGGCAAACGACAGGTCAAGGGCTGGCAGAGGTCAGTAGTCTAGAGCAGAGTCCAAAAGGTACAGAACAGCAGGCAGGCTCAGGGTCAGGGCAGGCAGAATGGTCAAAAAATGGGAAAGCTAGAAAACAGGACCTAGAGACACAAAGAGGAGCATTGGGAAAAAACGCTGGTTGGCTTGACGAAACAAAACGAACTGGCAACAGACAAACACAGGTATAAATACACTGGGGATAGTGAGGAAGATGGGCGACACCTGGAGGGGGTGGAGACAAGCACAAAGACAGGTGAAACAGATCAGGGTGTGACAGATTCCTTTTTCTACTCTACTGTCAGTTCTGTGACATGATCTCCAGTCCCTCAATACGTCAGTGGGCAGGACCCATCATAGATGCACTTCTAGACTACGTCGGTAATGTGCAGCTGTGCTCCAGACTCATTGAACATCTGGACAGCTATGAGGCCTGGGCCTGTATCAAGGAGAAATCGAGTGAGTACCTTCTTCATCAGGGTCCAACTGTCTAAACAGGTTAGATATATTTGCACAAGTTTGCAACAACCTTCAAATGTGTCAAAAAGGACATCTAAGGGTGACATTTTCCTAAAGTTCCCCCTCACAGAAATTGTTTGAACAAAGTCACAACATAAATTGCGTTGCAGACTATAATTTCACATAGTTTACAGCGCAGGTGGCTTTGCGACAGGACAATGTTGCCCTAAGACATTTCCTAGTGAGTACAGGATTTTCCTTCTTCCATATGCTTTTATAACACTGCAACTAAAGATTATTTTATGGAGAACCTATACTTGTGCATGCCAATCCTTTATTCAACAGTACCCCCACGGAGCCTTTTGCAGTTGTGCAGGCTGAAGATCCGACAACTGGTGGGAGTCCACAGACTGAGGCAGATCAGCACCTTACCCCTACCGGGAAGACTTGTCAACTTTCTGAACCATGAGGAGTGATCCATAGCACAATAAGGACACTGGCATGGAATTCAATACTGTAGAATTGCTAACATTCTGTGTATGCATGTGATTGTGTCTGGTTAAAGGTAAATTCTATATGCATGCAGCTAATTGTAATATAAGGATTGACAAAGCTCATATGAGTTTACCACATCCTGAATCAATGCAGATTTAATCGTTATTCTTTTACATTTTGGTTTACACACAAACATTTAGGAAACAATGTGGTAAGCCACCGAACGTTCCAAACAAACCCCTATATTCAAAGAACATTTAAGGAGCATGACAGGCCTGGCATTCTATTTAAATGCAGAGCGTGCAATCCAGACTTGTTTGAACAGGAAATCTTGCATTTTGTTACAATTGGTGCTCTTACTTGATTTCACCCTTTTATGAAAAATAGTTTTTTAATCTTTATTTCTTAAAGTAGAAGTGAAAAATGTATGTGTCAGTATTTTGTTTTTGTGTATGGAGTGAAACTTCTATTCAATACTTATTGTGTGAATGCACATGCCTAATAAGCTCCCACCTTTATTTGTCTATCCATGTTACATGTACCTACACAGTGTCACATTATAAATTAGATTTTTGTTGTGTTATTCATAAGTTACTGTTGAATGGCTTGCAGCTTTAAGACTTTTGGTGTAATCAACATTGGGAAGTTGCATATTCATAGGAAATAAATGAACTAACACACATATACATCCCCCTTAAGCTCTACAGCCCCCTCTCCATTCCATTTTCACAACAGAGCCTAGTGTTTTGAACACAACACTCCCTGTGCCCTTTGACCCCCAGCACTTTCATGTCCCCTGCACCTGCCTCCCCTAGCCAGTGTCTCTCAGAAGGTCAAAGGGACTATGAGGCTCACAGTAGATGGAAGCAGCGGCGGATATGCTGGCTTTGCATATCATTGTGTTCCCCCATGAGGACGGCTAAAAATACATGGGCCACTATAACCACCACCTGCCAGAAGAGGCCGGAGCGCTGGTTCAGGGTCAGATATGATTTTTAATCCTCCTGATGGTTAAAGTTAGGATTTGCGGTTTGATAATCTGATCCTGGATCTGTGGTTAAAGGATACTTCTACCTCGAGCGAGTGAGTTTTTGGTACTGATGGGGAGCACAGACGGGATAGTTCGGAGCTCTCTCTAGAACTGAACCAGTCAGAGAATCTGTAAGAACAGAGTTTGTCAATGACAGTCCTGGGTTCCCAATGAGTATGCAGGTTTATGGAAGGGGATTGCTAGTTCAAATCCCAGGTCTGATGGGGAAAATCAGGCAGAATGTAATCAGCTTCCCTCAAACTAAAACCCTTTCTTAGGGCTAAAAATCAAAACAGATTTGTGGACATGGACCACTTCATCATAACAAATGTCACGGCTTGAATGGTTGGATCATAGTGCTTATCAAACTAGCGTGAGGTTATGGGTCTGAAAATAATTGTGGTTAGACTTGTACTGCTTTTTAAATAGTTATGTATGGATTATGAATGTGTTAAGAAGTCCTTATGTTGGTACCATTCATTAAACTGTTACCCAACATGGAATACAGTATGTGTTGACTTTAAATCACTGTGAATGAAAGTTTCTGCTAAATGTACCAAGTAACACCACTGATTCCCTACACTAGGGCTGCCCAAACCTCTTCCTGGTGATCTGCCATCCTACAGGTTTTCAGTACAGCTGATTCTACATATTAGCAGCTCACCAAGACCTTAGCTAGCTGAATCAGATATGTTAGGTTAGGGTTGAACTGAAAACCTACAGGATGCTAGATCTCCAGGAAGAGGGATGGACAGCTCTGTGCTACACCAAGGGAAAACAACCACATGTAGACCTTACTGAATATCTACACGCCACTAGGTGGTAATATAGCTCCACTGCATTTCACAGAGACCAGCAGTAGCATTCAAATTGCTAACTAACAGAATAATATTCAATCTTATATCTGCAAGTTGTGTCGAAATTTAAATTGTTCCTTTTTCCTGATGCTATCTTGATCTATGTTTTAGAAATGAACACTTGGGATGACGAAGTACATAGGCCTAGACCATTCTGAAAATATTGCATTCTTGGATGGCATATAAGCCTTTGCACCTCGTCAAATGAACTATTAATTAAGCCTTTGCCAATTTCATTTGACATATTTGACATAAGGGCACTGGAACAAATAAAACCAAATCAAATGCAACTTTATTTAGGGCTGTAATCAATTCGCATTGCGTCAGCATGCTTCAGCAATACAGATTGAATAGAGCTCTTAAGGAGCATTTAAACATATCAACACACTTTACATTCAAATTAACAAAGTAACACATATATATTTTTAGATAAGACAAACTGTTTTGTTGTAAAAAAGACAGAAAAATTATATAATAAACAACAAAAGAAGACAGTTTGTTTTGGTTCAATTAGCCAGACGAGGAAACTCCTTTTGGCACTCGGTTCAACTGGCCAATCATCTCACAATTCCAACTGTAGGCTGCAGTCCCTTTGTGTGTCCCAAATGACACCCTATTCTCTCTATAGTGCTCTATAGTCCCAACTCCCAGTTGCCATTTGGGACACAGTCCCGACTCCCAGTTAGTCACTTGTGAAGTTGGGCTTGTGTCAGAGAGGTCAAGAAAGAACATGAATTATCTCCAAACCAGTGGTTAGGACGAGGCTGGATTTATTACCCTTTCTTTTGGGAAAAAGACAAATAATGCTGACCAAAGGCAGTCCACTGCAGGGTAGTCTATCACATTCTCCTGAGTGACAACAACACTGTTGTACAGGCCTGACTGTTGAAGTTGGAAAATTGTTTTGTTGAGAATAGACACTTGTCTGTGTCAGACTACAACAGCTTTAGGATTCATTTTCAGCTCTAGGACCAGGGAATAATGGTTACACTTTCAATGAGCCACTTTTTTTGTAATGCATTAAAGATGATACATACTTAAGGATTCATATGGAATGCGCCCAAAATTACATCCATTTCCCTTCATAGTGGACTACTTTTGACATGGGCCCACAGTCCCCACCTCGAGGACAAAATATTTTAGTGGCCCCTCTTGGTGGAGGAGAGAAATTGTGCTGCAATTTTACAAATTTTTCCATGGGGCAGAGAGAACATTATTTCAGGTGATTCTACTCATTTTGCCATGGGATGGAGAAAACGTGCGTAATCTGTGTATAATGTAGGTAGAGGAGCCTCTGATCTTATCTGTAGGGAGCCTCATAGAACTCACGGCCCCAACTGTTCGCCACCTCTGTCACACAATTCCCCCGTCAGCCACACATGACGGAAAAAAACACCCTTGCTAGGGAACATTCAGCACCCTGTCTCTTTCTTGCTTTTTCACACCCGTCCTTGTAACAGAACGACGGATGACACGTGAATTGACAACATGGGGTCTTTCTCTTCTTACACTCAGGAAAAGCCCTCCTTTCTTTCACCCGTCAGCCACACATGACGGACAAAACGCCCTCGCTCGGGAATATTCTGCACCTCTGTATCTTTCTCACTTTCTCACACCCATCCTTTTAAAAGACCGACGGATGACATGTGAATTGACAAAATGCGGGCTTTCTCTTCTTATAATCAGGAAAACCCCTCCTTTCTGCATGTGTTTTTGGTTGTTTTTGCTGTCTTTTGTTTGAATAAGGATGCCGACTTCTGTTGGTTGGGGTGTGTGGTGTATTGGGGGCCGCAAAGGGACCCCCTGTCAGTTGTGACTACTCTGTGGTTGAGTGAGGTAGTGTGGACTGTCAGACTTTGAAAAGTGGCCCGACACCCATTTGACTTATTCACTGACCCGGGCCCACGGCCCACTGCTTCCATGCTGTCAATCACAGGAAGGTGAAATAAGGCTGTATTTTGAGCTACCAAGGCTCTCTCACAAACACGTACTGTATGTATTAGGTATATATACACACAAGCATACATGCTGATGTGAACATTGAAATTCAATACAATAGAGTTCAAATTTGAATACAAACCCTGCGTGGGAATGTGTCACGTGACATCAAAATGATGTCATTTCCTGGTTGTAAACTATTTTTGGGGGTTTCTTTTGCAAACAGCTAAAGATGTATTTTCATGATGAAATTAAAGTTGCAGTTCTCTGCCTCTTCCACTTGGAACAAGTTACAAAATAACATACAATGACAGGAGCTTTGGTTTACAATGGAGTAATGAAGCAACACAAACATAGGCACAGACACATGCATACACACACATGATGACATATGCGCTATACACACACGTACACATGGATGTTGTGTTGTAGTTATGTGGTAGTGGAGTAGGGGCCTGAAATCTGTTATGAATGTATTGTAATGTTTTAAAATGTGTATAACTGACTTAATTTTGCCAGACCCCACGAAGATAAAACTTTCTCGTTGTTATCTGGTCAGACAACCATATAAGAAAATACAGTGCATTTAGAAAGTATTCAGAAAAATGTTGTTACGTTACAGCCTTATTCTAATCAATCTACACACAATACCCCATAACGACAAAGCAAAAACAAGTTTATAGAAATGTTTCCAAATGGATATAAAAAAAAGGAAATATCACATTCATAGAAGTATTCAGACCCTTCACTCAGAACTTTGTTAAAGCAACTTTGGAAGCGATTACAGCATTGAGTCTTCTTGGGTATGACGCTACAAGCTTGGCACACCTGTATTTGGGGAGATTTTCCCATTCATCTCTGCAGAACCTCTCAAGCTCAGTCAGGTTGGATGGGGAGCGTCGCTGCACTGCTGCGTTCGATCGGGTTCAAGTCTGGGCTCTGGCTGGGACACTCAAGAACATTCAGATACTTGTCCCGAAGCCACCCCTGCGTTGTCTTACCTGTGTGCTTAGGGTCGTAGTCCTGTTGGAAGGCGAACCTCTGCCCCAGTCTGAGGTCCTGAGTGCTCTGGAGCAGGTTTTCATCAAGGATCTCTCTGTACTTTGCTCCCGTCATCTTTCCCTCGATCCTGACTAGTCTCCCAGTTCCTGCCGCTGAAAAACATCCCCACAGCATGATGCTGCCACCACCATGCTTCACCGTAGGGATGGTGCCAGGTTTCCTCCAGACGTGACACTTGGCATTCAGGCCAAAGAGTTCAATCTTGGTTTCATCAGACCAGAGAATCTTGCCTTTTGGCAAACTCCAAGCGGGCTGTCATGTGCCTTTTACTGAGGAGTTGCTTCCGTCAGGCCATTCTACCATAAAGGCCTGAGTGCTGCAGAGATGGTTGTCCTTCTAGAAGGTTCTCCCATCTCCACAGAGAAACTCTGGAGCACTGTCAGTGTGACTATTGGTTTCTTGGTCACCTCCCTGACCAAGGCCCTTCTCCCCCTGATTGCTCAGTTTGGCAGGGAAGCCAGTTCTAGGAGAGTCTTGGTGGTTCCAAACTTCTTCCATGTAAAAATTATGGAGGTCACTGTGTTCTTGGGGACCTTCAAGGCTGCAGAAATGTTTTACCCTTCCCCAGATCTGTGCCTCGACACAATCCTGTCTCAGAGCTCTACAGACAATTCTATCGACCTCATGGCTTAGTTTTTGCTCTGACATGCCCTCTCAACTGTGGGACCTTATATAGACAGGTGTCTAATCATGTCCAATCATTTGAATTTACCACAGGTGGACTCCAGTCAAGTTGTAGAAACTTCTCAAGGATGATCAATGTAAACAGGATGCACCTGAGCTCAATTTCAAGTCTGATAGCAAAAGGTTTGAATAACTAAATGTGGAAAAGGGGAAGGGGTCTGAATACTTTCCGAATGCACTGTATGTAATTTTCTTGTTGCAAAAAATATGTTTACAAAACGTCCTGTTACAACTTTGACATCATTG
The DNA here is from genome assembly GCF_023373465.1 of Oncorhynchus keta. Taxonomy (NCBI): domain Eukaryota; kingdom Metazoa; phylum Chordata; class Actinopteri; order Salmoniformes; family Salmonidae; genus Oncorhynchus; species Oncorhynchus keta. The sequence goes on along the minus strand of NC_068439.1, from coordinate 57,051,697 downwards.
CAGCCATTTTTACCAACTGCGGCTGGGAACAGAAAAAATTACATTGAAAAAGTAGTGATTTCATCCTGCACTGAAGACTGGAAGACTACACATGTCTACACAAGACCAAACACTCCACATATTGATGTAAAATAACAAACAAACTCTTCAGCCATAACACCCCACATGAAAGAAATACTATGGTATATTTATATACTATACTATTCACTGAAGTGTTTTTGCAGACATTACTGTAGTATTCTATAGTATATGCAGTTTACTATGGTATAAATACTGTACTAAATACTTCTTTGACATAGAAGTGGGGGTTTTCTCCTTGAGGAAACCTACTGGACAAATAAGTTTGATACCGGAGCTCCGAAGCATGCATCAAAGCAGCTGACTTCGAAGTAGTGTGCCGGTGCGTGTATCACTTTAATGGAAGTTCTGTTCTGTGAAGGGAGCAGTACACAGCGTTGTACGAGATCTTCAGTTTCTAGGACTTTTCTCGCATGTAATGGCCTTCCTTTCTCAGAACAAGAATAGACTGACGAGTTCCAGAAGAAAGTGATTTGTTTCTGGACATTTTGAGCCTGTAATCGAACCCACAAATGCTGATGCTCCAACTAGTCTAAAGAAGTCCCGTTTTATTGCTTCTTTAATCAGCACTACAGTTTTCAGCTGTGCTAACATAATTGCAAAAGGTTTTTCTAATGATCAATTAGCCTTTTAAAATGATAAACTTGGATTAGCTAACACAACATGCCATTGGAACACAGGAGTTTTGGTTGTTGATAATACACCTATGTAGATATTCCATAAAAAAAATTGCCATTTCCAGCTACAATAGTCATTTACAACACTAACACTGTCTACACTGTATTTCTTATCAATTCTATGTTATTATAAAGGACAAAAAATGTGTTTTTCTCTCTAATACAAGGACATTTTTAACTTTTGAACAGTAGTGTACGTCATCAATGACGTCCAAAGCTTTGTTTGATTACATGCTTTTTCAAACCGTGTGTTGCAAACTCCCACTGATTTTGCTGTGGTCCAGGTGCTTTCACCGTAGGTATAATTCTGATTGTATATTAAAAACTTCTCCTGGTAGCTTAGTAAGTACAGTCGGGAACTACGGAACATTCATGGATGTGAGGGTATGAGGTAGAATCCCGTTGAAGACGCGCTGTTTTGGAAAAGATTTATGTGAAACCACACTTTTTGCACTGTTGTTCAAATTATTTGCTTTATTTAGTATAGTATAAGCTTTCATACCCCCTCCTCTCCCCTGTAACTATTCCCCAGGTCATTGCTGTAAATGAGAATGTGTTCTCAGTCAACTTACCTGGTAAAATAAGGGTAAAATAAAAAAATAAAAAATTCTGTCTTAAGCATCCTAAATAATTCCATAGATTCTGTTATTTTTTTTAAATATTAAACTGAAGGCAAAAAATGGAAGCATGATGTAAGATGCGAACCTACTCTAGCCTTCCAACTGAAAATAGTCTACTAAAGCCAACGACTTACTGCTGCACTACATAGTTTTTCTGAAAACAGTGTATCTGAAAATCACACACCGCTATTTATTGCTGACAAGCAGATGTCACTAATGAAGCTCAAATTAGCCCCAACGCCTTGGTAATCCTATCACTAACAAATACTCAAAGAACACATTTCCCATAACCTGTAGGTAAGTCTGGCATCTGAACAGAGAGTTCAGTACAGTACTCTATAACCTGTAGAGAACACACTATATGGTCTATATTTGGGATGTAGGTTTCTCTCTAATGGGTGGGACAAATTGTGATGATGGGGATGGGTGGGGTATATGGAAAATGAAATACTGTACTGTTAGTATAGTTTTAAAAAACACATTTTGCTTGACACTGTGGTGTATTTGTCGGACTTTAGTTTAGTATTTACAACAGTATTTCTTTCCGGATAATACTCTAGTATTTACTATAGTATTCTTCAGTATTCTACAACATTCAATGGTAACTACTACACAAGATCGAAGAATACCACAGTGTGTAGTATAGTGTTCTACAGTATGCTAAAGTTAACTACCAAATTCTATAGCAAGTACTATAGTATTCGATAGTAAACTGTAGTATTGTTTCATGTGGAACAGTCTGGGGATGGCTTAAAGTGCTATTTGCTTAAGTTGTTGTTAAAGTTATTGTTGTTGATGACTCACCCTGACCAATAAGTTGACCACAACAAACATTAGTGCATTTCTTTTGGTCGGGAACTAGGGGACTGAGATCACACAGATATCCAGCAGATTATTTTGAAAGGGAATTACCTGATGACCATGCTTCAAAGGGGGAAAAATGTCTATAACATCATCATTTGTAAGTGGAGGTTCCTCCAGGTAGGAAATTGAGGGTGGTTCTCCTTAGCCCCCACTGAAGTGCGTACATTATGCTGTAAACTCACAGACCATCATGCATGTACACACACACACACACACACACACACACACACACACACACACACACGCACGCACGCACGCACGCACGCACGCACGCACGCACGCACGCACGCACGCACACACACACACACACACACACACACACACACACACACACACACACACACACACACACACACACACACACACACACACACACGCTCGCACACACACACACACACACACAGTTGTATTTGCCTACATCAGGACATCGTTCCCCTCCTTTTTGGAGCTTCTTTAGATACCTCCCATCTTAGGCTGGAGCTATTTCAGTTGGGTCATCCAGACGACTAGACAAGGGTCTCCCTCTCCCTGCTTCCCTCGGACGATTTAAAGGCTGTCACTTCCCCTTTGGTTCCCGCGCCCATCCAGCCTCCCTGGCAGTGCGACCGATGCATGAGTGTTCAAAATGGCCCAGACCGTCTAATCGCATTATCTTCAAATTGCACATCTGAGTCGAAGAGGTTGGAGCATGGTTCAGAGCATTGCTCATTTGCATTCCTTTGGTCGCTCTTGTTCTCTACTGTAACCCCCCCATCCATCCCTTCATCCCTCTCTCCCTCCCTTCCTGACTCTATCACCACTTGCACATATTTTGTACACTGACTGTGTCACTTGTGTGGTGATAACTTATGCAGTACATCACGTGTGCTTGGTCTGCTTCACCTGATATCAGATATGTGTGTATCATACATTTCTGAAATGTATGATAAATGTCAGTAAATAAAATTACTTCCTGGGTATGATACATTTGTTCCTATTTCCTTCTCTGGTATTGGCTGACTTAGTATAAGTCCATACAATACATGGGTGGGACATACATTTGAAATCCTATTCAAAATCAGTCCTAGGCAAAAAGTTAGCTTTCATTTTTAGAGGGATCCTGGTACACACACACACACACTTTTGATTGGCATGTAGACTCGCAGCTGTCAGTTTAATTGACCTGCGGCGGCCCGTAACAACAAACCATCTTCTTGCCGAAGGCAGCCACATGATTGACAGCGAAGCTATCCTTCCACTGAGGAAGGAGCTGCGGGTATGACCGAGCAATCCATCAGCACTCCACGACTTTTGGGGGAAAGCCACAACGACTAATGAGGACGTGAATATTAAGTCTGGGGTCGGCTCACGTTGTTGACACTTTGCTGATAGGATGCTTGATTTGTTGTGCGAGGCGCAAAGCAGAAACACTGGCTTGGTGTAATTCAAAACTGCATTGCTGTCTCTATTGCTTTGACACAGCTAAATAAAAAAATCCTTTACATCTAGGGAGTCCTGAATAAAAAAAACTGATTTGCCAGTTTTGACCAAAGGCGCGTTGGAGGAAGGAGTATGTTTTGGTTAAGACCATTGGAAGTGAGAACATGGAATGTGCCATTTCCCACAGCATGAAAATATTCTTTCAAATCTAAAAGTATACAGTCAAGTCCCCTGTTTACCCTGCTGAAACATACATCATAGACCAGCATAGGCTGGTGACCAGCCTTCATTGTGTTTTTACTGGTGACCAGCCTTCATTGTGTTTTCACTGGTGACCAGCCTTCGTTGTGCTTTCGCTGGTGACCAGCCTTCATTGTGTTTTAGCTGGTAACCAGCCTTCGTTGTGTTTTCGCTAGTGACAAGCCTTTGCTGTGCTTTCGCTGGAGACCAGCCTTCACTGTGTTCTGGACACTAGGGACCAGTATAAGCTGGTCACCAGCGTACCAGTATATACTGGTCACCCGCAAAACCAGCATCAAGCTGGCTTACAAAGTGATGTCTAATTCCTATTGGAATCCAGCCTGAGTGGGGTAGTGACGTGCAGCTTATGAACAATTTGTTATTTTTGAACCACTCCTTTTACTGACTCGAGAGTCATGATTAGTTTTTTCTGATTGACACATTTTTGTCATTCTTTTGACCTGCTGGCTGCAATGAATTCTACAGCAGGATTAATACGCAATCCTCCACACCGGAGATGTATTCTGACCAATACCTGGCTGTCATATATGCTCTCAAGCAAAATAGATAATGCTGCAGGGAGCATAGAGGAGAAAAATACATGTTCAGAACTGATAATAGATCTCATTAACTAATGTAATTAATGTATTATTGAGTGTTATGATGGAAACATCTTTGTAGAACCAACTAGTCCAGTTGCGGCCACAACTATTTATTTTTATTTTACAGTTATTTTACCAGGTAAGTTGACTGAGAACACGTTCTCATTTACAGCAACAACCTGGGGAATAGTTACAGGGGAGAGGAGGGGGATGAATGAGCCAATTGTAAGTAATCGTTAAGGACTGGGAAGTTTTTCAGGACAAAAAACAACTGAATGGAACTAAGCACATGCAAAATTCTAGCTTTCTACCAGACACTTGGAGATTAATTCACCTTTCAGCAGGACAGTAACCTAAAATACAAGGCAAAATCGACACTGGAATTGCTTACCAAGAAATGGCTGAGTTACAGTTTTGACTAAAGTCTACTTGAAAATCTATGGCAAGACCTGAAAATGGTCATCTAGCAATTATGAACTACCAATTTTACAGAGCCTAAAGTATTTGTAAAAGTCTAATGGGCAAATGTTTGGCCGCCTTTCCTTCCAGTTCTCTGCTGCCAATAACTGGAACGAACTGTAAAAATCACTGAAGCTAGAGACTCATATCTCCCTCACTAACTTTAAGCACCAGCTGTCAGAGCAGCTCACAGATCACTGCACCTGTAAATAGCCCATCTGTAAAATAGCCCATCCAACTACCTCATCCTCATACTGTTATTATTTATTTATTTTTTGCTCCTTTGCACCCCAGTATCTCTAATTGCACACTCATCTTCTGCACATTTATCACTCCAGTGTTTAATTGCTATATTGTAATTATTTCGCCACTATGGCCTATATATTGCCTTACCTCCCTTATCCTTCCTCTTTTCCACACACTGTATATAGACTTTTTCTATTTTATTATTGACTGTGTGTTTGTTAATTCCATGTGTAACTCTTTGTTGTTGTTTGTGTTGCACTGCTTTACTTTCTCTTGGCCAGGTCGCAGATTGAAATGAGAACTTGTTCTCAACTCTGGACGGCTCTGATTTTTACCTGCATCCTCCCGCCTGCCTAGCATCACTACTCTGGACGGTTCTGACTTAGAATATGTGGACAACTACAAATACCTAGGTGTCTGGTTAGACTGTAAACTCTCCTTCCAGACTCACATCAAACATCTCCAATCCAAAGTTAAATCTAGAATTGGCCTCCTATTTCGCAAACAAAGCATCCTTCACTCATGCTGCCAAACATACCCTTGTAAAACTGACCATCCTACCAATCCTCGACTTCGGCGATGTCATTTACAAACAAATTGGATGCAGTCTATCACAGTGCCATCCGTTTTGTCACCAAAGCCCAATATACTACCCACCACTGCGACCTGTGCGCTCTCGTTGGCTGGCCCGCGCTTCATACTCATCGCCAAACCCACTGGCTCCAGGTCATCTACAAGAGCCTGCTAGGTAAAGTCCCCCCTTATCTCAGCTCGCTGGTCACCATAGCAGCACCCACCTGTAGCACGCGCTCCAGCAGGTATATCTCTCTGGTCACCCCCAAAACCAATTCTTCATTTGGCCGCCTCTCCTTCCAGTTCTCTGCTGCCAATGACTGGAACGAACTACAAAAATGTCTGAAACTGGAAACACTTATCTCCCTCACTAGCTTTAAGCACCAGCTGTCAGAGCAGCTCACAGATTACTGCACCTGTACATCTATAATTTAGCCCAAACAACTACCTCTTCCCCTACAGTATTTATTTATGTATTTATTTTGCTCCTTTGCACCCCATTATTTCTGTCTCTACTTTGCACATTCTTCCACTGCAAATCAACCATTCCAGTGTTTTACTTGCTATGTGGTATTTACTTCGCCACCATGGCCTTTTTTGCCTTTACCTCCCTTATCTCACCTCACTTGCTCACATTGTATATAGACTTGTTTATACTGTATTATTGACTGTATGTTTGTTTTACTCCATGTGTAACTCTGTGTTGTTTTATGTGTCGAACTGCTTTGCTTTATCTTGGCCAGGTCGCAATTGTAAATGAGAACTTGTTTTCAACTTGCCGACCTGGTTAAATAAATGTGAAATAAATAAAAAAATCTTTAAAAAAAACTAGCCTACCTGATTTAATAAAGGTGAAATAAAAAAAATGTAAAAAGAAATGTTGCACATTCCAATGACTTACCAAGAAAGACTCACAGCTTTAATTACTGCCAAAGGTACTTCTACAAAATATTGACTCAGGGGTGTGAATACTTATGTAAATGATATATTTCTGTATATAATTTTCAATACATTTGCAAAAATTATATATGATTTGTTTCACTTTGTTATTAGCGGATATTTTGTATAGATGGATGATAGAAAAAAAATATTTTATCCATTTTGAATTCAGGCTGTAACACTACCAAATGTGGAATAAGTCAAGGGGTATGAATACTTTCTAAAGGCACTGTATATCCACACACTCCAAATTTGGGAATGGTTAGGGTACATTGTTTTAGACCATGCCGCCAAATATGCTAATGTGCCCCCACCAGCACATTGTTCCTTCCTACATTTCAAAGTGCAGTGAAAGTAATGTAAACAATCATTCATTTTACAACAATAAAACCTTAATTCAACTGTAAAAATACAGTATTTTTACTGCAACTCAGTAGCTGGTAACTTACTATCAAATTACAGGTAATTGTTTACAGTGTCTGCCATACGCACATATACTATATACTATAAGTATAACTGTAGAACCTGTAAATGGTCTACCTGGAACCAGGGGTTCTTCGTGACAGGGTTGGAACTCAAAAGGGTTCCCCTACAGGGACAAATCAAAGGGTTCTACATGGCTCCCCAAAAGGTTCCTCCATTCGGGACAAATTACATAACTCTGTAACCAGAGAGTTCTTCATGACAGGGTTCTATGTAGAACCCAAAAGGGTTCCCCTACAGGGACAAAATGAAGAACCCACGAGGGTTCCTTGGGAGAGGGTTCTAAAAAAAAATCTAAGGATTCTACGTGACACCCAAAAGGGTTCCCAAATAGAGACAAATGAGGGAATATCTGTAGGTTCTAATCTTTTAATAATCTTTATTATACTTTCCAGCGGTGTATCAGGACATTCAGTTTACTGGCAACAGAGGTTGTGAGGTTAATAATAATAATAATAATAATATATATTATTGTGGTTGTGAGGTTGGCTCCCAAATAGTCCGAATTTTGCTGGTCTGCAAAACCACGGCCATCATTATGTGAACAGGAGTTGAGAAACATGATTTATTCCTTTCATATTCTTAAGAGAATGCGATTGCGCGTTTAGGGACCTGTTGTGTAGCCTAAACATGCAATTTCTTTCAGCAACATGACAGTATATCATTTTCAACCACATAAAATACACCTTCCTAATATTGAGTTACACCCTCTTTGCCCTCAGAACAGCCGGGGGCCCTAATCGGCCGCTTATGTTGCTTATGCCTGGAGCCAGCCCAGATTATACTATATTTAGAAAGCATATAAGTCATTCCAAGCCTTATTCATACAGTTTTGTTGAATAGGAAATACATCAAATGAAATATATCATATTTTCATCATATACAACTTTCACCATATACAACTGTGTACTTGAACTTGTGTCCTCTAAAGTGACTACAACTCAGCAATTTATATTTAAAAAAATGTCCAGAAAGGTTTAAACCTTTCTTAGAGTATGCAGCATTACTCGTTATTGTTTACTGCCTCTCATGATAAATAATTACTTTTGGGGATGACGTACATTACATTTTAGATTACATTTAGTTACATTTAACTGGTTAACTCCTGCGACCTGTACAGGTTTCTTTGAAGTGCTTTAATGCAATCAGTCGTAAAGCAATACAAAGCCTATATTGTACTATGCAAAGGAATAAAGCTTTTTGTTGTTGTTTCCCATGTCATTTCAATGAAGTTACATTGAACAAATGTGGAATAGACGTTGAATTGACTGTCTGTGCCCTTCCAATGTCGTGTTCATCAAGTTTTTCAGGGCCAAATCCCAATTTGAGATTTTTGGGGGGTTTATTAAATCATGCATTGATATCAGTGAGAAATGTGCACAATGCATTTTCAAAGGGTTGATCCCCGATTGATTGGAAACAGTACAATCCCTCCAACAACGATCCACACAGTCTTGGATTCATTGAGGAAGCAATATGGAACAAACTGACAATAGATCATATTCAATAGTACAATTTTATTGAAAACTAAAAAAAAGTCAGCAGGTTGCAATTTAAATTAGTTCAATGCACAATATATATATGTATATATTTATTGTTTTGGTATGTGATGCATACATTGTGCAACAACCTTTTAATTACTCAAATATACATGAATGGCTTGTTCCAGACACACAACAACATTTACTCAACTCAGACTGGTAGCATTTCAACATCTTGTTTCTTAATATTTAATCCTATAAACGTACAGTATTTTATTTACTCTGTACACACGAGAAACAGTCAAGAAGACAAGTCTTAAATACTGATATTTACATTCATGCTATTTTTGTTATACTTATTTTGTACATTATAATACACCACTATGTTCATGTAGTGGAGTTAACTGTAGGTATAGACTGTATGGGCTGTAGGTATAGACTATGCAAATAGTGTGTCCAGTATGATTTCTTTTGTAGCATGAAATGAAGAAGGACGGACAGCTTGGACATACAGACATACATACCTTTGTGTGCAAGATGATGATCTATGAGCTCTGTTATCATTGTGTTTTACTCTTCTTCTGATGTCAATAAATGTTTGATTTTAATGTATGTTGAATTTCAGCATGTTAACCCATTATGACCCACTTCCCTACAGCCCACTAAAGCTGTGTATCCTTAGGGAGAGGGGGATTGGAAGAATCACTCTTCAGAAGAAATATAACTTTTTGATCTAACCACAGGCAGATCATTCGGCAAAAAAAAAGGATACACCTCAAAATGTTCCCAATGTTTACGTAGATTAAAGGGATAGTACAAATAAATTACAAAATGACATGTTTGTTTCCTAACCTTCCTAACCGTAATCAGTTTGCTTATGCATCTACTGACCACTATTGGCTTACAGCATTTTCCAATCAAATGCAATATTAGCAATGGCTTCTAACCAGGTCAATGACTTCTCACCAAGTCACATTTCTACACAATCCCTTTTGGAGACTTTGGGATGATTTGAGCATGACATTTAATTCATGATGATATCGGGTACATTGACTTTGAGAAATAATCAACCATGTTAGCTACAATGCTTTTAGGAAACACACCTTGAAAACAATGCAGTACCAGACATATTGTAGGTGGAGTAATTTACTGTGGTAGCTATTAGGGACTGTTCGAAAATTACTGCATGGGAGGGGGGTTCCAACTCGAGACGTCATTAAAAAACTTTTAAAATGCACCCCCCTCCCCAACGTAAAACATATTTTCACACCCTTGTAATTGAAAATAATTAAATACCCTCCCCCTTCATTGAATTAACTCAAAATAATGATTACAACCACAGTAATAGTGATAAAGTAGTCCTACCTCCTTAATACCATCAGGGGGTGCATATTTGCAGGTCAGATTTTTAAAAAGTACCTTTTAAAAACACATATCATGCAATTCTAGTCAATGTACATGACTGAAGATATTAGCTAAATGTATTTTTTATATATCATTTTTTCTGAGCTAATAGTCGTCGGACCAGAACATAATATAATAGCAGCCCGATTCATAGGCCTACACTATTTTGAACACCATTTTTGAACACATCTTTTTAGTACATCACTAATTCAATGACAATAACATACTCGTTTAGATAAACGTCTCTACTCAATCTACATCGTGGAAGTTCAGCTTTACATCGTGATTGAAATGTAAAGGCAATGTTCACGGTAAACTCTGCATTCGTCAGCTCAATCGGAAAATACCTTTACATTTCTATCGCAGGATCTGTCACGCTTCAGCGTTGATTGGGGAAAAACAGGCAGCCCACCCTACTTTTTATTTGCTCAAAACAATCAGCTTGGTTGCAAGAGAAACTGTCGCTCCCAACATGTCCCAAAAGAAAGGCCGATTTAGAAAATAGAAGTTTCAGGGAAGAATGAACAGAGAGATATGTATTCATTTTTACCACATTTCTCCGATGCTAAACCAGTGTGTCTTGTTTGCAACCAAACTGTCGCTGTTTGCAAATAATTAAATCTAAGATGTTATATGATTCTAAGCATTGTAGCCTACTTGCCACCCCAGACAGAAGCCCGACGCAGAAAAATGTAAGCTTTAACTGCTGGCTGCTCTTCCATGGCTTCACCCAACAAGAGACAGTCACAAGTGCACTCCTAAAAACTGCCTGGGTTTAAAAATCTTCCCTTTTAGAGAAAGTGAATAGCTCAATTGGTAGCGACAGAGTTACACATTGTAGGCCTATTAGATTACTTCCCAAGCAATGTTCTTTTCAAATATTCTCGGCTATAAAACGTCATAGCTCAACCTCTGAATGACAGAGACAAAGCAAAGATATTCCCCATATGCATCGGAGTTGCGTCTTTGGGCATTTTGCAACTTGTTTCTAGCATAAAGCATCGGGGAGAAAAACCTTGTTATAAAGTCACTTTATATATGCAGAATCCGTTTTAATCTCTTCAAAATCTTAACCTAACAAGGGGTATGATTTTGCCAGTTTCTTTAACAAGAAACTAGGCTATGGCATACCCTCACATAGGCCTACTCCTTCAATTCGAGCACTGGTTTTAACTTAACAGACCAAGCCATTCACGGACACAGATGTATTTAAGGAGTGGTGACACTATTGGAGGAATTGGCCAACAAATCTATGGATAGCCTTTAGTTTTGTCTGTTAAAACAGGTAGGCCTACCTTTTATTTCTTAAATAGGAAGAAATCGGCTTCAACACATAGATCTGTTGTTGTTAGTTAATTGGCATAATTTCATCCTCCTGATTGATTGCACCGTGGCTTTCGCTTCACGTTTTTGCACCACAAAGCTTTCATGGAAGCACTCGAAATCTGGCTTATTCTGAAAAACATGTTGTTTTGTGGCCTTTGGAGTGGCAAATATCATGAATAAAGTATATAGGAAAACCTGCAAAACAGCAAATATAAAACAGGGGAAAAATGCAATACCCTCTCCTGTGCCCAATAAAAATCTACACAATCCTCCCCAAAGCAAAAAAAAAGTTACACACCCCTCCCTTATTTTGGAGCGCCCCTCCTGCGCAGTCATTTTACAACTGTCTTTTAGATATGTATCCAGTAGACTATTAGGGTAGAAACTGCAGGTTAGCCATTAATGAAATGCTGAACCCTGGCTTTGTTAAGGGTGGAAAGCCCATAGGCAAAGCTAACATCCAAAGTTTTCAGTGCATTTAAGGTGTAGGTCATTAACCCAAATCCAGAAGACTGAATCCTGGAGCCAAACTTTACAATAGAGACTTTGACAAAAGAGTACAGAATGCAATTTTGGAATGCATTTTCTGGGGAAACATATACTTACAAATAAAAATAAAAAGGTTAATTCTACCTTTCTTAAAGGTAGACTCAGCAATATTGCATCATCATACACAGCGGGGCAATAACAAATGAACAAACTTGAAAGACTGCCGCTATTGGCTCTTCCCAATTTGATCCCCCTCTTGAGGCATGCCCACATTTCTGTAAGCAGGAAGTCGCTCCGCTGTGCATCATGATGTCATATTGCTAAATCCACATTGAATATAGCCCCTGTAAAAAACTCTTTGAGTCACATATGTGTAATTCTATGGGCTGAGTTCTCCCATTGATTAATATAGTCTAGACATACAGATCTGCGTCGGAAAGCACTAAACAGGATCCATAACTGGTCGGCATTGGATACTCTCATGTCCTATTTTCATAATAAGGAAACAACCCTTGGGAACATATCTCATATCCTTTCAAATTGCATAGTCAGAGACCAAAAGCAATACATTGAACTCTTCACGATGACAGTTCTTCTTTTGTCGTATTTTGGTGTACAGACCACTGCAATCCTTGTCCATCAACATGATTTTGTGTTTCAAGTAGAATGTCAATTAACAAAAGGCGTCATCAAGGAACCTTCAGAGGCAGGAGAGGAAGGGGAAGGGGGGACAAGACAATGAAATGTGGAGGTTTGCGGAAAGTGCAGAAAGAGAAAGACAGAAATCATTGCATTCAACAGAAAGTGCATGCGATTTTTTATCCTCTGTATTTCGTGTCGCTTCTGTCCACTTAGGGGTCTCCAAGGTGATGTATGGACTTACAGATTTGGCCAATGTGCTGGCAGCTGTTATCGAGTGCCCGCTAGACATCGAGTCCACACTAGACGAGCCATCCCGTTAAGGCTTCCAGTGCTAAGCCCTCAAGCCCTGCGTGTGAAGGAGTCAGCTACTGAGTTCCAAACCCGGATTAATATATTTATCAATGCTATTCTCTTTCACAGACCTACGGCCAAGCTCTCTTTCATATGGTCCCACAATGGTCTGAAGCATGATTTGCTGTTGGGTTGCAAGTTCATACTCTCCCTCCTACCAGCCCCCCTGCCTTCTCAAAGTCAAGGAGGGCTTCTTGTCATTTCTAGTGGTTTGGGGTTGTGGTTGCCGTGATCCTTCTATCTGGGCACTTCCTACACCCCTGTGTTGTTGGTGTCCACCGTCTTCTTGCTGCGCGAGCTCATGGCGTACTCCCCTCGGCTTGTTCCATTCTCCTCCTTCCGTAGGGGTTTCCTATGACACAGGTGACAAAAATAATCAGATGTCAACATGTGAACAGTACTGCTCCTGTGACTACATCTGATGCATACAGTTGTTCTATGTCTTGCGCCTGTGTCCTTTAACTCCCTTGTTGGTTCATTTGAAATCAATTGACTCTGAAGAGTATATCCACATTCACGGTAGAGAAGACAAGCATTGGCCAATCTGTCGCAAGTCAAAAGTGAAATGTGCATGCACCCTCCACAAGATTCAAAGCATTTATGCTTACGACACAAGTGGGGAGAATATTATTTTGACTGCAGATGGATACAATGAAGCTAGCAATCTAGCTAGATAGATAGGTTCAATTTGTTTAGAATTACTTATAGCTATTAGCTTACTATTACTTCAGCTACAGCAGCTAGCTAGCCTGCCAACTTAGAGACATTACTGTGCAGCCGTCTTCATCGACCTGGCTAAGGCTTTCGACTCTGTCAATCACAACAATCTTATTGGCAGACTCAACAGCCTTGGTTTCTCAAATGATTGCCTCGCCTGGTTCACCAACTACTTCTCTGATAGAGTTCAGTATGTCAAATCGGAGGGCCTGTTGTCCGGACCTCTGTCAGTCTCTATGGGGGTGAGCTTCAATGCCATACAACTCTCCTTCCGTGGCCTCCAACTGCTCTTAAAACTTCTTAGGGCTGAGATTCCGCTAACGGGATTGATATGACAACAGCCAGTGAAAGTGCAGGGCGCCAAATTCAAAACAACAGAAATCCCATAATTAAAATTCCATACATAGAAGTATTTCACACCATTTTAAAGATATGCTTCTTGTTAATCCCACCACAGTGTCCGATTTCAAATAGGCTTTACAGCAAAAGCACCACAAACGATTATGTTAGGTCAGAGCCAAGTCATAGAAAAACACAGCCATTTTTCCAGCCAAAGAGAGGAGTCACAAAATTCAGAAATAGAGATAAAATGAATCACTAACCTTTGATGATCTTCATCAGATGACACTCATAGGACTTCATGTTACACAATACATATATGTTTTGTTTAAAAAAATCTAAATATACATTGACGCCTTATGTTCAGTAATTCCAAAAAAATCCCGTGATTTTGCAGAGAGCCACATCAATTTACAGAAATACTCATTAGAAATGTTGATGAAAATACAAGTGTTATGCATGGAACTTTAGATACACTTCTCCTTAATGCAACCGCTGTGTCAGATTTCAAAAAAGCTTTACGGAAAAAGCAAACCATGCTATAATCTGAGTACAGTGCTCAGACACAAAAACAAGCCGTACAGATACCCGCCATATTGTGCAGTCAACATTAGTCAAAAATAGCTTTATAAATATTCACTTTGATGATCTTCATCAGAATGCACTCTGAGGAATCCGTTCGATAATGTCCATAATTTATGTCCAAATAGCTACTTTTGTTAGCGCGTTTTGTAAACAAATCCAAAGTCACGAAGGAGCAGACGAAATGTCAAAAAGTTCCGTTACAGTCCATAGAAACATGCCAAACGATGTATAGAACAAATCTTTAGGATGTTTTTAACATAAATCTTCAATAATATTCCAACCGGAGAACTCCTTTGTCTGTAGAAAAGCAGTGGAACAGAGATCGCTCTCACGTGTATGAGCATCACGAGTTCAAAGCATTCTGCCAGACCTCTGACTCATTCCCCTCTCATTCGCCCCCACTTCACAGTAGAAGCATCAAACTAGGTTCTAAAGACTGTTGACATCTAGTGGAAGCCTTTGGAAGTGCAACATGACCAATATCCCACTATCTTCAATAGGGAATGAGTTGAAAAACGACCAACCTCAGATTTCCCACTTCCTGGTTGGATTTTTTCTCATGTTTTTGCCTGCCATATGAGTTCTGTTATACTCACAGACATAATTCAAACAGTTTTAGAAACTTCAGAGTGTTTTCCATCCAAATATACTAATAATATGTATATATTAACAACTGGGACTGAGTAGCAGACAGTTTACTCTGGGTACCTCTGGGCACTGCAAAAATCACTAAAGCTGGAGACTCTTACCTCCCTCACTAGCTTCATGCACCAGATGTCAGAGAAGCTCACAGATCACTGCACCTGTACATAGCTCATCTGTATATAGCCAATCCAATCTACCTCATCCCCATACTGTATTTATTTATTTATCTTGCTCCTTTGCAACCCAGTATCTCAACTTGCACATTAATCTTCTGCACATTCTACCATTCAAGTGTTTAATTGCTATATTGTAATTACTTCACCACCATGGCCTGTTTATTGCCTTACCTCTCTTATCCTACCTCCTTTGCACATGCTGTATATAGATTTTTCTACTGTAATTATTGGTTGTATGTTTGTTAATTCCATGTGTAACTCTGTGTTGCTGTATGTGTCAAACTGCTTTGCTTTATCTTGGCCAGGTCGCAGTTGCAAATGAGAACATATTCTCAACTAGCCTACCTGGTAAAATAAAGGTGAAATAAAATAAATATTTAAAAAAAATAGTTTGCCAGCAACACTCGTCTTATTAGACAATGCTAGCTAGTTGGCTAGCCATGCACAGAATACTACATATTGCCTATCAAGCCATTAGCATTCTAACAAATGCTAGCAAGGAAAGTAGCCAAACTGGATGGAAGTGAGCAAACCTCAGTCAACCAATCATACCATCTGACACTCATTTCAGAAATGAGGAGGTGTGTAACATCTTCCATTGCCCTCCACTAAAGCCAATGCGTACATCACTTGTCTTTTCTACCAAAAATCTGTCTTAAGCATAGGTAAAAGATCTGAATATCTTGAGATCAATAGTTAATAGACTCCAAGCTACTGTATACCTACTATTATGTTGAAAAGCACTGTGATTAAAAGAAAAAGCACAAAGGAGTTGGTTATGGAAGCCATTTGATATTATGATTGTAGAGGAAGGTCTATCTAAACCATAAACATACTATTGGGGAAGTTACTGGCTACGCACAAGGATTTAGTCAGAGTTTAATGCATGTGACACATTAAACTCATCTAATAAAAAAAGAAGAAGAATGGAATCTAAATGGAAAAAGTGACACTTCTCCCAAGAGGTATACTTCCCTACAGATAGATAAGATGTAAATCCACACAACAGCTTTAATTTGTAATTGTGAATAAAAAATGGCCACCAGCGTTTAAGAGCTTAGACCTGGAGAGAGCTGGGCCTGGTATAATGCAGCCAGTGAGCAGTATATTGCATTGGCTGATTCACAGCTGCTGAGGGTCATCAAAGTGAGTTATCCTGTTCTCCAAATGACTTTCTGCCGCCTTTAATGGCCCCGTGAGCGAACACAGTGGCCTCCTTCCCTAACTCAACCTACCCATCCTGTCGCTCCCCTAATTAAGAGATCCAAGATATGTGACCCTTTCAGGCAAGGACCCAAATAACTCAATTATGGGTCCCTGCAGGGATGGCAAGACTGGGCTTGATCAATGTGCCCAGGAGGTCCTGGGAGGGCTCTGTGTTTGTTCTCCCCATAATGTCACTTTTAGATGATGTGGACCGTCGTGCTGTGTCCATAATGGTAACAGACAAATAAGATGGACATACAGATCTCTATAAGATCTCTTGGCTTTTTCAACCAGAATAAAGTCTGGATATGCTGTCTGCTTTTTCAGGGAAAGACACTGAAAATGGCTATATGCTCCTCATACGTAGCTGTAGTGTGAGACAATCCCCTTTGTTGGCATTATCATTTTTCGCCCCATACTTAATCAGCATATCAGCATATGAGGTATCTCAACTTTGCATGGTGACGGTTTTGGGATACAAGGCCTCTGTCTGTCTGAAACTCTTAAAAACAAACAAATGGGAAACTTTCTCAGTTCTGAAGCCACTCAGCCCATACACATTAATCCAGTCACTTTCCCCAGAGCCACCTCTCTCAAAGTTTCAGCAATGGTCGGGAATGCTTTTGCTCATTTGTGGTGATACTGTAAAAACAATCTGGGTCCCTCAAAGATGGGTGGATGAGACACATCCTGTAGCCAGGCCATCTGTCCTCCAAACATGATTTTGATTGAATATGGCCCATCCTCAAGGACTTGAGGATGTGCACTCATGAGGGGCATAGTACCATTTTCTGTTTATCATTGAACATCACATTCGAGTAATGTGCGCACATCCCGACATCAACAAGCTCTGTAGCAGGATAGCTAATGCTGGGAACTTGACAAACTTAACAGTGAGCGAGTGATGACCATGAAAACATGCAAAACTGATGGCTATAGCTATGTTCAACAATTATATTATTCTTCTATTACTCTATTTGTGATATTTCACTTTGCCTCGCTGGATTTCTAGGTAATCAATCCTCTGATGACATCTGTAATGTTGTAGACGATAAGCATGTGATTACGTGTTTGTTAACTTGCACGAGCTGCATTTGAAATTGCATGTGATCATATCCACTGCTAGGTACACAAAGAGGTTTTGGAGGTGCACGTGGAACTTTTCATGATACGGACAGGAAATGGGTCTGTACGAAAGAGCATCCTTTATGATATCAGAAGAACATTTTGTTCAAATGCAGTAAGCTCAGTCAGCCATTTAAAAGGTCAAATCTTTTGTGAAGAGACAATCTTTGCAGACCGCAACAGCCTCCTACCCTTCACGCCCTTCTTCACACACCGATTTCAGGCATGGTACAGTACCAGAGACTGACAGCAAAGAAATTCACAGCACACGAATTGAGGGCCCCAGATGCTTTCAAACATAGTCTGCTGCTACAGGCTACCAGCCATCCAAGGGTCATTACCATAATACATACAGTACACCAGGGTCTATCAGAGAAGACAACATGGATCATTGCTGAATATGAGTCAGGGCACGAAACTCCCAGTCTTTCATTGTCAAGGCTAACGCTAATTCCTTATGCTGACCATATAGTCATTCAGTGGCAGAGGAGTCAGTGACACAACCACAGAATAAATATTCTCAAGTAGAAGCCATGGGTCTGTGATTCATTTACTATAATCACACCATCACTCCTGTCCCTCTGCTAGTAAGCCCTCTGTCTTTTTCAAGGAGTCATCCTGAGCAAGTGAGCGACTGAGAACTATCAAGCCCCAAAATGGCTTTTGGGGGGGCCAAAAGCCACTCCTCTATTGGTTGTCCCTTCTTCAGTTACAAAGTAGTGAGTCAAATGTTGTAGGGCCTATATCATAAGTTGAAAGTCACTGTGCCTCTGTTAGAAGTAGACTAAACTGCCTGATCTGTTTCAAAAGAAGCCATTTATGATCCAAGTTCCTTCTCAAGATGAGTAGGCTATAGGCAGCAGTAGAAGTTATGTAGTTATTTTGATGGCTGTAGTAGTCTTTGTTGTTTTGGCCACTGGTCAAGCCATACTCATTGTAACTGGCAGCTCTGTGGTGGCTCTGCTCAGGGCCTTGGGGCCTTACATAATGTGCCAGGGGGAGAGTGAAGAAATTAGCTTTCAGCAGAGTCGCTGTGTCACTCCTTTCATTTCGGCTGACTCAGCTGGCAAACACACACAAACACGCGCGCGCACACACACACACACACTCAAACCTTCCTCTCCTCCTTCTCCTGATGGACAGCAAAACCTTGAGACTGAGGTCTGAGCAGCGACCAGACCCTTTCCCATGGTCCTTAAGAGGACTTGGCGACTGCCTGGGTTGACTGTGTGTGTGTGTGTTTGTTTGTGTGTGTGTGTCTTCACAGGGAAGTGGTAAGGCAAACATGTCTTCCAGTCACAGCAGTGACTTCAAACACCATTACCAGCAAATGGAGATCAAGTAAACATTTACAAGTACAGCACTTCTTATCTCTATGTACACAATGATACACTATGCAGTAAATACTACTGTGACCCAAAACAGAGACTAATGTTTCCTGGAGCTTGAATGTATAAACATTTTCATTAATTAAACAGATGCAACTTTGAGCGTTACTCAAATATATATTTTATTTACAGCAGCATAAAAAAAGAAGCATAAAAAAACCTGACAGCATGACACATTCAGGATAATAATTGAAATGTAATCTTGGTTAAACCAGAACTAAAGTCTTGTGTAATTGGTCAGATGCTCAATTAAGTTCTGGGTCCATATGTGTTAAGAGAAGAGGAACCGTAACAAAGAGCACCACCCTCTCCCTTTGCGATTCACGGGCAAGTCTATGGGCCAAATGTCCCCTCCCCTTTCCGAAACTCAAAAGATGCTAACACCTGTGAAATCGTGATTTGTCCAAAGCACCGAAACTAATGCTGCTCGTTATCACACGCATCCCGTTGTATCATGACAGATCTACGGTACCATTTATGTACTGTAGGACGTCCACCAGAGATGAGCTGAAATTCAAATTGGGATATTGATATGGGTGAACTGTAAAACACCTCTCAAAGTGTGAGTTCAGAAAACGTTCAGGAGTTCAGTGGCATGTTTTTTGCAATGTAATGGTAAGTTCCCATGGTTCTGGTGAATTCCAGAACTTCCAGATGAACTTTTATGACGTGGGTGTCCACATTTAAATACATTTTTGAGCAGACAAACTGTTTAAGATGGTTTTCTTGTTGAGAAAACATAATATAATCATATTTACAACCAACTTTACCAACCAACCACGGAAATATGTCATATTATGGTTGTCTATTTTGATCAACCAAAAATTACATCAATAAGATGTGTCAGATTTGCCTATTGGGCTAGATCCCTGCCAACAACACTTCATACTCAAGGAGTACAGTCCTACCACTGACCTAGAAAACCCAGTGAACTTCTAGGTCTCAGGGCGGGTGACGTCGTCACCACACAATGTCTGCTACTAACGCACACAACGCTAACTACAGATAACTGGGAAAAACTTGATTAAATTAGGGATAAAAAGAATACAGTACCAGTCAAAGGTTTTCCATTATTTGTATTATTGTAGAATAATAGTGAAGATATCAAAACAATTAAATAACACACATGGAATCCTGTAGTAACAAAAAAAGTGTTAAACAAATCAAAATATATTTCCTATTTGAAATTCTTCAAAGTAACCACCTTAATGACAGCTTTGCACACTCTTGGCATCCTCTCAACTAGCTTCACGTCCAACTCATCCCAAACCATGTCAGTTGGGTTGAGGTCAGGTGATTGTGGAGACTAGGTTATCTGATGCAGCACTCCATCACTCTCCTTCTTGGTCAAAAAGCCCTTACTAGGCCTGGATGTGTGTTGGGTCATTTTCCTGTTGAAAAACAAATGATAGTCCCACTAAACGCAAACCAGATCGGATGACGTAACTCTGCAGAATGTTGTGGTAGCCATGCTGGTTAAGTGTGCCTTGAATTCTAAATAAATCACAGACAGTGTCACCAGCAAAGCACCCCCACACCATCACACCCCCTCCTCCACGCTTCACGGTGGGAACCACACATGTGGAGATCATCCGTTCACCTACTCTGCGTCTCACAAAGACACAAGTGTCTTCTTCTTATTGATGTCCTTTAGTAGTGGTTTCTTTGCAGCAATTCGACCATGAAGACCTGAGTCTCTTCTAAACAGTTGATATTGAGATGTGTCTGTTACTTGAACTCTGTGAAGCATTTATTTGGGCTGCAATCTTTAGGTGCAGGTAACTCTAATGAATTATCCTCTGTAGCAGAGGTAACTCTGGGTCTTTATTTCCTGTGGTGATCCTCATGAGAGCCAGTTTCATCATAGCGCTTGATGGTTTTTGCGACCGCACATGAAGAAACTTTCAACGTTCTTGAAATGTTCCACATTGACTGACCTTCATGTCTTAAAGTAATTATGGACTGTTGTTTCTCTTCGCTTATTTGAGCTGTTCTTGCCATAATATGGACATCGCATTTGACCAAATAGGGCTATCTTTTGTGTACCAACTCTACTGTCACGAGTCCGACCGAGGGTGGCTTCCCTTCCCGGTCGGGTGGCGCTCGGCGGTCTTCGTCACCGGCCTATTAGCTGCCACTGATTGTCTTTCCTCCCCCTCCTTGTATGTTTATTGGTAGCACCTGTTTGTGTTGATTAGTTGGGCTTCTTTAGACAGCCGGCCCGCCTGTTTGTTGTGCGGGATTAATTATTGTAACCTTCGGCTCTGTAGTAGAGGAACGTGTTTGTTCCTGGTCGTGAATTTTCAGTTGTACATTTTCATTCCCCGTGTTTGGGGCCGTTATTATTGTGAGCACCCTGTGGTGCGTTGGTGCAATTAAAGAGCACAGCATTGCACTCTCTGTCTCTGGCGTCTGACTCCACACCCACGACACCCAGAGCATTACACCTACCTTGTCACAACACAACTGATTGGCTCAAACGCATTAAGAAGGAAAGAAATTCCACAAATTAACTTTTAACAAGGCACACCTGTTAATTGGGGCAGCAGGTAGCCTAGTGGTAAGAGCGTTGGGCCAGTAACCGAAAGGCTGCTAGATCGAATCCTCGAGCTGACAAGGTAAAAATCTGTTCTGCCCCTGAACAAGGCAGTTAACCCACTGTTCCTAAGCTGTCATTGTAATTAAGAATTTATTCTTAACTGACTTGCCTAGTTAAATAAAACATGTAAATGCATTCCAGGTGACCTCATGAAGCTGGTTGAGAGAATGCCAAGATGTGCAAAGCTGTTATCAAGGCAAAGGGTGGCTACTTTGAAGAACCTCAAATATGTTCGCACACTTTACTATATGATACCATAAGTGTTATTTCTTAGTTTTAATGTATTCACTATTATTCTACAATGTAGAAAATACTACAAATAAAGAAAAACCCTTGAATGAGTAGGTGTGTCCAAACCTTTGACTGGTACTGTATATTGTAGAAAGCAGGTGCTTCCACACAGGTGTGGTTCCTGAGTTAATTAAGCAATTAACATCCCATCATGTAGTGTATAAAAATGCCCAGTTGCCCAATAGAGATCCAGACACTTGAAGAATCTATGCAAAGGCGCATTGAAGCGGTTCTGAAGGCTAGTGGTGGCCCAACGCACTATTAAGAGACTTTATGTGGGTGTTTATTTTATTTTGGCAGTCACCTGTAGCTAGCAATTATAGTTAGTGAGTTTCTTTCTGCCCTTTTAGTCTGTAATTTACTGTGTGGGTGTACACTCACATTTCCCATTACCTACAGAGTATCCCTGGACAGGGAACTCCTAACCAATAAGGCCACTCTAGTATTTACATGTATATGTCCCCCATCCTAGCCTGGCCCAGTTTGGAATGTGCTGTACTAGCTCTTCCCCTTCTCTTTAGAAATGTATTCGCTAGCACCTGCAATCCCCATCCATCCACATAAGACTTGGAATGTGTGTGTGTGTGTGTGTTGTACGGTAGAGTGTTGTGCGTGCATGGTGGCACCATGGGGATGTTTCATTGCGGAGCTGAGTTCGGGGAGAAAAATATGCCCCCCCCCCCGTAGGGCCGCACACAGACGGCCCCTCAATGGGCCCTCGGCACACATGACAGGTGGTTCGTAACACATTGCAGGAGAACATAAATATTTCAAGACCCTTTTACGCAAGCCTCTCCCTTTGTAGAAACCGGATGGACTGTGTTTGTGGGATATTTGTTTTTGTACATTTGCAAAAGTACTGTCATTGGCGGTTGCTCCGGTAACAAGCAAGCTCACATAAAATAAGTACTACAGTTTACTATAGAATACTATAGTACTTACTATATAATTATATAGTACTCTGCAGTAAACTGTAGTATACTGTAGAAAACTACACTACACACTGCAGTATCCCTGGATTGCGTAGTGCTTAATAAATGTTTTTGTAGTATACTGTAGAATACTATACTCACACTGTAGTATCCCTCGATCGTGTAGTGCGTACTATAGTACGCACTGTAGTACACTGTAGTACCTTTCAGTCAATACCGTTTTTCTCAATCGCGTACAAGCAATCTGTGGATCTTTGTTGAAACGTATCTATAGCAGAACAGCACTGTTCAAATGCTCAAATACATTTACAGAACTTCTGATAATTTTCTTGCTTTAGTGAATACAAAATTCACTGTTAATTAAGTGTTCTGTTCACAGAATATAACACATCGCTTTCATCAAAAGAGAAATATGTGCAATTGTGATCAATGCTACAGAAAATCAGTAAAATATTACTGCACAACATTCTAAATCATTGCTGCACAACATTCTAAATCATTCTATCAGTGTCATATGTACAATATATGGAAAGAGGGGATTGTCACTGTTATGATTTCATACAATATTGCGGAAATGCTGAGATGCAGAGAATGCAGTTGGTCACTTCTAAGTAACTTTGGATTACTCCTAAGTCATCATCTTCAACATTGTGGGTACTGTTGCTGTGCACCAATGGAAAGTCTAAAGAACAATGAGCAAACCAGCCCTTGTATTGAATATATGGAATAGGATTGTGATGATACTGATGAATGAATCCTGCAGACAATGTGCAATTTGTAAGTCGCTCTGGATAAGAGCGTCTGCTAAATGACTTAAATGTAAATGTAAATGTTTAATTGTAAAAAATGATCAGGAACACAACTTAATTTGATGTGTATGAAATTGTTTGTTTGACTTTGCCCATAATTCTGTACCTTTGAATAGTTATTCTTCCAATTATGATCATCATGATTTAGTGACTGCAAAGAAAATGTATTAAACTACTGGAAATTTTGTCTGCTTGAACTCAAGCGATAAGCATGATTGCATTCATCTTTTCGCAGGCAGTCATGTTCTTTTGTTAAATCTATTTGTAAGTTTGATGGTATAACGTAGTTTTGATGAATGTATTTATGTTTCGAGAAGGCAAAAACATTTTGAAAACACATTTACTGTTTTGCAAAAGGCCACAGAATTATGTGTCGTGTGGACTCTGTTGTGAAAATTGACAACATTGTTCCAAAAATAATGCTTGTACCCAATTGTGAAAAACTGTAATACCACTCACTTACCATAGCATTTTGTACTACACTTCAATAATGATAAGTGAGAAAGTTACAGCGGGTCAAAATCCTACCCCCAAGACATTCTATCCTCCCCTGTTATTGGTAATGGTGAGAGGTTAGCATGTCTTGGGTGTATGATCGTTGTCCCTGATTGTTGTCCCTCTGTAACTTTCTCACTCATCATTATTCACAATTTATTCAGGATTATCCGTCATCATGGTTACATCCACATTCATGTAGAAGTGTTTGAAACATATTATATACAGTACTTATTTACAATGAAAGTGACTCCAAACTGATTTATTTTTCCCTCTACCTTTTTGAGAGGAAAAGATATTACTTGTTAAACAACATTTCTTTCTCTGAGCTGTTGAATTAGTGCACTCTTAGAAAAAAGGGTTCCAAAAGGAGTCTGCGGCTGTCCCCGTAGGAGAACTGTCACGCCCTGATCTGTTTCACCTGTCCTTGTGCTTGTCTCCACCCCCCTCCAGGTGTCGCCCATCTTCCCCACTTATCCCCTGGGTGTTTATACCTGTGTTTTCTGTCTATCTGTGCCAGTTTGTCTTGTTTGTCAAGCTTACCAGTGTTTTTTAGAATGTGGGGTTCGCATCCCACATCCTACTTAACCTTTTTACCTCCAGGGTCAAAAAAATGTAGGATGCTGAAGACAAAAAGATTATCATAGGCTATACTAAATATAAGGAATTATTTGAACAAAAATGGAAAGTTAGTGTGGCTTCACAAGTTATTTTACAACCATAGCCCGGATTCAATTTTGTGCCTATGCTGGTGTCTAATCTCAAATCCCGGTCCCTACCTGCTGAGCTGTTGTTCAGGGAACCCTGCCGATCCTTCACGACTGGACTACGACATAATCTGCTCGAGGGGATATGCCCATCTGCTAGCCGCAGCCCACTAGCTGTCTAGAGCATATTGGACTGTTAGCTGTATAGATCCATCGGCCAATTTCTTGGGCCACTATACCTATTTTGCCAATTGAAATTGGACCCCTCTGCAACTTGAAACCCTACTAATCCATCACGACTAGTCTATCGACGTCACCGCATGCGGAGGCTAAAACAAACTTTCCTCCTTTCGGCCTGCTAGCTGTCTGAATCGCCGTGTCTCCAGCCAGCCCAACCACTCACTGGACAACTATTGATCACCCGGCTATGCATGCATCTCCCTAATATCAATATGCCTTGTCCATTACTGTCCTGGATAGTGAATTATTGTCTTATTTTACTGTAGAGCCTCTAGCCCTGCTCAATATGCCTTAACAAACCATGTAGTTCCACCTCCCACATATGCAGTGACATCACCTGGTTTAAACGTCTCTAGTGAAAATATCTCTCTCATCATTTCTCATTGCCTAGGTTTACCTCCAATGTACTCACATCCTACCATACCTCTCTGTCTGTACATTATGGCTTGAATCTATTCTATCGCACCCAGAAACCTGCTCCTTTTACTCTCTGCTCCGAACGCACTAGACAACCAGTCCTGATAGCCTTTAGCCATACCCTTATCCTACTCCTCCTCTGTTCCTCTGATGATGTAGAGGTTAATCCAGGCCCTGCCGTGCCTACCTCCACTCCTACTCCCCAGGTGCTCTCATTTGTTGACTTCTGTAACTGTAATAGCCTTGGTTGCATGCATGTTAACATTAGAAGCCTCCTCCCTAAGTTTGTTTAATTCACTGCTTTAGCCCACTGTGCCAAACCGGATGTCCTAGCCTTGTCTGAATCCTGCCTTAGGAAGACCACCAAAAACCCTGAAATTTCCATCCCTAACTTTAACATTTTCCGACAAGATAGAACTGCCAAAGGGGGCGGTGTTGCAATCTACTGCAGAGATAGCCTGCAGAGTTCTTTCTTACTATCCAGGTCTTTACCCAAACAATTCGAGCTTCTACTTTTAAAAATCCACCTTTCTAGAAACAAGTCTCTCACCATTGTCGCTTGCTATAGACCACCCTCTGCCCCCAGCTGTGCGACATGCTTAACACCCCGGCCATCCTACAATCAAAGCTAGATGCCCTCAATCTCACACAAATTATCAATGAACCCACCAGGTACAACCCCAAATCCGTAAACACGCACACCCTCATAGATATCATCCTCGCCAACTTTCCCTCCAAATACACCTCTGTTGTTTTCAACCAAGATCTCAGCGATCACTGCCTCATTGCCTGCATCCGTAATGGGTCTGCGGTCAAACGACCACCCCTCATCACTGTCAAACGCTCCCTAAAACACTTCAGCAAGCAGGCCTTTCTAATCGACCTGGCCCGGGTATCATGGAAGGATATTGACCTCATCCCGTCAGTAGAGGATGCCTGGTTATTCTTTAAAAGTGCCTTACTCACCATCTTAAACAAGCATGCCCCATTCAAAAAATGTAGAACCAGGAACAGATATAGCCCTTGGTTCTCTCCAGACCTGACTGCCCTTGACCAGCACAAAAACATCCTGTGGCGTTCTGCATTAGCATCGAATAGCCCCCGTGATATGCAACTTTTCAGGGAAGTTAAGAACAAATATACACAGGCAGTTAGGAAAGGTAAGTTTAGCTTTTTCAAGCAGAAATTTGCATCCTGTAGCACAAACTCAAAACAGTTCTGGGACACTGTAAAGTCCATGGAGAATAAGAGCACCTCCTCCCAGCTACCCACTGCTCTGAGGCTAGGAAACACTGTTACAACCGACAAATCTACTATAATTGAGAATTTCAAGAAGCATTATTTTACGGCTGGCCATGCTTTCCACCTGGCTACCCGGACCCCAATCAACAGCCGTCCACCCCCACAGCAACTCACCCAAGCCTCCCCATTTCTCCTTCACCCAAATCCAGATAACTGAATTTCTGAAAGAGCGGCAAAATCTGGACCCCTACAACTCAGACGGGATAGACAATCTGGAACCTCTCTTCCTATAATTATCTGCCAAAATTGTTGCAACCCCTGTTCAACCTCTCTTTCATTTCGTCTGAGATTCCCAAAGATTGGAAAACTGCCGCGGTCATCCCCCTCTTCAAAGGCGGAGACACTCTAGACCCAAACTGCTACAGGCCTATATCTATCCTACCCTGCCTTTCTAAGGTCTTCGAAGGCCAAGTTAACAAACAGATTACCGACCATTTCAAATCCCACCGTACATTCTCTGCTATACAATCTGGTTTCAGAGCTGGTCATGGGTGCCCCTCAGCCATGCTCCAGGTCCTAAACGATATCATAACCGCCATTGATAAGAGACATTACTGTGCAGCCGTATTCATTGACCTCGTTAAGGCTTTCGACTCTGTCAATCACAACATTCTTATTGGCAGACTCAACAGCCTTGGTTTCTCAAATGATTGCCTCGCCTGGTTCACCAACTACTTCTCTGATAGTGTGAGTTCAGTGTGTCAAAGGGCCTGTTGTCCGGACCTCTGGCAGTCTCTATGTGGGTGCCACAGGGTTCAATTCTCGGGCCGACTCTCTACTCTGTGTACATCAATGATGTCGCTCTTGCTGCTGGTGATTCTTTGATCCACGTCTACGCAGACGACACCATTCTGTATACCTCTGGCCCTTCTTTGGACAATGTGTTAACTAACCTCCAGACGAGCTTAAATGCCATACAAATCTCCTTCCGTGGCCTCCAACTGCTCTTTAAATGCAAGTAAAACTAAATGAATGCTCTTCAACCGATCGCTGACTGCACCTGCCCGCCCGTCCAGCATCACTATTCTGGACGGTTCTGACTTAGAATATGTGAACAACTACAAATACCTAGGTGTCTGGTTAGACTGTAAACTCTCCTTCCAGATTCACATTAAACATCTCCAATCCAAAATTAAATCTAGAATCGGCTTCCTATTTCGCAACAAAGCATCCTTCACCCATGCTGCCAAACATACCCTCGTAAAACTCACCATCCTACCAATCCTCAACTTCGGCGATGTCATTTACAAAATAGTCTCCAACACTCTACTCAACAAATTGGGTGCAGTCTATCACAGTGTCATCTGTTTTGTCACTAAAGCTCCATACACTACCCACCTACCCACCACTGCGACCTGTACGCTCTCGTTGGCTGGCCCTCGCTACATACTCGTCGCCAAACCCACTGGCTCCAGGTAATCTACAAGTCTTTGCTAGGTAATGCCCTGCCTTATCTCAGCTCACTGGTCACCATAGCAGCACCCACCCGTAGCACGTGCTCCAGCAGGTATATCTCACTGGTCACCCCCAAAGCCAATGCCTCCTTTGGCCGCCTTCCAGTTCTCTGCTGCCAATGACTGGAATGAACTGCAAAAATCACTGAAGCTGGAGACTCATATTTCCCTCACTAGCTTTAAGCACCAGGTGTCAGAGCAGCTCACAGATCACTGAACCTGTACATAGCCCATCTGTAAATAGCCCATCCAACTACCTCATCCCCATACTGTATTTATTGACTTATCTTGCTCCTTTGCACCCCAGTATCTCTACTTGCACATTCATCCTCTGCACATTCTACCATTCCAGTGTTTAATTGCTAAATTGTAACTACTTCGTCACCATGGCCTATTTATTGCCTTACCTCAATTATATTTGCACATGCTGTATATAGACTTTTTCTACTTTATTATTGATTGTATTTTTGTTTATTCCAAGTATAACTCTTTGTTATTGTATGCGTCGAACTGCTTTGCTTTATCTTGGCCAAGTCGCAGTTGCAAATCAGAACTTGTTCTCAACTAGCCTACCTGGTTAAATAAAGGTGAAATAAAAAATGAATAAAAGAGCCACCTGCCAGGTGAGAAATACTGTAGAGTATTTAATATGTCGACTAAGCCTGGAAGTAGTATCCAGAAGAAGTCAAAGCTTTGTACGTCATTTATCATGTAGTAACTGCTTGTCAACTTTGGGTTTAAAGTAAACATTTTCAAATCACTTTTACATATTACCAAAACACTTTGGATCAATAATGTGATAACTAGGGACTGTACGTTATTTACAGTGCCTTCAGAAAGTAATCAGACCCTTTTACTTTTTCCACATTTTTGTTACGTTACAGCCTTATTTTAAATTATTTACATATTTGATTCCCTCATCAATCTACACACAATACCACATACTGACAAAGCAAAAATAGATTTGTAGAAATGTTTGTTCATTTATATATACTTATTATATATATATATATATATATATATGCTACAAGCTTGGCACACCTGTATTGGGGAGTTTTTCCCATTATTCTCTGCAGATCCTCTCAAGCTCTGTCAGGTTGGATGGAGAGCGTTGCTGCAGAGCTATTTTCAGGTCTCTCCAGAGATGTTCCATCGGGTTCAAGTCCGGGCTCTGGCTGGGCCACTCAAGGACATTCAGAGAGTTGTCCCGAAGAAACTCCTTCATTGTCTTGGCTGTGTGCTTAGGGTCGTTGTCCTGTTGGAAGGTGAACCCACACCCCAATCTGAGGTCCTGAGCACTCTGGAGCAGGTTTTCATCAAGGATATCGCTGTACTTTGCTCTGTTCACCTTTGTCACCTCCCTGACCAAGGCCCTTCTCTCCCAATTTGCTCAGTTTGGCCGGGAGGCCAGCTCTAGGAAGTTTTGGTGGTTCCAAACTTCATCCATTTAAGAATGATGTAGGCCACTGTGTTCTTGGTGACCTTCAATGCTGCAGAAATGTTTTGATACCCTTCCCCAGATCTGTGTCTCGACACAATCCTGTCTCTGAGCTCTACGGACATTTCCTTCAACATCATGGCTTGGTTTTTGCTCTGACATGCACTGTCAACTGTGGGACCTTACACAGACAGGTGTGTGCCTTTCCAAATCATTTCCAATCAGTTGAATTTACCACAGGTGGACTCCAATCAAGTTGTAGAAACATCTCAAGGATGATCAATGGAAACAGGATGCACCTGAGCTCAATTTCTAGTCTCATAGCAAAGGGTCTGAATACTTATGTAAGTAGGGTATCCTTTTAAAATGTTAATACATTTGCAAAAAATTCTAAAAACCTGTTTTTTTTTATTTAATCCATTTTAGAATAAGGCTGTAACTTAACAACATTTGGAAAAAGTGAAGGGCTCTGAATACTTTCCGAAGGCACTGTGTAATGTGTGATACCTGGAGAAAATCAGACCTCTCTGAAATAAAAATGGATAGCCCTCCCTTCAGTAAAATATATTTTTACCTGATCCTCCCTGAACGCTTGAAATAAACAAGTCACCCTCCCCTATACCCAAAATAATAATTAAAACAAAGTGGATAACAGAGAACATGCTTAACGTTGACCCTCACTCCTAGGACAGACCAGATCCTTAGATATGCAGTTTTAGAAACTGTTCTTCGTTTTGTAAGCATTACATGGCAAAGTAGCCTGAAGGTTGTGGATTCGCAGACCACCACGGACAACGATAGAGGAGAAAAGATATAAAAGCACTGCATGAATCCATAATCTAATTTGCGCTCCGAGAAAATATAATTTAATCTGTCAAATAGGTAGGCCTACCTCTTATTTCTTGAATAGGAAGAAATAGCCTCCAACACAAAAAGCCCTCTTGTTGTTAGCAGCCTAAACCCAAATTAAAATGAAGATTGTTTAAATGGATTATGCCTTCTCAAATTAGCCTACATTCAGCACCCATGCTCTGTCCATCTCCGTGGCTGCTGCTTGATAGTAATGTCAATTATGTAAATTACGAGAATATTTCTTATTGTGAGGTCAATAAGTGTGATAAATAGCTTCATTATGGGCAATGAAACATATTGTTTTTATTAAAATCAATTATAGCAGGAGCAAGCTTACCTCTGGTGCTCCTTCTCATCTTTGCGTTCTCCCTCTCAAACTAACCAGGAAATTAGTAGGCCTAGTCCACTGTATCTTTGGACAAATAAACAAATATTTTTGACTCAACTCCTGAAGTCATTGCTTAGGCAGCAAAAAAGTGTTTACATCAGCTAGAGCAGTGCAGGCTGGGGCTCATGATTAAGAACACCTATTCATTACAGTGTGTAATGCAGTGTAGCCTAGTTTCAATGGCGCCGGAGGGGATGGCTGCCGTTTTATGGGCTCCTAACCAACTGTGCTATTTTGTGTGCTTTTGTACATAATGTTGCTGCTACCATCTCTTATGACCGAAAAGAGCTTCTGGATATCAGAACAGCGATCACTCACCTCAAACTGGACAAATATTTTTTCTTTAATGAGTCCGACACGAAGGATATACTGCTTCTCCGAGGCCAAGCCCAAATCCCTGTAATTCGCGTGAAGACGGAAATACAAGGGGCGGAGATTGGGGTGCCTTGTTAGAATTCGAGACTATCTTACCAACGGGACATTAAACACTGTAATATCTTTTGTTTCACCGAGTCGGGGCTGAACAAAGACACAGATATATACATTTGGCTGAGGGTGGCTACTTTCAAGAATC
Organism: Oncorhynchus keta; assembly: GCF_023373465.1. NCBI lineage: Eukaryota > Metazoa > Chordata > Actinopteri > Salmoniformes > Salmonidae > Oncorhynchus > Oncorhynchus keta. Next base: position 57,020,125 of record NC_068439.1, on the reverse strand, counting down.
TCAAATATAAAATATATTTTCATTGTTTGACACTTTTTTGGTTACTACATGATTCCATATGTGTTATTTCATAGTTTATGTCTTCACTATTATTCTACTATGTAGAAAATAGTCCAAATAAAGAAAAACCCTTGAATGAGTAGGTGTGTCCAAACTTTTGACTGGTACTGTATTTACTAGGTGGTGTCAGAGAAAGAATTGTCAAAGACTCCACTCACCTGTCATAGACTGTTCTCTCTGCTACCGCACGGCAAGCGGTACCGGAGCGCCAAGTCTAGGTCCAAAAGGCTCCTTAACAGCTTCTACCCTCAAGCCATAAGACTACTGAGCATTTTACAATTTACATTGACACCTCCCTTTTTGTTTTTACACTGCTGCTACTTGCTGTATTTATCTATGCATAGTCACTTTACCCAAACCTACATGTACAAATGATCTTGACTAACCTGTACCTCATTACAGCCTCATTATTTTATTGTGCTACTTTTTATTTTATTTTTGACTTTAAGTTTATTTTGTAAATATTTTCTTAACTCTATTTCTTGAACTGTGCTAGCATGCTCTTCATATATCCTAGACCTACAGACTATAGTATAGGCTACGGATCATTTCATTGAGACCACACTGGCACACTTGATGTTGCATGACCCTCCCCCATTTTCCTCCAGGTAAGAATTTTGTACATTTCGACCGCTCCATTAACAATAACAACTACTAGAGCTGTTTCATTTACAATCACTGTTGGAGAAAGAAAAAACATCTAAATAGGATCTCTCAGGAGTCGATACTAGAGTGCTGCGGATTTCCGGATAGATTACTCCTCCTTGTGACAAAAAGCTTCCAGCAGAGGCCGGCGCTCTGTTACAAGTTCGACACCTGTCAGATGGTAATGTGAATTGTTACTTTGATGCAAGCATTGATACGTTGTGTCAAATCAGTAGTGCTTTGAAAACTGCATCAGCGTGTCTGAGCTCTGGTATCAATCATCCCATCACTAGTGAATACTATAGTTAATACATATATTAATACTACAGTATTTATACCATAGACAGTAATTATACAATAGCATTATTTTATGTGGGAGAGTATCTCCAAATACCTTGATCAACATAGATGCTTAGATCATGGGTTCAATTAGCTCTAGGGCCATCCATACGAAACCTGTATGCATGATTGTAAGGAGCTTTGGATAAAAGCAACTGCTAAATGACAAATATTTGAAAAAACCATGTGAAAGGTTTGACCGGTTTAACCATGTATTAACGAAACCATAACCCTATCCAAATCAGGCATGGGCAATCCCTGCGAGATCAGGGATCGAATGTACTTGTCCTCTTGCTCAGTTGTGCACCGGAGCCTCCCACTCCTCTTTCTATTCTAGTTAGACCCAGTTTGCGCAGTTCGGTGAAAGGAGTAGTACACAACGTTGTACGAGATCTTCACTTTCTTGACAATTTCTCGCATAGAATAGCCTTCCTTTCTCAGAACAAGAATAGACTGACGAGTTTCAGAAGAAAATTCTTTGTTTCTGGCCATTTTGAGGTGGTAATCGACCCCACAAATGCTGATGCTCCAGATACTCAACTAGTCTAAAGAAGGCCAGTTTTATTTCTTCTTTAATCAGCAGAACAGTTTTCAGCTGTGCAAACATAATTGCAAAAGGGTTTTCTAATGATCAATTAGCCTTTAAAAATGATAAAATTGGATTAGCTAACACAACGTGACATTGGAACACAGGAATGATGGTTGCTGATAATGGGCCTCTGTACGCTTATGTAGATATGCCATTAACGATCAGCCGTTTCCAGCGACAGTCATTTACAACATTAACAATATCTACACTGTATTTCTGATCAATTTGATGTTATTTTAATGGACAAAAAAAATGATTTTCTTTCAAAATCAAGGACATTTCTAAGTGACCCCAAACTTTTGAACGGTAGTGTATACTTCCGTCCTTCTCCAGTCAGCAATCCATCTCCAGTCAGCAACAACTATCCATCATGTTGTTCATCTGCAATTTCACTGAATTCTGCAAAGCAAAGGTGGCCAGCGCAGGGACAGAAGGACAGAGCAGCATTGACTCATTCTTGGCCACCATAGGAGTCCATGTGCACAGCCAGGGCCCCCCCCAGGCAGAAGGCCATAACAGAAGCTATACTGCAAGACCTGATCATTTCCTGCAACCTGCCTATGTCCTTAGTGGACAACCCTCACTTTAGGCATTTCATGTCAGTGGTAGATGACAAATATAGGCCAGCAAGTAGGCCCACATTGACCAGGCGCCTGCATGACTTAACACCGAACACAAAGGCTACAATAAAAGTGCCCTAGAGAAAACAGAATCTGTGTCTGTCACTGTAGATACAGTGGCAAGAAAAAGCATGTAAAAAATATTTTTGCATCTTCAAATAATATTTTTGCAGGAATCTCCTTGCGAATGACTTTGCAGAAGATTGTATCTGAAAAGTATCTTCAAATAATATTTTGGCAGGAATCTCCTTGCGAATGATTTTGCAGAGGATTGTATCTGAAAAGTATATTTGAAAATACTTTGATTTCTGCATAAATTGTTCCTAAAATTTGATCTGTTCTTCATCTAGGTCACAACAATAGACAAACACAGTCTGCAATCAATTATACGTTTTGATGTCTTTATTGAACACACCGTGTAAATATTCACAGTGCAGGGTGGGAAAAGTATGTGAACCCTTGGATATAATAAATGGCTGACCCTCCTTTGGCAGCAATAACCTCCACCAAATGTGGACTGTAGATGTGGATCAGACCTGCACAACGGTCAGGAGGAATTTTAGACCATTCCTCTTCACAAAACAGTTTAATTTCAGCTGCATTCCTGGGATGTCTGGTGTGAACTGCTCTTGAGGTCATGCCACAGCATCTCAATCAGGTTGAGGTCAGGACTCCATAAGGTGGATTTTCTTCTGTTGAAGCTGTTCTGTTGTTGATTTACTTCTGTGTTTTGGGTCGTTGTCCTGTTGCATCATCCAACTTCTGTTGAGCTTCAATTGGCAGACAGATAGCCTTCTCCTGCAAAATGTCTTGATAAACTTGGGAATTCCTTTTTCCATCGATGATAGCAAGCTGTCCAGGCCCTGAGGCAGCAAAGCAGCCCCAAATCATGATGCTCCCTCCACCATAATTTACAGTTGGGATGAGGTTTTGATGTTGGTGTCCTGTGCCTTTTTTTCTCCACACAGTGTTGTGTGTTGCATCCAAACAACTCAACTGTAGTTTCATCTGTCCATAGAATATTTTGCCAGTAGCGCTGTGGAACATCCAGGTGCACTTTTGCAGACTTCAGACGTGTAGTAATGTTTTTTTTGGACATCAGTGGCTTCTTCCGTGGTGTCCTCCCATGAACACCATTCTTGTTTAGCGTTTTACGTATCGTAGACTAGTCAACAGAGATGTTAGCATGCTCCAGAGATTTATGTAAGTCTTTAGCTGACACTCTAGGATTCTTCTTAACCTCATTGAGCATTCTCCGCTGTGCTCTTGCAGTCATCTTTGCAGGGCCGCCACTCCTAGGGAGAGTAGCAACAGTGCTGAACTTTCTCCATTTATAGACCATTTTTTCTTACTGTGGACTGATGCACATCAAGGCTTTTAGAGATACTTTTGTAACCCTTTCCAGCTTTATGCAAGTCAACAGTTCTTAATCTTAGGTCTTCTGAGATTTCTGTTGTTCGAGGCATGGTTCACATCAGGCAATGTTTCTTGTGAATAGCACATTTTTTATAGGGCAAGACAGCTATAACCAACATCTCCAATCTCGTCTCATTGATTGGACTCCAGGTTAGCTGACTCCTGACTCCAATTAGCTTTTGGAGAAGTCATTAGCCAAGGGCAGGGCTGCGCAACCCTCTTCCTGGAGATCTACTGTCCTGTAGGTTTTCAGTCCAACTTAATTTAGGGTATCTGATTCAGATAGTTAAGGTCTTGTTGAGCAGCTAATTAGTAGAATCAGGTGTGTTAAATTAGGGTTGGACTGAAAATGCCAGGCCCGTAGATCTCCAGGAAGAGGGTTGGGCAGCCCTGGCCTAAGGGTTCACATACTTTTCCCAACTTAAATTATTTATTCAATATATTCAAGAAAAATACAATAATTTGTGTGTTATTAGTTTAAGCACACTATGTTTGTCTATTGTTGTGACTTAGATGAAGATCAGATCAAAATTGATGTCCAATTTATGCAGAAATCCAGGTAATTCCAAAGGGTTCACATACATTTTCTTGCCACTGTAAATGGACTGACAGGGCCATGAGGGGCTTCATGGGAGTAACGGCCCATTACATGGTCCATGGAAGAGAAAAAACTTCCAGACTGGAGTCAGTTCTGTTGAGCTGTTTGTTATACTGGGGAAAGAATCAGTGATGCATGTGAAGTAATCTGTGATAAGGTTGGCATAGTACATACATTTGATTATATCATATGTGATAACGCTGCAAATATGAAAAAGGCCTTCACAGTTTGTTTCCCCAAAGCAAGCAATGACCATGATGATGATGATGATGTGGATAAACCCAGCCTATGGGAAGAAATAGGTGAAGAGTACAATGCTGATGTAGAAGCTATCCAAACCAACTGCAGGAAACAGTGCTTACAGTGCTTTGCCCATTCATTACAACTGTGATTTAGAGATGGACTAAAGGAAACAAAAAACATAAACTGTGTGATGGCTAAGGTAACTAAACTTTGCAGCTTACTACATACTACCTGTGGTCTGAAAGAAGCATGTGAAGCTGAGTTCGGAGCCAATCGTAGTATCCCTGCTGCTGTGTCTAACAGATGGAATTCCATCCTCCAGCTTGTTAAATCAGTCACCAATCTGAATCAACAAAGCCTCAATACTCTACTTGAGGCCCAAGGACACAAGGAGCTCTGCTTATCACCAAGGGTATGGAGACAGCTATTGGAGCTAGTGGACATTTTGGACCTTTTTTGTCCAGGCCACCGACTTTACTCCGGGGGAGAAAGTGGTGACTCAGTGCTGCCCTTCCTTGTGTACTGTCACTCAACTATCATCTGCAAAGTATACTGAGCACAAGTCGTCACCTAGTCAGTCTAGTAAAAGCACTGCAGTAGTCACTCAAACAACGATTCCAGGGGGTGTTTGTGAATGTCAGAATGGTACACTTGGATGAACAGGCATCAAAACTTCCATTTGGTGACAAATGTACACTACCGTTCAAAAGTTAGAAATTACCTTGTTTTTGAAAGAAAAGCACATTTTTTGTCCATTAAAATAACATAAAATTGATCAGAAATACAGTGTGGACATTGTTAATGCTGTAAATGACTATTGTAGCTGGAAACGGCAGATTTTTAATGGAATATCTACATAGGTGTACAGAGGCCCATTATCAGCAACCATCACCATCACTTTGAGAAACAGACGCCTCACAAGTCCTCAACTGGCAGCTTCATTAAATAGTACCTAGTGCATAGAAGACCAGCACCCGGAGTCGCCCCTTCACTGTTGACGTTGAGACTGGTGTTTTGTGGGTACTCTTTAATGAAGTTGCCATTTGAGGACTTGTGAGGCGTCTGTTTCTCAAACTAGACACTGTAATGTACTTGTCCTCTTGCTCAGTTGTGCCCCAGGGCCTCTCACTCCTCTTTCTATTCTGGTTAGAGTTTGCTCTGTTTGCTCTGTTCTGTGAAGGGAGTAGTACACAGCATTGTATGAGATTGCAAATGGGTTTTCTAATGATCAATTAGCCTTTTAAAATGATAAACTTGGTTTAGCTAACACAGCATGCCATTGGAACACAGGAGTGATGGTTACTGATAATGGGCCTCTGTACGGCTATTTAGATATTCCATAAAAAATAGTCATTTACAGCATTAACAATGTCTACACTGTATTTCTGATCAATTTGATGTTATTTTAATGTACAAAACATTTGCTGTTCTTTCAAAAACAAGGACATTTCTAAGTGACCCCAAACTTTTGAACGGTAGTGTATACATAATGGCTGCACTGTTGGACCCATCTTTTGCCTGTTCTGGCTTGATCATGATGTCCTCATACCACATGGAGATAAAGCTGAATTGAAGGAGTCTGATTGTTAGGTACAATGCATTGCAAAATGCAACGTTTTCTATGTCACTTGCATTCAACTAATAATGTTATTTTTTCATGTATAATGTGTACTGTTATATTCTTGATCATATACATATATTTTTTTTGTTCAGTCCTTGTTTTGGCTGAGGCACGGAAAGTCACCGTTACGGAGAGCAGCAGTGGAGAAGAAGAACAACAACCTGCCAAAACCTCCAGAATATTCTCTGGCTACCGCAACAAGATCAGCAAGAACAAAGGAGACATAAAGGCATCTGTCAGAGCAGAGATTATTCGCTACATTGAAGTATCTTCTGATGAAAAGTTGATCGCTTGGATTTTTGGAGAATCTATGCAAAAGACTTTGGCTCAAGCAGGTAGCAATGACAGTGTTGGCTGTACCTGCCACCAGTGCCCCAGTGGAGAGAGTGTTTAGTCATGGAGGCCTCATCATGCACCCTCATCGTGCCAGGCTCTAGGCAAGAACGATGACAAACTTGATCTTTTTGAAATGTAGCCTGTCTGCAACATACATGTTCTCTGTCTTAGGGCACAGGAAGTAATTTGCTACTTGTTACAGGAAATTGTATTTCTGTTAAGTGTCCAGGTCAGTAAGTATATTTTAGGGATATAGGTCATTACTTTTGATATGTAGGACATTTTAGTAGTGTAGTTATTGAACAGTTGTCAGTCATTTTGGTTTACATTCATGCTTGTCATTTAACTTCCCTCACCTACAGATTTTCTGTTTGTGTGGCAGAATGATGTGAAATATAGACATGTCTGCTACAAAATACCATGCACTTTAAAATGTTATGTCTGCTTTTTTTTCATATCCGGTACAATTACTTTTATTAATGTAAACTGTCTACATTTTAAAAGGACATTTATTTGGATTTAAATAGTGCCTGATGTGCTTTATTTCATTCAAGTGTGAACCAATGAACAAGGAAGTCTCTTCAAATAATTTACAAGGTTTATAGACCTAACCCACAGCAGGAAGAAAGCCATTGCCAAAAGGGACTTGAGACTTGACTTAGACTTGGTCCTAAAAGACTTGAGACTTGACTTTGGACTTGGACAAAAGTAAAAAAAATTGTCTTGGCACTCCTGTGTCCCTTTTCTATCTCTCTCCTATCCCTCAACCTCTTTCAATGAAACATAAGTCAACGCCAGCACAACAACAACTGCTTTTCAGAGGGGGGGTGGGGGCGGCAGCGATTGCTTATGCCCAAGACCACTGCCTGCCAACAAGAGGGATGCCCTAATGCTCGGCACCCTTTGGATATATTTTATTTGTGCTGATATCAGTCTTCCAGGAGCAAGCGTCTCTACCCTCCACCCCCCCATCTACCTATCATCACCCCATCCCCATTCCATCTATCCCCCCCTCCCACACACCCCCAACCCAACCTCTTTGTCTCTCTAGCAAACGATGTAGGGGTATACTTTCGAATAAAAACCTATCCCTTCTCTTCTTCCTCCTCTGTGTCATCTTTGCCCTCCATCAGGACAGGAGTCTCTCCCTCAGGCACCCTGACAAGGCGATAGCCAAGTACACTTGGAAAGCCCATGGTTGACACTTCTGCAGAGTTATATAACTCCGTTATTTCTCCCATGGCCAAACCTTTCACATATTGTTATTGATTGAGCCAATCCATATGACTGGCCCAATACAATTACAGAGGGTAGGACACAAACTATACATTCAATGCCACACGCACATGCACGCACACACACACACCCACACTGTTTTTGATAGCCAAATGCCCTGGTGCTAGCCTCCCGATAAGGAAGTGTCTCACCAAAACAAACAATGGACCACTGACCAGCACTTCCAGATTCATGATTCAATCATTCTCATGTCACGACAACACAGTGCAAGCCTTCCCCCCCAAGGCTGCCTCTGCTCTCTCTCACCAGTCAGCATTTCCTTTAACGGCATGTCGTTACCGTAGCGGTTCTCCTAAGCTTTTAGAGTATGGCGGCCGTAAAACGGTGATAAGGTAAATGGTCGGTGTGTTTTTTGAGATGGTGTGCTCTTTGTTGGGAGAGACTGAGCCCCGTGGTACTGTTTTTATTCCACTGTTCACTGAGCGTCACTGAATAATGGGTCTAAATGCCCACAAAGAAAGACATAAAAAATAAAAATAAACTGACTCTGCTAGACTTAGCATGCTCATTAGGGAGAAAATTGCTGCCAGCTGGGGTTCCCATCCTGAGTTTATTTGCCCCCACTCAAATTCTCAGGCACAGAGAAAGAGAGAGAACAAGAGGGGGAGGGGAGGAGGGGCAGACTGCACATGGGAAATGAGTGCACCCTGGCACATTTCCAGGAACGCCACTACAGGCGTGACAACAAAATATACAGTTTATTTACAGTAGCCATACAAATTGGATATATTGTATATTGCATAATGGGGCGGCAGGGTAGCCTAGTGGTTAGAGCAGTGGACTAGTAACCAGAAGGTTGCAAGTTCAAACCCCTGAGCTGACAAGGTACAAATCTGTTGTTCTGCCCCTGAACAGGCAGTTAACCTGCTGTGCCTAGGCCATCATTGAAAATTGTGAAAATGTATTCAAATTTAGCATTTATGACAAAAAGTTAGATTTTTTGTTCCAACCGCTGTGTCGTTGAGAGACGCAGAGTAGGTGAACGGATGATCCCCGCATGTGTAATTCCCACTGTGAAGCATGGAGGAGGAGGTGTGATGGTTTGGAGGTGCTTTTCTGGTAACACTGTCAGTGATTTATTTAGAATTCAAGGCACACTTAACCAGCATGGCTACCACAACATCCTGCAGCGATATGCCATCCCATCTGGTTTGCGCTTAATGGGACTATAGTTTGTTTTTCCATATGACAATAACCCAACACACCTCCAGGCTGTGTAAGGGCTATTTGAACAAGAAGTAGAGTGATGGAGTGCGGCATCAGGTAACTTGGTCTCCACAATCACCCAACCTCAACCCAATTGAGATTGCTTGGGATGAGTTGGACTGCAGAGTGAAGGAAAAGCAGCCAACAAGTGGAAATTATATGTACGAACTCCTTCAAGACTATTGGAAAAGCATCCCAGGAGAAGCTGGTTGAGAGAAAGAGTGTGCAAAGCTGTCATCAAGGCAAAGGGTGGCTACTTTGAACAATCTCAAATATAAGATATATTTTGATTTGTTTGACACTTTTTTGGTTACTACATGATTCCATATGTGTTATTTCATATTTTTGATGTCTTCATTATTATTCTACAATGTAGACAATAGTAAAAATGAAGAAAAACTCTTGAATGAGTAGGTGTGTCCAAACCTTTGATTGGTCTGTATATCCCACATATATAGCTTATATGCATTTTCTCAATTTCAGGTGCTTCTACTATGTTGTTGTGAGAAAAGTGCAGCAAGTTTGCAATCCAAAAACTGTGGCCTACTACAGTACATCAAACAGGATGCTAAAAATATCAACAGAAATCTACTTTGAGTCTGCTGAGACCTAGAAAAAGGAGATATATTTAGAATCCTCCTGACCCTTTATGGGAGGAACAAGCTTATGACTAACCATAACAAGCCACAGTAGTAGGTACCCTGCCACTGGATGACTCAATCATTGGAAAGTAAAATGAGCCCAAAACACATTATACACAAAGGTTTACTTAGAGGATGTTTCTCGAGGAATTATTATCAAGAGAAAAGTTTGGCAGAGGACAAAGATAGTTAGAAAGGTGTGGGTGGTTTGATATCCTCTTTTTTTTGGGGGTGTTTGTAAGTACGCATTTCACTGTAAAATAAAATTGGTCTTCATTGCCTTTCTATGTTTGTGCCTCCCTCCATTTCTTCCCCCTGTTCCCTCCAGTCTGTCACAACCTCATTGTTTGCCTCTGAGGGAACACAACAAATCAGATACCCTTCTCACAAATAAGATACCCTTCTCACTCCATTTCCCTGAACTATGGCATTGCCTCAGAAAGAGAGAGAGTGGGAAAGATAGAGAGAGGGGGGTGGAGAGAGAGGTGGGGGAGAGACAGGTGGGACAGGTAAAAGAGAGAGAGAAAGAAAGATGGCGGGATGGAGAAAAGGAGGGGGGGTGACAGAGGGAGAAAGGGATAGAGGGATTTGATAAGAAAAATACATTTGCCAGGCCTGAATATTTGGGATAATAAAATCGAGTGATGTGGTGATATGGGGACAGCAGCCAATTCCAAAAAGCTCCAGTGGATTCCTGGGGAAAGCCTTAAAACTGGCACATACCTTTCTGGTTCTGTGCGAATGAATGAATCCGTCTGTCCTCCGATCAGCCAACTTCTATGCCTGAGCAGATCAGGCATACATAATAACGCACTCAATCCAAATCCCAGGAGTCTCCTTCGATTTTGACTGCTCTGATGCATCTGTTTGGGGCCATTTCCCTTGAAGCTCTTTTTTTGGAAAGTCTTTTATCTACTTCCCTAACGGTAACGGTATGTCAATGTTAGGTAGACTCAAGTGCAGCTCAGGACACATAGGCACTGACACACACACACCACTCTTCTGGCTCCTAGCTCACCTCAAAGAGTAGCTGGATCAGGCTGACATACTGTAGCTCAATCAGGCTGACGTACTGTAGCTGAATCAGGCTAACATACTGAAGCTAAATCAGGCTGGCATACTGAAGCTGGATAAGCCTAACATACTGTAACTGAATCACGCTGACATACTGTAGTTGGAACAGGCTAACATACTGTTGCTGGATGGAACATACTGTAACTGAATCAGGCTAACTGTTCAGGCTGGCATACTGTTGCTGAATCAGGCTGACATACTGTAGCTGGATAAGGCGGACATACTGTAACTGAATCAGGCTAACATACTGAAAAATCAGGCTGGCATACTGTAGCTGGATCAGGCTGAGCTCAATCAGGCTGACGTACTGTAGCTGAATCAGGCTAACATACTGAAGCTTCAGGCTGGCATACTGAAGCTGGATAAGCCTAACATACTGTAACTGAATCACGCTGACATACTGTAGTTGGAACAGGCTAACATACTGTTGCTGGATCAGGCTGACATACTGTAGCTGGATCAGGCTGTAGCTGGATCAGGCTGACATACTGTAGCTGGAAGGCTGACATAATACTGACATACTGTAGCTGGATCAGGCTGTTGCTGGATCAGGCTGACATACTGTAGCTGAATCAGGCTGACATACTGTAGCTGGATAAGCCGAACATAATGTAACTGAATCAGGCTAACATACTGAAGTTAAATCAGGCTGGCATACTGTAGCTGGATCAGGCTGACGTACTGTAGCTCAATCAGGCTGACATACTGTAGCTGGATCAGGCTGACATACTGTAGCTGGATAAGGCTAACATACTGTAACTGAATCAGGCTAACATACTGAAGCTAAATCAGACTGGCATACTGAAGCTGGATAAGCCTAACATACTGTAACTGAATCAGGCTGACATACTGTAGTTGGATCAGGCTGACATACTGTAGCTGAATCAGGCTGACATACTGTAGCTGGATAAGCCGAACATACTGTAACTGAATCAGGCTAACGTACTGAAGCTAAATCAGGCTGGCATACTGAAGCTGAATCAGGCTGACATACTGTAGCTGGATAAGCCGAACATACTGTAACTGAATCAGACTAACATACTGAAGTTAAATCAGGCTGGCATACTGTAGCTGGATCAGGCTGACATACTGTAGCTGGATCAGGCTGACATACTGTAGCTGGATCAGTCTGACATACTGTAACTGAATCAGGCTAACATACTGAAGCTAAATCAGACTGGCATACTGAAGCTGGATAAGCCTAACATACTGTAACTGAATCAGGCTGACATACTGTAGTTGGAACAGGCTAACATACTGTTGCTGGATCAGGCTGACATACTGTTGCTGGATCAGGCTGACATACTGTAGCTGGATCAGGCTGACATACTGTAGCTGGATCAGGCTGACATACTGTAGCTGGAACAGGCTAACATACTGTTGCTGGATCAGGCTGACATACTGTAGCTGGATCAGGCTGACATTCTTCCCCAGCTGTCAGCTGTGATCTTTTCACCCATTTTGAGGATTGAAGAGGAAAATATTCTACTGGAGAGCCACATTCACTGAGTTGATTGACATCCACTGAGGTTCGCTGACATTGAACTCATCTCCAACAGCTTGAGGTGTCAGCATGCTCACTTTGAAACTATCACTCTGATAACCATGTTAGGGCTAGCAACATGATAGGAATGGCTCTGAGTATGTCTTTGTAGTGTTGTATGTTGATATGAATTATTTTTTAAAGACAAATATCAGGTTCAATACGGATCAAATCACAGGAGAATAAGTATTGGCAGGGGAAGAATGGACAAAGCTAACTATGGACCAATCACCCTCATGAAAGCTGATCATAAGATCTTTACAAAGGGTTTACAAATACTATATATAAGGGATTACCCACATGATCTGTGGAATCATGTTGTATTACACTAAGGCCCCTTCTATAGAAGTAGAAGACAATGTTACCTGGGTCAGACTGAACATAGATGATCCTAAATGCATCCCAACATGTTTGGCATGACAAGGAGTGGTAAGGAAAGGAATGTTAGCACTAAACAGACTGGATTTCTCCAGACTATCAAGTTATAGATTGTGTCCTAAATGTTTACACAGTGTCTTTGTTCACAATCTCCTGCCAGTGCACGCACACTTCTTCTGAAAACTTGAAGCATCAACCTGTGAGGTGGGTTTACCTGGTAGGATTATATATACAGTGCCTTGCGAAAGTATTCGCCCCCCCTTGAACTTTGCGACCTTTTGCCACATTTCAGGCTTCAAACATAAAGATATAAAACTGTATTTTTTTGTGAAGAATCAACAACAAGTGGGACACAATCATGAAGTGGAACGACATTTATTGGATATTTCAAACTTTTTTAACAAATCAAAAACTGAAACATTGGGCGTGCAAAATTATTCAGCCCCCTTAAGTTAATACTTTGTAGCGCCACCTTTTGCTGCGATTACAGCTGTAAGTCGCTTGGGGTATGTCTCTATCAGTTTTGCACATCGAGAGACTGACATTTTTTTCCCATTCCTCCTTGCAAAACAGCTCGAGCTCAGTGAGGTTGGATGGAGAGCATTTGTGAACAGCAGTTTTCAGTTCTTTCCACAGATTCTCGATTGGATTCAGGTCTGGACTTTGACTTGGCCATTCTAACACCTGGATATGTTTATTTTTGAACCATTCCATTGTAGATTTTGCTTTATGTTTTGGATCATTGTCTTGTTGGAAGACAAATCTCCGTCCCAGTCTCAGGTCTTTTGCAGACTCCATCAGGTTTTCTTCCAGAATGGTCCTGTATTTGGCTCCATCCATCTTCCCATCAATTTTAACCATCTTCCCTGTTCCTGCTGAAGAAAAGCAGGCCCAAACCATGATGCTGCCACCACCATGTTTGACAGTGGGGATAGGGTGTTCAGGGTGATGAGCTGTGTTGCTTTTACGCCAAACATAACGTTTTGCATTGTTGCCAAAAAGTTCAATTTTGGTTTCATCTGACCAGAGCACCTTCTTCCACATGTTTGGTGTGTCTCCCAGGTGGCTTGTGGAAAACTTTAAACAACACTTTTTATGGATATCTTTAAGAAATGGCTTTCTTCTTGCCACTCTTCCATGAAGGCCAATGCAATATACGACTGATTGTTGTCCTATGGACAGAGTCTCCCACCTCAGCTGTAGATCTCTGCAGTTCATCCAGAGTGATCATGGGCCTCTTGGCTGCATCTCTGATCAGTCTTCTCCTTGTATGAGCTGAAAGTTTAGAGGGACGGCCAGGTCTTGGTAGATTTGCAGTGGTCTGATACTCCTTCCATTTCAATATTATCGCTTGCACAGTGCTCCTTGGGATGTTTAAAGCTTGGGAAATATTTTTGTATCCAAATCCGGCTTTAAACTTCTTCACAACAGTATCTCGGACCTGCCTGGTGTGTTCCTTGTTCTTCATGATGCTCTCTGCGCTTTTAACGGACCTCTGAGACTATCACAGTGCAGATGCATTTATACGGAGACTTGATTACACACAGGTGGATTGTATTTATCATCATTAGTCATTTAGGTCAACATTGGATCATTCAGAGATCCTCACTGAAGTTCTGGAGAGAGTTTGCTGCACTGAAAGTAAAGGGGCTGAATAATTTTGCACGCCCAATTTTTCAGTTTTTGATTTGTTAAAAAAGTTTGAAATATCCAATAAATGTCGTTCCACTTCATGATTGTTTCCCACTTGTTGATGATTCTTCACAAAAAATACAGTTTTATATCTTTATGTTTGAAGCCTGAAATGTGGCAAAAGGTTGCAAAGTTCAAGGGGGCCGAATACTTTCGCAAGGCACTGTATATATATATATAAATATTAAGTATCATACTGTATCACTCATGTTTAACCATTGTGTAATTTTCTGTGATCATTGGAGGAAAGAGCTAACGCGTAAATAGCCCAATGCAAATTCAATGCAAGGGTATGTGTACGAGTCAGAAAGAGTGAGGCCTACCTCTTTATGGCCTTATAGCAGATGATGACCATCAACAGGAGGAAGGCAACCGAGGCACAGCCCACTGTCCCCAACACCACGATCTCCTTCCACCACGGCTTCATGGGAGGCACTGTGGAGGGAGCCACTGCAGAGAAAGGCAGAAGTGAGGAAGAAAAAGAGATTACCTTATTCAAGTTTAAGTTAATTTTCGTTCAAGTTCCATTTCACATCAAACACATGGAGGAGATAGTAGGACCCAGTGAGTCACATAACCAGTTTACAACCAACTGTTCTCTGTTACAACCAGGTAAAGCTGGCATTTTTATGAGGAGATAAAGACATCATGGGGAAAGCCGTCCTATTTCGGTTGTTATCTGGTCAGTTAACAAGATCACAACCACATAAAGTTGCATTATATGATGAAAACAAAGATAGATGAGATAAAACAGTAGACAAAAATATGAAACAGCCAGATAGTCTAACAATAAAATCACCTGATGGCTTGCACGGCTCAATAGTAAAGACATGGCGCCCCACTCCAGATCATCCATCATGAATTACCCCGAGAGAGAAATTCTATAGGATCATTACACCACTAACTCAGCCAGCAACCTATTAGCGCTATTGCGGGTCCTGGACTTTGCCCGTGCCAATTCAAAGTTTGGATTAGTTTCTACTTTTTCAGTGTGGGGACATTATGAGCAGCAGTGTTTTATCGAGCATGGGTTTGAATGGAACCATAAAAGGCAGGATCATCCAGAAGGGGACGGCTCATTCACGGCTTAATCGCCCGGAAGCATCAGATGGGGGAGCAGCCTGTTCTGTGGGCCCACCGAGGGCCTTTCTGAATGGATGTATGGCGTGGTGTGCTAGCTGTTTTATTTTGTCTGTTCTCAGTGTGGCTTTGGGTCTCAAACTCAAGGTCTGGGTGCAACATCTGGCTTAAAACCAGGTGTCTTATGGCCCCGCACTGATATCTGAATCAATCTATCTACATACATACACGCACACAAACACCTCCTGTTGTGCAGGAGCATACACACACACACACGCACACATAAATTCACACAAACAAACCAAGTCTCAATTGTCTCAAGGCTTAAAAATCCTTCTTTGACCTGTCTCCTCCGCTTCATCTAGACTGATTGAAATGGATTTAACAAGTGACATCAATAAGGGATCATAGCATTCAACTGGATTCACTTGTTCAGTCTATGTCATGGAAAGAGCAGGTATTGTTAACGTTCTGTATACACAGCCTACAGTACAATCTATAGTATATGTTTCTTTCTTTCTTTTAATAATGTTTCCTTGCACTGTCCAACAATGATTTAAGGTGATACAAACAACAAGGCCAAAAATAACTTGAGTTGTCCTTGGGCTGTATTATAAATGTAGAATTGATTTGGGAGGGGGAATCTGAGATGGATAGCCAGATGATCCCCTACCCCCCTCCCCATTTGGGGTTAATTGTTTCCGGGAACACTCAAGCCTGGTTCTCCGGCTGATAAGCACTTCTCCGGATGGATAAGTAATGCATCTCTGTCTCCTCTGTGACAGCCGATAAGATTCCTCGGATAAACCGTCAAAAGGGAAATGGAGGGAACACCTTAATCGAGTCTGTGACGAGGCCCACCTGTTGTTCACTTGCGTCACACCACTCCAACTCCTGGCAGAGGCTTTTCAAAACTCTGTGGCTGATTTACTGTGGGATGTGTGTGTGTCTGCTCGCTCCATGTTGATTCCAGATCATTGCAACATTACATCATCCTGAGCATAAGACCCTGCACATCCCTGCAGGTCATCTTCAACACAAGGTTTGAACGTTCCCATATTAGGAATGGTTTAAATAGCCAAAAATAAACAAAACTTTGCAACGGTAATCATTTTCAGACTAATATTATTATTGGGGGAGAGGGCAGTGTTTTTCAGTGTTTTCCCAAACTGCTACAACAGTGTAGCTCCATCAAGGGCATCAAATCCGTGATGCATTGAATGACGGGCTGATCTTCAAATAATAATGAGTAGTTATTTATCACGCAAGGTGATGTGTAAACCAGTCAGTGGACAGTCGCCGACTGCAATGCAGTCGATGTTAAACAAGCCCATAGACAGACCAAGGATGGATGCACAATGCTTCCAGAACTTTCATTGAATCACCTATTGCACAATACTCAGGACGACACGATCTCTCTTAAGGCACCTGCATGATTCCCATCTGAAATGGTTCGGAACAGTTTGTGCATATAATATATATTATGACAACATTTTGTGACATTTTGTTAGTTTTTCGGCTGTTCGTGCACACAAATTTTTCTTGAGGCAAGCCACAGTTCGGAAGCCGAATTTTACGCCCCTTCGTCGGTTATTGGTCAGATTTTTTGATTAAGTGTTTGTTGTCATTCAATGATAGACGTTTTTTTATGCACATTTTTTCACTTGCGAAATACTGCACCAAACATCTTAGTTAGATGTAAAACTGTGCAACTAAAATCTCCTCGGCAAAAACATCAACATTAATGACAGATTTCTTGAGTTATCTTAGATTAATTCTGACTATTTTGAGGAAGTCTATACTGGCTATGGCGTCTCAAGATGGACAAACAGTGCTACTGCCGCTTTTAAGGGAGTATGTGAGCACACTAATTCGGTTTGCCTAGCTGAGTTCGGCCTTTAGTGTAAAACAACGCATCCCCCATTCCATCTGTATGAAGGAAATCACCAGATGGCTCTGATCCCAGGTGACTAAAACACACACGTACCCAAACACAAGTACCACAAACACTCAAAAACACACACACAGGCCCACATACACGCACACACCACACACACACACTTACATGAGCATGCAAACACATACACACAATTATAGGCAACTGCACTCATAAGGTGCAGACACACTTGGATTTATTAGGTAAGAAACCCCAAATTTGCACAACCCAAAGATAGGGTATTTATTTCCAGCATTAGGCAGAGAGAGAGAGAGAAAGAGAGAGAGAGGGGGAGAGAGAGACAGACATATACATAAAGAGGGGCAGTGGGGATGCCAAAAGGGAGAGTGCATGGGCTCGCTGAGCTCCCTGCCACCACATCCCCAGTCCCTTAGACAAGCAGGGATGTCACTGTCCATCTCATCCCTAGTGCTGACCAATAAAAACAACACCAATCCTCAATCACTCACAAGCGTGCACAGACAGACAAACACGATCACACACACGGCACATGCACATAAAAACAAGCACACAAATGCACACACGATCACACAATCACACACACACACAAGGACTCATAAAAAAATACTGTTTGATCCTTCCACAGCAACATTCTTCTGATGTTTGATTCTTACACTTATTTGGAGAGACTTGTGCATATTTTATGGCTGGGGTGAGGACGGACCCAGAGCGAGGACTGACGTGAATAATCTCTGGTTAACAAGGGTGCGAGGCCGAGGGCCCCTAAGGCTCCTGCTGCAGCCTCAGACTGCTACAAACGACACGCAGCCTGTCCTCGGAAGACTCCTCAACCTCAACTGCCCCAACCAACGCAGTTCAGCTGCCACCAAAGCAATATGTCTGCCTCCACAGTGCCCTGCAGGCCTCCGGGCTAAAGAACCCGATAATTGGACTGTCATACGTTTCCTGGGAGGGAAGTAACAAAAGGAGAGATACCAAGGGAGGAAGGGAAGAGAGTAGGGAAGAGAGGCACCCACCGTCACGGCTTCTTCAACGTCATTGTAATACATTGGTTAAACAGCTGGGATTACTGTCCCTGCTGTGCATTCAAACTATTTAATGTGTGTCAACATGAGTGTCTACGTACGAGTGGTACAGGGGGAAAAAACACATGCAAACGCCATGCTCTACCAACTGAGCTACAGAGAACCACCCGAGTACCACCTTTGGACGAAACCAAAGACCATCAGCTTACTGGGTAACGACTGGTGAATCATTGGCATTTCAAAATGTTGCACTTACAATTACATCACTCACTATCTGACGCCGTTTCCTTTCCCTTCCCTATAGTGACTAACATAAAATGAGAGAGAAACTTTTCATTTCATAGCTAGAGATGGGAAAACAATAAATAGTACATTATTTCTTTGTTGAGCACAAAAAAAACTTGCTCTCTTGATGGCACTGTCATCATTATAAGGACCAAGCTGGGATCTGGCATGGCAATGCGATTCATCTATAGTTCTGCAAGGAATACAAAGGCCTCAGTCAGTGAGTAATAGAGATAAAGCTGTAATAGTCAAGGACCAGGATGTAGGACCTGTACTGTTGCAATATGATCTGTCTCATTTAACTATAACGTCACATGGGGTCAGATGTGGGAATTGAACCATAGCCTCCACTTGACTCACATCACTCTGCATAATCCATACAACTGTAACGTAACAAAGAGCTGTGTAATAGGCCGTAAAAGGCTAGTTATGCAGTACTTATACATTTGTTGATGCTTTACTTGGAAAACAACATTAGCAGTGGTAAGAAGGGTTGCAAAGGGTCGGAAACCATCTGGTAAATTTCCGGAATTGTTACAGAAATTTTCGATGGGAAGTTAATTAAGCCTGGGAATTTGGGGAATTTTGCTTAAATTAATCAAAAAAGTTAGCTTATAACAGTGAACCTTTTTTGCGGGATACACATAATACAATTCTAGGTCTTGTGACATATTTTGGTTAAACTATCCCCAATTCAATGGAATTGCAACCCTCTGCATGCACAGTGCATTCTTCCATCACATGTACAGTGCACTCTTTCCATAACATGTACAGTTGATCCTCAAGATCTTGCACACTAATGAGATCCTATTGAGCCCACACTACTACACTGTCTGAGCCAAGGACTACATGCTTGAATATATTTTATATGACATACATGCTTTTTTGTTAACTAGTTAATAGTAGCCTACAGTAAAGTGTGTTTAAATAATGTCTAACTTGTTAACAATTTCTGCTAGTTAGTTTTTGCTACCATGTGCGTTTTAGCTTGCTTGAATCTGCTACCTGAGGAGTGTTAATTCACCTGTTTCCATACAGGGTTCAGCTTTTCTTTTCTTAGTCAACCTTGTGTTATTTTCCTTTGTTCTTGAACGTAGCACTGCTTCTTTGTGTTATAGAACGTAGCCCTGTCTTTCATTTTTGTTCATTGTTTTCACCTGTGTTCGTTTCTCACCTGGTTTCATCAGCTCCCTATTTAGTTCAGTTCTATCTGTTTGTATAGTTGTGAGGTATTCTTTGTTTTTGTCTGCCTGCATGTGACCACGATTCCTGCCTTCTGCGAAGGTTTAATAAACATCTGTCACGCTCTGTGCGTGAATCTACACTTTTTTGTCCCTGGGTATTCATTACACTTTCATTTTAAAACATGTATCTTACAAATGAGTTGTTTAATCTAACTACTTATCTGTACATGGAATTGTATTTGTGGTTTTGTACACATTTTCTTCTAATCTTTACAGGAAAATGCCTCGGCCCTATCTGATGTGTGGAGACAATTCACTGCAGCTAATGTGAAGAATGCAACGAAGATGCAGAATCATCTGGCCAAGTGCATAAAGTTCCCTCGGCGCTCACAACAAGCAACCTCTGACAAAAGTCCCTCTACTTCTATTCGAGGTGAAAATCATGAATCAGACACCTTATCGATAGCAACAGCTCATGGTCCTCCTGGAATCAGAGTTTATTTTGACTCAATGGAGGAACGTAGTCAGAGAAATGCTGATGAATGTCTTGCTCAAGGTGTGTATGCAACTGGTTCACCTCTGGTGCTCACAGGCAATGTATATTGGAAGAGATTGCTGAATGTTCTTCGCCCAGTGAACATCCCTCCAACAAGACATGCTTTATCTAGTAATTCGCTGGATGCAGATTTCAACAGAGTTCAAGTGAAGGTCAAGCAAATCATAGAGAAAGCAGACTGTATTGCAATCATCTCTGATGGGTGGTCGAATGTTCGTGGGCAAGGAATAATTAACTACATCATCTCCACCCCTCAACCAGTATTCTACAAGAGCACAGACACAGACACACCGGGCTCTACATTGCAGATGAGCTGAAGGCATTCATCAATGATCTTGGACCACAGATGGTATTTGCACTGGGTGACAGATATTGCTGTGAACATGAAGGCTGCTTGGTCTAAAGTGGAGGAGTCCTACCCTCACATTACACCCATTGGCTGTGTTGCTCATGCATTGAATCTGTTCCTCAAGGACATCATTGGCGCTGAAAACAATGGATACACTCTACAAGAGAGCCAAGGAAATGGTTATGTATGTGAAGGGTCATCAAGTTATAGCAACAATCTACCTCACCAAGCAAAGTGAGAAGAATAAGAACACCACATTGAAGCTGCCCAGCAACACCCGTTGGGATGGTGTTGTCATCATGTTTGACAGTCTCCTGGAGGGGAAGGAGTCTCTCCAAGAAATGGCCATATCACAGTCTGCCGATATGGACAGCCCCATCAAGAGGATCCTCCTGGATGATGTATTTTGGGAAAGAGTGGTAAGCAGCCTAAAACTCCTGAAACCTATAGCAGTAACCATTGCACGGACTGAGGGAGACAATGCCATCCTGTCTGATGTTCAGAAGAGAATCTGTACTGCCCTGCCCACTTCACTGTTGCTCCAAGCAGAGGAAACTGCAGTTCTGAAATACACCAAAAAGCGTGAAGACTTCTACCTGAAGCCCATACATGCCGTAGTGTACATGTAGTGTACAGTATGACGGCAAGAGCATCCTGTCTGGTGCAGAGATCAACCAGGCCTATGGTGTCATCACTACCGTGTCTCTCCACCTTGGCCTGGATGAGGGCAAGGTTCTTGGCAGTCTGGCGAAGTACACTTCCAAGCAAGGGCTTTGGGATGGAGATGTAATATGGCAGTCGTGCCAACATATCTCATCAGCCACCTGGTGGAAGGGACTTTGTGGATCTGAGGCTCTTTCCCCTGTTGCCTCCATCATCCTCCAAATCTCACCAACATCAGCCTCCTCAGAGCACAACCGGTCCTTGTTTGGGAACACACACACACACACACACACACACACACACACACACACACACACACACACACACACACACACACACACACACACACACACACACACACACACACACACACACACACACACACACACCAAAGCACGCAACTGGTTGACCAATACAAGGGTTCAGAAATTGGTGGCCATTCGGGCAAATTTGAGGCTTTTTGAGACTGACAACGAGTCATCCTCAACAAGGTTGGAAAGTGACAGTGAAGATGAGGCCTCAGAGTCTGATGTTCAATAGGTGGACATTGAGGAGGTCCAGGGAGAAGACATGGAAGCCCTAGAGCAAGACAACCAAAGCTTTAGTTTCTAGACTATCATTTTAAGAATGTATGTTGAAAATGTTTTTGGGAGATGCGATGGATCATTGGGGATCATTCAATATTCCCTTTCTTTTGTTGTTCAGTTAAATCCTCCCATGTGAATAGTCAACTCATTTAGCTAAAGTTCAATTCGTAACTAAATTGTTTTTAAAATTACTATTGGACGGATTTAATCATCTGTAATTATGTCTCCATATGATATGGTAAATATATTCAATGCAAAAAACATCTACATTTATATGGTATTAATAGGAATTTGCATATATTTCCGTTAATGCCCAGATATTCCTGCTAATTCCCATGGAATGTTTCCACCTCTGAATATTCCCCAAAACGTGCAACCCTAATGTTAAGTAGCACAACAGCATTCATACAGTAACTCCCTTCTTAAGTGTATTCCCTTATAGACTATAGTCTTCTTCTACTGCTGGCTGACAAGACAACCACAATTTCCCTCTCTGGGGATCAATAAAGTTTACTCAAAATTCTAATGTAATGCGTTGCCAGCAGTTCCTCTCATGAAAAGCTCTGAGGACATTACCAATCCCCGTGGGTCCATTCCAAGAAACCATGGTGTAAACACAGCTGAGAATTTCCTGTTAACGCTAGCTATCATCATGAGCCCTTTTACCCCGGAGCAAGACCCCAGAGACATTGACTGGTGAAAACAACATCCCAGAATACATAACCCATGGGACCTTGACTTCACACTGCTGTGGGTTTGTTCAATGTTTGTAAAAGTGTGTTAGAGAGTGAGTGTGTGTGTGTGTGTATGGGGGGATACTGTGTGTGTCTGAAGTGTGTGTGTGTGTGTGTGTGTGTGTGTGTGTGTGTGTGTGTGTGTGTGTGTGTGTGTGTGTGTGTGTGTGTGTGTGTGTGTGTGTGTGTGTGTGTGTGTGTGTGTATGCTCCTGCACAGCGAATACACATTACATACTTCACCGGGGATGACTGTGATAGATTACCGTATGTATACTTGTGTTGTTCCTGTGTGTGTGTGTGTGTGTGTGTGTGTGTGTGTGTGTGTGTGTGTGTGTGTGTGTGTGTGTGTGTGTGTGTGTGTGTGTGTGTGTGTGTGTGTGTGTGTGTGTGTGTGTGTGTGTGTGTGTGTGTGTGTGTGCTCCTGCACAGCGAATACACATTACATACTTCACCGGGGATGACTGTGATAGATTACCGTATGTATACTTGTGTTGTTCCTGTGTGTGTGTGTGTGTGTGTGTGTGTGTGTGTGTGTGTGTGTGTGTGTGTGTGTGTGTGTGTGTGTGTGTGTGTGTGTGTGTGTGTGTGTGTGTGTGTGTGTGTGTGTGTGTGTGTGTGCTCCTGCACAGCGAATACACATTACATACTTCACCGGGGATGACTGTGATAGATTCCCCCTCTTCTCTCTAAGACAGGAACAACACAAGTATACATACGGTAAGGAGCCAGGGCAGCACCATGACTTCAGCAAGGGAGCAGGGCTATTAGATTAGGCTATTTTTATACCTGCCCTGGACCTTAATGGAGTTATGAGGCACTGCATTGCCAGGCCAAACTGATTGCAGAACTGAGGGAACTGATAGCATGCAGGATACAAAAACAAACAACAGTCCTCGGCCAACAAGGCTTTTTACATTTTCAATATGGAATGCAAGGCCCTACTATTTCTTAATGTTGCTGGACCCCAGGAAGGGTAGCTGCTACCTTGGCAGCCACTAATGGGGATCCTTAATAAATAAAATACAAATAAAATACAAATACACATTTCAAACTTGTCGTGTTTGGCCCGTTGTTCTAGTCCAGCTCTGTCTGGCGAAGTTCTCTTTAAGACCGAAATCCCAGTTTGAACTGTACTAGGCAGTTGACAGACGGCCTGTATGGAGTCTTGTGGGCAAGCTATTTGCAGATGTCAACATTGTGAACAGAGTGGCCCATGGTGGAGGTGGGGTTATGGTATGGGCAGGCATAAGCTATAGACAACGAACACAATTGCATTGATGACAATTTGAATGCACAGAGATACCGTGACGAGATCCTGAGGCCCATTATCGTGCCATTCATCCGCTGCCATCACCTCATGTTTCAGCATGATAATGCACGGCCCCATTGTCGCAAGGATCTGTACACAATTCCTGGAAGATGAAAATGTCCCAGTTCTTCCATGGCCTGCATACTCACCAGACATTTTTGTAAATTTATTTTTATTTTACCTTTATTTAACCAGGCAAGTCAGTTAAGAACACATTCTTATTTTCAATGACGGCCTGGGAACAGTGGGTTAACTGCTTGTTCAGGGGCAGAACGACAGATTTGTACCTTGTCAGCTCAGGGGTTTGAACTCACAACCTTCCGGTTACTAGTCCAACGCTCTAACCACTAGGCTACCCTGCCGCCCCATGTCACCCATTGAGCACGTTTGGGATGCTCTGGATCGACGTGTACGACAGCGTGTTCCAGATCCCACCAATATCCAGCAACTTCGCACAACCATTGAAAAGGAGTGGGACAATATTCCACAGGCCACAATCAACAGCCAGATCAACTCTATGCGAAGGAGATGTGTCATGCTGCATGAGGCAAATGGTAGTCACACCAGATACTGACTGGTTTTCTGATCCACCCCCTTACCTTTTTTAAGGTATCTGTGACCAACAGCATATCTGTATTCCCAGTCATGTGAAATCATAGATTAGGGCCTAATGAATTTATTTCAATTGACTGATTTCCTTACACGAATTCTAACTCAGTAAAATCTTTGAAAGCATCACACTGTAGCTAAGTAGCTCAGTTTGTGGAGGTAGTGGCAACAATATCAAACATAATATATAATAATATATGCCATTTAGCAAACGCTTTTATCCAGAGCTATTTAAAGTCTTGCGTGTATACATTCTAGGTGGTCCCAGGAATGAAACCCACATCGCCATGCTTTACCATCGCCATGCTCTACCAACTGAGCTACAGAGGACCACCCGAGTACCACCTTTGGACCAAACCAAAGACCATTAGCTTACTGGGTAACGATTGGTGAATCATTGGCATGAAGTAGCACCTCCCAGGCACTAGGAGTGCTGGTGAGCTGTGACCACTGTCTGCCCCGGGACTTTGGGGTGGACAGTGGAAGAGCTGGACTGGGCGGTTGCTCATCAAGCTGACAGGCCTCCAGCCCAGAGACTGAGTCACTGCCACAGGGGTGTGTGTGTGTGTGTGTGTGTGTGTGTGTGTGTGTGTGTGTGTGTGTGTGTGTGTGTGTGTGTGTGTGTGTGTGTGTGTGTGTGTGTGTGTGTGTGTGTGTGTGTGTGTGTGTGTGTGTGTGTGTGTGTGTGTGTCATCGGCCCAGTAAACAGAGGATGTTTGCTTAATATCAGGTGATATTCTCTTCAGTGGTTTATTTATTCCATTAATTTTCAATTCAGCCAATTCAGGAACTGAATTGAAATTGTAATACATTGAAATTCTAAAAGAATGAAACTATCCTCATAAATAGCTATTTTCAATGTGGAATTTCAAATAATCTTCTGAATTGACTGAATAAAAATGGAGTTTACCCGAACACAGTTACAAAGGTTATAGCGTAACATTAACAATGTTAACTAAAAAACATTCTGAGAACATTGTCAAACAGATTTGGTACCAGTACTAAGTCAATGTGCAGGGGTATGAGGAAATTGAAGTAGATATGTACATATAGATAGGGGTAAAGTGACTAGGCAACAAGATAGATAATAAACAGTAGCAGCAGCTGGTGTGGAAGCGTGTGTGGCGAATGTGTGCCTGTGTGTATTTGTGAGCGAGTGTATGTGTGAGTGTGTGGGTAGAGTCCAGTGTGTGTGCATAGTCAAAAAGTGTTAGTGCAAAAAGGGTCAATGCAGAAGGTCCGGCTAGCTATTTTGTTAACTATTCAGTAGTCTTATGGCTTGGGGGTAGAAGCTGCTCAGGAGCCTTTTGGTCCCAGACTTAGTGCTCCGGGATCACCTGCTGTGTGGTAGAAGAGAGAACAGTCTATGACTTGGGTGGCTGGAGTCTTTAACAATTTTTAGGGCCTCCCTCTGACACCGCCTGGTATAGAGGTTCAGCCCCAGAGATGTACTGGGCTATACACACTACCCTCTGTAGTGCCTTGCGGTCGGATGCCGAGCAGTTGCCATACCAAGCGGCGATGCAGCCAGTCAAGATGCTCTCAATGGCACAGCTGTATAACTTTTTTAGGATCTGAAGGCCCATGGAAAATATCTTCTCCCTCCTGGGGGGTTGTGTTTGGACCATGATAGCTCCTTAGCAATGTGGGCCTATCCACTACAGCACCATCGATGGCCCTCCTTTTACTGTAGTCGACGATAAGCTCCTTTGTCTTGCCCACGTTGAGGGAGAGGTTGTTGTCCTGGCACCACACTGTCAAGTCTCTGACCTCCTCCCGATAGGCTGTCTCATCTTCATTGGTGTTCTGGCTCACCGTCGTTGTGTCATCTGCAAACTTGATGATTGTGTTAGAGTCGTGCGCAGCCATACAGTCGTGTGTGAACAGGGAGTACAGGAGGGGACTAAGCACACACCCCTGAGGGGCCCCTGTGTTGAGGGTCAGTGTGGCGGATGTGTTGTTGGCTACCCTCAGAAAAGATAACTCGTTGTGTGACTGTGGTTCCCACATAACGGGGGGTTGGTATTGTCTTGTAGGTCGCTCATCCACATGCTCGCCTGCCAGCGTGCAGCAGCTTCAAAGGTCATCTCAGCACTCGCTGCTCCACAGCCAGCTAGCCTCCCCAGTCCACACTCTCTTACTCATCACAGAGAGAATGAGAACAACTGGTTCGCGACTATCACCATCTCCACAATCCACCAACAGCAGCATAACATGAGCTGAGGCCATTTTCAACTCACATCAAAGACAGTGGTCCCCTCAGGACTAGTTTGGAGTTTTTTCCTGGACCATCTATACAGTGTCAGATGTTTTGTCCTCCTGATAATGGTTAGAGTTAGGAATGGGAGTAGGGTAATCTGATCCGAGATCTGTGATTAGAGGTGACTTCAACCTGGAGCATCCTGTTGTCATGTAGCATAAATTGAATTTGTCGAATCACGGCCAGCTTTTCTCATTAATGTTAAAGAAAGTTCAAATGAGCAAAATGGCAAAGAACTGAGGCAAAGAACAGAGAGCTGCCTATACATGGTGGAGGGAGGAGTGTATGTGTGTCTGTACTGGATGAGCAAAGACACAGAAGAGGTCTATATTGAGAGAAATATTAGCGTCTAGGCGCCTACCAATGTAACCAATGAAAGCTTCCTGGGGTGCCGTGGTTGGCTGGGGCAGCAGAAGAGTGATCTACAGTCGATGGCTCAGTCAAATCCCTGGCCCACCTCTTAAATCCTCCTTTAATTAAAGTGGAAGTGCTGGAGCAGGTCCAGAGAGGGAGCCTGCATACCAGAAGGATACTCGCACTGGTATCCTTTTAACCACAGATCTAGGATCAGGTTCCCCCACCACCGATACTAACCGTAATCATTAGGGGGATTAAAATATTTATGACCCTGGATCAGTGGTTAGGTTAGGAGAAATTCTGACCTGCTTTCATGGAGTTTCAGGAATGAGGTGAACACCTACAGTACACTACCCTCATTACGCCAGACAGTTAGAACACCAGGATTTCCCCCATTCCATCCCTTATCTCCCATCTCCCATCCTATGAGGTAGGTAGCTGAGGCAGGTCACAGTGCCATCAGGGCTGTGACAGTCATGGAATTTTGGATGACGGTTATTTGTCAGCAAAATGTCCGCTGTCACCATTATAGTCGTTTGAATAGCAAATATATATATATTTTTAAACAATAACTGTATGTGCTGCTGTTGCTGCAGAGAGGGGGGGGGGGGCAGTTTTTCTACAACACCTTGCTGATATAAGGAGCAACAGCGTTTCATCATGTTGTACAGAGTCCTTGTTACAGCGGCAACGCGGACGTGCCATCTTTTTGAAAGCCCGACCATCACAAATCAAATCAAATCCAATTTTTATTTGTCACATGATTGATAAACAACAGGTGTAGACTAACAGTGAAATGCTTACTTCTGGGCCGCCCTTCACAATGACGCATAGAGAACAATAGAAAAATAATAATAACACAAGGAATGTGTAACGATAACTTGGCTATATACAGTACACGTGGTACCAGTACCATCTTCAGTCAGCTGTTCCACAACACAAAATTCTAGAACTGGCTAGTTTGGCATCCTTATGTTGTCTGTTAGATGTAAACCAGGCTTATTTACACTTTGCTGCTTTTGGGTAAAGTTTTTAATGAAAGTCTTCATCCATATTCGTAGGCTACATGAATATGAAATTACTGTGCCATCTAAGTGGCACACGTGTCCACACACACACACACACACACACACACACACACACACACACACACACACACACACACACACACACACACACACACACACACACACACACACACACACACACACACACACACACACACAGTAGGATTAATCAACAGATTGTAAACAAGTGGTTGACAAAGCCCTCACACTCATTCACATTATCAAGCTAATTAGCCTTAAATTAGCCAGCAGGTATGGGTACATAAAGAAATAATTTCACATTTCCAGGCCCCTCACATTCGCTTAACCTGTCCTCCATTCACTCACTTACCGACTGACTTATTTACTTTCTTACTTATTGACTGACTGATAAAATGTACCTTTGCCAATAACTGCCAATCTTCTAATGCCCCACATTACTAATGGGTGCTGAATAAACTGGACCTGAGCTCAAGATCAATCTGGGGGTCCCATCAACAAGATTGGCTGCTGGATAAATCTGAACTCGAGGAAGTGTGTGTGTTTGTGTGTGTCTGTGTGTGGTGTGTGCATATGCCGTGGGGGTGGTTAGGCACTTCTATATTCCTCTGGCTATAATGTATTAGTTATACGCATTATGACAGTTTGTATTATGAAGATGTGTTCTCAATGACTTCAAAGATGAAATAAATAAGCAAATGGGTTCTGCGATCAGTTTAGAGGGAAGGAGCCCAATCAGACAACTACTTTAGATAAGAACTTTAAAAGCTTATTTGGCTACAAATGGAACCAATGCTACCAATGCTATTACATGTTGCTGCACTTTTCTGTAGTTACTGCACTTTTCAGTACTGCACTTATCAGCAGTAACTGGCAAATATAAATCAATAATACAGTGCTCTTTGTTGCGAAAACAACTACGATGCTACATATTGCAAGAGCAACTTAGTGCTAAGTGCTACTAACAAGCTAGTGTGGCACAACAATATCCTGGTACTGGGTAGTGGGTACTGTCTGACATGTTTTTCCCTTTATTTCAAATGACAGCTCTACGCTGAAGGCACAGAGACACTTGCTACCTTCCAAAAAGGCACCCTATTCCTCCCTATGGGCCCTGGTCTAAATTAGTGCATTATAAAGGGAATAGGGTGCCATTTGGAATGCAGAAACTGTAGAAACAAGAGGCATCTAATGCCAACCGCAAACTAAACCCAGCACTATCAGAGATGGGTTACTTTTGTACACCTTAGGACTTATTATGCATTTATGTAACTTGGCCCGGGAGAGATGGAGAAGTTACTTTACACCTTGCTTTCAGCGGTGCTGCTATGAGAGACTTCTCATCATCAGTATGTACAGCTACATGGCACAGCCCACATCAGCTAACCACTTCAGTGTTGTGGGGGCCGCATGTCAACATACAGGCCTGGACTAGTAAGCCACGTGGGCTCACTTCAGCAAACACTCCAGTGCCGAAATACTTCACGATCTAACTTACACAGTTGCGTAACGCCACGCTGATGCGGCATTTAAGTGTGACGGTGTTAGCTTGTTATCTCCGGCAAATGCTAATGCGAGACCATTCCACTTTTGATTTCGCAATCTTTCCCACTTTGCCGCAGGTGGAGAAAGGAAACAGTATCGTTCCTGTACACGTTCCTGAATAATTATACAAGGAGGATGATAGGGGAAATAGATTGTTTTATGTTCTGACCACGACAGTCGGCAGCACCTGATTGATTCGGCTCGGAGACAGCTGAGCCAAATGGCGCAACAACACCCCTCCCCTCTCTCTCTCTCTCTCTCTCTCTCTCTCTCTCTCTCTCTCTCTCTCTCAATACAATTCAAGGGGGTTTAGTTTATTGGCATGGGAAACATGTATTAACATTGCCAAAGCAAGTGAGGTAGATAATATACAAAAGTGAAATAAAAATAAAAATCTCTCTCCCTCCCTACATGAACCGGCTGCCTAATTACTCTTGACATGGTCTGAATTAGCATAAACAGGCGTATGAACTCTACGCTAGCTAGCACACTCACTCGCAAAGCCCCTGCGGATTGATAGCCCGGCAGGCTCGATGGGCTCTCAGTCTTTCTCTCCCTCTCTCTTTATCTCTCTCCTCCCTCTCAACTGTAACGTTGATTGGCAGGAGGGGGAGTCAAGCCGACAGGCCTCCAGGGAGGAAGCTGACACGTAAAGAAGAGCCCTTGTCATATCAAAGCGGTGCGCGTCACACCGTTACTTACTCACACGCGCACTTCAAACCTCATCATGTCTCGTCATGGACGAAGGGACGGGATTCAGTTTTTCGGATGGGTCCGAGACTAATTGAAAATGAACAAGGGCTGAATAGTCACCGGGCTTTTTTCAACAGCGGCTTTATTTAGCAAGGGTGAACAACAAACGCCCCAAGGAAAAGCCGGGGGGATAAATAAAGATAGCCTACATATCTGTTCACGGAACATCATTCATCTTCAAATTGCTGGAAAGATGAGAGCGATAATACGTTTGTGATCCGTGTGCTTTGAGATAAATCTTTGCTCCTTAAGGAAAAGAACACCCTGGATTGAATATGGCTGTCTATTTATAACCTCTAAATCCGGGACTAAATCTTCCCAACAGGATAGTTTGATAAAACCCTGTTATTTAAGTAAATTCCTTGATGAATTAAGGTTGCTCAGACACCCAATGGTCCAAATGCCCACTGTATGTATGAATAATGACTCCTTATAGATATGACGATTGTTGCAATGGCTCAGTGGGTTAGAGCATGCTGCTGGCAATACCAGAGGGGTATACTACAAATCTAGCTAGATGTACTTTTCTGAAATTAGCCAGCTTCAGTTACCTTCACATTCCGGCTCAGGCTTCATCCATGTTACGAAGGTTGATTTTGGTTGTGTACCCGTCGCTTACTTGACCACTCGAGCCGGGCTTGTAATTGCGTGTTGGTGCCTCACTGCTTCCACTGAGCCGGGAAAGGGAGGTGGTGGGGGGGTTAGTGGGAGATGGGGTGGCCGCCACATGTTAGACCCACTCACGTTTGTTTGAGTCGGAGCGCTGCTGAGCTGAGGTTTCCCGTGGTCACCCAAGGGGATACACTCACTCTGCAGTCGGTGGTTCTCTCAGACCTCGTGCATGACAAGGCATCAGCAAGCGGGGCCTCACTGTGCTGCACCGGCAAGTCACTTTGGATGTTAAAATTTACTGCAGCCTGAGCCAAACTTCAGTTTTAATCCTCAGTTTTTGGGGATGGCTGTAGGCTTGAATAAAATCAGGGCTAAGTAGACCAGGTCGCTGAACGTTTAAAACGCCTTTTTGTTGTTGAAGCTACTCTTTTTTTTACGATTCTTTCTCTCCTTTAAATCTTTTATCACTCTCTCCCTCTCCGTACAGACAGGTGCAGGAGGCTTTGTTGGCCCCCTAACTTTCTCATGCATATTTGAGGCATTCATTTTTAGATATACTTATGTTCTTACCCCTAAAAAGCCTACTAGATTTTCTCACCAAAAAGCCCTCAAGTCGAACCTTCACAACAATACCATTCAGGCCATATCATTCAACACACCCTCATTCCTAAATGCATCCACACAAGCTTAGTGAGAAGTCATACTTCTGTGGAGGAGGTGTTTCGAGATGGATCTCACAGAACCATGTTTGTTTATGTCACAAAGTAGCAAGGCCTCAAAATCCCAGGTCATGTCAACAGAGTAAATCTGAACACCAGAAATGAATGTTTCCTTTTACTTACCAGAGAAATTGAATGAAAGACATGGTAGAGAGAGACATTTAGAGAGAAAGGGAGGATGATAAAAGCCCTCTTCTGACTAGAGCAAGGAACCAGACACACTATATCAATAAAACAAACCCCAGCTTCTCCCTCACTTCTCACTGGCTTGTTTTCTTTTTCGCTCTGTCCATCGCCCAAGGTTTAAACAAAAGCCTGGAACGAATAGCTGTCAAAAGCATTACAGCAGATTGATGGCGCAACCTTCACCGTGCCATACCCGCGAAGTATCACTGATCAATAGTCTCTCAGTGCATGAGGCCAGGCTAGCTAGAGGCTCAAAGACAGATCTAAGATATAAACTTCTAGATGGGATGGAGCTGCCAGGCTGTCACCACTAACAGCCTCATACTTTACGGCCAGGTCCACAATTCAAACCCGAGAGGCCAGTTCTAGGAACATTTGAATTGCGTAAAGAAGGAAAGCAATTTGCTAATCTGTTGACTGGCCAAAATGTAGGTGCATTCAATGCTATTCTATGGGTTTAGACCTTAGCTAATGTTGATGGTGATGGCTAGCATTGGCAGGAGTGGAGGAAGGAATAGCTATGATATGAATACTTAGTGACTTAATTTAGTGATCTCCATTTTCAGAAAACCTGATCATTCCTGAGTCGGATAACATATGGTGTATGTTACCTACATGTCGACTCAGTGACACTGGGCTGTGGGGCTGGACTCCTAGTTCAATCAATTGTGGATAACGGAAACTGCACTGCGGGTTTAATCTCAGTGTTTACGCTGTGGGGCCAAGAACTTAGACTATGATGGTCTTTGGCCTATATCACAGACTGGGGAAAGGTGAATTCACTCCCCACGAGGAAACAGAGAGCCATGCTGTGGTCACACAGACAGTGCTGCTGGCTTCTGCTGGTTGACACCATCCTGCTCAGGTCCAGATTAGCATAAAATTGGGTATTTGGCATTTGAGCCTGAAAATACAGTATAGCATGCTAAGAGGGTAACATTTACATTGTTTTTTGGGGGGGTTAGAAAATGACCTAAGCAGTTGATGGCATTGGTTTGTTTAACAAATTGAAAGTGTGAATTGCAGTCTCTCGTTGCCCATATAGTGCTTTAGAAGTTATGAAACAAGTACATTTGTAATTTGGCTGAACTATACATTTAATCTGCCCATAGACCAAGCTGTGATAGTAGCATTTAGTATGCACAGCCACATTGACGCATAAGAATATATCTCATTCAGAACAAATGAGCATAGACAAACAGGGGCCTTCTAGACATCCAGGGGTGAGATTACTTATCCGTTTGCCTGCAATAACGATCTGCTATTGGTGAGGCAGTGTAGTTTGTGACCACAGGCAGTTCACAGCTCCAGTTCACGAATCGTCCCCACTTACTAATTTTCAATGAGTTCAACTGATAATTGACTTAAAAATATAGACATTGGCAAATGTTTGATGTTTTCAAACTTCAAAAAGGGTTTGTAGTTGAGACTAACCCCCATCCCAACCCATCTGTTGTGTAGCTCCATCCAGCTACCACTTGAACTCTGAGTATGTGGTGGGTTGATTTGGGTGAGACTTGGCAACAACCTCTGACCCCCGCAGAAAAGTATCAAGGCTGGAAGCACCTCACGAGTCATGTCA
Organism: Oncorhynchus keta; assembly: GCF_023373465.1. Classification (NCBI taxonomy): domain Eukaryota; kingdom Metazoa; phylum Chordata; class Actinopteri; order Salmoniformes; family Salmonidae; genus Oncorhynchus; species Oncorhynchus keta. The sequence continues at coordinate 56,986,467 of NC_068439.1, read as the reverse complement.
CCTTTCAGGAAGTGATACCAATGCTCTGCCTTGCGGTAGTAGGCTAGTAGGCTATCAATCAAGGCCAGTCATCTAATTGCTGAGGGTGGAGTGAGCGGGGGCGGGATGTTACTTTGCAAACCAATCAGGCCAATGGCAAAATCATCATATAGGAAAGTCCAATACTTACCAGTGAAGACCAGAAGTCTGGGGGGTGGAGGAGGTGGGGGCGGGGGCGGCAGGGGAGGGTAGGGTCTACATTGGCACGCCAGCTGGCAGCTCTCACCCGCCCTCTCTGCAACGTTCCGCGCACATGAACTCTGGGGCTCTCCCTGAGTGAACTGCACAGCAGAAGGAGAGAGAGTGGGAGAGGGAGAGAGAAGGAGAGAGAATTCAAGCCAATTGGTAAGGCAACACCATAGTATAGCAGTGCTAATTTAACAAAAATAGTAATTAGTAAGTATTACGGAATTACCATATCACCATTTCATTCGTAAGTAAAATGTAAGTAAATAGTAGCTAACAGGTGGACTGTTAAATTAAGGGTATCTATTGTCCTGGCTAGTCTAGGACTGGATAATGTGGATGGATGGGAGCAGGTTGAAACGGGGAGGAATCTCTTATGACGTTCAAGAATATGTATTTGGTGCCCTGGTTGGTGAGAATTCCACAAAACGCATACTTAAGAGGGGTGCACTATAAAAGGTGCTTGGTGAAAGTCTACACACCCCTTGCACTGTTTTCACATTTTTCTGCCTTAAAATGAAATCTAAAAAGGATAACAATTTATTTTCTCTATGTATCTAAACAAACTGCTTCAGAATTTTAATGTGAAAGTAAAATTATATACATTTGTCTTAGTTAATAGAACATTTAAAACGAAGATGTCTTGATTGAATATGTCTTTCACTTGGTGAAAGCCCCTTCGGGCAGCCATTGCAGCTGTGTAAGATTTTACCAAATCTGCACAACTCTTATTAGGGAAACATATAATTATTGTTTTTGTCAAAACAAAAAACTCTCCTGCTGGTGACAAGCATACACATAAAACGATGCTGCCAACACAATACTTGAAAATACAGAGGGTTTCACAACATTTCATTCACTCCACATTACTGGCCTGTATGACAAGGTGAAAAGAAGGAAGCCGGTGTTAAAGAATCCATTCCAAATCATGCATTATGTTTGCAACAAGGCCCTTCAGTAATACTCCAAGATAACATGACAAATACATATTTGTTTTGTCTTAAATTGAAAACTTCAGGTTTGGGTCAAATCCAATACAACAAATCACAGATGTGTATCTTCAAGTATTGTTTTGACAGCGTCATGTTATGGGTATGCTTGTTATGCAGGGACGGGGAAGTTTGTCAGGATCAAAGTAAATATGAAAGGAGCAAAGCTAAAGCAAAAAGTTACAGGAAAACTTGCCCCAGTCTTCTGAACACATAACCTAGTTTTATTTTTCAGCAGAACAATTACATACATTTAAATACCAAAGACACACCAGAATGCCTTTTCAAGAGGTGTTGAGTGTTCCTGAGTGGTCCTGGCTTGAATCTGCTTCACAATCAGAGACGAGGCTTGAATATTGCTGTCCATCAATGATTACCAACTAAATTTACTGAGCTTGAGCAATTTTGACAATGGATATACAGTATGTATCGCTAAGTTGTAGAAAGTTGTTAGAATCTTATTCATGATGTTTCACAACTGTAATTGCTGGCAGAGGTTCTTCCACCAAGTTTTCACTCTGTTGTGTGAAGGCGTGCAATCAAGACATCTTTGGCATATTTTTATTAGTTAAGATACAGTACATTTCTATAATGTTTCTTTCACTTTGAAAATGTTGAGCAGGTTGTGTAGGTATGTATGAAACAAATCTAATTCAATTCCTTTTTGGATACAGCTTCAAGGAAGCAAAATGTGAAAACTGTGCACTAGACTTTCACTAGGCAGTGTACACTAAAATAACATGATGCTAGCATACCAACTTGTTTACATTGGGCAGAGAGTTCCTGGAAACCTCACTATACTGCAACACAGCACCCAGTACTTGGGTCCTAACGCAGATCAGGGTACCCTAACACCAAGAACTTTGATTTCCACTTTTCTAATGAGTGAAAATGAGTCTATGAAATAGGACAAAATGGGAGAGACTAGTGCCCTTTTCACACGGAGCCAAGCCGTGCAGAACTGAGCTATACTGTGCTTACCTGGTCGTATATCAGTGATTTGCAGTCAGGGTAGGCAGTGCTTACCCAGTAATAATCTAATATGAAAAGCTTTTAAGAAAAAAATATATATACAAAATTGTCATTCTTTTTTGTTATCTACTGTTTTTTTCTCAACGATTATGGTGTTTTTTTTGCTCAAAATCTTATCCTGGGATAACCTTTCCATGCATTCAAATCCATTCAATCGTTGACACGTGCAGCAGTTCCTGACTCCAGTTAATGGACAGGGTTAGCATATAGGCACCTATAGGCGTCGCTGCATTGCGGCTTTGAACAGAGCTTGAAGTAGCTTCATTTGTTGCAGCTGAACAGTGAGTACTGGACTGTCCACTTGTCTAAAACATCATTACCAAATAATACTTTTTACCCAGACTTTTACACATATTGGACATTTACAGTGCATTCGGAAAGTATTCAGACACCTTCACTTTTTCCACATTTTGTTGCATTACAGCCTTATTCTAAAATTGTTCCTCATTGAATCTACACATAATACCCCAAAATGACAAAGCGAAAAAAAAAAATTGGGCAAATTTTTGAAAACATTTAAAACAGAAATACTTATTTACATAAGTATTTGGACCCTTTGCTATGAGACTCGAAATTGAGCTCAGGTGTATCCTGTTTCCATTGATCGTCCTTGAGATGTTTCTACAACTTGATTGGAGTTCACCTGTGGTAAACTCAATAGATTGGACATGATTTGGAAAGGCACACACCTGTCTATATAAGGTCCCACAGTTGACAGTGCATGTCAGAGCCAAAAACCAAGCCAGGTGGTCGAAGGAATTGTCCGTAGACCTCTGAGACAGGATTGTGTCAAGCCACAGATCTGGGGAAGGGTACCAAAAAATGTCTGCAGCATTGAAGGTCCCCAAGAACAATCATTCTGAAATGGAAGACGTTTGGAACCACCAAGACTCTTCCTAGAGCTGGCCGCCCAGCCAAACTGAGCAAACGGGGGAGAAGGGCCTTGGTCAGGGAGGTGACCAAGAACCCAATGGTAACTCTGACAGAGCTCCAGAGTTCCTCTGTGGACCTTCCAGAAGGACAACCATCTATGCAGCACTCCACCAATCAGGCCTTTATGGTAGAGTGGTGAGATGGAAGCCACTCCTCAATAAAAGGCACATGACAGCCGCTTGGAGTTTGTCAAAAGGCACGTAAAGGACTCTCAGATCATGAGAACCCAGATTCTCTGGTCTGATGAAACCAAGATGGAACTCTTTGGCCTGAATGCCAAGCATGTCTGGATGAAACCAGGCATCGCTCATCACCTGGCCAAATCCATCCCTATAGTGAAGCATGGTGGTGGCAGCCTCATGCTATGGGGGCGTTTTTAAATGGCAGGGACTGGGAGACTAGTCCGGATGGAGGGAAAGATGAACGGAGAAAATTACAGAGAGATCCTTGATGAAAACCTGCTAAGGAGTGCTCACCTTCCAACGGGACAACGATACTAGAACATGAATAAACAGTTTGGTACTGGAATTGTTGTTACTTTCGGTACTTCTGTCAAATGTGTCACATGTCGTCTACTGATTGAGAGAAGATCAAATCTGTCTATCAGCGCAGCTTACTCATTGCTTGCTTTAGCCTGCCATGAGATACCACTGAACTCACTTGGAGTCTGGGCTGCATCACCATTTATGTCATGCTACACAGAAGTTAACACACTTGAATAATCATCAAGATCATCTTTGCTCAAGCCTGGAATGGACTCTGTGTGTGAATGACCTCATGGTCATGGTCATGTGTGTGAATGACCTTAAAGAGAAGGCGCGCACTTATATAAAAGAAGAGATTGCTTCTTCTATGCAAATGATGTTGCTCAGAACAATAAAATAAGTCCCAAATGAAAGGTAAACAGATTGTTTTGCATCTGTCGGCTCATGAAATCAGCCAAAACAAGCTCAAGAACTCAATGCATGCAAACACTCCTATTCAATACGCATTCACCTGTATTGTGGATAGGCCTAGGCTACATCTTGATTTACCCAGTTTATCAATAGAGATTTACCATTCAAATAAATTATAACCATTATGTTGTTATGTAGTTAGATTTGTTTTAAAAACGTATTGTATAATTGATTCATTAATGCATACATAAAATAATTTAATGTAATGATATTGAACTGAAAAGATCTGTCTGGATCAAGTGCCATTCTGTGACTTTGGCTATTATGCCTTCTTTTTTTGCCGTGATATCATTTTCATATCATTTAGGTATCAGGTATCGTGATGGTATCGATTATCGTGCTACTAAACCTGGTATCGGTATCGAAGTCCAAATTCTGGTATAGTGTGTGCTGCGTGGGAGAACTGTGCTACCAGCTACTGTTTGTGTGTCTGTGACTTTTTATGTCAGTGTGACAATGAAACCAAAGGAGACCTTGGGGATGCATCTCCCACACGACCATGGGCCTTCAGTGTGCATGCAGAATAAAATAATGGACATGGGGTTCTGCTGTGACTTCCTCAACGCTATCACAGAGAGGTTCACCCTGAAGGACAGACAAATGGACTAAGGTACAGTAGGCTAAATGCATTTTCCTTAACAATTTGCAGGTTAGACTACTGTTGAATGAACATTAGAAAAGACAACATCCCTTTGATACATTTGATTTATCAAGCTAGAATTTCATTTTGCTTAGAATTTCTATTTTTTATTTTAAACTGTATTTTTCGGTCATTTCAATTGTTGATATGGACATTTCATTATAACCTTTTATTATTTGTGTGGGTGTAATAATATGGTTGGTTGTAACTGTGGATGCTACATCGGTCTATGGCTGAGCTGAGTTGAGCAATGTGTCATTTTGTTGGAAGATGTGAAATATTCCACAATCTGTGGCAACGTTGGTATTTACGTTTGGTGACTTACATTTCAGTTATTAGCCCATGTCACTCTGGTGGAGCTATCTGTTGTATGGTGAACTTGGGCTTCACCAGGGTTTATTTGTGAGTAAATCTGGCTTTGATAATAGCCCGTGCCTATCCTGCCACCGACCACATGTCACTGTCGTACATCAACCAAAATTGTATGCACAGGCATTGGATAAAACACCTGCTCAATAGCATTCTCTATACTTTTACATTCTATTATAACCATAGTTGCTGGAACTGCACCATTTGAAATGAAACAGAACAGTATGGTTTGCGTCGTCATGATAGTATGAAAAGGGTATAAGATACCAAAGGCTCCATCCAGTATCTGAGACAGACGGCACTATGTGAAAAGACCCAAAGTCAGACTCTGATGGCGTTTCATTAGTATCCATAGGGCCCACTGTGGAGATCCCATCCTCAGTGCAAGGCAGCCATGAGGCCAGCTTTCCACCACAGATGAGACTCCCACCTGAACCCCAAGGCCACTCACACTCTCTGTTACACCTTCATGCACACATTCTCAATCCCTCACACACACACACATCTGCACACAGATATGCCCGGCAACCACCCAAATACTTAGTCCCACACACACATGCATGTATGCACAACATACACTCCATCACAGTTCACACACATACATGCATGCAGGAACACATACACACTCTCTCGCTCTTCACACACTAATGATCGAGAGAAGAGATTCCCACCCACTTACAAGAAGGGTAGGAGAGAAGAAAAAGGATAAGGGCTTGTCTAGGAGAATGCCTACCCCCACTCCCTCCCTCCCCCAACCCCCGGAGGTGAACCCTGACACTGCCTCCCCCAGCAGTGAGCCTGGTGGGCAGCCCCGTGGATGGGAGAGGAGAGCGGAGCGCTGAAGAGCTCAGGGGCTCTGGAGTAGAGATCTAGTGCATGGTGGGTAGCAAAGCTCTTTGCCTGGGACACTTCAAGCTGAAGCTCCCTCCTGCACCCACGCCTCTGAGTGAGCGCCTAGCATTAGACACGCGCCCAGTTGAATGCGGCATCTAAACGCATTAGCTCTCTCGCCACTGATCCAAATCCAAATACAATCGCCCGCACCCCTTCCCCCGCATTGTGCTTGTCATAACTGTGAACAGGAGCTAGGTATTCTACCAACGTGACCATTCCACTGAGTATCAAACTTGGATTGTCCTCGTAAATTATCCTTTATTAGCATGCTGAGTTTATGCCTAGGCATTAGCTCAGAGGCTAACAGGTCTCAAATAATGTTACCTGTCACATAGTTTCGGAACACAGGATGCTGCTGAGGGGAGGACAGCTCATAATAATGTGAATGGCATGGCATCAAACACATGGAAACCATGTGTTTGATACCATCCTGCCTACTCTTCTTCAGTCATTACAACGAGCCTATCCTCCCCAATTAAGGTGCCACCAACCTCCTGTGTTCAGGAACCTCCTCTGTTACACATCCTACATAGCATGATAACAGAGAACTTGTGACAATGGTATAGTGTGTATGTGTGTCTGAGAGAGAGAGAGAGAGAGAGAGAGAGAGCGCGAGAGAGAGAGAGAGAGAGAGAGAGAGAGAGAGAGAGAGAGAGAGAGAGAGAGAGAGAGAGAGAGAGAGAGAGAGAGAGAGAGAGAGAGGGGCAAATAAATAATAATTAACACATGGCTCAATGGCCAACTTGGTCAAGTATACATAAGCATATTTTGTCAGGTCCGGCAACCCCTCTCTACAGTGCCTATACCCTCTCTCACCCACCCACTCCCTTTCTCACAAACACCAAACACAGGCACTAACTCAAGAATGAATGCACCCTAATTTACACATGTTATGCATACACATTTCCATTTTACTCAGTGAGACAGTGGAGTTGCATCATCAATCAACTGACATTAATTACTTCCAGATTATCAACTCCAAAAATTGGTACCATGATAAGTGGCAGTCAACTGTAAAGCGACTATACTTTAACCACTGATGCAGAGTATCTTGTCAGTACAATGTACCCACTCATTTCATGGTGCATGAACCGATAACTTGGCAATTTACCATCATTATTCCCATTACACAAACCCCCTTCCCAACATCACATAGACAACGCTTAGTGGTATAAGAATGGTGCGTAAAACTAGTACGGTGTGCTACAATAGAAAACGTAATTAACCCACCTGGAAAAAAAGTAAAAACGACGTTAGAAAGCAGTGACCAAAAACAAAATGCGAAAAACCTAAAATGAGCGGCAATATCTCTCGGACAAGCATTCCTCCTTCGCTCTCACAGCCCTCGTGTAAAGGAAACAAGCATGAGACGCATAACACTCGTCTATTTTCAAGAACTTAATCCAGTGTCGACTCGACAACGAAATCTCTGTTGGACGTTTCCAAAAAGTGATTCTGCCACATTCTTGTCCTGTTTTCACAATTGTTGGTGGCATGAGAGAGCTTGAACAACCATCCGTCCTGCATCCACAAACCTAGTTAATTTAATTAGGCCTTTCTAGAAAGTTGGAATCACCGCGCAAATGTGCAGCGCTTTTTGGTTGGTATCCACAGCTGAAAAGTCCAAAGTTCTCCAATATAAAATCAGCGGGCCGTGATGTTTTAGGTGGTAGTCGCAGTTTGGGAGTCATCCCTGCCCTTGCATTTAACTCGAATGACGGCCAGGGATGAGCCACGAAAGTTAGACATGCTGAGAATAAGCGCACACCGCCTATCCCTATAATTTATAATTCCGTGTACATGTGTACTGAATGAGCTACGCGGCTCTTGGTAATATGTCTTGGTTTATTGAGGCAAAAATTGTGGAGGCATCTTCAGAAGCCTGAGAGTGAACATTGCCTGTACACATAGGCTACACTTGGGTTAAAGCGCATTAGGAAAAATACCGTCAACATTGGTCCCGCGCGAAATTCGGTGGTGAAAAAGCAACAATTCTGCCTATAACGGCTCTAATGCATTATCATCAAATCAATGCACATTCACTCTCTGCAAAGTGTCACTGAACATGTTAAAAATATCTGTGTAGAGAAGAGCGACGGTGCGCGAGTATCAATATCAACTCCGCCTGTAATGATGGGCATCAACAATTGCTTGGGTAAGTCACAGCGTAATTTCAGTCAGCAAACACACACACACATTCAGCGATTTGAGCGAAACAGACAGATATGTTAAATTAGAATATACTGTAAGACCGCGTTGGGGGAGTGAGAGAGATCTGTGTGTGTGTGTGTGTGTGTGTGTGTGAGAGAGAGAGAGAGAGAGAGAGAGAGAGAGAGAGAGAGAGAGAGAGAGAGAGAGAGAGAGAGAGAGAGGCAGAGACAGAGACAGAGACAGAGAGAGACGGAGAGAGAGAGAGAGAGACAGAGAGAGACGGAGAGAGACATTTCTCATGTCTCTATATAGGCTTATCTTGGTTTTCTGCAGTTAGTGTGAGATGTGCATGCTCCTTACATATACATCTTGTATAGTTCTGTAGATACATAACTTGATAAGAGCAGAGAAGAAGAAAAAGAATCACCTCCGCACTCTCCCATTACTAACAAGGCATGGTGACTGTCGACTGAGGTTTATTTATGTGTATTGTTAATGCCTTGTAATGCAAGTGTAGTGGAATTGCTAAGAAGGGGAGAGGAGAATGCACCACCCCAAAGTTCATGCAAGACAGAACTGTTTTATTTAACCTTTATTTAACCTTTATTTAACTAGGCAACCTTTATTTAACTTCTGTAACTACTAACTAGCACTAGGCCTATCTGTTGAATTTCCTTCCTAGACAAGTGTATGCTTTTGTAACAAGGTTGGTTATGTTTCCACTTGACAGTGCAGAAATATGCATTCAATATTTATGTATTTATATTGGTTGGTTCAAGTCATGACATGCAAGTGAAAGGTCATGTTCTGAAATAGTGCATTCTATTTACGTATTTACAATGGGTATGAGTTCACCATGTACATTTCCTGATAGATAGATAGATAGATAGATAGATAGATAGATAGATAGATAGATAGATAGATAGATAGATAGATAGATAGATAGATAGATAGATACTGACGGCTTCCTGGGATGTCCTTTTGTATGTTATTGCGAATTAGCTAGCCTGCTCTAATAGAATGTTATTGCTGTAAGAGCAATAGCTAGCATGTTCTAATTGTACTGGCCGCATTAGCTCCATGCTAATTCACAGTTATTTCCATGCTAACAGAGGAATCTACAGCCATACTGTTGTCCTGCACATCTAATGTGCTTCCTTGTGTCTATCGTCAGGTACTTACATTTATTTTATACTATTTTTGTCATTGTTTTGATGTTTGATTACAAAATACAGAGTCTGATATTGACATGCAAGTGACAAATCACGAATCTACAGCCATCAAAGTACTGTTGTCTGGCACATTTAATGTGGTTCCTTCTACCGTCAGAATAAACACCAATCAACTGGGATCGCATGCAGAGCAGTTCTTTATTTAAAAACACAACGCAAGAGAGTTACGAAGTACGATCACATCTGCTACACTGGTCCGAGACCCATGTTCTTGTCTTTGTGGGATATCTGTTACACTTTGGTGTTTAAAACCCTACAATAAAACACAGATAAACATTATTTTGTTCTTACACATGTCAAACTGTGCGACCATCACATCACAAATTGTCTGGCATTACAGTGTGGTTACTACATGATATGGCCCTACAACTCACGTTACACACACTTCACATACTGGCTTGCTCCACTTGTCGGCACATCTAACTTGTAAAAAAACAAGTGAGTCCAGGACAGGGTGTAGCCAACGAGTACCCTTGATGAGACTCTCACACTCAGAGAAGTTCATCATTCATATTGATGGTGATAATAACAAACCATTCTGATAGTATTCACAATTTGTTACATCAATGTATTCTTTCAGAATGAGTGGCCCAGCATTTGAATTGAAAGTGTCCATACTATATCTTGTAGTGGTGTTAGTCTATAGGGCTCGTAGTGTCTCATTAGTGTAGTATAAGCTATTGCCAGGAGAGGCGCTGTGGCTTTTCATCACTCTAAGGTGGCGCATGTTCCCCAACATCCTCGTATGCCACAGATAATCTCCTGGAGCTGCCACAGCTGCAGGCCTGCAGCCATGAGCTAATTAAAGTATACACTTGCCAGCCCAAAGTATACACTTGCACACTGTCTATTTAGAAACGGTGGATATTCCCTTCAGCCAATGCTTACACCAATCTTATGCTTTAAAACCCTCCATATATACCACACCATTTTTTTAAACAATGAGCCTTATCCCACTCTAGTAGTAAGTTGAGGTGAAGGGTCACTCACCGTCATTAGCCAATGGCATCCATGACGTAACGTTATGTTAGATCAGTGCTCAAAAGGAATACACGAGAAAGACAAGTGGTCCATAAGTTACGATATCGGCTAACGATAAAAGTGCCAGTCGTTTGTTTCTCGCTCTCGAATGGAATATTAATGGATTTAGTTAGCCTGAGAGATTTATCATAAGAAGGAGACCTCCCCCCACACATATTTCTGCCAAGGCACAGCGGCAGCGAGTTAATGTAGACAGCTGAAGTTTTACTGCACCGGGCAGGGCTGCAACCTGTTTCCCCTTTTATTTGAATTAGTCAGAGGCGCCCTTCAATGTGATTATCCCAGACGAGGTCTCTCCATTAGATAGCAGTGGCGGTAAATCTTGTCAGGAATACATATTATATAAATGCATTGGCCTTGTTCTATGGAACGAGCAGTGAAAGCTGCCTACACACACACCTAAAAGAAAAACATCTTGGGAATTGGTTGTTTCTGCTATCATTAAGGGATGGATTTACAACGGCTCCATGAGAAATTCACTTGCACCGGCTGCTCTGCTGGACAGAGTTGTCGAGACTATAGCCCCAAGCTTAGACTCAGACTGAAGCAGTGGGGACAAATCATTTAGCACTATTCCCAAACTTGCCAAGGCTGGTCTAAGTGAGAAAGTTTTTTTTGTTGCCGTTGGTTTCTGCTCTCTTCAAATGTAAAGCGTCAAAGACACTAGACAACCTGCTTTGCTTTGCTTGGACACTCCCCCGGGTGGAAGAATAAAGGGGAAGCTGCTGACCTTCATCAAGGCGAATGAGGGCCTGCCATTAGTGATAGGCAAGAGGCCGAGTCAATGCCATTTCATTAGGGGAGGCATGGGGGGACTCCGGGGGAGATTAAAAGCTGGCAGTCGAGGAGGGAGACGTAGAGGAGATGGGCAGCTTGGCGCTGCTCAATGCTGCCAGGAACCCAAGACAAGCTTGGGTCTGCATCGAGGGCCCTTTTTTATCAAGCTCTTCCTCCCATATTCCCTCCCTCTGTCTGGGGTGCTGACCCAGCTGAAAGAGTGGCATAATCTGATTGTGCATTGAAACTGCAATATCTAACGTTTTGGGCAAGCTGACCAAATTCACATAGAATTTGTCATTCTCATTGAAAACAAGTTCAAGAAGCGGTAGATCTGTTCTACGTTCGCTATTTATAAGCTTCCCGTTGATAAGTTTTGTTTTGCATCTTTCATTTTCGGTTTTGTACACCAGATTCAAACAGCTGACAAAATCATATTTTTGGTTATGGAAAATATAGTTCACAGTAGTTTAGAAGGTACAATGATTCTCTACTCAATGACTGCTTGTTTTGTCACATAAACTAAAATTAGGCGAAAATTTTAGCAACCAGGAAATGGCAGAGCGATTTCTGCATATTGCACCTTTAAGGTAGATTTGACTGACAGTTCATTCAATTGAGTAGAGACCATTAGGCCATGGCTCAATTACGATCGGCGTCTCTTTTCCTCTCATTCCTTCCTCCACCCCTCTCTCTCTCTCTCTCTCTCTCTCTCTCTCTCTCTCTCTCTCTCTCTCTCTCTCTCTCTCTCTCTCTCTCTCTCTCTCTCTCTCTCTCTCTCTCTCTCTCTCTCCTGCTTGTCAATGTTGATACTTTATCTCCCTCTCTCTCCTTAAAATGTCCCTTGACATCCCTTGGAAGGTACGAGTTAAGTTTCCTCCGAAACCGATGATGGCGCAGAGGGTGACTCTAGGTGATACAGATGACGATGGGGAGAACTGTATGGCACCAATTAAGTATATGCGTGCCACGGCATTGGCGCCATCCTTATAGCTATAAAGCTGTCGGACAGACCTTTTAAATGTCTCCTCAGGTCTGTTTTATGAGAGAGAAGTCCAAATGAAATCATTGCCGTAACTCCTGTGATGACTGTCCTGAGACCATAACCGTCAACCATGTTTACAGACAGTAAATATATCATTTTAATGACACTGATAATGCCAAAATGATGAGGTGAGAGAGAGAAGTGGATTTAAGGCGATTAAATATTTCACCGTCTCAATTGCTCCCCAATGACATCATTAGCTGTAAATGAGGTCTGGTCGACCAAGATGTCTTTTAGTACACTATGGAGAAGTGGTTTGTCTTCTCTTACGTTATAATAACGTTAGGAGGTATTGTCACATGACAACCTTCAGTCTGACCTCTCTTTCACTGGACACTACTGTGGATATTACTGTGAGCTGACTACATTACAGTTTCATCTAGTGTTGTCCAGATGTACTACATTACAGGAAGACTTGTTAGTTTCAGGTCTGACTGGTGCTAGCTCTGCAGACTGCTGTTTGGAAAGTGTTGTTATGTTACCAGATAATTTGTATTTCTTTTTTAATCTACTGACAAAGTAAAAACTTTTTCAAAAACACCTGGCTGCTAGAGACACGCATCTGATTTTCCTTGAGACTTTGTTACAGGAAACTGAAATCCCACAGTTGACAGTGCATGTCGGAGCAAAAACTTGGCCATGATGTCGAAGGAATTGTTTGTAGAGCTCAGAGACAGGATTGTGTCGAGGCACAGATCTGGGGAAGGGTACCTAAAGGACTCTCAGACCATGAGAAACAAGATTATCTGGTCTCATTAAACCAAGATTAAAACTCTTTGGCCCGAATGCCAAGCGTCACGTCTGAAGGAAACCTGGCACCATCCCTACGGTGAAGCATGGTGGTGGCAGCATCATGCTGTGGGGGTGTTTTTCAGTGGCAGGGACTGGGAGACTAGTCAGGATCGAGGGAAAGATGAACAGAGCAAAGTACAGAAAGGTCCTTGATGAAAACCTGCTCCAGAGTGCTCAAGACCTCAGACTGGGCTGAAGGTTCACCTTCCATACCCAAGAAAACTTGTGGCTGTGATCGCTGCCAAAGGTGCTTCAACAAAGTACTGAGTGAAGGGTCTGAATACTTACGTTAAAATTATATTTCAGTTTATTTTGAATAAATTTGTAAAACCATTTAAAAACCTGTTTTTGCATTGTCATTATGGGGTATTGTGTGTAGTTAGATGAGGAAAATAAACAATTGAATCCATTATAGAATATGGCTGTAAAGTAACAAAATTTGGAAAAAGCCAAGGGGTCTGAATAGTTTCCAAATGCACTGTATGGTCCTGTGTGGATCAGTTGGTACGGTAGAGCATGGTGCTTGTAATACCAGGGTTGTGGGTTTGATACCCACAGGCAACCCGTATGAAAAAGTATGAAAAGTATGAAAAAGCAACTGTAAGTTGCTTTGGATAAGAGCGTTTGCTAAATGACTAAAATGTCAATGTAATCAATACTCCCACTCCATGTCCACCTCGGCTACGGGTTGCCTCTCCTTACAGCTGGCCATGTCTGTAGTGGAAGTATGGGCAGCTCAGGCCTTAAATGGCAATCTGATGGCTGCTCTGTGAAAAGTAGGCTGCTGGAGAAAAAGAGTGCCATTTTAGGTGCTACTGAACTGCATTATAAAATAATAACACACCTTTTCTGTCATATATTGTCTCGCCAAACCAAACATTTGCATATTATTTTGTCTTTGAAGAGCATTTTTCTCTTCGACTCAAGCTTGTCCTGATGTGGAAGACAGAAAATGAAAGAAAGAAAGAAAGAAGCACCATGTTGATGCACACTAAGCTGGAATGCTGAGGAGAAATTACTTTATGTTATCACCTACACTCATACAATTGGTTTGACCACCCATGCAAGACTATTGCCAAGTCTTTCATTTTCTCTTTCTTCTCGGAATGAAATGTAATTAAAACTTGTCCGGTGCAAACTGGGAAGACTAGAAGAGAGCTTAATTTAGTCTGAGGACAAAGCAAGGCAGTTATCTATCAAACTCATCTTAAAAGGAGCAGCCAGACGTCGTGTGTAATTCTGAAGTGCAGTTAACTGGGAAACCAATTGTTAGAGACCTACGGTTCAATTTATGTTATTTATTATTTTTGGGTGCTGTCATAGGAGCCGGAGTGGACTCTGCTTCAGCATAAACGTTCCACAGTTGATAAGATTACATGTGCCTTTAGCAGTGCTACCCTCCACAGAAATGTTTTGCTTTTTTGCTCTCTGAGAAAAAGTAGAGAGGGGAGTTGGCTTTCAGTGGCTGCTGGGCTGTCTGAGCCCCTTCTGCTCTCACCTTGGTCGGAATCGATTGCCCGAATGAGGCCGTAAATCACAGAGCTGTTGACCTGCCGACTCACTCTTAAGTCCACGACTTGACAAAAAGCGTGTGAGAGAAACGAGGACCTGTCACAACACCATCTATCACCTTTCCTCTGGACATTTTCTCCCATCACAGCTCCTTCACTGTCCTCTGAGGGTTTACACAGTTGGCAGGGGCTCGCTGCCTCTACCCAGATAAGCTATGGGTCTCCGTGGGCCACGACAGGCCGTTCCATCAGTGAATAATGGAGTGTGCAGCTAAGACTTACAGCTGTATTTTGGTATCCATTACTAGAAGTGAAATCAGCTGACAGTTTTATGTACATTGCCTTCGGAAAGTATTCTGACCTCTTGACATTTTGGTAGGTTACAGCCTTATTCTAAAACTGATTATACAGATTTTTTTTCTCCTCATCAATCTACACACAATACCCCATAATGACAAAGCAAAAACAGGTTTTCGTAAATGTTGCTTATTTACTCAAAATATAAAACTGAAATATCACATTTAGTTAAGTATTCCTTTACTCAGTACTTTGTTAAAGCACATTTAGCAGTGATTACAGCCTCGAATCTTCTTGGGCATGACGCTACAAGCTTGGCACACCTGTTTTTGGGAAGTTTCTCCCATTCTTCTCTGCAAATTCTCTCAAGCTCTCTCAAGTTCGATGGGGAGCATTGTTGCACAGCTATTTTCAAGCTACTCTAGAGCACGGTCAGAGTGACCATCGGGTTCTTGGTCACCTCCCTGACCAAGGCCCTTCTCCCCCGATTGCTCTGTTTGCCCTTGCGGGCAGCTCTAGGAAGAGTCTTGGTGGTTCCAAACTTCTTCCATTTAAGAATGATGGAGGCTACTGTGTTCTTGGGGACCTTCAATGCTGCAGCAATGTTTTGGTACCCATCCCCAGATCTGTGCCTCGACACAATACTGTATTGGAGCTCTACGGACAATCCTTCCTCCTCATGGCTTGGTTTTTGTTCTGACATGCACTGTCAACTGTGGGACCTTATATAGACAGGTCTGTTCCTTTCCAAATCATGTCCAATCAATTTAATTTACCACAGGTGGACTCCAATCAAGTTGTAGAAACATCTCAAGGGATGATCATTGGAAACAGTGGATGGATGCACCTGAGCTAAATTTTGAGTCTCATATTAAAGGGTCTGAATACTAATATAAATACGGTATTTCTGTTTTATATTTTGAATATTTTGAATCATTTTGAATTTGCAAACATTTCAAAAACTTGTCTTCTCACGTCATTGTGGGGTATTGTATGTAGATTGCTGAGGATGATTATTTTTATTTTTAAAACATTTTATAATAAGCTGTAAGATAACAAAATGTGGAAACAGTCAAGGTGTCTGAATACTTTCCGAAGGCACTGTATCTCACTTAGTTTGCTCTCATAGTGGACGGGCGTCAATGGGAGTTATATACTCATAAAAACACATGAAGGTAGTAGTAGAATTTGGGGATGAAGTGTTATTCAAGGAAACAAAATACATGACTATAAAAACATACATATCATGTCTCTTCTGTAGCTCAGTGTGGTCCTCTGTAACTCAGTTGGTAGACCATGGCTCTGACAACACCAGGAAAGTAGGTTCAATTCCCAGCACCACCCATACATTAAAACTGTTAGTCTCTTTGGACAAAGTGTCTACTAAATGGCATATATAATTACAATTGAAGTTGGAAGTTTACATACACCTTAACCAAATACATTTAAGCTCAGTTTTTCACAAGTACTGACTTTTAATCCAATTAGAAATTCCCTGTCTTAGGCCAGTTAGGATCACCACTTTATTTTAAGAATGTGAAATGTCAGAATAATAGAAGAGAGAATGATTTATTTAAGCTTTTATTTCTTTCATCACATTCCCAGTAGGTCAGAAGTTTACATACATTTAATTAGTATTTGGTATCATTGCCTTTAAATTGTTTAACTTGGGTCAAACGTTTCGGGTAGCCTTCCGCAAGCTTCCCACAATAAATTGGGTGAATTTTGGCCCATTCCTCCTGACAGAGCTGGTGTAACTGAGTCAGGTTTGTAGGCCTCCTTGCTCACACATGCTTTTTCAGTTCTACCCACAAATGGATAGACTTAGGACTTAGGATATAGGACTTAGGTCAGGGCTTTGTGATGGCCACACCAATACCTTGACTTTGTTGTCCTTAAGCCATTTTGCCATAACTTTAGAAGTATGCTTGGGGTCATTGTCATTAAAATATTTTGCTAAACATTTAAATACTCTCCTGCAACACGCCTCACCCAATGTGGCGTGGATCTGCTTTTTTCCCCTAACGTATTTATATTTACTTCGGATCCGGAATCCCTCAACTGAAGCTAGCCAGATAACTACCAGCTATCAGTCAGCAAACCATTGCCAGCGGTCATCAGCTAACCTTCAGCTCGGAAAACTCTCGTCAGTTCGAACAACGTTACTCTAACCAGAGCATAACGGACCTGTTATTTTTATCCCCGGATTCCTACCGCAAACTGAATATTTTCATCTGGATCTTCACAACTAACCACAATCCCGGATGACTACTCCTGGCTAGCGTTTCCAACCCAGAGAAAGCACCAATTAGCTTGAAGCTAGCCCGGCCAGGGCTCCTGTGCTACCACCGAAGTATACTCGTGGGCTACAATATCCGGACCCCTTCTACAGCCGGTACGGGGCATGGAACCCCTCAGATTCCCTTTCGACCGGAATACCGACATAATCTGCCCGAGGACTCCAACAGGCCCCTCAGGTGCGACGCCCGCTGAAGGACCATTATGCTAACCAGCTAGGCCTGCTAGCTACCTAGAGCTACTTGGAACCCTACTAATTCCACGACTGGTCTTTTGATGTCACCGCACGAAGAGGCAAAAACAGACTTACCCCCATCGTGACGTCCCCCAAAGGCTAGCTTTCTAGCCCCTGCTATCTGCTTGCTTGCTAAACCGGTCTGCTAACTGCTAGCTTGCCGGGCCGGGCCCGGTCTGCTAACTGCTAGCTTGCTTGCCCGGTCTGCTAACTGCTAGCCCCTGCTAACTGCTTGCTAACCCGGCCTGCTAACTGCTAGCTTTCCCTGGTCTACTAACTGCTAGCTGCCGGCCCCGGCCTGCTAACTGCTAGCTTACCTGCCCGGTCTGTAACTGCTAGGCCATGCTAACTGCTTGCTTGCTAACCTGGCCTGCTAACTGCTAGCTTGCCCCGGTCTACTAGCTGCTAGCTTGTTTAGCCTGCTAACCGTCTGAATCGCCGTGTCCCCAGCTAGCCCAACCACTCACTGGACCCATATGTTCACCTGGCTACGCATGCCTCTCTCTAATATCAATATGCCTTGTCCATTACTGCCCTGGATAGTGATTACTGTCTTATTTCACTGTAGAGGCTTTAGTCCTGCTCAATATGCCTTAACCAACCATGTTGTTCCACCTTCTACATATGCGATGACATCACCTGGTTTAAACATCTCTAGAGACTATATCTCTCTCTTCATTACTCAATTCCTAGGTTTACCTCCAATGTACTCACATCCTACCTTACCTTTGTCTGTACACTATGCCTTGAATCTATGCTATCGTGCCAAGAAACCTGCTCGTTTTACTCTCTGTTCTGAACGTGTTAGACGGCCAGTTCGTATAGTCTTTAGCCGTACCCGTATCCTACTTCTCCTCTATTCCTCTGGTGATGTAGAGGTTAATCCAGGTCCTGCAGTGCCTAGCTAGACTCCCACCCCCCAGGTGCTCTCATTTGTTGACTTCTGTAAACGTAAAAGCCTTGGTTTCATGCATGTTAACTTTCAAAGCCTACTCCCTAAGTTTGTTTTACTCACTGCTTTAGCACACTCTGCCAACCCAGATGTCTTAGCCGTGTCTGAATCCTGGCTTAGGAAAACCACCAAAAACCCTGAAATCTCCATTGCTAACTATAACGTTTTCCGCCAAGTTAGAACTGCCAAAGGGGGCGGTGTTGCAATCTACTGCAAAGATAGCCTGCAGGGTTCTGTATTACTATCTAAGTCTGTACCCCCAAAATTTGAGCTTTTACATCTAAAAGTTCACCTTTCCAGAAACAAGTCTCTCACCGTTGCCGCTTGCTATAGACCTCCTTCTGCCCCCAGCTGTGCCCTCGATACCATATGTGAATTGATTGCCCCCCATCTATCTTCTGAGCTCGTGCTAATAGGTGACCTAAACTGGGACATGCTTAACACCCTGGCCATCCTACAAACAAAGCTTGATGCCCTCAATCTCACACAAATTATCAATGAACCTACCAGGTACAACCCCAAATCAGTAAACACGGGCACCCTCGTAGATGTCTCCCTAACTAATTCACTCTCCAAATACACCTCTGCTGTTTTCAATCAAGATCTCAGCGATCACTGCCTCATTGCCTGCATCCGTAAACACTTCTGCGAGCAGGCCTTTCTAATTGACCTGGCCGGGGTATCCTGGAATGACATTGACCTCATCCCGTCAGTAGATGATGCCTGGCTATTCTTTAAAAGTGCCTTCCTCACCGTCTTAAATAAGCATGCCCCTCTCAAAAAATGTAGAACTAGGAATAGATATAGTCCTTGGTTCACTCCAGACCTGTCTGCCCTTGACCAGCACAAAAACATCCTGTGGCGTTCTGCATTAGCATCGAATAGCCCCCGTGATTTGCAACTTTTCAGGGAAGTCAGGAACAAATATACACAGGCAGATAGAAAAGCTCAGGCAAGCTTTTTCAAACAGAAATTTGCATCCTGTAGTACTAACTCAAAAAAGTTCTTGGACACTGTAAAGTCCATGGAGAATAAGAGCACCTCCTCCCAGCTGCCCACTGCTCTGAGGCTAGAAAACACTGTCACCAATGATAAATCCACTATAATTGAGAATTTCAATAAGCATTTCTCTGGGTTCAATTCTCGGGCCGACTCTCTTTTCTGTATACATCAATGATGTTGCTCTTGCTGCTGGTGATTCTCTGATCCACCTCTATGCAGACGACACCATTCTGTATACTTCTGGCCCTTTCTTGGACACTGTGTTAACTAACCTCCAGACGAGCTTCAATGCCATACAACTCTCCTTCCGTGGCCTCCAACTGCTCTTAAACGCAAATAAAACGAAATGCATGCTATTCAATCGATCATTGCCCGCACCTGCCCGCCCGTCCAGCATCACTACTCTGGACGGCTCTGACTTAGAATACGTGGGCAGCTACAAATACCTGGGTATCTGGTTAGACTGTAAACTCTCCTTCCAGACTCACATTAAGCATCTCCAATCCAAAACTAAATCTAGAATAGGCTTCCTATATCGCAACAAAGCATCCTTCACTCATGCTGCCAAACATACCCTCGTAAAACTGACCATCCTACCGATCCTCGACTTCGGTGTTGTCATCTATAAAGTCTCCAACACTCTACTCAACAAACTGGATGCAGTCTATCACAGTGCCATCCGTTTTGTCACCAAAGCCCCATACACTACCCACCATTGCGACCTGTATGCTCTCGTTGGTTGGCCCTCGCTTCATACTCGTCGCCAAACCCACTGGCTACAGGTTATCTGCAAGTCTCTGCTAGGTAAAGCCCCGCCTTATCTCAGCTCACTGGTCACCACAGCAGCACCCACTCGTAGCACGCGCTCCAGCAGGTATATGTCACTGGTCACCCCCAAAGCCAATTCCTCCTTTGGTCGTCTTTCCTTCCAGTTCTCTGCTGCCCATGACTGGAACAAATTGCAAAAATATCTGAAGCTGGAGACTCACATCTCCCTCACTAGCTTTAAACACCAGCTGTCAGAGCAGCTTACAGATCACTGCACCTGTACATAGCCCATCTGTAAATAGCCCATCTATCTACCTACCTCATCCCATACTGGTATTTATTTATTTTGCTCCTTTGCACCCCAGTATCTCTACCTGCACATTCATCTTCTGCCGATCTACCATTCCATGGCCTATTTATGTCCTTAACCAACCTCATTTGCACTAAAAAATAAATAAAATTGTCCATTTGGAAGACCCACTTGCGACCAAGCTTTAACTTCCTGACTGATGTCTTGAGATGTTGCTTCAATACATCCACATCATTTTCATCCTCATGATGCCATCTATTTTGTGAAGTGCACCAGTCCCTCCTGCAGCAAAGCATCCCCACAACATGATGCTGCCACCCTCGTGCTTCACGGTTGGGATGGTGTTCTTCGGTATGTAAGCCTCCCCCTTTTTCCTCCAAACATAACAGTGGTCATTATGGCCAAACAGTTCTATTTTTGTTTCATCAGACCAGAAGACATTTCTCCAAAAAGTACGATCTTTGTACCCATGTGCAGTTGCAAACCGTAGTCTGCAAATTTTTTATGCCGGTTTTTAAGCAGTCTTCCTTGCTGAGCGGCCTTTCAGGTTATGCCGATATAGGACCCTGTGGCTATAGATACTTTTGTACCTGTTTCCTCCAGCATCTTCACAAGATCCTTTGCTGTTCTTCTGGGATTGAAATGTTTGCACCAAAGTACGTTCATCTCTAGGAGACAGAACGCTTCTCCTTCCTGAGTGGTATGATGGTTGCGTGTTCCCATGGTGTTTATACTTGCATACTATTGTTCGTACTTATGAACGTGGTACCTTCAGGCGTTTGGAAATTGCTTCCAAGGATGAACCAGACTAGTGGACTCCTTTTTTTCCTGAGGTCTGTGCTGATTTCTTTTGATTTTCCCATGATGTCAAGCAAAGAGGTGCTGAGTTTTGAAGGTAGGCCTTGAAATACATCCACAGGTACACCTCCAATTGACTCAAGCGATGTCATAATTTTCTGGAATTTTCCAAGCTGTTTATAGGCACAGTCAACTTAGTGTATGTAAACTTTTAACCCACTGGAATTGTGATACAGTGAATCTGTTCGGAAACAATTGTTGGAAATATTACTTGTGTCATGCACAGTAGATCGACTTGCCAAAACTATAGTCTGTAAAACAAGAAATGGAGTGGTTGAAAAACAAGTTTTAATGACTACAACCTAAGTGTATGTAAACTTCCGACTTCAAATGTATATAAATCTTCATGGTGGGCTTTAACTAGACCATCTTAGTTTTATGGACCAAACTGTGTCATGCCATTTGGTTTATTTTTACCCTTAGCTCCTCCTGAAATAATTTAAACAGGAGAGAAAGATAATAATATATTTTAATATATTAATACTAGTAATATTATCTCCCCCTCGCCGTTTCATCATCTCTCTGAAGTCTGAATTCATTACTCATCCCAGAAAGGTACCTAAAGCCACTGAAGTGAGCTATTTAAAAAAAAAATCAAGCCTAGCCTCATTCCTCTCTCTTGCGCTGTGTAAAGCAAATGCAAGGATGCAAAGGGCCTGGAACATCAAAGTACCCCATCCAAATAGAATTAGGGGCCCTGGAAG
The DNA here is from genome assembly GCF_023373465.1 of Oncorhynchus keta. Lineage (NCBI taxonomy): Eukaryota > Metazoa > Chordata > Actinopteri > Salmoniformes > Salmonidae > Oncorhynchus > Oncorhynchus keta. The sequence goes on along the minus strand of NC_068439.1, from coordinate 56,964,456 downwards.
TGAGACTGAGTGGCCGGAGGCTATGGGACCGTAACAGTGAACATATCTGCTGACTGGATGGCTCCTTGGGGCGAAGATGGAGCATAAAGACTGGTGCAGGGGGAGCCTGGCCTGGGACACAGTTGAGCTTCAGAGCATGTTAAAAGGGATAGTTCTTCCAAATTACAAATTGTGACAGTGGCCAATGCATGAATTGCTGTCTTACCTTGTCCATAGACTGCTTATGTAGTGGACGTCACGCTGCTTGCTTAACGAGTACCGCTTCCTCCTGATTCAGCTCACACCGAGGCTCAAACCAGGAACTTTGCCTTGCTAACATGTGATCACTCTCCCAAAGTGTCTTACCAGTTTGCGCCACGTGAAAAGCTAGCTATTTGGTGGCGCAAGTGGGAACACTTCAGGCTGACACACATCCCCATGCGCCACATTCACCCACCAAACTTACTCCACAGCGACCCCAGCATTGTGCTGAGCGCAACTGCAGTCAAGGCACCATTTGTAACGGATGTAACGCTGCTTGCTAAGCGAGGTCCACTTCCTCCTGATTCAGCTCCCACATCTGTTGTGTATATCCTGTGCAATGGCAACCTGCTCTTATACTGGCTTATGTACAGTTGTGGTTCTGCTTGTTGACTTTATTAAGCAATTACAGACTCTACTGAAGTGGACTGCCTGTCAGACTGCCTGTCTCATCTTGGTGAATCCCTCCTGTCAGGTTATTATGCTCCCCTATATGAACACCGTGGCTAGGCCCTGGATTGGGTTTATCTATTTATTTAAGCTCCAATGTCATATTTAAATTACATCTGGGTAGAAAATGGCTTGTAAGTGCTGCCACTAAAGCCCTCCATGATCAAGTTGTGAACAAGAGACACGGATAATGGCTCATTACTGACAATGGGGACCTGAGTGCTTTTAGAATTATTATGGGGGAAAAGGGTACCCACAACACTTTCCAGGCACCACCTCTCAAATCGAAGTCCTTACATTAGTTTCTGACTCTCACACAGAGTGTAAATTATACTGGGACATTTGGGGGTCTCTCTTTTTTTCACTGGACTTCCTATTTGTGCCACCCCCCCAAATGGTCCTAATAGTAAAGATGTATTTTAACGGTAAACATGTATTACCTTTTAATGTGACATGAACCCCACCAGTCATTATGTTTTAATCTGATTGTCAAACAAATCACTTAAAAAAGCAGGCTACCTGCACACATTCGTCCACTCCAAAATAGGCCTAATTCCAGCATCCAAACAGTGCACTGTGCAATTTGATGAAGAGAAAGACATTTGTTAAAAAACACCCAAAAATGTAATGACATTCTTCGATTGTCATGAGGCCAAAATGAATTGACGAGTCTTGCTGACAAATGGTAATTTTTTGTCAAAGGAAAAGTCGGTACACCTGAAACGGGGCAGACATACGGGACACAAATGCAGCTGTGTTGGTCTTGAGCTCATGAAACTTTGCTGCAAGTTTGCTAGCGGGCTGCAATCTATATTGCACTCCACACTGCCCTTTCCCACCTGGACAAACAGAACACCTATGTGAGAATGCTTTTCATTGACCACAGCTCAGCGTTCAACACCATAGTGCCCTCAAAGCTCATCAATGAGCTAAGGACCCTGGGACTAAACACATCCCTCTGCAACTGGATCCTGGACTTCCTGACGGGCCGCCCCCAGGTGGTAAGGGTAGGTTCAACGGCTCAGACACAAGAGGCATGTGGCAGGGTCTACAGTCAATCACGGACTACAAGAAGAAACCCAGCCCAGTCACGGACCAGGATGTCTTGCTCCCAGGCAGACTAAATAACTTTTTTGCCCGCTTTGAGGACAATACAGTGCCACTGACACGGCCTGCAACGAAAACATGCGGTCTCTCCTTCACTGCAGCCGAGGTGAGTAAGACATTTAAACGTGTTAACCCTCGCAAGGCTGCAGGCCCAGACGGCATCCCCAGCCGCGCCCTCAGAGCATGCGCAGACCAGCTGGCCGGTGTGTTTACGGACATATTCAATCAATCCCTATACCAGTCTGCTGTTCCTACATGCTTCAAGAAGGCCACCATTGTTCCTGTTCCCAAGAAAGCTAAGGTAACTGAGCTAAACGACTACCGCCCCGTAGCACTCACTTCCGTCATCATGAAGTGCTTTGAGAGACTACCTGACACCCTAGACCCACTCCAATTTGCTTACCGCCCAAATAGGTCCACAGACGATGCAATCTCAACCACACTGCACACTGCCCTAACCCACCTGGACAAGAGGAATACCTATGTGAGAATGCTGTTCATCGACTACAGCTCGGCATTCAACACCATAGTACCCTCCAAGCTCGTCATCAAGCTCTAGACCCTGGGTCTCGACCCCGCCCTGTGCAACTGGGTACTGGACTTCCTGACGGGCCGCCCCCAGGTGGTGAGGGTAGGCAACAACATCTCCTCCCCGCTGATCCTCAACACAGGGGCCCCACAAGGGTGCGTTCTGAGCCCTCTCCTGTACTCCCTGTTCACCCACGACTGCGTGGCCACGCACGCCTCCAACTCAATCATCAAGTTTGCGGACGACACAACAGTGGTAGGCTTGATTACCAACAACGACGAGACGGCCTACAGGGAGGAGGTGAGGGCCCTCGGAGTGTGGTGTCAGGAAAATAACCTCACACTCAACGTCAACAAAACTAAGGAGATGATTGTGGACTTCAGGAAACAGCAGAGGGAACACCCCCCTACCCACATCGATGGAACAGTAGTGGAGAGGGTAGCAAGTTTTAAGTTCCTCGGCATACACATCACAGACAAACTGAATTGGTCCACTCACACTGACAGCGTCGTGAAGAAGGCGCAGCAGCGCCTCTTCAACCTCAGGAGGCTGAAGAAATTCGGCTTGTCACCAAAAGCACTCACAAACTTCTACAGATGCACAATCGAGAGCATCCTGGCGGGCTGTATCACCGCCTGGTACGGCAACTGCTCCACCCTCAACCGTAAGGCTCTCCAGAGGGTAGTGAGGTCTGCACAACGCATCACCGGGGGCAAACTACCTGCCCTCCAGGACACATTTACATTTACATTTAAGTCATTTAGCAGACGCTCTTATCCAGAGCGACTTACAAATTGGCACCTACACCACCCGATGTCACAGGAAGGCCATAAAGATCATCAAGGACATCAACCACCCGAGCCACTGCCTGTTCACCCCGCTATCATCCAGAAGGCGAGGTCAGTACAGGTGCATCAAAGCTGGGACCGAGAGACTGAAAAACAGGTTCTATCTCAAGGCCATCAGACTGTTAAACAGCCACCACTAACATTGAGTGGCTGCTGCCAACACACTGACATTGACACTGACCCAACTCCAGCCACTTTAATAATGGGAATTGATGGGAAATGATGTAAATATATCACTAGCCACTTTAAACAATGCTACCTTATATAATGTTACTTACCCTACATTATTCATCTCATATGCATACGTATATACTGTACTCTATATCATCGACTGCATCCTTATGTAATACAGGTATCACTAGCCACTTTAACTATGCCACTTTGTTTACTTTGTCTACATACTCATCTCATATGTATATACTGTACTCAATACCATCTACTGTATGCTGCCCTGTACCATCACTCATTCATATATCCTTATGTACATATTCTTTATCCCCTTACACTGTGTATAAGACAGTAGTTTTGGAATTGTTAGTTAGATTACTTGTTGGTTATCACTGCATTGTCGGAACTAGAAGCACAAGCATTTCGCTACACTCGCATTAACATCTGCTAACCATGTATATGTGACAAATAAAATTAGATTTGATTTGATTTTTAGGTAACAACACATCTGTCATGCTGATCCTCAACACAGGGGCTCCTCAGGGGTGCGTGCTCTGTCCCCTCCTGTACTCCCTGTTCACTCATGACTGCACGGCCAGGCACGACTCCAACACCATCATTAAGTTTACTGATGACACAACAGTGGTAGGCCTGATCACCAACAACGACGAGACAGCCTATAGGGAGGAGGTCAGAGACCTGGCCGTGTGGTGCCAGGACACAACCTCTCCCACAATGTGATCAATACAAAGGAGATGATTGTGGACTACAGGAAAAAGAGGACCGAGCACTCCTCCATATTCATTGACGGGGCTGCATTGGAGCAGGTTGAGAGCTTCAAGTTCCTTGGTGTCCACATCACCAACAAACTAAAGATTTGACATGGGTCCTCAGATCCTCAAAACGTTCGACAGCTGCACCATCGAGAGCATCCTGACTGGTTGCATCGCTGCCTGGTATGGCAGCTGCTCAGCCTCCGACTGCAAGGCACCTCAGAGGGTTGTGCGAACGGCCCAGTACATCACTGAGGCCAAGCTTCCTGCCATCCAGGACCTCTATACCAGGCGGTGTCATGGGAAGGTCCTAAAAATTGTCAAAGACTTCAGCCACCCTAGTCATAGACTGTTCTCTCTGCTACAGCGCGGCAAGCGGTACTGGAGCGCCAAGTCTAGGTCCAAAAGGCTTCTTAACAGCTTCTACCCCCAAGCCATAAGACACCTGAACACCTAATCAAATGGCTATCCAGACTATTTGCATTGTCCACCCCCCCCTTTTATACCACTGCCACTCTCTGTTATTATCATCTATGCATAGTCACTTTAATAACTCTACCTACATGTACATATGTACATACCACAACTAACCACTCACATTGATCCTGTACCGGTACCCCCCTGTGTATAGTCTCTCTATTGTTATTTTACTGCTGCTCTTTAATTACATGTTACTTTTATTTCTTATTCTCATCCATATTTTTTTAACTGCATTGTTGGTTAGGGGCTCATAAGTAAGCATTTCACTGTAAGTTGTATTACACCTGTTGTATTCGCCGCATCTATCTATCTATCTATTCGGCGCATGTGACTAATAACATTTGATTTGATTTGATTTGACAGCGGCAGACATGCGGAATAGACAGAGATTAATGTGATTGAAAGAACCTGAACCCACTGTCACTGGTTTAAACCATGAAAGAAAAGCGGGGTCTGTTCATTTAATTGGGAATACGCTTTTGGGGAAGGACTGCCCGTTCCATGATCTCGCCATCACGGTTGACAACTCCATTGTGTCCTCCTCCCAGAGCGCTAAGAACCTTGGCGTGATCCTGGACAACACCCTGACGTTCTCAACTAACATCAAGGCGGTGTCCCGTTCCTGTAGGTTCATGCTCTACAACATCCGCAGAGTACGACCCTGCCTCACACAGGAAGCGGCGCAGGTCCTAATCCAGGCACTTGTCATCTCCCGTCTTGATTACTGCAACTCGCTGTTGGCTGGGCTTGCCTGTGCCATTAAACCCCTACAACTCATCCAGAACGCCGCAGCCCGTCTGGTGTTCAACCTTCCCAAGTTCTCTCACGTCACCCCGCTCCTCCGCTCTCTCCACTGGCTTCCAGTTGAAGCTCGCATCCGCTACAAGACCATGGTGCTCGCCTACGGAGCTGTGAGGGGAACGGCACCTCAGTACCTCCAGGCTCTGATCAGGCCCTACACCCAAACAAGGGCACTGCGTTCATCCACCTCTGGCCTGCTCGCCTCCCTACCACTGAGGAAGTACAGTTCCCGCTCAGCCCAGTCAAAACTGTTCGCTGCTCTGGCCCCCAATGGTGGAACAAACTCCCTCACGACGCCAGGACAGCGGAGTCAATCACCACCTTCCGGAGACACCTGAAACCCCACCTCTTCAAGGAATACCTAGGATAGGGTAAGTAAGGGTAAGTAATCCTTCTCACCCCCCTTCTCCCCCAACAAGATTTAGATGCAAGTGGCTGTTCCACTGGTTGTCATAAGGTGTATGCACCAATTTGTAAGTCGCTCTGGATAAGAGCGTCTGCTAAATGACTTAAATGTAAATGTAAATGTTTTCATATTATTCACTGTAGCAGTACAAAATCACATTTTAAACAAAAAGGAGAATGGTTAAATTAGAGACCCCCCTAAAGTTTGACTTTTGTTGCATTGAGAGGAGCTCATGTCTCATTCGGTGGCGGCTGAGTCCCTCCAGCCCCCCTGTAATTCGTACATTGCCGCACCAGTTCAAACAGGATACAACAAGGTGGAATAACAGAGAAATATGTGCCACATTTTTTGTCAATAAGACAACGTATTGAACAGGAAAATAATTCACTTGGAAGCCCACCCAAATTATCCCTTGTAGCAGGCCTTTCAGGATAGCTTCTCTCATGACAAGATTTTATTTGACCTTTATTTAACTAGGCAAGTCAGTTAATAACAAACTCTTATTTCCAATGACGGCCTAGGAACAGTGGGTTAACTGCCTTGTTCAGGGGCAGAACAACCGATTTTTACCTTGTCAGCTCAGGGATTCAATCTAGCAAACCTTTCGGTTGCTTGTTTACCTGTCGCCCCTGATATGCCAATTATGATTCAATAATAATAATATTCATAGTACATGGGACTTATATAGCACCTTTCAAGGACCCAAAGTCACTTTACAATTGTAGAATTTGTTTGTTATTCAGGTGTAAATTACCAAAATTACATAGGTTTCCATATAGGCCTATTACCTGTTTATTAGCCAAATTCTGGTAACTTCGATAAATTACCGATAGTTTTGCAACCCTAATGGCGACATCTGCTCAGCCAGAAGGCAAGATGAAGCTGTTACCAAAATGCTTAAACTTATCCAATCCTCTCAGATCTAAAGGGTTACCTAGGATAAGGTGTCAATCAGCTACAAGTGGTGTTTCCACCATATTGCTTCCACCCATCCAGTCACTGCAGTGTAGAATTAGGATTTTGAATTAGCTTCCCTTTTAACTGTGACTCTGAAACACAATCTGTCAACACTTCAACACTGTCTCGCATTACTTACCTTTTCATCTTTTTTTGACTTCATCTTTTCAATCTAGACTTTATTTGTTGCATTTAATATTCTGTGCTTGTGAAGTGTCCTTGGTGTGCGTAAGGTGCTACATAAATGGAGAAAGGTTCTATTCAGGTCAGCGTACTTGAGTGATGATGTACTTTTAGGTCAAAGGACACCAGCGTTTTTCTGCCTCAATGCTCTGCGGCATTGCCGACGACCATTATTGTTCTGCCAGGTCAACTTGCTGTGTGGTATTATCTTTATAGGTCACTGTTTGGCATTAAAACATTGTCACTGGTCAACACTGCTGCTAAGCCCTATTCTATAGATGACCTACAAAGGAGAACTTATCCGACCATGCAGGCATACAACTGGACTCCATATAGCTGGTTTAAAGCCACAATATTCAACCTTATATTTTGAGTTATAATAGGGTAAGACAGTTGTACTAAGCTCATAAGGCTTAGTACAACTTAAATTCAAGAACAAAAAAATCAATTGGTATATATGTATACCTGTGCAGCCGTATTCATTGACCTGGCCAAGGCTTTCGACTCTGTCAATCACCACATCCTTATCGGCAGACTCAACAGCCTTGGTTTCTCAAATGATTGCCTCCCCTTGTTCACCAACTACTTCTCCGATAGAGTTCAGTGTGTCAAATCGAAGGGCCTGTTGTCCTGACCTCTGGCAGTGTCTATGGGGGTACCACAGGTTTCAATTCTTGGGCCGACTCTCTTCTCTGTATACATCAATGATGTTGCTCTTGCAGCTCTTGCAACTGTTGCTGCTGGTTTGTCTCTGATCCACCTCTACGCAGACGATACCATTCTGTATACTTCTGGCCGATTAATTAGGGCCGATTTCAAGTTTTCATAACAATTGGAAATCGGTCATTTTGGATGCCGATTTTGCCGATTATTATTTTTTTTTTACACCTTTATTTAATCTTTATTTAACTAGGCAAGTCAGTTAAGAACACATTCTTATTTTCAATGATGGCCTAGGAACGATGGGTTAACTGCCTTGTTCGGGGGCGAACGACAGATTTTTACCTTGTCAGCTCAGGGATTAAATCTTGCAACCTTACGGTTAACTAGTCCAACGCTCTAACCACCTGTCTCACGAGGAGCCCGCCTGTTAAGCGAATGCAGTAAAAAGCCAAGGTAAGTTGCTAGCTAGCATTAAACGTAATCAATCATAATCACTAGTTATAACTACACATGGTTGATGATATTACTAGTTTATTTAGCGTGTTCTGCGTTGCATATAATCGATGCAGTGCACATTCGCGAAAAAGGACTGGCGTTGCTCCAACGTGTACCTAACCATAAACACCAATGCCTTTCTTAAAATCAATACACAGAAGTATATATTTTTAAACCTGCAATTAGCTAAAAGAAATCCAGGTTAGCAGGCTATATTAACCAGGTGAAATTGTGTCACTTCTCTTGCGTTCATTGCACGCAGAGTCAGGGTATATGCAACAGTTTGGGCCGCCTGGCTCATTGCGAACTAATTTGCCAGAATTTTACGTAATTATGACATAACATTGAAGGTTGTGCAATGTAACAGGAATATTTAGACTGATGGATGCCACCCCTTAGATAAAATACTGAACGGTTCCGTATTTCACTGAAAGAATAAACGTCTTGTTTTCGAGATGATAGTTTCCGGATTCGACCATATTAATGACCTAAGGCTTGCATTTCTGTGTGTTATTATGTTATAATTAAGTCTATGATTTGATAGAGCAGTCTGACTGAGCGATGGTAGGCACCAGCAGGCTCATAAGCATTCATTCAAACAGCACTTTCATGCATTTTGCCAGCAGCTCTGCTGTTTATGACTTCAAGCCTATCAACTCCCGAGATTAGGCTGGTGTAACGATGTGATGTGAAATGGCTAGCTAGTTAGCAGGGTGCACGCTAATAGTGTTTCAAACGTCACTCGCTCTGAGACTTGGAGTAGTTATTCCCCTTGCTCTGCATGGGTAACGCTGATTTGAGGGTGGCTGTTGTCGTTGTGTTCCTGGTTCGAGCCCAGGTGCAAGGAGAGGTACGGAAGTTATACTGTTACACTGGCAATACTAAGAACATCCAATAGTCAAAGTTATATGAAATACAAATGGTATAGAGAGAAATAGTCCTATAATAACTACAACCTAAAACTTCTTACCTGGGAATATTGAAGACTCATGTTAAAAGGAACCACCAGCTTTCATATGTTCTCATATTCTGAGCAAGGAACTTAAACGTTAGCTTTCTTACATGGCACATATTGCACTTTTACTTTCTTCTCCAACACTTTGTTTTTGCATTATTTAAACCAAATTGAACATGTTTCATTATTTATTTGAGGCTAAATTGATTTTATTGATGTATTATATTAAGTGTTTTAAAATAAGTGTTCATTCAGTATTGTTGTAATTGTCATTATTACAAATACATTTTTAAAAAGCAGCCAATTAATCGGTATCGGCTTTTTTTGTCGTCCAATAATCGGTATTGAAAAATCATAATCGATCGACCTCTACGCCAGACGAGCTTTAATGCCATACAACTCTCCTTCCCTGGCCTCCAACTGCTCTTAAATGCAAGTAAAACTAAATGCATGCTCTTCAACCTATCGTTGCCTGCACCTGCCCGCCCGTCCAGCATCACTACTCTGGACGGTTCTGACTTAGAATATGTGGACAACTACAAATACCTAGGTGTCTGGTTAGACTGCAAACTCTCCTTCCAGACTCACGTCAAACATCTCTAATCTAAAATTAAATCTAGAATTGGCTTCCTATTTCGCAACAAAGCATCCTTCACTCATGATACCAAACATACCCTCGTAAAACTGACCATCCTACCGATCCTCGACTTCGCTCTCGTTGGCTGGCCCTCGCTTCATATTCGTCGCCAAACCCACAGGCTCCAGGTCAAGTCCCTGCTAGGTAAAGCCTCACCTTATCTCAGCTCGCTGGTCACCATAGCAGCACCCACCCGTAGCACACGCTCCAGCAGGTATATCTCACTGGTCACCCCCAAAGCCAATTCCTCTTTTGGCCACCTTTCCTTCCAGTTCTCTGCTGCCAATGACTGGAATGTACTACAAAAATCACTGAAACTGGAGACACTTATCTCCCTCACTAGCTTTAAGCACCCGCTGTCAGAGTAGCTCACAGATCACTGCACCTGTACATAGCCCATCTGTAAATAGCCTAACCAACTACCTCATCCCCTACTGTATTTATTTATTTATCTTGCTCCTTTGCACCCTAGTATTTCTACTTTGCACATTCATCTACTGCAAATCTACCATTCCAGTGTTTAATTGCTATATTGTAATTACTTCTCCACCATGGCCTATTTATTGCCTTACCTCCCTTATCTTATCTCATTTGCACACACTGTATATAGACTTGTTTTTCTACCATATTATTGCCTGTATGTTTGTTTACTCCATGTGTAACTCTGTGTTGTTGTAAGTGTCGAACTGCTTTGCTTTATCTTGGCCAGTTTGCAGTTGTAAATGAGAACTTGTTCTCAACTTGCCTACCTGGTTAAATAAAGGTTAAATTAAAAATAAATGTATATGGGAAACTATTTCAGATTGTGCCTTTAACATGACAGACCGTAACATACGGCCTGATGGGAAAAATGTCTGCTGCTCAATGATTGGTATCTCTTGCGACACAATTTCAGCAAAAAACGTCCCAATAATTTGAGATTGAGTGTATAAGATGCTCGTGGAATGCACTTCACCATTGCTGTTGGTGTTGGCCTTCCCTGACTCAACACATTGTCAGCAGTGTGTGTGAGTGGAAAGGTCACAGACGAGAAAAGAGATGAGACACAGGAGTAATATGCTGAAATGTCAAAGTGACCTGACCGCAAATAACTTATACACCCTGAAGGACAGTAGAACTGATGCAAGACACAAGCACACACCCACACAGTAAGGAGTCAAACACATACTCATGAATATCATTGGACACAAATACAGGCTACTTTTTATCTGCATATGCCTGCAAATTAACATACACTTCGATTTTAGTCTCTTATGTCAAGGTAAGAAAACAAATCATGAATGTACATTTGTAATTTGGGTGAACTATCCCTTTAAATGTGGACAGACTACCAATGACTTACAAAGAGCTAACCTTAGAACAGTGCGCCCAGCTGGCAAAACTGGTCGCAGTGACATCATTCTGACGTATTTTATGACATTAGAGGTGAGTTCAACAAGAGTTGTGTTTGCGGCGAACATGTTACTTAATAACAATTTCAGTTGAAGGATTTTATTGAAAATTCCTAAATGTTACAGTGAAGCACCAAATAGCTCCTTTCAGTAAGCAACAGCACCAGCAGAATACCCGTGAAATTGCTATAACTATCAGGAGACATAATAAGGTTTGGCACATCCTGACAGCCATTGCAAAACATAGCTGTCCTTATCACAAAGTAGAAGTTGCCCCACAGATCTAGGATCAGATTCCCTCCACCACAAACCTAACCATTAGGCGGAGGAGAAATCTGACCATGGATCAGTGGTTAGAGGAAAGTACCTAATTCTTGTCATGGGGCTGCTGCTGTAACTTTAATGTATCCAGAGGATACTGGTGAAGCCAGTGCCATCCTGGATGACTGAAGCTTATGGTCCTCTCTCTCCTTTCCTCTTATTTGATCCTGTGGGTTCAAATCAACGAGAAACAAACCTTTTAACCGAAAGGCCGTCCAAGTTTTTGACCCAAGGCCAAAACGAAAGGAACCACAGTGAGACATTTATATCCCCCTCAGTAGGACTTCAATGCAAAAGGACAGATTTGCTTGTTTGACGACGAGAACTCATGGAAGATGTTCAGGATCAAAGCTCTATCTATGTTTAAGGTTGTAAAATATTCTACCAATTAACTACCATTTGCATCACAGAGGAACAACAGAATCAATACGTCGTCCATCGCCAATTCATAAAACTGAAACCAAAACATCAAACCTTAGCTTGATTAACATTTAGATTAGGAACGGTCCAATTTCATTTTGAATTATGGTGCTATTATGGTGCTATTATTCAAAGGTGTGACCCTTTTACTTGAATTAGATTATTCATTGGGGTTTGTCATTTGTTCTCTTATTCAGAATAATAACCTTCAATCAATAGTTCTCTTTGGTGACAAGTAGCCTTGTCTAGGCCAGAACAACCTATAAAGCAGGAGCCTACAGTATCTCCTGTTTCTGTAGCGTGAGGCATCTTGAAATACAAGTACATCCCCTGGACAGGACGCTAGTCTATCTCAAGACATTTGGTGACACACACTAGCTAAATGCAGATGGACCAGACTTTTCTCCTAATGCTGCTTTGTAATGAGGGACTCAGGTCCTCCGACTTTTTACCAATGCTGATGATAAGCATTTCATACATCTGATAATACATCTGGATAGCACTTTTTAGGAAGTCATGAATGATTGGGAAAGCAGATACAGAGAAGACATGAAGGTAGTGATCACTGGGATCGAACTCTCTGCCGCTAATCTAGAGTTAGTCCGGAGTCTGCAGTGCTAACACTAGACTAGAAAGGAATAAGCTCCTCTTTTGTCACGCATGTCCCTCTGTTTCCTCCATTCCTTGACTGGAAAAAAAGTGAGGTATGGTTAGTATAAGATCTCCTGTGTTCAAATAGTATTTCAAATCTTTCAAATACTTTGTGTGTTTGATTGGGCCTGCCTGAAGTACAAATGGGAAGACAAGTGAAGTGCCAAATTGCACCAGACAGGCAACCTCAATCAAGCACAGCTAAAGTGTGAACCCAGACCTGGCTAGTATTGTATAATAGAATAGATACAAATACATTGAAATTGATGCCAGAATCTTCTAAAATTCCAAATGCATGACGCCCCTGTATTCCTTTCGCCTTAATGGTTAGATTAGCAATCTCCCCTCCTTACTTAACATTTCTTCTGAGCGATAGCACTGAGGGCAAAACTGCTTTTCTTCCCCATTCAGGCCGCCAACTTCCCCATTAACAATGATGGAGTGTGTTTTTGGAACAGATTGTGTTAATCGTTCCAGAGTACCCCACTTCTCATTTGTTTGTGACAGGACAACAGGCCATAAGGCTCACACAGGGACAATGACAACCCACCGCCTCAACTTCATCACTTTGTCTTAATTTTGGTGTCTGCCGGGACCCGATCAATGAAACCCGGTATTGGGGAGGTAAATTACAGAACACACACACACATACGCACGCACGCACGCACGCACGCACACACACACACACACACCATTGCTCTCCAGGGTCCAGGGGAGTTTACCTTGCATGGCCTAATATGAGAATTTATCAACATTTTCTCCCCCTTTGGATGGAGAGAGTGAGCACAGGCAAGAGGGAGGGGTAGAGAATTGTTACTGAAACAGAGAGATATGTCATTGTTAGCTGATGTGTATCACCCATCTCTCATCTCTCTTGCAAACACCATCATTGAGTTAAAATGGGGATCAAAAGTTATTTTTAACATTTCAGTCTTTTTACACATCTACATAAAATAATTACTTTTGTTATCCCAAAGCCTGCGTTGTCATGATGGAGATACAGGACTACTCTATGTTACCAGCAGCACAGCATTCTATAAATCCCTCAAACTCAACTGTGGAGCTCGAAGCCAGTTCCACTGCAATTTTTCATTATTCCCCTCTGGATTTAGGCCTGTGACACCAGCTGAGTGCAATTCATTATCAGGTAGAACAGAAAACTAACAGGCTCCGGACCTCGTAAAGTAAGAGTTGAATACCCATGCTATATACTGAAGCATCATTACATTTAAACTCTTTATGGCAATACATTAAATATTTAAAAAGGCCTTATTTTGAAGCCTAGTTTTACCCTAATACAGCGGCCTGAAACTCATGTTTTACAGAACACATCAGGCCTGCAAGTAGGGTTTACAAATTCCCGTAACTCCCAAAACTCCCCGATTTTCAATAAATACTAGTTGAAAGATTTCCTGCTTATTCCCTCCTATTTCCAGGAATCTTCCAACCAGGATTTCTGGAAAACTGGGAAATTTGGGAAAGTTACCTGAATTTTTCTAAACTACCTGCAAGTCACATTCTGCTGGTTTGCAAAGTGTAATTGCTATTGGAATCCAGCTAGAGTTTGTATATCCAACAACTGGAATGTGTATTCACCTGCAAACTGCATTTAAAATGACTGCCAGGGTTAGTAACATTGTGAGGAGACTACCTACTGAAGAAAAACATTTCAGTAACAAACGGGTGCAATAAGTCAAACTAACTAATCGGATTAGTTTAGATTTGTATTTATTTATCTTTGCAAAGCATAAGATTAATCAATCAATCAATCAAAGTACATGCAAAAACACAGATATTAAAAACAATTAGACATTTTAGGGTACCAGCCCGGTGTCAAAGACATTAGTTCCTTTTAGGGGGAAGACATTCATCATTGTAACTTATGGTGGGTATTCAGGGCATTGAGGATACACAAAACATTTGAGAGTGAGTATGTGATTATTGTACCTTCATGTTCAAAATATTGGGTACCATTATACCATGTGAAATCATTATGTGTACCTAATGAAGGTGCATCATATGTATTTTTATATTTTTATACCCCAGGGAACAATACTGTACCCTAACCGTACCCTTATTTCTAAGAGTGAAGCACCAGCCACTCCCTAGAAAGGCAATGGGTCTCCACTAACATTTGACAGCTAGGTTATTGGAAAACACTTTAACTGCTCTTTCTCAAATTCTATTTTAGTCCCAATAATTGGTAAATTAGCAAATGAGACTCATAGAAAGAGCTGGACTCTTTTCTCAAGACTTCATTAACTTGCCATACTTAACTGCTGAACAAATGAGGGGGAGAGTGAGAGTCGGCTTACCATAAAAATGGCTGTCCAAAACAAGAAAAAACAAGCCTTTTTTTCGTCTTTTCCTCCATATTCCTAACAGAACGTATCCCTACAGATTCCTACACTAACCTACACATTTTTTATTTGATTTTTTGTCCCTGCTGATGATGAGGATGCGTGGCCTTCGTTATTTCAGTAAACCATTTTTTCTCAGGTGGTTTGTCCCCAGGCTGTGCTGTGTGAGCTAAAAAAGACAGCATCTCACTGCAGCCCCAGCCCTATCTGATTCTTAAAGGCCCCGTGCAGTCCAAAAAAACGTGATTTTCTGGGTTTTCGAAATATCTCCACACTGTGTTGTTGACTAATACTGTGAAATTGTAAAAAATGATGATAATGCCCTTTTAGTGTAAGAGCTGTTAGAAAAGACTGCCTGAAATGACAGCCTGTTTTGGTGGGATGCAGTAGTAAATTAGTTAATAGACTAATAAGAAAAGGAATTCCAAACTTCTCTGCCAATAACAGCTATTTTTCAGTTTTCCAAACCACTCCAAGACAGTCCTAAATAAATTCTTGCTTGAAAAATTGCACTTTGCTAAGAAGCTATTTTTTTTTTTTTTACTCTTTTCATTGAAAACAATCACAGCAAGGTACTTAATTGTCACCCGGAAATGATTTGATATTGAAAAGAAATAAAGGCTGCATTGGACCATTGAACAACCAGGTGGAATAACCCTGGTGCCCAGTGCTTTCAGGTCCCCTTCAGTTATCTTGACAGTTTCAGCGGCTGCCAGTCTGACTGCCAGTCTGTCTACCACACTGTATACAAAGGAGGATGCAAGGGGGGTGGGTGGTCTGGGTGTTCAACAGGGGAGGGAGGGGTGCAGACAGAGTACCTCCCATGACATTGATTACATAAGATGCAGATTAATGAACCTATGAGCAGATGCCACCCCAGCTTTGGGACCAGAGGACAGCCCAATGGATGGAGCAAAGAGCAAAGGCTGATGAGTACAGGAGGAGGGCTGTGCATGAGAGGCTGATGTCCTCTGGCATTATTAAAAACATAAGGTAAAAGTTCCTAACCACAGATCTAGGATCAGATTACCCAGCCCCAAATCCTGTGCTTCACCATTACAGGGAGGGACCAGTGGTAACAGCTCAATTCTACCACCTTTTGATAAGACCTGAGTATCATGGGATAGGATGATGGAGATTGTGTATAGAGACACTGGGTGCATTCCAATTTTCTACCATTCTCCAGAAGGGTGCACTCATTCACTCCCCCTCGGGCATTTAAAAGCATCTGATCGATGCAAGCATGGCTGAAAAGAATTTCCACCATATTCCACACAGCAACCCATTACTTTTAAATCCATGAGGGGGAGTGTAGAAGTATACACTTTGGGATAATGGGAACGTAGCCACTGATCTAAGGTCATTTTTGTATATCCCCCTAACGGTTAAAGGAGGGAGGGTTGAAGAGTAATCTTCTCATTATAAAATATTGTTGTTCTTGTTGCAGTGATTTGGACAGCACTGGACTGTATCAGCCTGTTTCATATCCAATTAGAGATGTTGTTGTTGGACGTCTGGTTTATTGGTTTGGGGATATTTATGAAATTGAGTCACCGAAGCTTGGCAAATAACAGAGATCAAATTCTGGGCCGGGTCTCTCTCGTAAGAAAATACGTTATCTAAAAAAACTAAACTGGATGAATAATGGTTAATAAATACAGAGGGACCTGGTAAAGGGCATCCACATTTGCCTTGGCTTATCTTCCATCTCCCTCTCTTCTTGATAAATGTCACTGGGAATCCTATTTGACAAACTCTCAAATTATATCTGTTGTCCATCCATCCATACAATAGGCAAAGAATGGAGAAGCACTCGGACAAAGCTTCAGCTTGCAAAAGGCCAGATCTGAAAGTCATCACCGATGTGCGGCAATGTCATGCAAATAGCAGCAGACAAGGGGAGAGGCATAACGAAATGAGGCCCAGATTCCATTCAATAGATATATAGCCTGGCCGGAATGTCTTCCTCCCTGGGCTACTCCGATCTAAATGAAATCTTACAAGCAGGTTTTATCAGGGCTAATGAAATCAGGCTCAGAAGTCATGGCGGCCTATGGTCTTATAACTGTTGCTGCAAGCAGAGGGATGGAGGGATGGAGAGAGAGGCTGACAAGGCTGTCTTCTCACATTGTTTGTTTACCCAGCATCTGTCCTACTTATTGGGTTTATACTTGCCACCACTGTGGACCAGGGTAAGGTATATTATACAGAGAGAGGGTACGACAAGTATGCCCATTTTTATGTCCAATATTTTATGTCTAAATTCTTAATTGCAATTGTCGGATGCAATTAGGCACTTGAGTACATTTTAATAATGTATTCATAATCAAAAGATAAGCCATAGAGACCTTCAACAATAGCATTTTCCAAGTGTAATCCATTGCCCAAATTTAGATTTTGCCTGTGGTGGAGCAGACAATCCTAATTGTTTGAGTACTTTTTGGGGTGAATCCTTTGCAAAATAGGACATTGGACCCTGATCAAAAGTAGTGCACTTAATAGGGAATAATATGTAGTTTGGGACATGTCCATAATGCCTGTTCTGAATACTCTGATGACAACATCACTAGAACTGAGTTCACTATTATATATTGAAACACATCTCGGCTAAAATTAGTAAGGGATTTGGTATCTGGTGTCTAGTTTGTTTGAAAATGCCAACTTTTGAAATACTCAAGGTATAGGTTATATAGATGTTCAACTGAAAGGCGTCTATTTTCTTTGAAAGTCAAAAACAGGTTTCAGAAAAACAAATAATATTTTGAAAGTATTTTGAATACCTCTCAGAAAACCAAATAATTTTTTTAACGTTTTTGAATATATGCAAGTTATTGGATGGCTGCCAAATATTTTATTAACTGCATCCAAAAACTACAACAGTTAGTTGAATTAGTCTAAATATATGATCATAAGCACATGGTTTGGAGGGCTCTTAGATATTAATCGTAATATATCCTGTAGCCTAGAATTAAATACATGACGGACATGGAATCACCTCAAAATTAGAGTAGACTGGCAACAGACAAACAGAGAATAAACAGGAATAAATACCCTGGGAATAATGGGGAAAACGGGTGACACCTGGAGGTGGGTGGAGACAATCACAAAGACAGGTGAAACAGATCAGGGCGTGACAAACACATATACTAAGTATACAAAACATTATCATTTCCATTTCAATAGACTGACCAGGTGAATCACTTTTTAAATCCACTTCAATCAGTGTAGATGAAGGGGAGGAGATTTAAGTTCCTTTGAACAGGGTATGGTAGTAGGTGAAGGGCGCACCGGGTTTGTGTCAAGAACTGCAACACTGCTGGGTTTTTCACGGTCAACAGTTTCCCATGTGAATCAAGAATGATCCATCCAACCATAGGACATCCAGCCAATTTAACACAACTGTGGGACGCATTGGTGTCAACATGAGCCAGCAGCCCTGTGGAACACTTTCGACACCTTGTAGAGTCCATGCCCTGACGAATATTGAGGATGTTCTGATGGCAATAAAATGTTGATCCAAGAGTAATTACAGTTTTATTACACAGGCACAAGAGCTGTTGGTCCCGCTTTAAGTGAGGTGCAGCTTATAAAGGCTTCACAAAGCCTTCATAAACAGTACATAAATGTGTCACACATCCTCTATAACTGTATGTCATGCTCTATAAAGGGTTCATAAATTAGGCATACCTGCATAACCTAATATGTCAAATATGACATAATCTGTGCTTTATAAAGGATGGCATAAGCACCACTCAATAAAGGCTTAATAAATCATATTAAATTGAGGCTTCACAAAGCATGTATAACCTTGTCATGCATATTCGTAGAGCATTGCAACGCAACGATAGTGGGTTCGATTGCCAGGACCACCCATACATAAAAATGAATGCACGCATGACTAAATCGCTTTAAAATAAAGCATTTGCTAAATTGTATTCATTATATTACTCTAAAACATTTATAAGAATGCCCAACCTCTTTCCCTTTTCGGTGCGTAGCCAATTTTGGCTTAACGTTGGAAGGCCTTTTACATGTATTTATTTTTTGTCTAATTATGCTTTTTTTTCTTCCAAATTCCCTTTTGTCAGTTTTGTTTTTCCAGGTTTCAGATTTCCCTTAATTAGTTTTTTTCCCCAGTTTTATCACACTATAATAGAAAAACAACCAAATTTGATGTTCTGTGTTTACAGAAATGCTTTAATTAACCACATCAGGGGATGCCTTTTGAGCTATGGGAAAAAGGGAGTGAAGTTGCCCTTTAATTTAATTGTTTGGTTAGTGGTGTTTCTGTTTCGCTGTGATGAGTTTGCAAATCAAATGCCCACGCGCTCTCACCACTGGTGTCCCCCAGGGCTCTGTTCTAGGCCCTCTCTTATTCTCGCTATACACCAAGTCACTTGGCTCTGTCATAACCTCACATGGTCTCTCCTATCATTGCTATGCAGACGACACACAATTAATCTTCTCCTTTCCCCCTTCTGATGACCAGGTGGCGAATCGCATCTCTGCATGTCTGGCAGACATATCAGTGTGGATGACGGATCACCACCTCAAGCTGAACCTCAGCAAGACGGAGCTCCTCTTCCTCCCGGGGAAGGACTGCCCGTTCCATGATCTCGCCATCACGGTTGACAACTCCATTGTGTCCTCCTCCCAGAGCGCTAAGAACCTTGGCGTGATCCTGGACAACACCCTGACGTTCTCAACTAACATCAAGGCGGTGTCCCGTTCCTGTAGGTTCATGCTCTACAACATCCGCAGAGTACGACCCTGCCTCACACAGGAAGCGGCGCAGGTCCTAATCCAGGCACTTGTCATCTCCCGTCTTGATTACTGCAACTCGCTGTTGGCTGGGCTCCCTGCCTGTGCCATTAAACCCCTACAACTCATCCAGAACGCCGCAGCCCGTCTGGTGTTCAACCTTCCCAAGTTCTCTCACGTCACCCCGCTCCTCCGCTCTCTCCACTGGCTTCCAGTTGAAGCTCGCATCCGCTACAAGACCATGGTGCTTGCCTACGGAGCTGTGAGGGGAACGGCACCTCAGTACCTCCAGGCTCTGATCAGGCCCTACACCCAAACAAGGGCACTGCGTTCATCCACCTCTGGCCTGCTCGCCTCCCTACCACTGAGGAAGTACAGTTCCCGCTCAGCCCAGTCAAAACTGTTCGCTGCTCTGGCCCCCAATGGTGGAACAAACTCCCTCACGACGCCAGGACAGCGGAGTCAATCACCACCTTCCGGAGACACCTGAAACCCCACCTCTTCAAGGAATACCTAGGATAGGGTAAGTAAGGGTAAGTAATCCTTCCCACCCCCCTTCTCCCCCAAAAAAAAAAAAAAAAGATTTAGATGCAAGTGGCTGTTCCACTGGATGTCATAAGGTGTATGCACCAATTTGTAAGTCGCTCTGGATAAGAGCGTCTGCTAAATGACTTAAATGTAAAATGTAAATGTGGTGCCACTGGACAGAGAGAAATTGGTAAGTTAACCTTTATTTATTGAATTTGTAATTAATTTGTAGTAGTTACATGTTGAGTTAGATTACATAGCTACCTCAATCATTATTTCAAATAATTTTGGAGTCTTCACAGCAATCACAGGATATTGAAGATGGCGCCGACAGAGATAGTCGCCTCGCTTCAGGTCCTTAGAAAACTATGCAGTTATTAGACTTTTTTATGTATTATTTCATACATTTGTTAGCCCAGAAAATCATAAATGTTATTACATACAGCTGGGAAGCACTATTGGATATAAAAGCGATGTCAACTTACCGTCATTATGACCAGGAATACGTCTTTCCCGAAGCGGATCCTTTGTTCGGAACTCCACCCTAGACTTGCGGTCTTATCTCAGAGGCCGACCCAAAACAGCGCGACACCGCAGGAGATGCAGACGGAGCGGCCTACTGGTAAGACTCAGAAGGCGAGCACACCATCCACCGCTTCCGAGCATATTACTCACCAATGTCCAATCTCTAGATAACAAGGTGGACGAAATTAGGGCACGACTTGCCTTCCAGAGAGATATCAGAGATTGTAACGTTCTCTGTTTCAAGGAAACATGGCTCAATCGGGATATGTTGTCAGAGTCAGCACAGCCACCCGGTTTCTTCACGCATCGCGCCGACAGAAACAAACATCTCTCTGGTAAGAAGAAGGGCGGAGGTGTATGCCTTATGATTATGACATTTTGAAAAGAAGGTCGACGACATCCGATCCTCGTTTGTTAAGTCAAACGACACCGCTGGTTCTGCTCACACTGCCCTACCCGGTGCTCTGACCTCTTTCTCCCCTCTCTCTCCAGATGAAATCTCGCGTCTTGTGACGGCCGGCCGCCCAACAACCTGCCCGCTCGACCCTATCCCCTCCTCTCTTCTCCAGACCATTTCCGGAGACCTTCTCCCTTACCTCACCTCGCTCATCAACTCATCCCTGACCGCTGGCTACGTCCCTTCCGTCTTCAAGAGAGCGAGAGTTGCACCCCTTCTGAAAAAACCTACACTCGATCCCTCCGATGTCAACAACTACAGACCAGTATCCCTTCTTTCTTTTCTCTCCAAAACTCTTGAACGTGCCGTCCTTGGCCAGCTCTCCCGCTATCTCTCTCAGAATGACCTTCTTGATCCAAATCAGTCAGGTTTCAAGACTAGTCATTCAACTGAGACTGCTCTTCTCTGTATCACGGAGGCGCTCCGCACCGCTAAAGCTAACTCTCTCTCCTCTGCTCTCATCCTTCTAGACCTATCGGCTGCCTTCGATACTGTGAACCATCAGATCCTCCTCTCCACCCTCTCCGAGTTGGGCATCTCCGGCGCGGCCCACGCTTGGATTGCGTCCTACCTGACAGGTCGCTCCTACCAGGTGGCGTGGCGAGAATCTGTCTCCTCACCACGCGCTCTCACCACTGGTGTCCCCCAGGGCTCTGTTCTAGGCCCTCTCCTATTCTCGCTATACACCAAGTCACTTGGCTCTGTCATAACCTCACATGGTCTCTCCTATCATTGCTATGCAGACGACACACAATTAATCTTCTCCTTTCCTCCTTCTGATGACCAGGTGGTGAATCGCATCTCTGCATGTCTGGCAGACATATCAGTGTGGATGACGGATCACCACCTCAAGCTGAACCTCGGCAAGACGGAGCTGCTCTTCCTCCCGGGGAAGGACTGCCCGTTCCATGATCTCGCCATCACGGTTGACAACTCCATTGTGTCCTCTTCCCAGAGCGCTAAGAACCTTGGCGTGATCCTGGACAACACCCTGTCGTTCTCAACTAACATCAAGGCGGTAGCCCGTTCCTGTAGGTTCATGCTCTACAACATCCGCAGAGTACGACCCTGCCTCACACAGGAAGCGGCGCAGGTCCTAATCCAGGCACTTGTCATCTCCCGTCTGGATTACTGCAACTCGCTGTTGGCTGGGCTCCCTGCCTGTGCCATTAAACCCCTACAACTCATCCAGAACGCCGCAGCCCGTCTGGTGTTCAACCTTCCCAAGTTCTCTCACGTCACCCCGCTCCTCCGCTCTCTCCACTGGCTTCCAGTTGAAGCTCGCATCCGCTACAAGACCATGGTGCTTGCCTACGGAGCTGTGAGGGGAACGGCACCTCAGTACCTCCAGGCTCTGATCAGTCCCTACACCCAAACAAGGGCACTGCGTTCATCCACCTCTGGCCTGCTCGCCTCCCTACCACTGAGGAAGTACAGTTCCCGCTCAGCCCAGTCAAAACTGTTCGCTGCTCTGGCTCCCCAATGGTGGAACACACTCCCTCACGACGCCAGGACAGCGGAGTCAATCACCACCTTCCGGAGACACCTGAAACCCCACCTCTTTAAAGAATACCTAGGATAGGATAAAGTAATCCCCCCCCCTTAAAAGATTTAGATGCACTATTGTAAAGTGGCTGTTCCACTGGATGTCATAAGGTGAATGCACCAATTTGTAAGTCGCTCTGGATAAGAGCGTCTGCTAAATGACTTAAATGTAAATGTTATGATTACCGACTCATGGTGTAATCACAACAACATACAGGAACTCAAGTCCTTTTGTTCACCCGACCTAGAAGATCTTACAATCAGATGCCGATTCATTATTATAAGGGAATTCTCTTTTATTATAGTCACAGCTGTGTATACCCCCTGGGGATTTTAACAAAGCTAACCTAAGAGCCACACTTACTAAATTGCATCAGCATATTGAATGCGCGACAAGAGCTGGTAGCTTTCTGGATCATTGCTACTCGAACTTCCACAATGGATACAAAGCCCTCCCCTGCCCTGCCTTTGGGAAAATCTGACCATCTCCATTTTTTTGCTCCAAGCCTATAGACAGAAACTAAAACAGGAAACGCCTGTGTTCAGCTCAATACCACACTGGTCTGACCAATCAGATTCCACGATTCAAGATTGCTTCGATCACGTGGACTGGGATCTGTTCCGGATAGCTTCAGACAATAACATTGACGTATACGCTGACTTAGTGAGCGAGTTTATTAGCAAGTGCATCGGAGATGTCGTTCACTCTGTGACCATTAAAACCTTCCCTAACCAGAAACTGCTACCAAAGCCTGTGGGCTCTCCTTCTCCATGGCCAACGTGAGTAAAACATTTAAACTTGTTAACCCTCGCAAGGCTGCCGGCCCAGACGGCATCCCTAGTCGTGTCCTCAGTGCATGCGCAGACCAGCTGGCTTGTGTGTTTACGGACATTTTCAACCAATTCCTATCCCAGTCTGTTGTCCCCACTTGCTTCAAGATTGCCACCATTGTTCCTATTCCCAAGAAAGCTAAGGTAACTGAGCTAAATGACTATCGTCCCATTGCACTCACTTTTAGTGCTTTGAGAGACTAGTCAAGGACCATATCACCTCCACCCTACTTGATACCCTTGACCCACTCCAACTTGCTCACCGCCCCAATAGTTCCACTGACGATGTAATCGCCATCACACTGCACACTGCCCTATCCCATCTGGACAAGAGGAATACCTATGTAAGAATGCTGTTCATTGACTACAGCTCAGCATTTAACACCATAGTACCCTCCAAACTCGTCATTAAGCTTGAGACCCCGGGTCTCGACCCCGCCCTGTGCAACTGGGTCCTAGACTTTCTGACAGGCCACCCCCAGTTGGTGAAGGTAGGAAACAACATCTCCACCCCGCTGATCCTCAACACTGGGACCCCACAAGGGTGCGTTCTCAGCCCTCTCCTGTACTCATTGTTCACCCATGACTGCGTGGCCACGCACGCTTCAAACTCAATCATCAAGTTGGTAGGACCAAAGGTGTCTCACTTCAAACAAAGTATTACAGGACACAACACGAAGTGTCAATAAATAGGTTATTAACGTGTTGCTGATTTATGTAGGTTCTCTCATGAACCACAAGTTATTGTAGGGTGTGTGAGGTATTTAAATGGGTTGATGGACCTGCAAAGATTGTGTTTGTATTTATATGTGTGTGTGTGTGTGTGTGTGTGTGTGTGTGTGTGTGTGTGTGTGTGTGTGTGTGTGTGTGTGTGTGTGTGTGTGTGTGTGTGTGTGTGTGTGTGTGTGTGTGTGTGTGTGTGTGTGTGTGTGTGTGTGTGTGTGTGTGTGTGTGTGTGTGTGTGTGTGTCAGAGCCTGAGACTACCACACCAGGTATTCCTCTTCTGTTCCCATACTGGAGACCGGGGATTGATTACTACCTGTTACAAGGATGCCCAGCACTCCATGGTATGACTTGTTATATTGTTGTGTCGAAGACCTGACTGGGCCCGCACCGCGCCATATAGTCTGTTATATTGTTGTGTTTGTTTACTGAGGAGCATGTAACTTGGTTCCAGAAGAAAGACACTTTCAATTTCCTTATGTTTGGGGCTTTCATCAAGGTAAGTGTTTCTTGGCGTAATGTTGTCCCGAGGCTATTGTACACACAGCACATATAAGCCTGGGAAATCAACCATTCAACATTGGCCTTAGTGGGAGTGAGCATAGAATTCTATGGTGTGACCTTACTGAGTAAAGGTATTTGTCATCAGGCTGTCCTTTGCTAGCAAAAACATTCCCCATGGTAGTCACTAGTTAACATAGCCACAAAGTCATAATTATGACCATGCACTTCTACAATTTCTCTTCTTAAAATTTGATTTTCAACCTAACCCTAACTAATGAAAGGCAAATTTGATGCATTGGTCCACCAGATCTTCCACACATTTGGGCGGAAGTGTCTGGGAACAAGAATAGGTGTAATATGACTAACAGGACTTCACTTTAGAGCGTGTGCCATCCTTCAGCACAACATGTCACCCTTTATAAAGCACATGTTTATTTCATATTCGACAAAGTAGCCTATGTCACATTTAACATTAGTGATTATGTCACTAACGAACCCTTTATAAAGTGTTACATACTGTTATAGATGCTTTGTAACACATGCATGTAGTGCTTATGAAGGCTTTATGAAGCCAATATGAGCTCAGGTGCATCCTGTTTCCATTGATCTTCCTTGAGATGATTCTCAAACCTTGATTGAAGTCCACCTATGGTAAATTCAATTGATTGGATAGGATTTGAAAAGGCACACACCTGTCTATATAAGGTCCCACAGTTGACAGTGCATGTCAGAGCAAAAAC
Organism: Oncorhynchus keta; assembly: GCF_023373465.1. Classification (NCBI taxonomy): domain Eukaryota; kingdom Metazoa; phylum Chordata; class Actinopteri; order Salmoniformes; family Salmonidae; genus Oncorhynchus; species Oncorhynchus keta. Next base: position 56,939,006 of record NC_068439.1, on the reverse strand, counting down.
CAAGTAATGAGGTCGAAGGAATTATCAGTAGAGCGCAGATCTGGGGAAGAGTACCAAAACATTTCTGCGGCATTGAAGGTCCTCAAGAACACAGTGGCCTCCATCATTCCTAACTGGAAGAAATTTGGAATCACCAAGACTCTTCCTAGAGCTGGCCGCCCAGCCAAACTGAGCAATCGGAGGGAAGGGCCTTGGTCAGGGAGGTGACCAAGAACCCAATGCTCACTCTGACAGAGCTCCAGAGTTCCTCTGTGGAGATGGGAGAATCTTCCAGAAGGACAACCATCTCTGCAGCACTCCACCAATCAGGGCTTTATGGTAGATGCCATTATTGCTTTTTGTGCTGAGTTTCACTATTTATCAAGGCCACTTGATAGGCTACTGATGTTTTCATAATTTGACCGCAAGTCGTGACTATGTGTCTTGGTAGTCGTGGTGTTTTTTTTTTGTCATTGTAAAAATAAGCTGTTACCGTGTTCCAACACATATGCTTTCGGTTTCATAATTGTAAGAAAGGCACTACACAGATAAAATTGATTGACAACAACCTCTCTCTCAACGTCAGCAAGACAAAGGAGCTCATTCTGGACTACAGGAGGAAACAGAGGACCAAACCCGCCCCCATCCACATCGACCAGGCTGTAGTGGAGAGGGTCGAGAGCTTCAAGTTCGTCAGTGTCCACATCACTAAGGAATTATAATGGTCCACACCACCATATTCGTGAAGAAGGCATGACAAAGCCTCATCCCCCAGGAGGCTGAAAAGATTTGGAATGGGCACTCAGATCCTCAAAAGGTTCTACAGCTGCACCATGCTTGGCATCCGACCATAGACTGCTGTTACTATTTATTATATATCCTGTTTCCTAGTCATTTTATCCATATCTACCTCGATTACCTCTTACCCCTGCACATCAACTCATTACTGGTATCCCAAGTATATAGCCAAGTTATCGTTACTCACTGTGTATTTATTTATTCCTTGTGTTATTATTTTTCTATTATTTACATTTTTCTCTCTCTGCGTTGTTGGGAAGGGCCCGTAAGTAAGCATTTCACTGTTAGTCTACACCTGTTGTTTATGAAGCATGTGACAAATGCAATTTTATTTGATTAATTTAATGACCTGGCTCCTACCTTCCCCCACAGAGTGGCATAGTTATGAAAGGATTGGATTGGTGAAAGCAATATGAGGGTAGCTCCACCTTGCTCTCTGATACGCTCAATGGAATTTTTGCCATGTTGCTTAACCTATTGAACCCTATCAGATCTATCAGAAAAATTGGTATTGGGTATCTAGGGTGTCAGTCATGAAGACTGTGGCCCACAGTTAACACAACACAAGGCCCTTTACTAGACACATTTGAATTGGGAGAGCTCTCCTCTCCTCTCTCCTCCTCTTGTTATTGAGGGAACAGTAGGACGTGTGCACCAGAAGTTGCCACAAAGATGTAGGATCAGGTAACTTTACCCTCAATTCCAACCCTGACATTTAATGGAATGGCAAAATATCTGACCCTTTGTTAGTGTTTAGGTCAACATCTACACAACTCACTTGTAAATAACCCAATATTATACTGCCCTCTAGTGGGGCAATATAAGTACATTTCTTGTCCTGAGCTGAATTTACACTGAATGAGCATTCTGTATATATTTGCCTATGGTTGATATTATTTTAATCTCTGGTGCAGAATTTGATGTCTTTACAGATTACACAAATCAAACAAAATGGTCTGAACAAGTAGTCAGAAGACGCAGATGCTATACAGGACTGTTATGCTAGCACAGACTGGAATATATTACGGGATTCATTGAGGAGTATACCACCTCAGTCACCGGCTTCATCAATAAGTGCATCAACGACGTCGTCCCCACATTGACCGTACATGCATATCCCAACCAGAAGCCATGGATTACAGGCAACATCGGCACTGAGCTAAAGGCTAGAACTGCCACTTTCAAGGAGCGGGACACTAATCCGGATACTTCGAAGAAATCCCGCTATGCCCTCAGATGAACCATCAAACAGGCAAAGTGTCAATACAGGACTAAGATTAAATCCTATTACACTGGCTGTGACACACATCAGATGTGGCAGGGCTTGCAAACTATTATGGACAACAAATGGAAACCCAGCCGCGAGCTGCCCAGTCACACAAGCCTACCAGTCGAGCTACAGTGGCAAGAAAAAGCATGTGTACCATTTGGAATTACCTGGATTTCTGCATAAATTGGTCATAAAATTTGATCTGATCTTCATCTAAGTCACAACAATAGACAAAAACAGTCTGCTTAAACTAATAATGCACAAACAAGTATACGTTTTCATGTCTTTATTGAACACGCTGTGTAAACATTCACAGTGTAGGGTGAAAAAAGTATGTAAGCCCTTGGATTTGACCCTCCTTTGGCAGCAAGAACCTCAACCAAATGTTTTCTGTAGTTGCGGATCAGACCTGCACAACGGTCAGGAGGAATTTTGGACCATTCATCTTTACAAAACTGTTTCAGTTTAACAATATTCTCAGGATGTCTTGTGTGAACCGCTCTTGAGGTCATGCCACAGCATTTTAAATTGGGTTGAGGTCAGGACTCTGACTGGGCCGCTCCAGGAGACGTATTTTCTTCTGTTGAAGCTGTTCTGTTGTTGATTTACTTCTGTATTTTGGGTCGTTGTCCTGTTGCATCACTCAACTTCTGTTGAGATTCAATTGGCGGACAGATAGCCTTACATTCTTCTGCAAAATGTCCTGATAAACTTGGGAATTCATTTTTCCACCAATGATAGCAAGCTGTCCAGGCCCTGAGGCAGCAAAGCAGCTCCAAACCGTGATGCTCCCTCCACCATACTTTACAGTTGGGATGATGTTTTGATGTTGGTGCGCTGTGTCTTTTTCTTGTCTTTTTTTTCTCTTTTTTTCTCACAGTGTTGTGTGTTCCTTCCAAACAACTAAACTTTAGTTTCATCTAAACACAGAATATTTAGCCAGAAGCGCTTTAGAACATCCAGGTGCTCTTTTGCGAACTTCAGCCATGCAGCAATGGTTTTTTTCGACAGCAGTGGTATCTCTCTAGTACAGTCGTGGCCAAAAGTTTTGAGAATGACACAAATATTAATATCCACAAAGTTTGCTGCTCCAGTGTCTTGATATTTTTGTCAGATGTTACTATGGAATACTGAAGTATAATTACAAGCATTTCATAAATGTCAAAGGCTTTTATGGACAATTACATGAAGTTAATGCAAATAGTCAATATTGGCACTGTTGCCCCATCTTTTTCAAGACCTCTGCAATCCACCCTGGCATGCTGTCAATTAACTTCTGGGCCACATCCTGACTGAAGGAAGCCTATTCTTGCATAATCAATGCTTGGAGTTTGTCAGAAGTTGATGGTTTTTGTTTGTCCACCCGCCTCTTGAGGATTGACCACAAGTTCTCAATGGGATTACGGTCTGGGGAGTTTCCTGACCATGGACCCAAAATATCGATGTTTTGTTCCCCGAGCCAATTAGTTATCACTTTTGCCTTATGGCAAGGTGCTCCATCATGCTGGAAAAGGCATTGTTCATTACCAACCTGTTCCTGGACGGTTGGGAGAAGTTGCTCTCGGAGGATGTGTTGGTACCATTCTTTATTCATGGCTGTGTTCTTAGGCAAAATTGTGAGGGAGCCCACTCCCTTGGCTGAGAAGCAACCCCACACATGAATGTTCTCAGGATGCTTTACTGTTGGCATGACACAGGACTGATGGTAGCACTTTTCCGGATGCCCAAACAATCGGAAGAAAACATCAGAGAAAATGACTTTACCCCAGTCCTCAGCAGTCCAATCCCTGAACCTTTTGCAGAATATCAGTCTGTCCCTGATGTTTTTCCTGGAGAGAAGTGGTTCTTTGCTGCCCTTCATGACACCAAGCCATCCTCTAAAGGTCTTCGCCTAACTATGTGTGCAGATGCACTCACACCTGCCTGTTGCCATTCCTGAGCAAGCTCTGTACTGGTGGTGCCCCGATCCCACAGCTGAATCAACTTTAGGAGACAGTCTTGGCGCTTGCTGGACTTTCTCTCGGCGCCCTGAAGGCTTCTTCACAACAATTGAACCACTCTCCTTGAAGTTCTTGATGATCCGATAAATGGTTGATTTAGGTGCGATCTTACTGGCAGCAATATCCTTGCCTGTGACGCCCTTTTTGTGCAAAGCAATGATGACTGCACATGTTTCCTTGCAGGTAACCATGGTTGACAGAAGAAAAACAATGATTCAAGCACCAACCTCCTTTTGAAGCTTCCAATCTGTTATTTGAACTCAATCAGCATGACAGAGTGATCTCCAACCTTGTCCTCATCAACACTCACACATGTGTTAACGAGAGAATCACTGACATGATGTCAGCTGGTCCTTTTGTGGCAGGGCTAAAATGCAGTGGAAATTTTTTTTTTGAGATTCAGTTCATTTGCATGGCAAAGAGGGACTTTGCAATTAATTGCAATTCATCTGATCACTCTTCATAACATTCTGGAGTATATGCAAATTGCCATCATACAAACTGAGGCAGCAGACTTTGTGAAAAATTATATTTGTGTAATTCTCAAAACTTTTGGCCACGAGTCTAGTATTCTTTAACCTCCTTTAGCATTCTGCACTTTCCAGCTTCATGCAAGTCAACAATTATTAATCTTAAGTGTTATTAGTTTAAGTATACTGTGTTTGTCTATTTTTGTGACTAACACGAAGATCAGATCCAATTTTATGACTAATTTATGCAGAAGTCCAGGTCATTCCAAAGTGTTCAGATACTTTTTCTTACCACTGTAAATGGCTTTTATGCTCACTTCGAGGCAAGCAACACTGAAGCATGCATGAGAGCACCAGCTGTTTCTGGATGACTATGTGATCACGCTTTCCATAGCTGATGTGAAGCATGACCTTTAAACAGGTCAACATTCCCAAAGCCGCGGGGCCAGACGGATTACCAGGACGTGTACTCAAAGCATGCGCGGACCAACTGGCAAGTGTCTTAACTGACCTTTTCAACCTCTCCTTGACCGAGTCTGTAATACCTACATGTTTCAAGCAGACCACCATAGTCCATGTGCCCAAGAAAGCAAAGTTAACCTGCTTAAATGATTACTGCCCCGTAGCACTCACGTCGGTAGCCATGAAGTGCTTTGAAAGGTTGGCCGTGGCTCACATCAACACCATAATGCCAGAAACCCTAGACCCACTCCAATTCGCATACTGCCCTAACAGATGGCGCAATCTCAATTGCACTCCACACTGCCCTTTCCCACCTGGACAAAAGGAACACCTATGTGAGAATGCTGTTCATTGACTACATTCAACACTATAGTGCCCACAAAGCTAATCGCTAAGCTAATGACCCTGGGACTAAACACCTCCCTCTGCAACTGGACCTGGGCTTCCAGACTGGCTGCGCCCAGGTGGTAAGGGTAGGCAACCATACATCTGCCACGCTGATCCTCAACACTGGGGCCCCTCGGTTGAGGGTGCTTAGTCCCCTCCTATACTCCCTGTTCACCCACGACTGTGTGGCCAAGCACGACTCCAACACCATCATTAAGTTTGCTGACGACACAACAGTGGTAGGCCTGATCACCGACAACAACGATGAAACAGCCTATAGGGAGGAGGTCAGAGACCTGGCAGTGTGGTGCCAGGACAACAACCTCTCCCTCAATGTGAGTAAGACAAATGAGCTGATCACGGACTATAAGAAAAGGACGGCCGAACAGACCCCCATTAACATCGACGGGGCTGTAGTGGAGCGGGTTTAGAGTTTCAAGTTCCTTGGTGTCCACATCACCAACAAATGATCATGGTTCAAACACACCAAGACAGTTGTGAAGAGGGCACGACAACACCTTTTCCGCCTCAGGAGGCAAAAAAGTTTTGGTAGGGGTCTCCAGATCCTCAAAAAGAGCTACAGCTGCACCATTGAGAGCATCTTGACTGGCTGCATCGTCGCTTGGTATGGCAACTGCTCTGCATCTGACCGTAATGCGCTACAGAGGGTAGTGCGTATGGCCCAGTACATTACTGGGTCTGAACCTCTATACAAGGCGGTGTCAGAGGGAGGTCCTAAATATTGTCAAAGGCTCCAGTCACCCAAGTCATAGACTGTTCTCCTTGCAACCGCACGGTAAGCGGTACCGGAGCGCCAAGTCTAGGTCCAAAACGCTCCTTAACAGCTTCTACCCCCAAGACATAAGACTACTGAACAATGAATCACATGGCCACCCGACTATTTACATTGACCTCCCCTTGTTTTTACACTGCTGCTACAAATACAATTAGATTTGATCTGAACTACAACCCCCGTTCAACCCACAGTCTTTTTTCCGAATACTTATAATGGATCCTTCCTTCCATCCATCCTTGAGGAAATGACTGGTCTGACAAGGTTTAATAGACAAAAGTAATACTTAATACATTGTTTAATATAGTAATAATGCTATTAATAATAGCTGCTTTTGCTTAACACCTCATACACATTGCAGCCCAAAGTGCTACACAAATGATAAAATATGATAAGTGATAAAAGAACAAAATATAAAACAATATGATAAAAACACTTTAATAATGTAAATATTATATAAATATATTATGTAAATATAAAAGGAAATAATTATGAGAAAATCAACATATTTAACTTCAATTGTCCTACAATAATTGCTGAATATCTTTCAGGCAAATTAAATCCAGACATGACTTTGTCTACCCAAACAGCACAGTTTATCTAAAAATGCTAGTGGGAATCTATTGTTAGCTAGCTCTAAATTTAGCCTTCAGTACTGTATAAAACATCATAGAGCACGGTTCTTAAAATGCACTCTAAAAATAGGGATCTGAATGTTTGATAAACACAGGTACAAATCTGTATAAAAGGATCCTCCTACCGTAGGGTCAGATTATTTTTAATTAATCGCCTGATTCTCTCATTCTTTCTCTTTTCCACTCAATAGAGTATAATATAAATGAATAGAATATAACTTTATTTCAGAAGAAACTCCAGTTTTGGTAAGTGTGTTAAGATGTAAATAGATGTAGATGTATAGAAAACATATAACAGCTAAATGCACACATAACAGACACAAGTGCTATTCAAGGTCACATAAGTCGCAAACATTTCATTTTAATTTAAAAGCCGTACTGATGTCGGTACAAAACTGTTAGTGGCTCTCTTGTTTTGAGAGATAAAGACCATCTCTCCCACTTTCCCATAATTGTTTCCAACAGCAATTGCGTAGAACCACAATTGTAATTGGGTAATAATGCATGGCAACTTCTCCTGACTGACCTTAGCGCACTATGAACATTTTCTGCAAATCTCTTTTGTATTGTAGGTAGTAAAACACATCAGATGCAACTGAAAGGTGCTTAAAGTATAATAAGTCCATGCATCAAAATAGAGCTTCCAAATGTAAAAGTTAGGTGTAATAAATAGACCGTCAAGTATCAAGTCAAGTCTCAAGTCAAGTCTCAAGTCCTAAACTTTGGGGTTTGACTCCTAAGCAAGTCATAATGTGCTCTTCACCAAATGTAATACCATTTCATATTTTTAACAAGAGTAATATTATATTAAATTTACGCAAATCATGAATGCTTTTAAAAATATCAATATATTTATTACTTTTCGAATAAACTTTATATTTCCATGGACCATGAGCCATGAGAAAGACCCCCCCCAATAGTGATCGACTATCGCGGATCAGATCGCTATGGGGCACAATCGGGCGATGTAGGCTTGTACACAATCGCCCAACCTTCACACACACACACACACACACACACACACACACACACACACACACACACACACACACACACACACACACACACACACACACACACACACACACACACACACACACACACACACACACTCTCTCTCTCTCTTTGTGGTTACAGTGGGCTAACGTATGTAGTTTTAGGAACAGCAGTAACATCAGGCATGGTTTAGGCTACCAACTGCCAAGCCAGTTGTAGCTCAATCTTGGGTGCAATGATTACGTTCCCGCACTGACTGACTGTGTGGAGGCTCATTTATTTAACGTTACGTTCGCCTACATGATACACCAGTAAAGTAATAAAATATAGCTGTCAGCTTTATTAGCCACAAAGTATTGTTCTTTGTGCAGCTTCAAATGTCGAACAAAGTTGGAAATTGCTGCGCCTCTGTAATTTTCTTCCCGCATGTTTTGCAAGTTGTAATCCGTTTTTTGTTGATACAGCGTCATCTTTATATCCGAAAATAATAATTTTGGGTATCATCTTTCCAAGGGCTCCATCTGAATTCACCCACCGATGTTCCTCTGCACTGCCACGCACAACTTTTTCTCAGCTGGCACAATTTGATTGGCTGCTGTCCGATTCAAACTGTAATCCGTTAAATGAAGAGTTGATGCGCTGCACACTTTTTTTAACAGCATCATTTTTTATATATTTGGGCTTGACGAGGGTATCAAGTCAAGTCGAGTCATAAGGCTCAAGTCCAAGTCAAGTCATTGGTGTTAAAGTCAAAGTCGAGTTGCAAGTTGTCATATTTGTGACTCGAATCTGACTTGAGTCCAAGTCATGTGACTCGAGTCCACACCTCTGATTATTTGTGTCACGGAACCCCCCGGTACTGCTGCTCATTCCGTTCACCAGCTCCGGAGGTCTACGTCACTGGCCTTCTAGGTGTCACTGAACTGGATTCATTACACCAACCATTACACCAACCCCCGACTGTCTCATTACGGACACATGGTTCCCATTCCCCCTGATTAGTATGTTATATATGTTCCCCTCTGTTCCCCATTGTCCTTGTCAGTTATGTTTACCATGTCCATTGGTCCTGTGAGTACCTGTGCTGTTGAATTGGTGTATTTGTGCACTTGTTTTATGGGACTCATCCTGTGTATTATTTAGAGGTTTACACTTCGCTCTTTTGTTTGGGTGGAGAAAATAAAAGCCCTTATTACGTATTCCTGCGCCTGTCTCCAATCATTAGACAACATGACAGAATAACCAACCCAAATAAATGGAGATAACAGGAAAGACCGAGCTATCGACCAGCATCACGCTGGAAACCATCATGCGCTTGGAGGAGAATGTGCAGTCCCTCCAATCTCCAGCACCGGCTCCGGCACCGGCCCCCACACCATGACCTGCCTCCGGCCCACCTGAGCCGGCCCGCGGAGGAGGTACAGATGGAGTTAGCATGCTGTGATGACAACCTGTCACTATGGCGATTCGTTTGGACAACCTCCTGGGGTCCCGAAGAAGACCTGAGCAGAATCTGGAGCCCATGGCTACACCTGCTCCGTGGCCAGAGCCGATGGAGGTGGGCTCTGCACCTTTGCCCGAGGCAGAACGTAGGAGAAGGAGGAATCTGGGCCTCTGCTCCTATTGTGGGGAAAGGGGTCATTTCTCCCCGACCTGCCCTCTATCCACTAATATCCACTAATCAGGGGATAGACGTGTCCTCTCGGGAGGGCTGCGTCAGACAGCAGGTCAATGGCACAGTCCCAGGGGCGATGAGGAGGCATGCGTGTAGCCTGGGTCTTAGAGAAAACCCGGTTATGATCCTGGTATTCCTCCGATAACTCCACTTGACGTGGTCCGGACTTCCCACCGTAGTGGTGTTGACAGACACCCCCAGACACCTCCCCTGGCACTCCTCCTATGCGGAGACCGAGGCCATGGAGACCTACGTACAGGAGAGCCTCCAGGCGACCGGGTCTGGCTCTCCACCCAGAACCTGCCCCTTCGCCTGCCCTGCTGGAAGCTAAGCTCGCGGTTTGTGGGGCAGTTTAAAGTCCTGAGGGTTAATGAGGTAACGTAGCGTTTGTAACTCCCTGCTGATTACCGCATTAACCCGACTTTTCATGTCTCTCCTCAGGCCAGTGGTGCCTGGTCCCCTCGCTGAGGCTGGGACCTAGTGACGCCCTATATCCTTGGTCCTGTGAGTACATGTGCTGTTGTATTGGTGTCCATGCTGCGTGTATTTGTGCACCTGTTTTACGGGTCTTGTATTATTTAGAGGTTTACACCTCGCTCTTTTGTTTGGATGGAGAAAATAAAACCCCCTATTACAAATTCCTGCGCCTGTCTCCAATCATTAGACAACATGACAATTAGTAGTAGAATTGACTGAGTTACAAGTGACTTTATAAGCAACCAGTCAAAGATAGAGAGAGAAATGTTATAATCACCATCCTCATTCACATTACTGCCTTTTGAATAGGTCAAAGGTCAACAAAATGTTCTTGTCCCCCAACATAATATACAAATGAGACAACATTTCAAAATCCGTTTTTTGGCATTTACAAAATGCTGAGGAATGTAATTAATGATTCATACCTTGATCCCCCTTGTGTTCTCTTTTATTAGGCCATGCAAATTAATAAATAATGAAATATATATTTTCCCCCGTTGACTTATAAAATATAAAACAGACAGATTGTTAATCAGAGTCTGCATGCTGGATCTATTGGAGCATTGAGAGATACCAAAGGTGCTTAAAGTTCCCCCTCGGTACAGATCGATGATCAGGTTCCCCTCCCCCAATCCTAACCTTAACCATTAGTTGGGGGAAATGCAAAACTGGCCCAGAATCAGCGACTAGGGGCAACTTCACCCTACTCCAAGAGCTATTAAGAATGATCGACAGCTCTTGTATTCTTCTATTCCACCAGCAGGGAGAGTACTTGTATCGTGGGAACTTGTCAATCATCCCAAATTGCACAGTAGTTTCATACAACCTTTTCCTATCTAAATATAATCATTTTGTGACCTGATATTGCATGAGCTACAATATACTATGGAACGTCATTGAAACACTATACCTACACACCAGATCTGGGATAACTATAGTTTTAACTATGCTTTGTGGAAAGTACACATTTTTCCTGGGGAACAAATAGTTACTTTGGCAGTGTCTACAACTACTTGAATACAGATCCCAAAAAAGTACTACTTTTTAAAATTATTTGAATACAGATCTTGGAAAGTGACTACTTTTCTGAAACTATTGGATTGGCTGCCTTCAACTAATGTCAGGGTTGTATTTTAATATGTGTATATATATATATATATACACACCTTTATTTAACCAGGCAAGTCAGTATCTGGAACTGCATGCTGAAGACATAAATAAAATGAATAGAGCACACACAATCGCCGATATTATTCCAATCTATCTGACAGGTATATTTGACTACACAGCACATTTCTATCTGAACATTTTGTAAATGTCCATTCTCCTGAATGTCCATTGCCCCAAGTGTACATAATCAAGTCAAATCAATTAATCAATGATATTTTGTAAAAATAAGTTGAGGCTCAATGACTGTATGACTCTTTCAACATACCACTAATTTCGCAATTCATTTTATGATTCCTGAAAATACTGCAGATGGAGGCGTCTGACGGTAAGTGTTCTTGTTACAAGCACACACTATAGCATCTTTAAAGGGATAGTTTACTCAGAATATAAACTAACATGATTTCTCAACCTACTGTACCTATGGGATATTTTTTCCTTTCGACACTTAATAGCCATATTTTGTTACTGTTAGCATTAACAGTAACACTTAATATTAAACTGTTCGGTTCACACTTCAAATGACATTACGCTTATAAAGGCTTCATAATGCCTTCATAAGCACTACATACATGTGTTACAAAGCATCTATAACTATGTTATGCTTTATAAAGGGTTTATAAATGTGGCATAACTGTGACACAATCACCAATGTCAAATGTTACATAACCCACTATGTCGAATATTGTATAAACATGTGCTCTATAAAGGGTGACAAGTTGTGCTGAAGGATGGCACACCCTCTAAAGTGAAGTCATGTTAGTCACGTTACACCTAGTCTCGTTTCCAGATACTTCCACTGGAATGCGCGGAAGGTCTGGTGGACCAACGCATTAAACTTGCCCTTTATAAAGGTAAAAAAAGGTAAAAAATTACATTTATTAGTTAGAGTTAGGTTTCAAATCAAATTTGAATAAGAAGAGAAATTGTGGAAATGGGGGGGGGGTTAGTCATGATTATTACTTTGTGGCTGTTTTAACTAGTTAACGACCAGGGGGTAATGTTTTTGCTAGCAAAGGCCTGATGACAAATACCTTACTCAGTATGGTCACTAGGCCCAGTCAGGCCTTTGACACATTCACCCACTCCCCGCTGAAAGATCAGCCACAAAATGTTGGCACCGTTGTAACAGGTAGTAATCAAGCCCTGGTCTCGAGCATGGGAAAAAAAGAGGAATACCTGGTATGGTAGTCTCAGGCTGGACTACTCCAAATCATCTGGGCTCTGACGCACACACACACACAAGCACAAGCTTTGCAGGTCTATTAACCCATAAAAATAACTTGCACACCCTACAGTAACATGTGGATCATGAGAGAACCTACATAAATCAGCAGAACATTAATAACTTATTTATTGGCACTTCCTGTAGTGTCCTGTAATATTTTGTTTTAAGTGAGAGACACCTTCGGGCTGTGAATAGTGTAGCTTGTCCCTGAGCTGGCGAACCAATGGTTCTTGCCTCTTTACCTGATGGAAGTACTGCATGTTGGTTCCAACCTTAGATTCCAAGAACACAGGATGAGATGTTACTATCCTTTGTGCAAGCACTTCCAAGAGTTAATGAACAGTGAGCGTGGTGAAATTTGGGGAGCGCCTCGTCAGTAGTGTACCTTTGGTTCCTAGGGTGTTTCGGCCTTTCACACTATACACCCTCCCCAAAGGCGGCCAGCGACAGGGTGATCAATCCTACGCTTGCGTCCCATTCCCAATTAGTCATAGGAGTTGCCTTGTTGTTGATAGCCAACATCCCATGGGACTATGCATGGCAGGGGCGTCCTCCTCCCTGAGTCAAGCATTGTTGACCGCATACCTCCTGGCCTTCTCACTTCGGGGCCCAGCTGGGGTCTTTCCTCTTCATCCAGAGCCACTGACTGCTGCCTTCTGCCGCCTCTGATACAGCTTTGATTGCCGAACGCTGGCTCTGGCCCTTAATTCCCAGGTCACTAAGTAGTCTGGTTGTAGATGTTGCCACAAAACCTCTGCAGCCCACCTCCACTGGTCGGACTTCTGTGTTCCAGCCATGATGCCGTGCTTCGGCAGCTAGATCAGCATAGCGCAGATGTTTTCGCTCATAAGCCTCATCCACTGAGTTTTCCCAGGGTACTGTGAGCTCAATGATGAAGACCTTATTGAGTGAACGGGACCAGAACACCATGTCAGGTCTTAGGGTGGTGGTTGCGATCTCCGGAGGAAACACAAGTTGCCGGCCAATGTCAGCTAGCATTTTCCAGTCGCGGGCCAAGCGCAGCTGGTCTCGCTCTAATGGTGTAGAGCCGCTCTTCGGTGGTTTAGCCCCTTCGCGGACAAAGTTTGTTCGTAAGGAGTGGGATGCTGCTGTGGGTGGTAGGGAGTTGGTGGCAGCTCGCTTGTCCTCCAGGGCGGATGCAAGGTTTTTAAGGACTTGGTTGTGATGCCAAGTGTAGCGTCCTTGGGTGAGGCTTGTTTTACAGCCTGTGAGAATGTGCCTGAGGTTGGCTGGCATGGAACAGAGGGCACAGTCCGGATCTTCACCATACCATTGGTGAAGATTAACTGGTGTTGGAAGGACGTCATATGTTGCTCTGATGGAAAAGCTCAACCACCTCGCTTCCATGGCCCACAGATCCTTCCAGCTGATCTTCCTCTTCTCCACACTGTCCCATCGAGTCCACTATCCCTGTTTGGCAAGAGAGACTGCCTTGACCCACCTTGCAGCCTCCTCCTGATGGCGTACTTCCTGCACTACCATCTTCCGCCGCTCTGGTGCAGTTGTTTTAAGTGAGAGACACCTTCGGGCTGTGAATAGTGTAGCTTGTCCCTGAGCTGGCGAACCAACGGTTCTTGCCTCTTTACCTGATGGAAGTACTGCATGTTGGTTCCAACCTTAAAAGTAACAACAACGATAGTTAGCAGGTGTGTTAGGAAATACTTTTGAATGGGGACATTATACTATAAATGGGGACATGGGAAACTCCATTCGATTCGCATTATTATATTCCTCTTTCATTTAAAAATCTCACGATATGACTATAAGACGTGGCTGTATCTAGGATTTTTATTTAGCTGAGCCTGCTAACTAGCTACATTTCGTTAGCTACATTTCGTAGCTACAATTGCTGTGAAGACAGAAATGATTTCAAATAAGGATTGAGGTAGCTATGTAATCTAACTCAACACTTTACTACAAATTAATTTAAAGGTCAACTTACTTGTTTTTCACTGTCCAGTGGCACCACAAGTGGGCATTTTATATATGAACTCATCACATGTGCGCTTACTGTGCTAACCAAACAACAGTGCAGGGAATGTGCACTGAATTAAAGGGCAACATTATTTTTCCCAGAACTCAAAATGTGTCCCCTGATGTGGTTAAAGCATTGTTGTGAACACAGAACATTAAATTTTGTGGTTTTCTATTTAAAAAATAGTTGGGGAAAAAATGGGAAAATCTGAAACCTGGGAAAAAAATACTGAGAAAACTAAATTTTGGGGTTAAAACAGAATATAATTGTTTAATATATATAAATATATATAAAAAGGCCTGTGAGATTGTGTGTCATCCTGCAGCATAGCATTTTGGTGAATGTTGATGTCAGGTCCAATATTGGCTATGCACCCAAGGGGGAAAGCGGTTGGGCCTTCCTAGAAATGTTTAAGTGTAATATAATATATACAATTTAGCATGCGCTTTTATCCAAAGCGACTTACGTGCATACATATTTACATATGGGTGGTCCCGGCAATCAAACCCACTATCCTGGAGTTGCAATGCTCCACCAAGATGCATGACAAGGTTAGAAATGCTTTGTGAAGCCTCAATTTAATATGATTCATAAAGCTTTTATTAAGCTGTGCTTTTGCCACCCTTTATAGTAGGTTATGTCACATTTTACATTGGTGGTTATGTCACACAGTTACGCCACATTGATGAACTCTTTTAAAAAGCATGACATATGGTTATAGATCATTTGTGACAAATTTATGTGGTGTTTATGAAGAATTTATGAAGCCTTTATAAGCTGCACATAATTTCAAGTAGTACCCACTTGGGTCATGAAGCCGGTACCTGATGTGGTAAACTCCTCAATGTTATTGAATGAATCCCAGAACATATTCCAGTCTCTGCTAGCGAAACAGTACTGTAGTTTAGCATCGAAAACACTTCCATATTGGTACTTCCTGTTTAAGTTTTTGCTTGTAAGCAGGAATCAGGAGGATAGAGTTATTGTCAGATAAGTCCCATAACTCCCATAGAGGGACAGAAAACTGGCAGCATTGAAGACCTCAAGGTCTGGATCTGAGAAGGGGAAGGACTAGGGAAATGGGCTACAGGGGGTTTAGAGTTAGCAAAGGACTACAACAGGTGTCTAACCTTGTTTCATTTCAGATAATACCATGGGCCATATACTGTAGAAGCCCTTTGGATGTGTACTGTGTCACTGTTGCCAGAATATCTCATCTGTATCTATCTATCTATGAGCCGCACAGAGGTCACTAGAGTGCATAGGAATCTATCCGGTTTAATCAACAGATCTCAGAGATTTTTTGGTGCAGATTGAATCTGTTGTTCCAATGTTATTTAGTCTGTGCTGGATTCTGTGGCGACAAAAGATGCACAAGAATAAACAGTAAAGACCCTGCGTTGCGTTCGCCAGCACGCGTTTGATTCTGTTTGTATTTTGCTCCACTGGTTTTACCCCTGCTGCATTTAGTGTGGCTGCATTTAGCCAACAATAGGCCAGGTTGTCACTCATCACCTTCACGAGGTATCAACCAGAAATGAGTTCAAATGCTATTTGAAATGTTAATCACTTTGACCAAAGGCTCTAGCCTGCCTGGAGTACAGATGGATGGTGTTTGCAGTTTTGGGACTATTTTATTGTTAAGCCAGGCAAATTGAATCAAGCATAGATCAAAAAATGAATAATTTGAAATAGTAATTAAAGGCAATTCTGGTATCAACACTGCAGCTGGTACAACTTGTGGCATTGTATCGTTTGTACTGAGGACATATTCTTCTGTTACAACGTGCTCAGATTTGAGTATAGTGTCCTGATAGGTGTGCATCGCATAAGTGCAAGCTCTTTATGTGCACTGCAGTTCCTTGGTTTCAAATGCCTTATTTATGGATGCTCCAGTTTAGTGTACACACTCAGTCCCAAGCCATGTAGTTAGTATACCACAAAGTTAGTATACTGTATAAAACAATGTGTATGTCCCAAATGGTACCATATTCACTATATGGTGCACTACTTTTGACCAAAAGGCCTATATAGTTGAATGGGCCCTGGTCAGACTGTATATGAAATAGGGTGGCATTTGGGACGCATCCAATGTCTTTAATGACAACATGAGGATGTGTCATCAAAGTAGATTTACCCATGCACTTTGTTCTTTACAAAAATGCTATTGTTTTCCATTCATTCTGATCCGATCCATATTTACCAAGGCAAAATAGGTCAACAGAATACAAGTGATTTGTATTTTTAGTTGCCAGTTCAGAGAATGTCTAAGACATGAATTCATGTTACTATTTAAAAAACACAGCACAGTCTATTTGCATGAGTGGTTTTGTTTTCACATCCTCCTTCCGAGCTGAAGTTACAGATATGTGTGTTGTGGAATATGCTCTTGTCAGCCAAGACAGAGCAGAGTCAGACGGAAGTAGCTAGTAGACTGCTTTTGCTAAGAAACTCTGTCCTGTCCCTCAAACTTAAGTCAGGAAGAGACAGTAGCAGCTCATGAAAACAAACCATCGTCTCTAAACGATAACAATCAGTCCAGCGGCATCACACAAACGTCCGCCACAAACGCCCCAAAATCCTCAAAGGCTGCTAACACAAACAAAACAAACAGAGAAGGAGAGCACAGTGTGGGAAGAGAAGCAGCAAAAAATGAATTTTGGGGGGTGGGGGGTGGGTGATCTATGTCCTACAAATTTAGACTTCATGTTTTTGGTTATGTCACAAGCCTGGAAACCAAAAAGCACCATATGAACAAAATGTGCAATCCGAGAGCGCATAAATTATTTTTCATTTTCAAAATAAATTTTACTTTTGGTAAGGGGTGGGGGGGGGGGGCTCTGATCCCCCATGGGAGATTTGTACCCCCTGGGCTCTCACACTCCAGTTCACATCTACATCGACTTCCCTCGCAACATGACTGTGATCACGTACAGATGCTAAGGATTGGCTAAGGACCGTAGCACAGCTGCACAGCTACACGCAGGGCTAGATTCAATCAAGTGACATCCGCATAGCGTTGTTTTGCCGGTGTTGGAGGTGGAACTGCATTAGAGCTGTCAAATCCACAAGCGGCTCGTTGCATAACCTTATTGCGGACACTGTCATTGGATGCAACAAAACCATATCCGACTATAATCCGACAAATCCCAAGCAGCTACGTTAGAAGATCATGCATCCGCGTTACAATTTCAAATAATCGAATTAGACTGAGAGGCATAATTCCCCCTCCAAATGAACATGAAAACTTGCATTATCCTAACATCAAATGGTTTTGTCATTTCAGAGTCATTATTTTGAACATCGGTAGAGCCTACACTTTCTGGCATAGTTTTTAAATTCTAACGTGGTAGGGATAAAAAGGAAAGGAGTGGTTTGTGACACACGAGCATCCTCTCGCTGATATATCAGCTCATACTGCAGTCAGGGCCAGATTAATGCATGGGTTTGCCAATACAGTATATTATATTGTATATATTTTGGGTTTTTTTCACTGCAACCGCCAACCACAGGACGACTTAGGAGCCCTCTCTCAATGAATGAAGACAGCCTGCTGCTGCCTGCTGTCACTCTTCTAATCATCAGATGGGGGGGAAGAGAGGAGGTATATGGACAACTGGGGGGTCCTGCCTTGATTGGGTTACTGATTAATATAAAAAAATACACTGCATTATACATTTATGTGACTTATCAATTGTGTGAGTCAGGGTCTGGGCCTAAGCCGGTAGGGGGCCCAGGAGGCAAAACAAATAGAAATTACATCATTCTTTTATCCAAACACAGGAGCCCGCTCTCAATCTTCAAAATACACCAGTGAGCATCATTTTGCCACAGAGGAGCAATAGTTTCAAAAAAATAACTGTGGATTAAATTGTATCACAAGCACATACAGGTAACTGCCAAAATAAAGGAAACACCAACATCAAGCGTCTTAAAGGGGTGTTAGGCCACCATGAGCTGGCAGAACAGCTTCAATGCACTGTGGCATAGAGTCTACAAGTGCACCTAAACCAAGCCAGAAAAATGCACCCCACACCTGATACATATACTTTGTATCCCTCATTTACTGAAATGTTTCCTTTATTTTTACAGTTACCAGTATGGCTACAGCCAGGAAGGCCACAGTTTGGGCAACATGCATGCCAAATATACAGCTTGTTGGGTTGTTTTGGAACCCCTTAACCTGGCAATTTCACAGCAAAACTCATGTGTACATTAGCAATTGCTGCTAGTCCTGACTTGAATGGGAACTGCCATCTATGATTGGTTGTGGCTGTAGGTTTTTATTTTTTTTACAGATTTCAAAATACAATCGTGGGGAAAATGTAGTTTGGAAAGAAAATGCCGACTGTTGAAAAGAGAAGACTAATCTGTCTGTAGAACCAATAGAAGAAAAAAGAAAAAAAATATTCTCAACAATAAATTCTAAATGTTTTGCAAACAGCAGCACTGTTTTTCAAAGTAGATCATTTTGGTTATTTGTGGAGTATTAAAAATGATTCAGCCAATGTCTTCGGTCATGTAAAGGAGGGAGAATTGCATAACATTTGTTTTCAAAAGGCAGATTTGTTTTGCTGAACCTGATTTTTTTTTACATTTGTGGTAATCCTAAAAATGGCTGTGCTCAACTGTAGCCTATACCACATCTCAAATGTTAAGACTTTACTATAAAGAGGGTTTTCCCTCAACAGTAAATTTACCACACATCGAATTGCATCTTAGTACACTGATTTGTTTACAGAAAATGATGGTGTGCCACAAAGTCCTTAGGCGTATGATTTCTTAATCCGGCCCTGACTGAAGTTACACCTCCAAAACGTATTTGTGGATGACGCCCAATACTGGTAAAAACTGGTTAACGCTCAATCTCATTGAATCTAAGCCTTATTCTTAAACAATGTTGATCAAATCAAATTCTCAGAGATAGGCAGATATAGGAAAATACACTGCTCAAAAAAATAAAGGGATCACTAAAATAACACATCCTAGATCTGAATGAATGAAATATTCTTATTAAATATTTTTTTCTTTACATAGTTGAATGTGCTGACAACAAAATCACACAAGAATTATCAATGGAAATCAAATTTATCAACCCATGGAGGTCTGTATTTGGAGTCACACTCAAAATTAAAGTGGAAAACCACACCACGGGCTAATCCAACTCTGATGTAATGTCCTTAAAACAAGTCCAAATGAGGCTCATTAGTGTGTGTGGCCTCCACGTGCCTGTATGACCTCCCTACAACGCCTGGGCATGCTCCTGATGAGGTGGCGGATGGTGTCCTGAGGGACATTGTTGGATTAGGAGGAACCCAGGGCCAACCGCACCAGCATATGGTCTCACAAGGGGTCTGAGGATCTCATCTCGGTACCTAATGCCAGTCAGGCTACCTCTGGCGAGCACATGGAGGGCTGTGCGGCCCCCCACACCATGACTGACCCACCGCCAAACCGGTCATGCTGGAGGATGTTGCAGGCAGCAGAACGTTCTCCATGGCGTCTCCAGACTGTCACGTCTGTCACATGTGCTCAGTGTGAACCTGCTTTCATCTGTGAAGAGCACAGGGCGCCAGTGGCAGATTTGCCAATCTTGGTGTTCTCTGGCAAATGCCAAATGTCCTGCACGGTGTTGGGCTGTAAGCACAACCCCCACCTGTGGACGTCGGGCCCTCTACCACCCTCATGGAGTCTGTTTCTGACCGTTTGAGCAGACACATGCACATTTGTGGCCTGCTGGTGGTCATTTTGCAGGGCTCTGGCAGTGCTCCTCCTGCTCCTCCTAGCACAAATGCGGAGGTAGCGGTCCTGCTGCTGGGTTGTTGCCCTCCTACGGTCTCCTCCACATCTCCTGATGTACTGGCCTGTCTCCTGGTAGCACATCCATGCTCTGGACACTACGCTGACAGACACAGCAAACCTTCTTGCAACAGCTCGCATTGATGTGCCATCCTGGATGAGCTGCACTACCTGAGCCACTTGTGTGGGTTGTAGACTCCGTCTCATGCTACCACTAGAGTGAAAGCACCGTCAGCATTCAAAAGTGACCAAAACATCAGCCAGGAAGCATAGGAACTGAGAAGTGATCTGTGGTCATCACCTGCAGAACCACTCCTTTATTGGGGGTGTCTTGCTAATTTCCTATAATTTCCACCTGTTGTCTATTCCATTTGCACAACAGCATGTGAAATGTATTGTCAATCAGTGTTGCTTCCTAAGTGGACAGTTTGATTTCACAGAAGTGTGATTGACTTGGAGTTACATTGTGTTGTTTAAGTGTTCCCTTTATTTTTTTGGGCAGTGTATATTATAGGCCTATAAACAGCAATCATCATCATATTGTCACACCCTGACCATAGAGAGCCCTTGTTTCTATGGTGTAGTAGGTCAGGGCGTGACTAGGGGGTATTCTAGTTTATCATTTCTATATTGTGTTCTAGTTTATATTTTCTATGTTAGTGTTTTGTATGATTCCCAATTAGAGGCAGCTGGTAATCGTTGTCTCTAATTGGGGATCATATTTAAGTAGATATTTCTCCCACCTGTGTTTGTGGGATAATGTTTTGTGTTTGTGCATGTGCACCACGTAGTCACGTTTCGTTGTTCGTTTATTGATTTATTGTTTTGCTTTAAGTTTCACTTTTGAAATAAATGTGGAACTCAACATCCGCTGCGCCTTGGCCCGGGTTTTATGACAACCGTGACACATATCATGTGTAATTAAAAAAATATATACAAAAATTAAGCTTTATTTTAACAGGGAAGACATATTGAGACCTAGGTCTAATTTTGAAATGCGCCCTGTATAATAGAACAATTATTATTTTTAGCCCTTTTTCGCCCCAATTTCGTGGTATTCAATTGGTAGTAACAGTCTTGTCCCATCGCTGCAACTTACGGACTCGTGAGAGGCAAATGTTGACAGCAAATCATCCTCTGAGACACAACCCAGCGAAGCTGTACTGCTTCTTGACACAATGCCTGCTTAACCCGGAAGCCAGCCCCACCAATGTGTCGGAGAAAACACTACACATGGCGACCATGTCAGCGTGCATTGCACCCAGCCCACCACAGGAGTCACTAGAGCACAAAAGGACAAGAACATCCCTGCCGGCCAAACCCTCCCCTAACCCTGGGAAAATAACGCGCCACACCATGGGTCTCCCGGTCGGGGCCTGGACTCAAACCAGGATCTCTAGTGCCACAGCTTGCACCGAGATGCAGTGCCTTAGACCACTGCACAACTAAAAAGGCCCGGAAATACAACATAAATATACACATTATGCACTATATATATATACATATACACCAGTCAAAAACTCATCATACACCAGTCACCTACTCATTCAAGGGTTTTTC
The DNA here is from genome assembly GCF_023373465.1 of Oncorhynchus keta. Taxonomy (NCBI): domain Eukaryota; kingdom Metazoa; phylum Chordata; class Actinopteri; order Salmoniformes; family Salmonidae; genus Oncorhynchus; species Oncorhynchus keta. The sequence continues at coordinate 56,917,314 of NC_068439.1, read as the reverse complement.
TTTATTTGTACTATTTTGTACATTGTAGAATAGTACAGTAGTGAATACATCAACACTATGAAATAACACATATGGAATCATTTAATAACCAAAAAAAGTGATAAACAAATCAAAATATATTTGAGATTTGAGATTTTTCGAAGTAGCCACCCTTTGCCATGACAACATTGCTGACTTTTGGTTCTCTCAACCAGCTTTATGAGGTGTCACGTGGAATGCATTTCAAATAACAGGTGTGTCTTGTTAAAAGTTTATTTGTGGAATTTCTTTCCTTCTTAATGAGTTTGAGCCAATCAGTTGTGTTGTGACAAGGTAGGGGTGGTAAAAGACCAAGTCCATATTATGGCAAGAACAGCTCAAATAAGCAAAGAGAAATGACAGTCCATCGTTACTTTAAGACATGAAGGTCAGTCAATGCAGATAACTTCAAGAACTTTGAAAGTTTCTTCAAGTGCAGTTGCAAAAACCATGAAGTTCTATGATGAAACTGGCTCTCATGAAGACTGCCACAGGAAAGGAAGACCCAGAAATATGTCTGCTGCAGAGACTAATTTCATCAGATTTACCAGCCTCAAAAATCGTCAATTAACTGCTCAGATTTTAGCCCAAATAAATACTTCAGAGTTCAAGAAACAGACACATCTCAACATTAACTGTTCAGAGGAGACTGTGTGAATCAGGCCTTCATGGTCAAATTTCTGCAAAGAACCACTACTAAAGGACACAAAAAAGAAGAAGAGACTTGCTTGGGCCAAGAAATGCGAGCAATGGACATTAGACCGGTGGAAATCTGTCCTTTGGTCTAATGAGTCCAAATCTGAGATGTTTGGTTCCAGCTGCTGTGTCGTTGTGAGACGCAGAGTAGGTGAATGGATGTGGGGGTTGTAACGTCGTTCTTCGTTTGTCGAAAGAGACCGAAATGCAGCGTGGTTGTTACTCATGATCTTTAATGAAGGAAAACGGAACGATACATGAAATAACTCATAAATACAAAAACAACAAACGGAACGTGAAACCTAATACAGCCTATCTGGTGAACACTACACAGAGACAGGAACAATCACCCACGAAATACAAAGCGAAACCAGGCTACCTAAATACGGTTCCCAATCAGAGACAACGAGAATCACCTGACTCTGATTGAGAACCGCCCCAGGCAGCCAAGCCCATACAACACCCCTACTCAGCCGCAATCCCAATAATACAAAAACCCCAATACGAAATACAACAACATAAACCCATGTCACACCCTGGCCTGACCAAATAATTAAAGAAAACACAAAATACTAAGACCAAGGCGTGACAGGGGTGCTATGCTGGTGACACTGTCTGTGATTGATTTAGAATTCAAAACACACTTAGCCAACATGGCTACCACAGCATTCTGCAGCGATACACCATCCCATCTGGTTTGCGCTTAGTGGGACTATAATTTGTTTTTCAACAGGACAATGACCCAAAACACACCTCCAGGCTGTGTAAGGGCTATTTGACCAAGAAGGAGATTGATGGAGGGCTGCATCAGATGGCCTCGCCTCCACAATCACCCAATCTCAACCCAATTGATATGGTTTGGGATGAGTTGGACCGCAGAGGGAAGGAAAAGCAGCAAACAAGTGCTCAGCATATGTGGGAACTTCCTTCAAGACTATTGGAAAAGCGTTCCTCCTGAAGCTGATTGAGAGACTGCAAAGAGTGTGCAAAGCTGTCATCAAGGCAAAGGGTTGCTACTTTGAAGTATCTAAAATCTAAAATATATTTTGATTTGTTTAACACTTTTTGGTACTACATGATTCCATGTCTCTAATTTCATAGTGTTGATGTCTTCACTATTATTATACAATGTAGAAAATAGTAAAAAATAAAAATGAAGAAAAACCCTGGAATGAGTAGGTGTATCCAAACATTTGACTGATACTGTATATCTACACATTAAAATACAAAAACACAGTCATGGTAAGCACAAATAAAACATCACAAATGAACCAACCCTGTGATAGGCTTAGGCAACTCAGGTTTCTATACTTCAACAGCAAATGTAAATAAGACAAAAGTTTATGAAGTAAGGCGTAATGCAGAGATCTTACAGTCTTTAGCAAAGTCCAGCCAACCTTTTGATACAGTATGCAGTGATGAGTATGAAAACTGTCACCTGTAACAAAACGAAGAGCACTATGGTAGACATTATCCAAAGTTTTAAGCGTAAAAGCATCTGCACTTTGATAAAAAATATTACCATAATCAAGAACAGATAAAAAAGGTTGACTGAATAATCTTCTACCTACAGCTTAGAGAAAAGGCACAATCTGTTTCTGTAGAAAAAGCCAACTTTAAATATTAGCTTCTTAACCAGCTCATCGTATCCGGTATCAAGGTAAGACCCAGATACAGACCTTGTCAAAGTAACAATGTTTATTGCAGCAATAGGGGCAGAGGTACATGATGGCAGGCAGGCTCAGGTCAGGCAGAGGTTGGTAATCCAGAAGTGGAGCAAAGATACAGGATGGCAGGCAGGCTCAGGAGGATGGGGACAGTGTTAGGACAGGCAAGGGTCAAAAACCGGGAGGACGAGAAAGAGAGCATGGGGAAAAGCAGGCACTGACAAAAGCGCTAGTTGGCTTGACAAACAAGAGGAACTGGCAACAGACAAACAGAGAACACAGGTATAAATACACAGGGGATAATGGGGAAGATGTGCGACACCTGGAGGGGGGTGGAGACAATCACAAAGACAGGTGAAACAGATCAGGGTGTGACATATGTTTTTTAAATGCATATCGATCCAAATGCCTAAGTATTTGTATGCGGGAACATGTTCAGTTGGAAAAACATCTCATGAGTGAACATATAGTTCAACTAAAACATTCTTATGAGAGTTTAAAAGCAACATGTATTTTGTTTTGCCCATATTAAGCACAAGTTCTAAATCAGCAAGGTATTCCTGCGTAGCTATAAAATAGTTTAGCACAGCCAGATCAACAATCGGGGCAAATGCATAAATAATAGCATACTCCGCATATACTGTAGATGAAGTTTACAATTTTTTAAAACAGATTTACAAATGGGTGTTTATAGAAATAGTGAAGAGAAACCGTCCAAAAATGGCATAATCCGCATATACTGTGGTACACCTTTATGTACGTCAAGATATTCAGACCCCACCAATCACGATGACCTGTGTTCTGTCACTTAGATTATCATGAAACCATGAACAGGCATCAGAGCTCAGAGCTTAACGAGGACAACTTATTCAATAAAATAACATGATCAATAGTATCAAAAGCTGTTGACAGGTTCACAAACAAACTGTCACACTCTGATCTGTTTCACCTGTCTTTGTGTTTGTCTCCACCCCCCTCCAGTTGTTGCCAATCTTCCCCATTATCCCCAGTGTATTTATACCTGTCTTCTCTGTTTGTCTGTTGCCAGTTCATTTTTGTTTTGTGAAAACCTACTAGCGTTTTCCCCCTTACCCCCTAGAAATCTATATCTGTCCTAAAAAGGCTGATTCTGTTCTAGTTCCTGTTTTATAGTTTTCCCAGATTTGGACCATTCTGCCTGCCCTGAGCCTGCCTGCTGTTCTGTACCATGCCACAGCAAACTGGATTATAGACCCCTGCCTGCTCTGACCCTGAGACTGCCTGCCGTGCTGGACCTTTTGTACACTATCTGGATTACAGGACCTCTGCCTGACCTTAACCTGTTGTTTTGCCTCCCCCTGTACTAGTAATGAACTTTTGTCTTGAACTAAAAACCTTGCTTTTGAAAGTGGTTTTATTCCTGAACTAGGCTTAATCTGTGTCTGGGAAACCTGTCAAAATAAGTTATGTTCAATAGGTGGTTGAATGCCCTGTCTGATGGTTGGTATTGATATAGTTGAAATGGCTATAAGATTGCATAGAATTGCACCATTGGCCTACAGTGCAATCGGAAAGTATTCAAACCCCTTGACTTTTAAACATTTTGTTACCTTATATCCATATCAAAAATGTATTTGAAAAATTCTCAGCAATTTAACCACAATACCCCATAATGACCAAGAAAAAACAGGTTTTTGAAATATTTGCAAAGTATTAAGCTCCTTTACTCAGGACTTTGTTGAAGCACCTTTGGCAGTGATTACAGCCTCAATTCGTTGTGGGTATGGCGCTACAAGCTTGGCACACCTGTATTTGGGGAGTTTCTCCCATTTCTCTATGCAGATCCTCTGAAGCACTGTCAGGTTGGATGGGGAAAGTCGCTGCACAGCTATTTTCAGGTCTCTCCAGAGATGTTCAATCGGGTTCAAGTCCCGGCTCTGTATGGGCCACTTAAGGACATTCAGAGACTTGTCCAGAAGCCACTCCTGCATTGTCTTGGATGTGTGCTTAGGGTCATTGTCCTGTTGGAAGGTGAACCTTCACCCCAGTCTGAGGTCCTAAGCTCTCTGGGGCACGTTTTCATCAAGGATCTCTCTGTACTTTGCTTTGTTCATCTTTCCCTCAATCCTGATTAATCTCCCAGTCCCTGCCGCTGAAAAACATCCCCACAGCACCATGCTTCACCGTAGGGATGGTGCTAGGTTTCGTCCAGATGTGATCCTTGGCATTCAGGCCAAATACTTCAACCTTGGTTTCATCAAACCAGATAATCTTGTTTCTCATGGTCTGAGAGTCTTTAGGTGGATTTTGGAAAACTCCAAGCAGGCTGTCATGTGCCTTTTACTGAGGTGTGGCTTCCGTCTGACCACTCTACCATAAAGGCCTGATTTGTGGAGTGCTGCAGAGATAGTTGTCTTTCTGTGAGGTTCACACAGGAACTCTGGAGCTCTGTCAGAGTGACCATCAGGTTCTTGGTCACCTCCCTGACCAAGGCCCTTCTCCCCCAATTGCTCAGTTTGGCCCGGGCGGCCAGCTCTAGGAAGTCTGCGGGGATCCAAACTTCTTCCATTTAAAAATGATGGAGGCCACTGTGTTCTTGGGGACCTTGAATGCTGCAGACATTTGTTGTTACTCTTCTCCAGATCTGTGCCTCGACACAATCCTTTCTTGGAGCTCTACGGACAATTTAATCAAGCTCATGACTTGGTTTTTGCTCTGACATGCACTGTCAACTGTGGGACCTTATACAGACAGGTGTGTGCCTTTCCAAATCATGTCCAATCAATTGAATTCACGACAGGTGGACTCCAATCAAGTTGTAGAAACATCTCAAGGATGATCAATGGAAACAGGATGCACCTGAGCTCAATTTCAAGTCTCAAAGAAAAGGGTCTGAATACTTATGTAAATAAGGTATTTCTGTTTTTTATTTTATATGAATTGTCTTTTTTCCCCGCTTTCTCATTATGGGGTAATGTGTGTAGATTGATGAGGGAAACAATTAATTGAATCCATTTTAAAATAAGGCTGTAACGTAACAAAATGTGGAAAAAGTCAAGGGGTCTGAATACCTTCCCAAATGCACTGTATCCATATTAGTAATTGAGGAAGGAGTAGAAAGGGTTAACACCATAGGGCTTGACGTGGAGATGGAGATGTTTAATTTGAGCCTGGAAAGAGAGTCTACAGTCTAGCCAGACACCTAGGTATTTGTAGTTGTCCACATATTTTAAGTCAGAACCGTCCAGAGTAGTGATGCTAGTCGGGCAGGCGGGTTCGGGCAGCGATCGGTTGAAAAGCATGCATTTAGTTTTACTAGCGTTTAAGAGCAGTTGGAGGCAACGGAAGAAGTGTTGTATGGAATTGCAGCTCATTTGGTTGTTTGTTAACACAGTGTCCAAAGAAGGGCCAGATGTTTACAGAATGGTGTTGTCTGCCTAGAGGTGGATCAGGGAATCACCCGCAGCAAGAGCAACATTGTTGATATATACAGAGAAAAAGGTCGGCTCGAGAATTGAACCTTGTGGTACCCCCATAGAGACTGCCAGAGGGCCGGACAATAGGCCCTCCGATTTGACACACTGAACTCTATCTGAGAAGTAGTTGGTGAACCAGGCGAGGCAATCATTTGAGAAACCAAGGCTGTTGAGTCTGCCAATATGGTGATTGACAGAGTCGAAAGCCTTGGCCAGATCGATGAATACGGCTGTACAGTACTGTCTTTTATCGATGGCGGTTATGATATTGTTTAGTACCTTGAGCGTGGCTGAGGTGTACCCATGACCAGCTCGAAAACCGGACTGCACAGCGGAGAAGGTACAGTGGGATTCGAAATGGTCAGTGATCTGTTTATTAACTTAGCTTTCGAAGATTTTAGAAAGGCAGGGCAGGATGGATATAGGTCTGTAACAGTTTGGGTCTAGAGTGTCACCCCCTTTGAAGAGGGGGATGACCGTGGCAGCTTTCCAATCTTTAGGGATCTCAGACGATATGAAAGAGAGGTTGAACAGACTGGTAATATGGATTGCAACAATGGCGGTGGATCATTTTAGAAAGAAAGGGTCCAGATTGTCTAGCCCGGCTGATTTGTACGAGTCCAGGTTTTGCAGCTCTTTCAGAACATCGGCTATCTGAATATGGGTGAGTGAAGGAGAAGCTGGGGAGGCTTGGGCAAGTGGCTGTGGGTGGTGTGGAGCTGTTGGCCGGGGTAGCCAGGAGGAAAGCATGGCCAGCCGTAGAGAAATGCTTATTGAAATTCTCGATTGTCGTGGATTTATCGGTGGTAACAGTGTTTCCTAGCCTCAGTGCAGTGAGCAGCTGGGATGAGGTGCTCTTACTCTCCATGGATTTTACAGTGTCCCAAAACTTTTTGGAGTTTTTTTCTGTTTCTGACTTCCCTGAAAAGTTGCATATCGCGGGGACTATTCGATGCTAGTGCAGTCCGCCACAGGAAATGTTTGTGCTGGTCAAGGGCAGTCAGGTCTGAAGTGAACCAAGGGCTATATCTGTTCTTAGTTCTACATTTTTTGAAAAGGATGTGCTTATTTAAGATGGTGCGGAAATTACTTTTAAAGAATGAGCAGGCATCCTCTACTGATGGGATAAGGCTAATATCCTTTCAGGATACCCAGGCCAGGTCGATTAGAAAGGCCTGCTCTGAGAACTGTTTTAGGGATCATTTAACAGTGATAAGTGATATCTGCCCAGCAGCTAGCCAGCTAGCAAACGTCCACCGTCTACCGAATAGCAGCACTGTAGAAACTATTACACTCAACTGAACGACTTGATTAGTGTAGTGTTAGCTAGCTACATAGTTGTCTTTGCTGTCTTCGTATCCAAGATAATTGTGTAGTTTAGAGCGTGTAGTCTTAGAGTGATTATCTTAATTTACCGAGGTTAGCTAGCCAGCTATTTGTCGTCCTTAACATAGGAGACACTGCTAGCTAGCCAACAGCTAGCCAACGTCTATTGAATAGAACTTCCGCACTCAACAACCCGGTCGCATTCCGCTTCGCTCCACAGGTAGTATCACATTTTCATTTCATTTCATTACAGCACAACGGTTTGATTTGTTTGATCGTAGCTAGCTACATAGCTAGCTACATAGCCGTCTGTGTATCAAAGATAATTGTGTAGTCTAGAGCGATTTTCTAGGTTAGCTAGCCAGCTATTGTCGTTCTTTTAGCAACGTAACTTAATCAACACTGCTAGCTAGCCAGCTGGCCCCCCGAATAGCAGCACTGTAGAAACTATTACACTCAACGGAACGACTTGATTAGTGTAGTGTCAACAACGCAGCCACTGCCAGCTAGTCTACAAAGTCAACAACGCAGCCACTGCCAGCTAGCCTACTTCAGCAGTACTGTATCATTTTAATCATTTTAGTCAATAAGATTCTTGCTACGTAAGCTTAACTTTCTGAACATTCGAGACGTGTAGTCCACTTGTCATTCAATCTCCTTGCATTAGCGTAGCCTCTTCTGTAGCCTGTCAACTATGTGTCTGTCTATCCCTGTTATCTCCTCTCTGCACAGACCATACAAACGCTCCACACCGCGTGGCCGCGGCCACCTAATCTGGTGGTCCCAGCGCGCACGACCCACGTGGAGTTCCAGGTCTCCGGTAGCCTCTGGAACTGCCGATCTGCGGCCAACAAGGCAGAGTTCATCTCAGCCTATGCCTCCCTCCAGTCCCTCGACTTCTTGGCACTGACGGAAACATGGATCACCACAGATAACACTGCTGCTCCTACTGCTCTCTCTTCGTCCGCCCACGTGTTCTCGCACACCCCGAGAGCTTCTGGTCAGCGGGGTGGTGGCACCGGGATCCTCATCTCTCCCAAGTGGTCATTCTCTCTTTCTCCCCTTACCCATCTGTCTATCGCCTCCTTTGAATTTCATGCTGTCACAGTTACCAGCCCTTTCAAGCTTAACATCCTTATCATTTATCGCCCTCCAGGTCCCCTCGGAGAGTTCATCAATGAGCTTGATGTCTTGATAAGCTCCTTTCCTGAGGACGGCTCACCTCTCACAGTTCTGGGCGACTTTAACCTCCCCATGTCTACCTTTGACTCATTCCTCTCTGCCTCCTTCTTTCCACTCCTTTCCTCTTTTGACCTCACCCTCTCACCTTCCCCCCCTACTCACAAGGCAGGCAATACGCTCGACCTCATCTTTACTAGATGCTGTTCTTCCACTAACCTCATTGCAACTCCAACCTCCAAGTCTCCGACCACTACCTTGTATCCTTTTCCCTCTCGCTCTCATCCAACACTTCCCACACTGCCCCTACTCGGATGGTATCGCGCCGTCCCAACCTTCGCTCTCTCTCCCCCGCTACTCTCTCCTCTTCCATCCTATCATCTCTTCCCTCTGCTCAAACCTTCTCCAACCTATCTCCTGATTCTGCCTCCTCAACCCTCCTCTCCTCCCTTTCTGCATCCTTTGACTCTCTATGTCCCCTATCTTCCAGGCCGGCTCGGTCCTCCCCTCCCGCTCCGTGGCTCGACGACTCATTGCGAGCTCACAGAACAGGGCTCCGGGCAGCCGAGCGGAAATGGAGGAAAACTCGCCTCCCTGCGGACCTGGCATCCTTTCGCTCCCTCCTCTCTACATTTTCCTCCTCTGTCTCTGCTGCTAAAGCCACTTTCTACCACTCTAAATTCCAAGCATCTGCCTCTAACCCTAGGAAGCTCTTTGCCACCTTCTCCTCCCTCTGAATCCTCCTCCCCCCTCCTCCCTCTCTGCAGATGACTTCGTCAACCATTTTGAAAAGAAGGTCGACGACATCCGATCCTCGTTTGCTAAGTCAAACGACACCGCTAGTTCTGCTCACACTGCCCTACCCGGTGCTCTGACCTCTTTCTCCCCTCTCTCTCCAGATGAAATCTTGCGTCTTGTGACGGCCGGCCGCCCAACAACCTGCCCGCTCGACCCTATCCCCTCCTCTCTTCTCCAGACTATTTCCGGAGACCTTCTCCCTTACCTCACCTCGCTCATCAACTCATCCCTGACCGCTGGCTACGTCCTTCCGTCTTCAAGAGAGCGAGAGTTGCACCCCTTCTGAAAAAACCTACACTCGATCCCTCCGATGTCAACAACTACAGACCAGTATCCCTTCTTTCTTTTCTCTCCAAAACTCTTGAACGTGCCGTCCTTGGCCAGCTCTCCCGCTATCTCTCTCAGAATGACCTTCTTGATCCAAATCAGTCAGGTTTCAAGACTAGTCATTCAACTGAGACTGCTCTTCTCTGTATCACGGAGGCGCTCCGCACTGCTAAAGCTAACTCTCTCTCCTCTGCTCTCATCCTTCTAGACCTATCGGCTGCCTTCGATACTGTGAACCATCAGATCCTCCTCTCCACCCTCTCCGAGTTGGGCATCTCCGGCGCGGCCCACGCTGGTTGCGTCCTACCTGACAGGTCGCTCCTACCAGGTGGCGTGGCGAGAATCTGTCTCCTCTCCACGCGCTCTCACCACTGGTGTCCCCCAGGGCTCTGTTCTAGGCCCTCTCCTATTCTCGCTATACACCAAGTCACTTGGCTCTGTCATAACCTCACATGGTCTCTCCTATCATTGCTATGCAGACGACACACAATTAATCTTCTCCTTTCCTCCTTCTGATGACCAGGTGGTGAATCGCATCTCTGCATGTCTGGCAGACATATCAGTGTGGATGACGGATCACCACCTCAAGCTGAACCTCGGCAAGACGGAGCTGCTCTTCCTCCCGGGGAAGGACTGCCCGTTCCATGATCTCGCCATCACGGTTGACAACTCCATTGTGTCCTCCTCCCAGAGCGCTAAGAACCTTGGCGTGATCCTGGACGGTGGCCCGTTCCTGTAGGTTCATGCTCTACAACATCCGCAGAGTACGACCCTGCCTCACACAGGAAGCGGCGCAGGTCCTAATCCAGGCACTTGTCATCTCCCGTCTGGATTACTGCAACTCGCTGTTGGCTGGGCTCCCTGCCTGTGCCATTAAACCCTACAACTCATCCAGAACGCAGCCCGTCTGGTGTTCAACCTTCCCAAGTTCTCTCACGTCACCCCGCTCCTCCGCTCTCTCCACTGGCTTCCAGTTGAAGCTCGCATCCGCTACAAGACCATGGTGCTTGCTTACGGAGCTGTGAGGGGAACGGCACCTCAGTACCTCCAGGCTCTAATCAGGCCCTACACCCAAACAAGGGCACTGCGTTCATCCACCTCTGGCCTGCTCGCCTCCCTACCACTGAGGAAGTACAGTTCCCGCTCAGCCCAGTCAAAACTGTTCGCTGCTCTGGCTCCCCAATGGTGGGACACACTCCCTCACGACGCCAGGACAGCGGAGTCAATCACCACCTTCCGGAGACACCTGAAACCCCACCTCTTTAAGGAATACCTAGGATAGGATAAAGTAATCCTTCTCACCCCCCCCCCCTTAAAAGATTTAGATGCACTATTGTAAAGTGGCTGTTCCACTGGATGTCATAAGGTGAATGCACCAATTTGTAAGTCGCTCTGGATAAGAGCGTCTGCTAAATGACTTAAATGTAAATGTAAAATAAGGGGTGGTCGTTTGACCACGGACCCATAGCGGATGCAGGCAATGAGGCAGTGATTTCTGAGATCCTGATTGTCAACAGCAGAGCTGTATTTGGAGGGCAAATTGGTCAGGATGATATCTATGAGGGTGCCCATGTTACGGATTTAGGGTTGTACCTGGTGGGTTCCTTGATAATTTGTGTGATATTGAGGGCATCTAGCTTAGATTGTAGGACTGCCGGGTTGTTAAGCATATCCCAATTTAGGTCACCTAACAGAATTAACTCTGAAGATAGACGGGGGGCAATCAATTCACATATGGTGTCCAGGGCACAGCTGGGAGCTGAGGGGGGTCTATAACAGGCGGCAACAGTGAGAGACTTATTTCTGGAGAGTTTAATATTTTAAATTAGAAGCTTGAACTGTTTGGTTATAGACTTGGAAAGTATAAGAGACCTTTGCTATCTCTGCAGTAGATTGCAACTCTTCCCCCTTCGGCAGTTCTACCTTGATGGGAAATGTTGTAGTTGGGGATGGAAATCTCAGAATTGGTGGCCTTCCTAAGCCAGGCTTCAGACACGTCAAGCACATCAGGGATGGCGGAGTGTGCTAAAGCAGTGAGTAAAACAAACTTAGGGAGGAGGCTTCTGATGTTAACATGCATGAAACCAAGGCTTTTACGGTTACAGAAGTGAACAAATGAGAGCGCCTGGGGACACGCAGGGTCTGGGTTAACCTCCACCTCACCTGAGGAACAGAGGAGGAGTAGAATGAGGGTACGGCTAAAGGCTATCAAAGCTGGTTGTCTAGTGCATTGAGGACAGAGAATAAAAGGAGCAGATTTCTGGGCGTGGTAGGATCGATTCAGGGCATAATTTACAGACAGAGGTATGGTAGGGTGCAAGTACAGGTACAGTGGAGGTAAACCTAGGCATTGAGTGACGATAAGAGAGGTTGAATCTCTGGACGCAATAGTTATGTTGGGTGAGGTCAGCGCATGTGTTGGAGGTGGGACAAAGAAGGTATCTGAGGCATGTTGAGTGGGACTAGGGGCTCCGTAGTAACCTAAAACAATGATAACTATCCTAAACAACAGTATACAAGGCATATTGATTTTAGAGAGACATAAAGCGAGGCATAAAGCAATCACAGGTGTTGATTGGGAGAGCTAGCTAAGATAACAACGGGTAAGACAACAACAGTTAATCAGCTAAGACAACAACAACAGGTCAAATGGTGATGAATGGTCAGAGAGGGTCAGTTAACTACACACAGGGCCTGAGTTCGAGGCTGGGGACGACAGATAAACAAAAATAAACTAAATGTAGTACCGTGATTACTGAACAGTCCAGCAGACATCAGCTATGTAGCCAAGTGATCATAGGGTCCAGTGAACAGCAATAGATGAAACAGGGAAGCCGCTAGGTAGCTGTTACTACGTAGTAGAAGTTACTACGTCATAAAGTGACTTACATGGGCTTTGGTTGCTATCATGCAACAGCCCAAGCCCTCTACGTGCTTTGAAGTAATGAGGTGGTTTTCAAGTTTATGGAATTCACATTTTAATTAAAAGCACTGGGTGAGCAGACCACAGTGGGCCTCTCTTTTAAACTAACGATAGCAGAACTAAGAGTTGAGTTCAAACAAACGGGTACAAGATTACAACTGACGACAACCCTGACAGTGTAGATAACAGTATGATGATAACGCTTAGAAAGGATGGGAGATATTACCTGAGTTCGGTTTATTCGGTCTGTCGATATCGTAGCCCTTTCCTGCAATCAAATGAGGTCACAAATCAAACCTTGTGACCTTATGGGTGGAATGTTATTCATATTTTTGTAATTGAATAAGGAATAAACATTCTTTCAAAAACCCGAAGAAAATCCAGTGTTTCTATGTCAGACGGTTTTGTTATATTTCAGTCTTCTGTGATGTATATAAAGTGTAATACTAGGATGCAAACTCAAAATTGAATACATTTAAACTTTATCTGGCATGGTACACGTGTCTTCCTTTATTTAAGCCCATAACCATGTGTGTGAGGTGAATACTTTTGTGTCAAAATAGATTTGTTTAAGACTACCAAAAAACACTCTGTGTGACCCTGATTTAGCCCACTGCAGTAAAATGTTCATCAATGGGCTATTGCTGTCACACACCACTAAGCAAGCTCAACATGTGCATATTAAATGTAATACAAGAGCAACAGAAAATATATTGTGGTCAGATAAGGATTGGCTGAGGGTCCTATTGGATCCAAACCTATAACCATTTCTGATTTGTACTGTGACAAATGTGGATTCAATTTAATTTGTTTTCCTTTTGGACTTTCCCATCTATCAAATGCATTTCCTAGAATAAGAAATCTCATGGAATCGCACTGAACCCTTGAACTTCAATTCCATGTATGTGGGAAAGAAGCCAAAAACCAAACTTTCCGACAAACACACATGCTAATAATAATAAAGGATAATACACATGAACACTTGGGATAATAAACATTTTGAAGATGCCTTAATTCTGAACCATGAAAATTCTCATGATTCAAACTGTCCCCTTCCTTCTGGGTCATCCCTATCTGACCATGCTACAAAAGACAGAACTACTATTCAGTGCTCTCTTCCCACAAAATAAGAATGTAACCACTATATCCCTAGCCCTAGACCTATGCGAACCTTACCCCTAACGGTCCTTGGTAGCATGGCTATCTAGGGATCAACCAGAGCGCCCCAGCCCCCATACACTGGAGACCCTGGAGATAATAACAATGAATATAGCACATTTCTGACACCCAAGGCACAAATACAAGATGGTGGTAAGTACTCCAATTAAAGACACAATAGTGAAACTAGTCACACGCAAATCACATAATAGTCACACAACAAACCGTTTCTGTTTTCTGAAGGACATGAAGCATAGGTATCAGAGAATTAACAGAGGTCATTGAAAGTCTTTCTAAACAGGAAGGTTTTAACCACTACGGGATCAGGCCCCCAGTGTTGAGGATCAGTGGGGTGGAGATGTTGTTACCTACCCTCACCACCTGGGGGAGGCCCGTCAGGAAGTCCAGTACCCAGTTGCACAGAGCAGGGTCGAGACCCAGGGTCGAGACCCAGGGTCTCGAGCATGATGACGAGTTTGGAGGGTACTATGGTGTTAAATGCTGAGCTGTAGTCGATGAACAGCATTCTCACATAGGTATTCATCTTGTCCAGATAGGTTAGGGCAGTGTGCAGTGTGGTTGCGATTGCGTAGTCTGTGGACCTATTGGGGCGGTAAGCAAATTGGAGTCTGTCTAGGGTGTCAGGTAGGGTGGAGGTGATATGGTCCTTGACTAGTCTCTCAAAGCACTTCATGATGACGTAAGTGAGTGCTACGGGGCGGTAGTCATTTAGCTCAGTTACCTTAGCCTTCTTGGGAACAGATACAATGGTGGCCCTCTTGAAGCATGTGTGAACAGCAGACTGGGATAAGGATTGATTGAATATATCTGTAAACACACTGGCCAGCTGGTCTGCGCATGCTCTGAGGACGCGGCTTGGGATGCCGTCTGGGCCTGCAGCCTTGCGAGGGTTAACACGTTTACATTTGTTACTCACGTAGGCTGCAGTGAAGGTGAGTGGCTGCAGTGAAGGTGAGTCCGCAGGCTTTGGTAGCGGGTCGTGTCAGTGGCACTGTATTGTCCTCAAAGTGAGCAAAACAGTTATTTAGTCTGTCTGGAAGCAAGACATCCTGGTCCGTGATGGGGCTGGTTTTCTTTTTGTAATCCGTGATTGACTGTAGACCCTGCCACATACCTCTTACGCTTAGCTTGTTTGATTGCCTTGCGGAGGGAATAGCTACACTGTTTGTATTCGGTCATGTTTCCGGTCACCTTGCCCTGGTTAAAAGCAGTGGTTCGTGCTTTCAGTTTCACGCGAATGCTGCCATCAATCCATGGTTTCTGGTTTGGGAATGTTTTAATCGTTGCTGTGGGTATAACATTGTCAATGCACTTTCTAATGAACTCTCTCACCGAATCAGCGTATTCGTCAATGTTGTTTCTTGGACGCAATGCGGAACATTTCCCAATCCACGTGATCGAATCAGTCTTGAAGAGTGGAATCAGATTGGTTGGACCAGCATTGAACAGACCTGACCGCGGGAGCTTCTTGTTTTAGTCTCTGTCTGTAGGCTGGAAGCAACAAAATGGAGTCATGGTCAGCTTTTCCAAAAGAGGGCGGGGGAGGGCCTTATATGCGTCACAGAAGTTAGAATAACAATGATCCAGGGTTTTACCAGCCCTGATTGCGCAATCGATATGCTGATAGAATTTAGGGAGTCTTGTTTTCAGATTAGCCTTGTTAAAATCCCCAGCTACAATGAATGCAGCCTCAGGATATGTGGTTTCCAGTTTACATAGAATCAAATAAAGTTTGTTCAGGGCCATTGATGTGTCTGCTTGGGGGGGAATATATACGGCTGTGATTATAATCAAAGAGAATTCCCTTAGTAGGTAATGCGGTCGACATTTGATTGTAAGGAATTATAAGTCAGGCGAACAGAAGGACTTGGGTTCCTGTATGTTGTTATGATCACACCATGTGTCGTTAATCATAATGCATACCTCCCCGCCCCTCTTCTTACCAGAAAGATGCTTGTTTCTGTCGGCGCGATGCGTGAAGAAACCAGCTGGCTGCATCGACTCCGATAGAGTCTCTCGAGTGAGCCATGTTTCCGTGAAGCAAATAACATTATAGTCTCTGATGTCTCTCTGGAATGCTACCCTTGCTCGGATTTCATCAACCTTGTTGTCAAGAGACTGGACATTGGCGAGTAGTATGCTAGGGAGTGGTGCGCGACGTGCCCATCTCAGAAGCCTGACCAGAAGACCACTTTGTTTGCCCCTTTTACGACGTTGTTGTTTTGGGTCGCCGGCTGGGATCCGATCCATTGTCCTGGGTGGAAGGCAGAACACACGATCCGCTTCGGGAAAGTCATATTCCTGGTCGTAATTATGGTGAGTTGACGTTGCTCTTATATTCAGTAGTTCCTCCTGACTGTATGTAATGAAACCTAATATTACCTGGGGTACCAAAGTAATAAATAACACGTAACAAAACAAAATACTGCGTAGTTTCCTAGGAACGCAAAGCGAGGCTGCCATCTCTGTCGGCGGAAGTACTTCTGAACTTTTGAATAAGCTTCGAAATGTTATCATAGAATTCATGAAAAAGTGGTCATTTAAGATATATACAGTACCAGTCAAAAGTTTGGACACACCTACTCATTCAAGGTTTTTTTTTTTACTATTTTCTACAATGTAGAATAATATTGAAGATATCAAATTTATGAAATTAGAAAAAAAGTGTTTAACAAATCAAAATATATGTTATATTTGAGATTCTTCAAAGTAGCCACCCTTTGCCTTGATGACAACTTTGCACACGCTCGGCATTCTCTCAACCAGCTTCATGAGGTAGTCACCTGGAATGCATTTCAATTAACATGTATGTCCTGTCAAAAGTTTAATTGAGGATTTTTTTCCTTCTTAATGCATTTAAGCCAATCAGTTGTGTTGTGACAAGGTAGGGGTGGTATACAGAAGATAACTCTATTTGGAAAAAGGCCAAGTCCATATTATGGCAAGAACAGCTCAAATAAGCAAAGAGAAACGACAGTCCATCATTACTTTACGACATGAATGTCAGTCAATTCGGAAAAATTTCAAGTGTTCAAGTTTCTTCAAGTGCAGTCGCAAAAACCATCAAGCTCTATGATGAAACTGGCTCTCATGAGGACTGCCACAGGACAGGAAGATCCAGAGTTACATCTGTTGCAGAGGATAATTCATTAGAGTTACTAGCCTCAGAAATTGCAGCCCAAATAAATGCTTCACAGAGTTCAAGTTACAGACAACATCAACTGTTCAGAGGAGACTGTGTGAATCAGGCTTTCGTGGTCGAATTACTGGAAAGAAACCACTACTAAAGGATACAAATAATAATAAGAGACTGGCTTGGACCAAGAAACACGAGCAATGGACATTAGACCGGAGGAAATCTGTTCTTTGGTCTGATGAGTCCAAATTTGAGATTTTTGGTTCCAGCCGCCGTGTCATTGTGAGACGCAGAGTAGGTGAACGGATGATCTCTGCGTGTATGGTTCCCACCGTGAAGCATGGAGGAGGAGGAGTGATGGTGTGGGTGTGCTCTGCTGGTGACACTGTCGGTGACTGATTTAGAATTCAAGACACCCTTAACCAGCATGGCTACCATAGCATTCTGCAGCGATACGCCATCCCATCTGGTTGGCGCTTAGTGGGACTATCATTTGTTTTTCAACAGGACAATGACCCAAACCACACCTCCAGGCTGTCTAAGGGCTATTTGACCAAGAAGAAGAGTGATGGAGGGCTGCATCAGATGAATTGTCCTCCACAATCACCCAACCTCAACCCGATTGAGATGGTTTGGGATGAGTTGGACCGTAGAGTGAAGGAAAAGCAGCCAACAAGTACTCAGCATATGTGGGAACTCCTTCAAGACTTTTGGAAAAGCATTCCAGGTGAAGCTGGTTAAGAGAATGCCAAGCGTGTGCAAAGCTGTCATCAAGGCAAAGGGTGACTTTATCTGTGTCTGGGCAGCTGCCCCATGTATTGTACTCTCTGGCACTACCTGCTGCCCAAAACAGCTAATTTGGGAACAGCTAAATCAAAAATGTACCTCCTTCTGTCCTCATCCGCACTCTGCTGCAGAAAATACAAGTTCCCCCTAACACCACTGATACAGGGTCAGATTACTGGTCATTCGTCACTTACTGCGCAACATTCATCACTTCCAACTGAATGAAAATACTGGTCACTCGCACTTGGTTTGTTGTTTTAATACTTCTTAAAACTTCAAGACTTTTGTTTTAAGTGTTTTATTTTGGGTGTTCCGCGGGTCCGGACCTGAAAATTTGCCTGCAGGCAAATTCCGAGACTGATCTGTCACAGGCAAAAATGCAATGAAGTGTGAGACATGTCCACGGTAGTAAAGAAGCAGGATTTTACAGACCTATACACTTATGATAGGTGTTGACAACTGTAGACAAGTGTAGTCAAGTGTAGACAACTCAGTGTCGCAAGAGAATGGATCATTGAAAAATGAGAGGAAATCAAGCTCCTAAATGACCAAAGAAACAAGGGGATCGTCCCGGGTGCTCGAACTGATTGGGGTCCTCTGCTGTGGATTTGAAATTCTGGGTTCCATGTCAACCCTCTGTGGAAAAGGTTCTACATGGACTCCAAAAGGGTTCTACCTGGAACCAAAAGTGTTCTACCTGGAACCAAAAAGGGTTATTCAAAGGGTTATTTTATGGGGACAGCCGAATAATCCTTTTATGTTCCAGATATGACCTTTTCCTGTATTGGAAAGCATCACGTCTGGAGGAAACCTGTCACCATTCCTACAGTGAAGCATCGTGGTGGCAGCATCATGCTGTGGGGATGTTTTTCAATGGCAGAGACTGGGAGACTAGTCATGATCGAGGGACAGATGAACAGAGCAAAGTACAGAGAAATCCTTGATGACAACCTGCTCCAGAGCGCTCTGGACCTTAGACTGGGGAGCAGGTTTATCTTCCGACAGGCCAACGTCCCTAAGCACACAGCCAAGACAATGCAGGAGTGGCTTTGGGACAAGTCTCTGAATGTCTTTGAGTGGCCCAACCAGTGCCCGGACTTGAACCCGATCAAACATCTCTGGAGATACCTGAAAATAGCTGTGCAGCCACGCTCCCCATCTAACCTGACAGAGCTTGAAAGGATCTGCAGAGAAGAACAGGAGAAACTCCCCAAATACAGGTGCTTAGATTCTAGCGTCATACCGAAGAAGACTCAAGGCTGTAATCGCTGCCAAAGGTGCTGAGGAAAGGGTCTGAATACTTATGTAAATGTGATAAATCCTTTTATTTTGCCAAAAAATCTAGCAACCTGTTTTTGCTTTGTCATTATGGGGTATTGTGTGTAGATTGATGAAGAAAAAAACAATTTAATACATGTTAGAATAAGGCTGTAACGTAACAAAATGTGAAAAAGGCAAGGGGTCTAAATACTTTCCGAATGCACTGTATTTTTTGATTTCTAAGGTTTGTATCATTCGCAACTAAAGTTGCCAAATATTTCTAAATCTAGCGTATAGGACCAGTTTCAAATTATCACTTTTAAGCTCAACATAGACACTTAATATCCTCACTCTCGCTCCGGAATGGGAAAATTACTATATACATATTTCATTCAGCTAAGTTAAATTATATTATTCTTATTCAGCTTATATGCGGCTTATATGTGTGGTGACATGGAGATGCTAAATGTGTTCATGTTAATTAACCGTCAAACTGGCAGACTTTTGTATGGCAATAACCGGCTGACAAATTTCATGACCGCCACAGCCCTACTCGTGCGTCAATCTAAGTAACATAATAAGAATTCCCATCACACTCCAGCAGGTAGCCTAGTGGTTAGGGCGTTGGTCCAATAACCGAAAGGTTGCTGGATTGAATCCCTGAGCTGACAAGGTAAAAATCAGTCATTCTGCTCCTGAGTAAGGCAGTTAACCCACTGTTCCCCAGGTGCCAAAGAAATGGAGGTCAATTAAGGCATCCCCCTGCACCTCTCTGATTCAGAGATGTTGGGTTAAATGCAGAAGACACATTTCAGTTGAAGGCATTCAGTTGTACAATTGACTAGGTAGCCCCCTTTCCCAGTTTAGGCTATAGATATCTGTTTTATTGCAAGGGCTTCGTCTTAATGCACTACATCTGCCCATGTCGGTCTTCACCATCTGCGGTTTATGGTGGCCGAGCTACAGCTGTGTTGGTCACAACATGAGACATTCATAAAAGCCTTCTTCTCACAAAAACGTCTGTAGCGGCCGAACAGTTTGGCCAATAAAATGACTCCCACAAAAGCCCCACGGGACTCGTCTAACGTTGGTACAGCCAATGTGCCAACTTCTGTTTGTAGCGTCCAAACCGTTTGGGCTACGACCAATGAGTAACAATTCATGTCTGATCTGCGATTGTGTGACTGGGGGACTGTGTCATCTATCTCTGACTTGGATCAGGCCCTTAAATGTTTTACTTCTCTGTTTAACACTGTTGCAGATAAGCATGCTCCGTATAAAAAACGAAGAGTAAAGGATAGGTCAAACCCTTGGTTCATGCATGAATTGTCGGAAAAATTACAGGAAAGAAATTTAGCTTGGGCTAAGGCTAGATTGTCTGATACTACTTCTGACTAGCAGTCCTTTTTGAGAAATAGATGTTTATCTCTGTTTAGAAAAGCAAAGTCAACATACTGTACTTCTTGAACTGTGTATCTGGGAATGGTGGGAATCCAGCAAACATCTGGAAAGTAGTCACATCTCCAGAAAAAACTCCACTCCCCCCTCATTACCCCAGCAGGTTATGACAGTCTCTGGTCCTATAATAGACCAACTAGAAAATGTATGGTGCTTTTAATAACCATTTTGCCTCAGCTGGCCATACATTTGAAAGAATAGTTTCTGTAAATTCCTATAATTCCAGTAGAGGGTGTCCTTTATTCACCTTGAAACAGACTGTAGAGAATAATGTACTCCCAGATACACATTCTCTAGTTTAATTTCAACCATTTTATATCTATGACGTCAAGTGCCTTGCTAGAAATCAATGTAAAATAAATCCACAGTGGCTGCTTCTCTTGATACCTTCCTACTGCAGCTCTCTGCCCCACTTATTGCAGAATCATTAACTTATATTCTTAACTTGACAATTGTTTCTGGTGGCACATGTCCTCCCCCTACACAAAGGAGATCCTTCTGACTTAGATGACTACCGTCCAATTTACAAGTTATCTTGCCTTACCAAAATTGTTGAATCCCTGGCCAACTCTCAGCTAAGAAAGCTTTTAACTTCTCATTCTTTTATTTTATTTCGCTTTCATTTAACCAGGTAGGCTAGTTGAGAACAGGTTCTCATTTGCAACTGCGACCTGGCCAAGATAAAGCAAAGCAGTTCGACACATACAACAACACAGAGTTACACATGGACTAAACAAACATACAATCAAAAATACAGGAGAAAGTCTATATACAGCATGTGCAAATGAGGTAGGATAAGAGAGTTAGGCAATAAATAAGCCATGGTGGCGAAGTAACTACAATAACTATTACATAACTATTCTATTCTAAATGTACAACAGTCTGGTTTTAGAACTGGACATAGCACTGTTTCATAGCACCTATGCTTGTTCTAGATGATGTGGTAAATTGCTTAGTTCATAAAAACCATTGTGTTGCCTTATTTGTAGACCTTTCCAAAGGCTGACTGAAATAGGCCTGGATCAGGCTTCTTGCATGTGGTTTGAGAATTATCTGTCAGATAGAACACAATGCGTGATTTCTGATGGTGTCGAGTCTAGTCTAGTTTCCTGGATATTACAACATGGGTTGGGACCTGTTCTTTCTAATATTTTTATAAATAATATTGGTCTGTCTGTTAAAACATGTAATATTCATCTGTGTGCAGGTGACACTGATATGTATTCCATTGCCAAACAGGCTGTTTTAGAGATGCAATCTGACTTTGTTGCCTTACAGAAAGCCCTGGTTAGTATCAAACTTGTATTTAATGTGGACAAGACTAAAAATATGTTGTTCTCAAAAAGGTTTCAGATGATCTAAATATGTATTAATTGGATGTTTCTCCCATCAATTCTGTTCCCACCTAGAAATATCTGGAAATTTGGATTGACAAGATTTAATGTTTAAAAAAGCATACGGATGTGCTAGTTAAAAAGCTACAGTGGCTTGTGAACGTATTCACCCCCTTGGCATTTTTCCTATTTTGTTGAATTACAACCTGGAACTAAAACAGATTTTTGAGGGGTTTGTATCATTTGATTTACACAACATGCCTACCACTTTGAAGATGCAAAATATTTTTAATTGTGAAACAAAAATAAATAAGACAAAAAAAACTGTAAACTTGAGCATGCATAACTATTCAACCCCCCAAAATCAATACTGTCACGTTCTGACCTTTATTTCCTGTGTTTTGTATTTAGTTAGTATGGTCAGGGCGTGAGTTGGGTGGGCAGTCTATGTTTGTTTTTCTAGGTTTTGGGAATTTCTATGTTTCGGCCTAGTATGGTTCTCAATCAGAGGCAGGTGTCATTAGTTGTCTCTGATTGAGAATCATACTTAGGTGGCCTGGGTTTCACTGTGTGTTTGTGGGTGATTGTTCCTGTCTCTGTCTTTGCACCAGATAGGACTGTTTTGAGTTTTCACATTTCTTGTTTTTTGTTAGTTTGTTCATGTGAAGTGATTTATTAAAGCATGAATCAAAACAACCACGCTGCGCTTTGGTCCGCCTCTCGTTCAGATGAAGAAAACCATTACAAATACTTTGTAGAGCCACCTTTTGCAGCAATTACAGCTTCAGGTCTCTTGGGGTATGTCTCTATAAGCTTGGCACATCTTGTCACTGGGATTTTTGCCCATTCTTCAAGGCAAAACTGCTCCAGCTCCTTCAAGTTGGATGGGTTCCGCTGGTGTACAGCAATCTTTAAGTCATACCACAGATTCTCAAATGGATTGAGGTCTGGGCTTTGACTAGGCCATTCCAAGACATTTAAATATTTCCCCTTAAACCACTCAAGTGTTGCTTTAGCAGTATACTTAGGCTCATTGTCCTGCTGGAAGGTGAACCTCGGTCCCAGTCTCAAATCTCTGGAAGACTGAAACAGGTTTCTCTCAAGAATTTCCCTGTATTTAACGCCATCCATCATTCCTTCAATTTTGACCAGTTTCCCAGTTCCTTCAGATGAAAAACATCCCCACAGCATGATGCTGCCACCGCCTTGCTTCACTGTGGGGATGGTGTTCTCGAGGTGATGAGACGTGTTAGGTTTGCACCAGACATAGCGTTTTCCTTGATGGCCAAAAAGCTCAATTTTAGTCACATCTGACCAGAGTACCTTCTTCTATATGTTTGGGGTTCTCCTACATGCCTTTTAGCGAACACCAAACGTGTTTGCTTATTTTCTTCTTTAAGCAATGGCTTTTTTTCTGGACACTCTTCCGTAAAGCCCAGCTTTGTGGAGTATATGGCTTAAAGTGGTCTTATGGACAGATACTCCAATCTCCGCTGTGGAGCTTTGCAGCTCCTCCAGGGTTATCTTTGGTCTCTTTGTTGCCTCTCTGATTAATGTCCTCCTTGCCTGGTCCGTGTGTTTTGGTGGGCGGCCCTCTCTTGGCAGGTTTGTAGTGGTGCCATATTCTTTACATTTTTTAATCATGTATTTAATGGTACTACGTGGGATGTTCAAAGTTTTGGATATTTTTTTATAACCCACAACTTCTCCACAACTTTGTCCCTGACCTGTTTGGAGAGCTCCTTGGTCTTCATGGTGCCGCTTGCTTCGTGGTGCTCCTTGCTTAGTGGTGTTGCGAACTCTGGGGCCTTTCAGAACAGGTGTATATATACTGAGATCATGTGAAACTTAGATTGCACACAGGTGGACTTTATTTAACTAATTATGTGACTTCTGAAGGTAATTGGTTGCACCACATCTTATTTAGGGGCGGGATAGCAAAGTGGGTGAGTACATATGCATGCACCACTTTTCGTTTTTTTATTTTTTAGAATTTTTTTAAACAAGTCATTGTTTTCATTTCACTTCACCAATTTGGACTATTTTGTGCATGTCTATTACATGAAATCCAAATAAAAATATTTTTAAATGACAGGTTGTAATGCAACAAAATAGGAAAAATGCCAAGGTGGATACTTTTGCAAGGCACTGTAAGATGGGCTTCTTTTTTAGAAGTAGATCGTGGCTCTCCCTAAATAGCAGGAAGCAGATTGTACAGTCAACTTTCCTGCCAGTTCTTGACTATGTTGACACCATTTATCAGTTTGCAGCAGCCACTACTCTTAAACGTTTGGATGCCGTCTACAATAGCACCCTTCGCTTTATCACAGGGGACAGTTTTAATACTCACCACTGCATCCTGTATCAAAAGGTTGTCCGGTCCTCATTAAATTCCTGCAGATCACTTCATTATTCCCTTTTTGTTTACATAGCTCTCCGAGTTAACTTCTCTGTTAGAATATAAAAACATGAGGCACCAAAGCTCTGATTCACAAAGTTGGTTTACTCTTGATGTTCCTCGGGTCTCCATCAAACTAGGTAAATCCACTTTTAGTTTTAAAGCACCTCATTGCTGGAAACATTTACAAAATACACTACAATTTAATGTTCTGGTGCCGCTCAGGCGGACCTTCTTATTGGGGAACGTAATTGTTTAAAAAAAAAATTTGTGCTGTGTCATTTAATTTTTTATTTTGTCTATGAAATTGTATATGCAGGGCCCTTGTGAAAGAGACCCTTGTCACAATGGTGACTCCATGTTTAAATAAAGGTAAAAATAAATATATTTGTATATCCCTAACAGCTAAGGTTAGCATTAGGATAGGCTAATCTGATTCCAGATCAGATCTTAAACTGTTCTGGGGGAGTTTTCTTTCCCTCGTCCCCGATAGGGGTGATAAACATGATCCGTGGTCAGGCAGTATCCTGTAAATGTTGTTGTTAAGAGTGTTATCAAGGGCATCTCGGTGGAGTTTAATTGACCTCCATAAGGCTCACTGCACAGACCACCCAAAGGGAGATGGAGAGGGGTGGGTAGGAGTTGACTTAGGCTTGGGTGGTGTGATCTATTTTAGGCTGTGGTCTGATTCCCTCTCCCTTCTCCCTGAACAAGTGTACACTTGCGTACACTTATTTACCTCCCATAATAGGATCTGGTAGAATACTCTGCAAATGTATCCTTCCTTTCTTGCTTCCTTGAAGTAATCACTGATCTGACATAATGTAATTGGCAAAGGTTATAATGGAAAGCTTGCTCACACCAATCTGGTTATATTACTTCAAGGAAACGAGAAAGGAAAGGTGCATTTTAAGAGTATTCAAACAGAGCCATTCATTTAAAAGGATTGTGTAAGAAATATGGCCGAAACTCCACTCTAGCCCCACGCTTACACCAATCCAATGTTTTTGAGAAAGGTGTAGAATCGGAAAGCAACCAGTGAGAAACGTATTGATGTCTTCAATAATTATTCATGTCTTAAATAATCTTGGGTGAACTTTTCTGTTTAACATCCAAAAGCCTTCTGCTCTTCTCTTCAAGCATGGTTATTACAACCTAGTTGACACAGATCTGTACGTCATGCATGTATATAATGCACATGTCACAATGGGATAAGTATAAAGGTACTGTAATTCAGCTTGACAAATGCAATGAACAGACACAGACAAACATTGCCAACACAGCATGTATTTATTGATGATGGCAGTGAGTTGGCAGTTTTACAGACGTGTCATTGCAACTGGATGAAGCAGTGACATTAGGGGCCATATTCATGAGACATTAGACACCATGCTACTGCAATACTCAGAATTTTTCAAATTAAAAAAAGACATCATACAAAAACATACTCATGACAGTCATGCAGAAATGTCTTCCATGGTCCCTTCAAAGTGCATGTTATTTTCCCGTTATTATTGTGGCCATTGAGTATCATTTATACTGTAGATAATGTGTGTTGTTATACATTAGCAAGGTACAGTATTTGATAGCATGGTGGCTAGTATGTTGAATACAGCCGTGGTTTGTAGCGTGCATGTGTGTGTGTGTGAAGACGTTGGGGTCTTCTCCTTTACGACGGTCTTGATGAAGGACGTGGTCTTTGGCGGTACTCTGGGATGTGGTGCATGATCCAGCCGGCCGGAGCAAGCATGCCGACAGCAAAGACGGACATGATAAAGAAGCTTTGCTGTGAGGGAGGAAGGGAGAGGAGAGAAGACGAGACAAAAAATAAGAGACACAGTAAGAGCCATACGTTATGCATGGGTTGACCCACTACTGTACTAAACCCTCGAAGCCAATTACGTTTCTGTTTTAAAAGACAAAAGTTAATCTGCAGTTGGTAACACTTAATCTAAAGTCTGCAGTTATAAGGAATTATGATGTGGTTATAAGGCATTGTAAGACTTGCCATGAGCATGTATGACCCACTGTCATCTCCTTATGATCCTCACATAATACCAGTTATTTTGAGCCACTTGAACATTTCACAGAGGACCATGACATAATATTATAAGCCTTATAATAGGACATTATAATAAAACATGAAATAAGAACATTATGTATGTGTTCATACAAATAGTAAAGTATTATACCTGCAGGCTTTAAGTGTTAGTAAAATATAAATGAGAATGTTAATATTTAGAGCTGACATGTCTTTTGTTTAATGTCCAAATCTCCAATCAAGTTTGCTGTATTTGTATTCTGTATGGCTTCATTTAGCAATATAAAAGAAAGCTTGGTGGTATATAATTTCTTCAATCTATTGAGTATACAAGTGTCACTCGAACTACTCAACCCACAAGTATCAAAGGAACTTGTGTTTGTGCCTTCCTTTCTCTTTTGTGGTAGTGTTACAAATGTATGAAGGCTTGTTGTGCAATTAACTTACCTATGTCCCTGATACAAATCCCAGAAAAGTATGTCTTCAACTCATTTCAGACTGGCTCATTTACAGTTGAAGAACTTATTTATGTTTGCAATAAATTCCCATATCAAATATCAACACCAATATCTACTCTGTATTTATTTCATCACTCTGTATTTATTTCATCACAAATGTGCTGTGGGTTATTGGAGTATGGGTATTATCAGAGGTTTTGGAAATAGTCCATTGCGTCCTACACACTGCAGCAGGGATGGGGCCCACAAAAAATCTGAACTCATCATGAGGGACCACAGTTGCTCGTGGGTCTGCGTACCTGTTGCGTGTGCTCCCTCTCCGGCCTCTAGGTCACCAGACAGCTCGTTAGGGCGCACACCTGTCACCAGCATTATGCGCATAAGGACACCCAACTGGACTCCATCACCTCTATGATTACCTGCCCTTTGTATGTCACTCCCTTTGGATTCTTCCCCAGTTGTCCTTGTTCCTGTTTCATGTCGGTGCGCTGTTTGTGTTTCTTGTTTTGTTAATTAATTAAATGTATTCACTCCCTGAACTTGCTTCCCGACTCTCAACGTACATTGTTACAGTAGCCGTAGTGTATATATATTTATTTTTTTGATCCAATGTCCTAAAAAAGGTTGCGCAGCCAGTGGGCCACTAGTTACCCAACCCTGCACTACAGCTAAGCGGCTCAAATACTACAGACTTTCCCAGGAGGTCTAGGCAGGCCACATTGATCCACATCAGAGCCACCTGCCCCGGGCAATCGATTTTATTATATCCCAGGCAGCTCCCTCATGGAGCTGAGGCGTTCATTGTGTCCATACATTATACATTAGAAACCCTTTATATATTTCCAGCCAAGAGGAAAGCCTATTTTATAGCTCCGGCTCAGAGCTTTCTGGCGCATCCTTGTCTATCCATTAAAGTCAGTCGCAACCTCTAAGTCTGAACTCAATCATTGATGTCTGAATTGTCTAAATTGTTTATTTCCGTCATGTATTCTAAACAGACTGTAAAATATAGACAGGGTAGAAGTATGGAGAGGGGTGTCAATCAATAGACATGAATCATATCCTTCCTTACCAAGGCTTTTATCCACATGGCAGTTCTACGTGTGAAATACATCAGTCTTTCTATAGTTGAGAAATGGCTCTGTGCTGTGTTTGAGATCACTCAAAAATGCAGATAAAGCGGAAGAGCCATGGCAGGACACAGCAAAATAAACATTTACCCTGTGTCCTTATCAAATCTACAGCGTGATTATCCTAGTGAAACAACCACCTAATCCAAAGACGAGCTTGCTGCGATCTCTCTCTCTCTCTCTCTCTCTCTCTCTCTCTCTCTCTCTCTCTCTCTCTCTCTCTCTCTCTCTCTCTCTCTCTCTCTCTCTCTCTCTCTCTCTCTCTCTCTCTCTCTCTCTCTCTCTCTCTCTCTCTCTCTCTATTTAAATTAAATTACATGGAATGTTTGAGGCAGGAAAAGCAAAATGCTGGTCTATCTGTCTGGTAAAAGTAAACTGGAATTGGGGAGCACAAACCCTTAAATGACTGACCAAGTCGGGCGTCACCTGATGTTTAAGTTATTTCAGTTATTGCAGAACACCAGTATAATTTTTTGTTCACCTGAGTTCACCTGAGATATGAAGGATGACAATACAGGGTACTATGGCTGTTATTGTAATGTTAATACATTAGAAGGCGGTTTCTTGGACACGGATTAAGCCTAGTCCTGGTCATAAAAGCAAACTCAATGGAGAATCGCATTCAAAAATGTGTTTTAGTGCCAGACTAGGCTTAATCATTAAGTTTCAACTTTGATCTATGATGGTAAAGAAACATCAAACACAATGGGCTAGTTTATGCCTAGGACTAAAAACCATGCACAATAAAACATCTACATCCATTGAAACTTCTTTTATGTTCAGTACTATGCTTAATCTAGGCCTCAGGAAACTGTCCCTGAATGAATATAGAAGCAACAGTCCCTTGGCACATTGAGTGAGTTCCAAATTAGAGAGGACTGTCTACTGTATCAGCAGAGAGTCCCTCAGTGCAACACTCACCCCAGGTCCGATCTTGGTCTTGGGTGGCTTGCTGTAGATGCTGGACCTCCTGTCTTGCAGGACCATTTTAGCCCGTACCAGAGACGCTGCCTGGGGGACCCCCTTCAGGGCCATGACCATCCCGACAGCTGTGGATGTGTGGGGATGTGAGGGATGGGGGAGGAAGTCAGCGCATGTAGCTCTTGAGCTTTGGGTCTCAAGAGTGCTGAGGAACCTCCCGACGCATGTGAAATAGACCCCAGGACCAGTCACATTAACATGGGTGGAGTCAGGAGGATGGTTTTTAGGCAATCAGAAGGGGGGATATCAGGGCCATGTTGTTCAACAATAGCTCATGTTGTCGTCAGGCAGATTTGTGATCTTGAGGACTGCATGGAGACACTGTCTGGAACTTTTTGAGAAACCATCTGTTGAATGGCCTTAAGTCAACGTAAGGTTCGGGCATGATTTGTATCTGTAAAAAATGTTGAACTAAGGCTGTGTCGAAGACTTGATTTAAAGGGAGTTGGTCTTCGATTGATGTCAAGGTAGTATTTAACCCTGATGCCATAAACCTTTTTTTTCCCCAATGATCCAACTTTATGGACATGAATAAGTGGGCCAGAGCTCATCATCCTCTAATGATGTAATAAGCATTAAAAAAAACAAAGCATCCTTCTGCTTTCATGACTGATTAGTACTCATTACCTGATTTCAGTATGTCTTGGTCATTAAAGTTTAGTTGATAATTATTTGTCAGATTTTGGCTTGAATGTTGGATGTAGGGTTCATAAACATATGTTACAACAATGTCTTGGGCAAACAGTCAAACAATATAATATTTTGCTCATAGAGATCTAGTCTGGACAATATTTTCTATAGGGGACTCCATTTTGCTCAAAAGGCAAAAGTTCCCTATTGCCTCTCTATTCTACTGTAGGCCTATAGTGATTCTACATAATTTTAGAGGGGAGAAGATGATAGATAATGGGTGCTAAATAGAACCTGTCACACAACAAAACACGGCTCCTGGCCCTCTGGTCTTTGTCTGCCCAGCAGGTGTCTTAATTGTGCCTTACAATGGCCACCTGATTGGTAACGATCGAATTTTCCATGACGATCAAAGGAGGATAAAGGGTGTAGGGGGAAACAGCCAGCTGTGTTTTGTGTCATCTGTCAAGATGGGGCTGAGAAGTCATGCTTCACCAGTGACAACAGCACTGTTGTGGACTAAAGTAATACGCAATGCGGTATTCTACGGGGGTGGATTATTAATACATTTTATTGTAATGTGCTTTTCAAAAACCCAGTCTGCATGTTTTCTGTTTGTTAAAACATTACTGGCCTCAGACCAGTGCTTAGGGCCCACAACCCCTTACAAAACACTGTCCTGTTTAGAGCATGAATGTAGGCTAATATTGAACCACGAGGTCTAATTGCAACCAACGGACAGAACTACATAGCGGCGCATTAAAGGAACTGCATGGTCAAACTAACATCTGCATTGGCCTTGCAGCATTTATAGTGATAAGGTCTCTACAGAAGTCTGGGCATTCATACTTCTTGCACTTCGCGGAGCAACGCAGAGCTGTTGTGAAGGAATTTGTTAAGGAAGTGAGTTTGTGTTTACATGCCCCCACATACCGACAACCAATCATGTCAATGCGGAGCTATTTTTAGCTCAAGCTTAAAATGGCTCTTAGTGCTGGATTTCTTAAAACGCTACTAATGGGAGATTACATGCACCTGCATGTTAAAACAAACTTGCTTGCAACCCAAAACCAACAAGAATAACCCAGCAGATCAGTTGATTGCATGTTGTTAACGTGTCAAAAGTGTCTGAAAGGACCTGAAATATCAACCTATTAGAAACATTAAAGATCGCAAGGCTGGAAATGTATCTAAAATACTTATTGTAAGAATATGAGGTCATATTTCTTACAAAACATTTAATCTTAAATGTCAACATAATAAGAATATCAGTTGAGTCACTTAAAATAATTTGTTGAGACTACAATTGAATGAAAACAGATTATATATTAACTCAATGCCGAATGGCTTGATTTAGGTACACACACTGACATGTATTCATATGGAAGCCAGGCTTCCCCAAAGAATGTAACTATATTTTTTTAAATATTCAATCATTTATCTTTCATCTCTCTGTGTTTCATAATCTTCCTTCAATTAGCAAGAGGCTGAATGTATCTCACAGGAGAAAGAATCTGAGCAAGCGAAACGGCGCCCCTCTGTCTCTTTAGGTGTAGGCCATCTATCTGATGCTGTCTGGTCCAAATTATTATGACATTGTTGCCGACCTGTAGCATTGAAGGCAATGGAAGCCAACGAGCATATGGCCTCCCTTTGACAACAAAAAGTATAAAACATTTGCCAATCAGCGTTGAGCTAAACTGAACAAGCTGAACTTTGAATGGTGCTTGTGCACCAAAAAAAAGTGTCAAGGGAAGCCAGCTTGGATTTGAGAGCATATGTCATTGACAAAAAAACTTTAATTGTTGCATCTCATTGTGTTGTTGTCCTCCGGTGGCTAGCTAGCCAACTGACTAAAATTGTCCCCTTCCTTAATTAGCCATGGATGGAGATAGGGATTTGGACTTGTGGTTTTACTTAATTCTCTGTCCTGGCCAATGATTGTAACGGTGATTCTGATCCAACCATTAACTCCCTGGCCTGACAGGATGGAAGTTCAATATGTAGCTAGATGTATAAGGCTAATATTAACTAACTAACGTTGCCCATGAATGGAAGTTAGGCTAGCGAGCAAGCATTTTAGCCAGGACAACAAAGCTAGGACAACAAAAAATAAAAGCGTGTACTGTATGACAGAGTGATAGACTGTTTCGTCAACATGAAAGAGAGGAGGATGACATTGGCGTTTCTCTCAACATGTTTTTCTACTTGCACAAACTCGTACGCACACACACACACACACGCACACAGAAATCAGACCCATGGACAGCCACATCATATTTAGCTTACGATGATTGGACTAAATAGTTTTCGGTATCTTTTAGTAGTCACTGTATTAGACTAAGCAGAGGTGATTTGATGATGCTGAAATGTTGAAGTTGAAATGGTGCTGGAATAGTGGAGGCAGCTCCTGTTTTCTTTGTGACTTGTGGTAACTCTCTGTGGTTCTAAATCAATAGTAGTTCAGTGGTTCGAAAATGTCGGAAGCATTAACTTGCATGACCATGCTATGCTCTAGGTCATGTAACTGTCTGTTACTGTACATGCCATATGCTTTGTGAATTTCACTGTACAGAGGTTGTTGTCCGGTTTTGTGATAAAACAAAGGTGTGGTTGGATTTATACTGCCATTGTGCCTTCTTATTGTCTCGGCCTTTAAGCCTGTATATATCACGTTCGCAAGGCATATGTATTAACAGGTTATAGAGCAAACAACGCAATTATCACAACATATGGGTAGGGGGGGGATTTGCTTCCCAAGTGATTTTACTGTTTTTGAGCCTGTTGTTCAGAAAATAATCAGATAGGATCATTCTGATCCAGATGCCACAATATAAAGATCACAGAATCCAGATTTTCATTGCTTTGGATAGGTCTCAAAATGTTTCTTAGCCAAAAAGACAGCCCAGTTTTTCAATACTTTTTATCCGGATTCTGTAGTCCTCTTTTTTCTATCCACAATCAGATCAGTAAGGCTATTTTTTGGCTGTTTTTTCACAAAATAATCAGATAAGATCATTCTGTTCCAGATGCCACAATATCAACGGGCTCTGTTAAATATTATAGCTCCTGCTTATCACTTATACAGTAAGTTTATCACTTATACAGTAAGTAATTAGATGCATTTATTTGACACTTCTCAATATAACAACTGACCATATGTCTATACTGCAGTCAATTTAACATAATGAACCTTTGGTTTTCAGTTGAAATAACATTTTCTCCAGACCTTAGTTACATTGAATTATCTTGGTTGTAGGGCCTTTCACTTGTCTAAATCCACCCTGAATCCCTCTCCTTAAAGTGGAATCAAGATAATCCAGATGTTTGGCATCAAAACAATCCTAATCACTACATTTGAGTTGAAAAAAATGCAAACAAGGCATCCAATCATGATTAAAATTGAGATTTGATGACCAAATCCTTATCTGGAGAATTAGAATCTCATTATTTTTTTTTTTTTAACCCAATACTAATATTTAATCATATCCAATTGCTGAAATCCAAGTAGATAACTTTTGAAAAACTGCTGCATGATGAATGAAGATAGGCAAGACAAAATAGTTTGTATGTCACTTGTAACGAAATGTATTTTCATAACTCTAAATACATTTTGTACCGATGAAACCCCATAATGACAAAGCGAAAACAGGTTTAGAAATGTTTGCGAATGTATTACTATTAAAAAACAAAAATACCTTATTTACATAAGTATTCAGACCCTTTGCTATGAGACGAGACTCATAATTGGGTGCAGGTGCATCTGGTTTCCATTGATCATTCTTGAGATGTTTCTACAGCTTGATTGGAGTCCACCTGTGGTAAATTCAATTGATTGGACATTATTTGGAAATGCACACACCTGTCTATATAAGGTTCCATAGTTGACAGTTAATGTCAGAGCAAAAAAACAAGCCATGAGGTCAAAGGAATTGTCCATAGAGCTCAGAAATAGGATTGCGTTGAGGCACAGATCTGGGGAAATGTACCAAAAACCTTCTGCAGCATTGAAAATCCCCCAAGAACACAGTGGCCTCCATCATTCTTAAATGGAAGAAGATTGAACCACCAAGACTCTTACTAGAAATGGTCGCCTGGCCAGTCTGATTAATAGGGGGAGAAGTGCCTTGATGGTCACTCTGAGAGAGCTCCAGATTCCTCTGTGGAGATGGGAGAACCTTCCAGAAGGACAACCATCTCTGCAGCACTCCACCATTCAGGCCTTTATAGTAGAGTGGCCAGACAGAAGCCACACCTCAGTAAAAGTCACATGACAGCCCGCTTGGAGTTTGCCAAAAGGCACCTAAAGAACTCTCAGACCATGAGAAACGAGATTCTCTGGTCTGATGAAACCAAGATTGAACTCTTTGGTCTGAATGCCAATCATCACATCTGGAGAACCCCTGGCACCATACCTATGGTGAAGCATGGTGGGGACAGCATCATGCTGTGGGGAAGTTTTTCAGCGGCAGGGACTGGGAGACCAGTCAGGATCGAGGGAAAGATGAACGGAGCAAAGTACAGAGATATCCTTCATGAAAACCTACTTCAGAGCGCTCAGGACCTCAGACTGGGGCAGAGGTTCACCTTCCAACAGCACAACGACCCTAAGCACACAGCCAAGACAATGCAAGAGTGGCTTCGGGACAAGTCTCTGAATGTTCTTGAGTGGTCCAGCCAAAGCCCGGACTTGAACCCAATCAAACATTTCTGGAGATACCTGAAAATAGCTCCCAATCCAACCTGAACGAGCTCGAGAGGATTTGTAGAGAAGACTGGGAGAAACTCCCCAAATACAGGTATGCCAAGCTTGCAGCATCATACCCAAGAAGACTTGAGGCTGTAATCACTGCCAAATGTGCTTCAACAAAGTACAGAGTAAATGGTCTGAATACTTATGGAAATGTGATATTTCCATTTTGTATTTTTAATGCATTTTCAAATTCTTCTAAAAAACGGTTTTTGCTTTGTCATTATGGGGTATTGTGTGTGGATTAATGAGGGGGGAAAAAACAATTGAATCATTTTTAGAATACGGCTGTAACGTAACAAAATGTGGAAAACATCAAGGGATCTGAATATTTTCAGAAGGCACTGTTATAAATACTTTTAAAAAGTGTTAAATATTTTTTTTAATCACAATCTCACTGAATAACTAAAATACTTCAAAACACAAATTTATATCGTTCAGAAATCTTCCTCATCTGGAAAACGCAACCCCAGCATTATTCAAGCATGCCTCAAGTAAGCAAATTAAGTTGTCTATTTTTGTTGGAGCATGGCTAACTTGATCTGCTCACAAGATTTCCATAAGCATTATCACTGGTGTCTTTCATTCTAATCACTACCTTTGAGTTTTAAAAATGCAAAAACAACATTTAGGTGAGATTGGAATTCCAAAAATCCTTAAATCCTATCCCTAGGATCAAAATCTACTTTTTTTGTTTTGAAAAACCCAATTCTGACATTTAATCCAATCCGACTGGGGAAATCCTAGCAGATAACTTTTTATAAACTGGTCCCCGAAGGGCTAAAATGTCTTGAAATATTTTGGTTGAAAGCAGGACTAAAAGTTAACACCGATAGCTTTAGGAAACGGTAATGCGATGGCCAATAATGGTGGAAATTGAGATCAGCTCCGCTGGGAATTTTTGTGGAAATTGATGGTTTAACAAGAGAGCAGCTGGCGATAATCTGGTGGCCATTGATGATTGCAATTGACAGAGTATGCCTAACTCCAGTCCTTGAGGGCCAGTGTGACTGTGTCAGTCATGCACAATCTAAAGTACAGAGTAAGGTAGAAATCATTTTTTGTTTTAACAAACTATGACACCATGGATCTTTGATCAGTGATCTTTTAAAAATTATAACAAAAGTATTTATTCGAAAAGTATGGAAAATAAAAGGAGTGAAGAGGAAGAAGAAATGGAAGTAGGTCAAATAGAAATACATGGCACTTGTCTCAGAAATAAAGTAACTATTGGTCACAGAGGTGCACTAGCCAGAAGAATCCAGCATGCTAGCCTAGCATTTTAGCATGCAGACGAAAAAATAGTTTTATTAAAAACGAGCATAATCCTTTTCGATTTGTCAGTTGGGATAATGGGATAATTATCGTGCCATCTCCCATCTCAGGATTGTAGTACATTTTCCAAGCCATGTCTCGCGCCAGATCCACTCTGCTCTGATTGTACTTGCTTTCACAAGTTGAGCTGAAATTTTCACCATATCTTCACATTTAGAGTTCACATGTTAACATCACCTTTTCACGTGAGGAGAATAACATGTTTTCACCTCACATGTGAATTGCAGTTTCACCTGTGAATATCACATTTTCAGTTTCACATGTAAGTAACTCCACATGTAAAAATCTTACTTTTACATGTGGAATGGCAAGTTCACATGTGGGAGTGAAATATACTTAGTGCTACCTGGGGAGGCATTAAGTGTGTTACTGCTGCAGGCACGCCTCTCTTCTTCATACATTGGTATATGACTGTTGGAAGAAGCCCAGTAAAAATAACAGAAAAGCTAGCTCTCCGTGTCTCCTTATTTTTTTATCCCGTTTTACCGTTTCTATGCATGGTTACATTTTCAAATTCTAGAGATAACATATTTAAGTAAACTGTGATGAGTTTCCTGGTTTATAGATTCATATTTTTGACCGAGTGAAACATTTGTGAGATTTTTACGATTTGCATGAGTGTAACCAAGCTAAGGAGCTAGTTATCTAGCTTACTTCTGAATGCAAGTCAATGATAAAAATATGTCATTTCTGTTCTAATAATTTTTTTACCCAGTTTTATATTTTAAACGAGTGCTCATATTGAGTGTATTTACATGTGTACATATGAACCACGCTAATGATAGGGAAGCATTGGAGTCAACATGGGCCAGTATGCATGTCGACACCTTGTAGAGTCCATGCCCCAGCGAATTGAGGCTGTTCTAAGGGCAATATATTGGTGGTGCAATTCAATGTAAGGAAGGTGTTCCTAATGTTTTGTACACTCCAATTTCTTATCTCATGAAACCACACAAATCCGGCAAACATTAGGCAAACATGTTTTTGCTCATAGAGGTCTGCTCAATATTTTCTATAGGGTACTCCTTTTGACTCAAAAGGCAAAAGTTCCCTATAGCCTCTCTATTCTACTGTAGGCCTAGTGATTTTACATAATTTTAGAGGGAAGAAGATAATAAAGGATGCTAACTAGAACCTGGCACACAACAAATCATGGCACCTGGCCCTCTGGTCTTTGTCTGCCTTACAAGGGCCGCCTGATTGGTAACGATCTGATTTTCCATGAAGATCAAAGGAGGATAAAGGGTGTAGGGGGAAACAGCCAGCTGTGTTTTGTGTCATCTGTCAAGATGGGGCTGAGAAGTCATGCTTCACCAGTGACAGCAGCACTGTTGTGGACTAAAGTAACACGGAACGCAGTCACTGTAATCTTGTGTGGGTGGATGAAGTGTTTTACTAAATACAATGTATAGGGAAAAGCCTTACAGAAGCAGACCAACAATCGCAATTTAATTAGTACATAGCTCAACAGCCAATGCAGTCAAACTCGATGGTAGTCTGTTATGAATACATTTTATTTGGTAATGCGCTTTTCAAAAACCCAAAGTCAGCTTGTTTGATGTTTGTTAAAACACATTACTGGCCTCAGACCAGTGCTTAGGGTCCACAACTCCTTACCAAACACTGTCCTGTTTGGGTGTGAGTGTGAGTGTGAAGTTAAGTTAATATTGAACCCGGTGGATCAATTGCAATCAAAAGGCAGAACTGCATATTTGCAGATTAGTGCTGGATTTCATTTGCACCTGCAATTTAAGACAAACGTCTTTGCAACTAAAAACTCTAAAGAATAAACCAGTGTAACGGCTGTGAAATGGCTAGCTTAGTTAGTTACAATGACGCCTGGGGTAGGAACCAAAGGGAGTGACATATATAGGGCAGGTAATCAAAGAGGTGATGGAGTCCAGGTGAGTGTCATTATGCGCTGATGAGCACAACGATGGTAACAGGTCGACCAGCGCCATAACGAGCAGCCTGGTGACCTAGAGGCCGGAGAGGGAGCACACTTGACAGCAGATCAGTTGATCGCATGTTGTTAATGCGTCAAAGAAAGTCTGATACTCCCGCCCCCAATGAAATATCAACCTATCAGAAACACTAAAAATTGCAAGGCAGGAAATGAGTGATGGTTGCTGATAATGGGCCTCTGTACACCTACATAGATATCCCTTTAAAAATCAGTCATTTCCCGGTACAATAGTCATTTACAACATTAACAATGTCTACACTGTATTTCTGATCCATTTTATGTTATTTTAATGGACAAAAAATGTGCTTTTCTTTCAAAAACAAGGACATTTCTAAGTGACCCCAAACTTATGAACGGTAGTGTATCTAAAATACTTAGTGTAAGAATATGGTTGTATTTCCCACAAAACAGTTCATCTTAAATGTCAAGATAATTCAAATGAATATAAATTGTGATTTAAAATAACTGGAATTAAAACAGATTATATATTAACTCAATCCCGATTGGCTTGAGTTCGTTACAAATGTTTATTTGTGGACAGTTTTGGGATATTTACTTTTCCCCTTTTGATAAAAAATTGCCTACTGTATTAAGACAAGTTATTATTAATGAATTACATAAATTGGAAATGAAAAAGTAAGTACACCAACATGAGTTTTCCTTTCATAAAATGTGTAGGGTAAATTGACCATTAGATTTGCCGTGGTAAACTATTAAATATTTCAGTTGTATGGAATTATTATCAAACAGTTATATTGATGCTTAGTCTGGTCAATGAGTATGTTTATTATATACTGAAGATAATTGTGACAGTTTAAAAAAAATATTACATTTGTATCAGAATGATACAGATTCTGTGATGCTCTTTTTTGGACGTTTTTGAGCTGTTTTCTATCCAGAAAAGAATTGGATAGGATCATTCTGATCCAGATGCCACAATATCAAGATCACAGAATCTGGATCTTCAGTGCTTTGGATAGGTCTCTATGTGGCCATCTACTGAGCGAGTTAAATTACAACATTTTGTCTCGCCAAAAAGACAGCCCAGTTTTTCTTTTATCTTGATCAGAATTAGCCAGAATATGTAATCATCTTTTCTCTATCCACGATCAGATCAATCTTACTAATTTTAATAATAGGATCATTCTGATCCAGATGCCACAATATCAAGATTACAGGCTCTATTAAAACATATAGAGCTTGCATATCACTTGTAAGTAAGTAGATGTATTTATTTGACAATTCTCAATATAACAACTGACCACATACCTATACTGCAGTTAATTTAACATAATGAACCTTTGGTTTTCAGATGGAAGAATGCTTTTTTAACCTCCTCACCACGCTAAGGATATGTCCTTTGGTTACTTTTAAGGAAATTTGTATCTAACATGAATAGTTACATACTAATTGTTAACCGCTAGCTAGCTTAGTTCTAGGCACTAGCTTGGCTACCATTTCGTCTGAGATAGCTATTTTTTGCTTCTGTTATGTGAACTGTCTATTGTTTTTTCTTACATTTAATACACAGGCCTAAACATGGAATGAATGTAAACAGATGTAAATCGATACTTTTCTACAAAGATATGATTTTGAATTGAACAGTCAATATTGTAATGAAAGGGAGCAGGCCTCAAACCCTTCCAGGGTCGTTACAATATTCTGAGATTGAGAGAAATTGACAATAAATATAAATTGGAAGAGAAACCCAGGAAAAATTAACTCTACGTGTCTCTTTATTTATCCTGTTTAACATGTTAAAAGGTACATACAAATTTGAAAATGCACATGTGAAAGTGTAGCGGACATGAGACAGTCACAGTTGCTCATGGTCACATGATAAGGTAGCCCCTCCTGCAACTTCAAAATCATTGTTGGCCCTCTTAGTCTATTGGCCAAGACATATCCTTTAAGGCTTTAAAAGTGTTCTTACACTATATATTTAAAAAATATATTTGTATTTATTTAACCTTTATAGCAAGTCAGTTAATAACACATTTTTACTTGCACTATGACTTTGAACATTCAAATCAACTGGGAAATGTTTTTTGATGTGTAATAATGTGGTTGTGAATGTGATTGACTGTACATACAGTAATGAGAGAAAATTGATAGGGGTACCCACAGTGCTTGGAGGGGAAACATTCAATGTGCCAGTGGATGAGACAACATGAGATGTTGTGGCTTCAGTTCATGTCAGGAGAAAGTTGACAATGGTAGTGGAGTGGAGTAGTCATCACCTCTTAATCAAGGAACATGAGGGGACTTAGCAGTAAATACAAATAGCAGATACATTCCATTACAGCTGCACCATCGTAGGTTTGGACAAAGAGTTTCTCTATGAAGTTAATCTCAGACATCACAAAA
The DNA here is from genome assembly GCF_023373465.1 of Oncorhynchus keta. Classification (NCBI taxonomy): domain Eukaryota; kingdom Metazoa; phylum Chordata; class Actinopteri; order Salmoniformes; family Salmonidae; genus Oncorhynchus; species Oncorhynchus keta. Next base: position 56,877,716 of record NC_068439.1, on the reverse strand, counting down.
TTCATAAAGTCAAACACAGACTGCACATCTCGCCCACTTGACACTTCAAAGTAACCCAAGAAATGTTCCTGAATAAAGCTCTGATCATCCACATACCTGACGATAACTGACAATTACAAGCAGACTGGTGGCACCATAGGCCCCAGAGCGGTGGGGCAATATTTACGCCTTGGGGTCTGGAGTTTTTCCTTATATGTTAACCTAACTAGGAAAACACTGGATCCTGTAAGGTATGACAGTGATTAATCAGTTGTAAAAAATGTTTTATATGGCCTATGATGGGACCAGTTTTCCTAATCAAGTTTTAAAAATCTCCTGAAAAAAACTCCTGGCCCTGGGGGGATGAAAACCCTGTCAAACTGCAACTACCTTATATTTGTTCATATACATGATATTTAGACTAGATTAGGAGGGGGATTTCCTCTACCCAGATACATAGACAACAACTGATAGACAATAGAACTCAGAGGGTTGCGGTTGCTTTATGCATATTTGCATCATGCAGGCCTATGCAACTATAGGCCTTGTAAAAAAAAATGACTCACATCTGCCATCTTTATTATGTTGATGATTAATTCCAGGTAATAATTTTGGATTAAAAAGGATAGGATCACGTGAACAATAGGGCCTGACTTACAGCATATCATAATCACATCAATAAATTGGTCATAACAAACTCTGAACACCATAACACGTGACAGCATAATGGATGCAGAGGACATGACAAATAAACTTGAAATTAGTTTACTGGTTTCTCAGGAGGGAAAGGGGAAATCCGATATTTGTAACACTTTTGACTTAGTTGTGGAAGTTTACAATCCCCCCAAATTGGACCATTTGGAACAGTTTAAACGACATGAAATAAAGTATACCAGAAAAGTGTACCAGAGAATCTGTTCTAACGAAAAAATATTGTAAAGCCTTTATTAATGCAAAGACTAAAAACCGTTGCATGCATTCGTGAATTAAATTGCCGGCAGTTTATTTATTGTTTAGGCTAATTATTCAAGGCTCCCTTTGTTATTTCATTTAAAAAAATGCTTGATGGCATTTCAAAGCATGGATGAGGAATGAATTAATGATTGATTTATTGACACAGTATCCTATAGGCTACATTGAAATATAGGCCTAAGTTACGGTATAAAGACAGCTAAACAGGACGCACTCTTAGGCCTACAGCTCGATGTTGGTTATGCAAGGCTGCTATACTAAGCCTACTAATGACAATGACATGAGTTATTATAATGATGATCATAATAATAATAATAGTAATATTAACAATAAGAAAAATGAGGGTGAAGGAGCGAGAAATTGCTTTATCCAACATGTTGCAGTTGCGTGATGCTTAAGAGCTCACAGAATCAGTAGGCTAATTAAACAAACTCTCAAACAGGCAACTGAAGCAGGATCTGTCGTATTTTGTTAGATATATATGGATGATTTAGAAACATGCACAATAGGCTATTGACTACAGAGTACAGACCTAATTAAGTTGCGGTTTAGACAATTAAGGCAAGGGCTGTTTTCTCTTCTCACTCTGCTGCTGCCTCCACCACATTGTTTTCAACACCAATATGCGGGTTAACTTTGCTATTATGCATATAGCAACATGGCCTCGGAAAAGGCGCCAATCCAACGGCGCACTGAAGATTAGGCTAAGTTTCAGAAACGCAGAAAGTGACCGCTATCCAACACAGGTGAAAGCAAATTGGTCATAAAATAATATTATTTTTATTAGTGTTGCACACAGGGCTGCAAAATTACAGGAACTTTCAATAAATTCCCTGGTTTACCAAAAATCCTGGTTGGAGGACTTCAGATTTCCTACAAATTCCATTCTGGTTCTGACACACCTCCAAATGAGATTTACTGTGAGACGTACTGTGTACTGTGAGACGCCTTAGGGAACGCTACAATGAGACAGGACGGATAGCTGATCGTCCTCACAGTGGCAGACCATGTGTAACAATGTGTAACAACACCTGTACAGGATCGGTACATCCGAACATCACACCTGCCGGACAGGTACAGGATGGCAAAAACAACTGCCCAAGTTACACCAGGAATGCATAATCTCTCCATCAGTGCTCAGACTGTCCGCAATAGGCTGAGAGAGGCTGGACTGAGGGCTTGTAGGCCTGTTGTAATGCAGGTCCTCACCAGATATCACCGGCAACAACGTCATCTATGGGCACAAACCCACCGTCGCTGGACCAGACAGGATTGGCAAAAAGTGCTCTTCACTGATGAGTCGCGGTTTTGTCTCACCAGGGGTGATGGTCAGATTCGCATTTATCGTTGAAGGAAGGAGCGTTACACCGAGGCCTGTACTCTGGAGCAGGATAGATTTGGAGGCGGAGGGTCTGTCATGGTCTTGGGCGGTGTGTCACAGCATCATCGGACTGAGCTTGTTGTCATTGCAGGCAATCTCAACGCTGTGCGTTACAGGGAAGACATCCTCCTCCCTCATGTGGTACCCTTCCTGCAGGCTCATCCTGACATGACCCTCCAGCATGACAATGCCACCAGCCATACTGCTCATTCTGTGAGTGATTTCCTGCAAGACAGGAATGTCAGTGTTCTGCCATGGCCAGCGAAGAGCCCGGATCTCAATCCCATTGAGCACGTCTGGGACCTATTGGATCGGAGGGTGAGGGCTAGGGCCATTCCCCCCAGAAATGTCCGGGAACTTGCAGGTGCTGAGTTTATTTGCCACTGCTCAACTAAATAAATCTCAGTTGACCAAAATGGGGCCAGCCCTAGTAGGGAGGTATATATTTTCTGTTTGTCAAGATTGATGTAGTCCATTATCGTGGTGTTGAACATGCAAGCCATGATATTGAAGTGCCCCAAGTCATTATGCTTGGATAATTGATTTAATCATTGGCACAGAAACCTGTTGGTGGAAAATTCGCTGCTTGTTTTATATAATTATAAATATATAATTATAAATGTAGATTTTATGATTTTCACCTAGCTGATAATTGATCATAGTGTAATGATTACCGCCCCGTGGCACTCGGCGGTAGCCATGAAGTGCTTTGAAAGGCTGGTCATGGCTCACATCAACAGCATCCTCCCAGACACCCTATACTCACTCTCAATTCGCACACCGCCCCAACAGATCCACAGATGACGTAATCTCAACCGCACTCCACACTGCTCTTTCTCACCTGGACAAAAGGAACACCTATGTGAAAATGCTTTTCATTGACTACAGCTCAGCGTTCAACACCATAGCGCCCACGAAGCTCATCACTAAGCTAAGGACTCTGGGACTAAACACCTCCCTCTAAAACTGGATCCTGGACTTCCTGAAAAGCCACCCCCAGGTGGTAAGAGTATGCAACAACACGTCTGCCACGCTGATCCTTAACACTTAACACTTAACCCGTTCCTGTAGGTTCATGCTCTACAACATCCGCAGAGTACGACCCTGCCTCACACAGGAAGCGGCGCAGGTCCTAATCCAGGCACTTGTCATCTCCCGTCTGGATTACTGCAACTCGCTGTTGGCTGGGCTCCCTGCCTGTGCCATTAAACCCCTACAACTCATCCAGAACGCCGCAGCCCGTCTGGTGTTCAACCTTCCCAAGTTCTCTCACGTCACCCCGCTCCTCCGCTCTCTCCACTGGCTTCCAGTTGAAGCTCGCATCCGCTACAAGACCATGGTGCTTGCCTACGGAGCTGTGAGGGGAACGGCACCTCAGTACCTCCAGGCTCTGATCAGGCCCTACACCCAAACAAGGGCACTGCGTTCATCCACCTCTGGCCTGCTCGCCTCCCTACCACTGAGGAAGTACAGTTCCCGCTTAGCCCAGTCAAAACTGTTCGCTGCTCTGGCCCCCAATGGTGGAACAAACTCCCCACGACGCCAGGACAGCGGAGTCAATCACCACCTTCCGGAGACACCTGAAACCCCACCTCTTTAAGGAATACCTAGGATAGGATAAAGTAATCCTTCTCACCCCCCTCCCCCCCCTTAAAAGATTTAGATGCACTATTGTAAAGTGGCTGTTCCACTGGATGTCATAAGGTGAATGCACCAATTTGTAAGTCGCTCTGGATAAGAGCGTCTGCTAAATGACTTAAATGTAATGTAAATGTAAATGTAACACTGGGGCCCCTCAGGGGTGTGTACTTAGTCCCCTCCTGTATTCCCTGTTCACCCACGACTGTGTGGCCAAACACGACTCCAAGACCATCATTAAGTTTGCTCACGACACAACAGTGTCTGATCACCGACAAAGATGAGACGGCCTATAGGGAGGAGATCAGACAACTGGCAGTGTGTTGCCAGGACAACAACCTCTCCCTCAATGTGAGCAAGACAAAGGAGCTGATCATGGACGACAGGAAAGGGTGGGCCGAACAGGCCCCCATTAAAATTGACGGGGCTGTAGTGGAGCGGGTCGAGAGTTTCAAGTTTCTTGGTGTCCACATCACCAACGAACTAGCATGGTCCTAACATACCAATACAGTTGTGAGGAGGGCACGACAAAACATTTTCCCCATCAGGAGACTGAAAAGATTTGGCATGGGTCCCCAGATTCTCAAAAGGTTCTACAGCGGCACCATCGAGAGCATCCTGACCGGTTGCATCATCACCTGGTATGGCAACTGCTCGGCATCTGAACGTAAGGCGCTACAGAGGGTAGTGCGAATGGACCAATACATCACTGTGGCCAAGCTTCCTGCCATCCAGGACCTATATAATAGGCAGTATCAGAGGAAAGCCCATAAAATTGTCAGAGACTCCAGTCACCCAAGTTATAGACTATTTTCTCTGCTACCGCACGGAAAGCGGTACCGGAGTGCCAAGTCTAGGACCAAAAGGCTCCTCAACAGCTTCTACCCCCAAGCCATAAGACTGCTGAACAATTTATAAAATTGCCACCCAGACAATTTACATTGACCCCCCTCCCTTTTGTACACTTGCTATTTGTTTGTTACCTATGCATAGTCACTTCGCCCCCACCTACATGTACAGATTACCTCAACTAGCCTGTACCCCCGCACACTAACTCGGTAACTGGTGCCCCCTTTATATAGCCTTGTTATTCTCATTGTGTTACTTTTGTCATTACTTTTTAATTGAGTCTACTTGGTAAATATTTTCTTCTTCTTGAACTGCACTGTTGGTTAAGGGCTTGTAAGGAAGCATTTTACGGTAAAGTCTACACTTGTTGCATTCGGCACATGTGACAAGTAAAATTTGATTTGATGAAACAGGCAGGAAGAGTGAGCTCGTCTGTGATGGTCGGCGAACCCTCAACCTTCTGAACCGTAGCCCTGCGTGGGATCCACCATGGCAGCAGAGAAGTTTTTGGGTATCAGAGATTTTAGTTTAAAAGAACAGGGATTTTGGGGAGAATGGGATCCAGTAGGCTGGAGTAGGTTATGTTGGGGCCAAAGTAGTGGGAAGGTGTGTTGGGGGTAGTGGTGAATATATATAGGGTTAGATGGCGGTGCAATTTCAATCCCCCCATTTATTTTGTGGGCAAATGTGCTATGCACTTTCCAAACAGTGAAAGGCAGCAATATGCAACAAAGTCTAGTCATATGAAGAATTAAAGTGCAATGAGGTTATCTTGAAGCTAGTGGGAGCACGCGACCAACATCACCTGCCTAACCAGAATGTGCAACACTGGAGTTTTCCATTTGGCCACAGCTACCATTGACACTGTGCCTCGGCTACACGTCCACAAACCAAACAATCAGCGAAGTGTCGTGCAGTTGACACCAACCAGGGTCAGTGTACCTTTTGGCCAATGGATTTTGCAGTATAACGTGGAACCTGACACTCCAAAGCGGAGTAGTCCACTGTTAGCAAAAAGACAAGTCTAGTTTACCAATTTTAAACAGTGGAAAACGGAATACCAGAAACCAACGCTCCACAGTTGACACTCGAGTGCGCGAGGACTACATTTATGTTTTTGGGTTGTGTTGCTTTAGCTAGCTAAACTTGCACACCACCGTGGGGACAGTTGGCTAAAGTAGCAACCCAAACGAATAGTCTACGAAGTCAAATCATACCGTACGAGGAAGAGGGCTGCAAAATCATACTTGACCCTATGAGGTAGGCTTGCTTACACTTATGTGGAGTTCATAGCTATGTCTAAATAGCTAGCTATATTCAATTGTACTTGCATTAGCTAGATAACTAACGTTGCTTCATATCCCATCGTTAGTAATTGCAACATCATCGACAGCGACAAACCACGGGTAGTTAGCGTTAGCACGAAGCCGTCCCAACGTTCTTGGTCGCGCAGCGAACAAACGTTAGCTAGCTATATAACGTTTCTATCGTTAGCTAGCTATGATTTGACGTTAGCAAGTGAATCACTAACGTTAGCTGGTTACCTGTAACAATAACTAACGAACGTTAGTTGGAAAAATGATCAACAGTGCTAGCTAGGTAGCCTAACTACAGTAGCTACCTAACTTATAACGTAAGCTAACGTTAACCGACTCAGATAGTTTGCCCCATAGTCCAACTAACGTTACCGTCGCTAACTAAGTTATCACTTTGAAGTGGACACTGCAAGCCTAGACTAACGGAGTACTGTAAAGTTAAAGGACAATTAAGCGTTAACGTTAGCTGTGAGACTGTAACGCGTTAGCTAGATATCTGTGTTAAAATTCAAAACTATTTGGTTGAAGCGACTTTCTAGACAGAAGTGGGATTGAAGTTGGTTGCTAGCTACCATAGAGATCATGTTACGTTGCTAGTCAGCTCGCCAGACAACGTCACCAAGCTAACCAGGTTAGCAGTGTACTTTTTTTATTCTAGTTTATTGGCCAAGCTGTACTTTCATTTGTTGTGAAACTATAACGTTAAGTTGAGGGTTTCGTCATGTTTTGGTCGCTAAATTAGTTAGCGAGGTTAGGTATCACGTGACCAACATCATACCATGGGTTATGCATTTTTGTATCGACTTTTCTACCTTCCTCTTCTCGTTACTATCTGCCCTTACACCCCATGATATAGTAGAATCAAACATTTGTTACAAAAGCGAGAGTTTGCGACGAAGTAGGCTACTTGAATGCCATTTACAGAAGATATTTGAGTGATAATTTGGGGGGAGCCTTTGATCATGACGCTCAGTTCCATTACACAAGTCATTGGACAAAGGCGTCTTCTGTAAGGGGGAGTTTTGTTAAGAGCCGCGATGCTTGGTCTGAATATTAATGTAGGGTTTCCACCACTTCCGAATTCCCCAGTCGAAGTTCCGCCCCCATGCCCAGGGGGTTGTGGGAACTGAGCGTCGCGAACCCTGCAGGCAGAGCTAAAGGCTGCAGTCCAAACACGTTATGTTCAGCCCTCGCAATAGCTACTTTCCCTTGGAGGAATCCCCGTCGAAACTGAATGCAGTTTGATTGCCATTTTAAGTGCGAGATTCAACTCACTAACGTTGCATTAATAGCTTTAGGTTGGTTGTTTTTAAGCTCAACTTCAAGCTTTCCAAGGACGTTGCTTCCGATCACTCTCCCTCGCTTGGTCAAGGGACATTTAATGTAGCTATGTAAAACGTCATTCAAGGGCTGAGAATTTAGGGCCAAGGGCAGTCTACTTTAAATTTGGACTGCAGCCATAGTTCAAAGTGCACGTGGCCACTGCGTTAACCAATCAGTTAAGGAGCAGATGTTTGCTTGAAAATCTTCTGTTCACGAAACAGTTGCACCTGTCATTAGTTCCGGGCAACCACAACCAAAAAATATGGAGGAAATCCAATCATTGATGTGTCTGGTTTTCCAATTCTATATAATTTTGCTTTGCTAGAATACAGAGACAAAATCACAAGGCCATGGAGAAGGATTCCAGATATTGTTGGAGTTGATGTTGGGTGAAGAGAGATTTGCACAAGAATGTTTGCATGTGCTGCTAGCTAGCTATAAACACCAAGCAACCTAAACCTCAAAACTGTGATCAAAGCCACCATTTTTAAATGTGCTGAGTAAATTATATTGTGAAATTTTCCCACCCAAGAATAGAAATCCCAGTTACATGCATTATACCATTGTAAATGATACACTAAGCATGAATTTATCATGTAATATGCTACCAATTGGATTATGGTAATTTAACATTAGGATTTTCATATATTTAAGCAATCAGGCCTGGGGTGTGTGTGGTCTGATATACCACGGCTGTCAGCCAATCAGCATTCAGGGCTTGAACAACTCAGTTTATAATAAGGCTTATGGCTCCTTCTTTATACTTCTTGTCATGACATTGATGATTATAGCTCACTCTCTGTAAAATACATGGGCCTACATGCACATGAATGGGTACTTTGGGTAAAGGGAGTTGTGGCTGTGCAAATCTCTTTAGCCATCAACACCAATATCTCTGCAATCCTCCATGTCGTTGACCTTCTGATTTTGTTTCTATATTCTATGTTCTAAAACCATTTTCAGCAAATCATCAAGGTAGAATTACAATGCTCCCCATGCAACATTATTTTCCTTTTTGATATTTTTCATTAGCATACAAATTGCCGGCTCGTTATTTTCATGTACAGTACCTAGAATACAAGGTTGGATTTGCACTAAACAATGTCATGTCAGAAATATCATGTAGAAAATCTGGCTCGGGTTAGCCTCATATACATTATCTACTGGTATGATTTTAAATTGAGAACTTATAGCTAGCTCATCAATATGCAAATGATGTGTGCGTTGAGCTATTCTCTGCTTCAGATGTACAATGACAAGGGGCAGATAGATTGCACATGCCCATTAGGCCAGTTATGCTATTATACTGTAGGCTTGTGGCTGCATTGGTGACGCATGCCATTATGATAAGCTGCAAAATGGTTTCACATGGCTGATATCCTGAGAGAGCAACAATCAAAGAAAACCGATTGGGTAGCTCTCAACTTTCTCATTTGAGAAAGCAACACAGAAAAACAGACAAATTAAGAGACATCTCATACCTTTTTATTGTTGAATTGGGATTTGTGATTAATGAACATTGACACTAGTTAATCTTGAATAATTAAAATATAATATCAAAATGTACAAATAATTTAACTTATTTATAGATGTTAGACATCTTAGTAAGTAGGCTATTATTATTAAAGCTTAATTTTGGGTGAACAAACAAGTCCATCCCAGAGGTGGCCAACCTTGCTCCACTCCCAGATATACTGAGTGAACAGACTTCTATTCCAGCCCAGCAATAATACACATTATTATCAACTCATTAGGTTTGATAAGTTGAAATAGGTGTGTTAGTGCTAGGAACAGAAGACTGCTCACCCAGCATTAGGGCTGTCCCCGACAAAAAAACTTTCTTAGTCGACCAGGAGTCATCTGTTCTTTCGACCAATGGAATGGTCTACATTTTCAAATGTTTATTTGTATAGATAGACACACTGTATTTTAATAAAATCAACTATATGTAGGCTACTGAGCTTGTCTGATGCTTTAAGCACATTGATTGATTTGTGTCTTAATTATTTAATCACAATCAAATGTATTTATAAAGCCCTTACATCAGCTGATGTCACAAAGTGCTGTTTAGAAACACAGCCTAAAACCCCAAACGGCAAGCAATGCAGGTGTAGAAGCACAGTGGCTAGGAAAAACTCCCTAGAAAGGCCAGAACCTAGGAAGAAACCTAGAGAGGAACCAGGCTATGATCCTCTTCTGGCTGTGCCGGGTGGAGATTATAACAGAACATGGCCAAGATGTTAAAATGTTCATAGATTACCAGCAGGGTCAAATAATAATAATCACAGTGGTTGTTGAGGGTGCAACAGGTCAGCACCTCAGGAGTAAATGCCAGTTGGCTTTTCATAGCTGATCATTCAGAGTATCTCTACCTCTCCTGCTGTCTCTAGAGTGGTGAAAACAGCAAGTCTGGGACAAGTAGCACGTCCAGTGAACAGGTCAGGGTTCCATTGCCGCAGGCAGAACAGTTGATACTGGAGCAGCAACACGACCAGGTGGACTGGGGACAGCAAGCAGCCATCAGACCAGGTTGTCCTGAGGCATGGTCCTACGGCTCAGGTCCCCCGAGAGAAAGAAAGAGAGAATTAGAGAGAGCATACTTAAATTCACATAGGACACCGGATAAGACAGGAGAAATACTTCAGATATAACAAACTGACCCTAGCCCCCCGACACACACTATTGCAGCATAAATACTGAAGGCTGAGACAGGAGGGTTCAAATGACTCGAGGGAGCCAGAGAAAAAAACTTTTCCCGAACCACCACCTCCCGCTGCTGCTGGCCTTTACAGATTCTGCCATTACGCTCCTGAAGTTGCTGGTTATAGGCTACGGCAGGGGTCGGCAACCTTTTCCATTTGTAGTGCCAATTTATCTTACAATTTCTACCGATCTACGTGTCAGTTATGATTTTCATATGCACATTTCCTTGGAACAGTCTTAATTTATTTTATAATAGTGTCTTCGTATCTCAAAATCATTGTCATGTGTTTAATACAAATTAGATCTATATACGTTGTATGAGATGTTCAATTTCTTGGCAATTTCTCGCATGGAATAGCCGCAATTTCTCAGAACAAGAATAGACTGACGAGTTTCAGAAGAATGGTCTTTGTTTCTGGCCATTTTGAGCTTGATGCTCCAGATACACCTCATTTGGCTGACTTTTGTTCCAGTTCTCTGCTGCCTGGGACTGGAACGAATTGCAAAAATCGCTGAAGTTGGAGACTTTTATCTCCCTCACCAATTTCAAACATCTGCTTTCTGAGCAGCTAACCGATCGCTGCAGCTGTACATAGTCTATCGGTAAATAGCCCACCCAATTTTACCTACCTCATCCCCATACTGTTTTTATTTATTTACTTTCTGCTCTTTTGCACACCAATATCTCTACCTGTACATGACCATCTGATCATTTATCAATCCAGTGTTAATCTGCAACATTGTAATTATTCGCCTACCTCCTCATGCCTTTTGCACACAATGTATATAGACTCTCTTTTTTTCTACTGTGTTATTGACTTGTTAATTGTTTACTCCATGTGTAACTCTGTGTTGTCTGTTCACACTGCTATGCTTTATCTCGGCCAGGTCACAGTTGCAAATGAGAACTTGTTCTCAACTAGCCTACCTGGTTAAATAAAGGTGAAAAAATACTCAACCAGTCTTAAGAAGGCCAGTTTTATTGCTTCTTTAATCAGGACAACAGTTTTCAGCTGTGCTAACACAATTGCAAAAGGGTTTTCTAATGATCAATCAGCCTTTTAAAATGATAAACTTGGATTAGCTAACACAACATGCCATTGGAACACAGGAGTGATGGTTGCTGATAAGGGGCCTCTGTACACCTACATAGATATTCCTTTAAAAATCAGTCATTTCCCGGTACAATAGTAATTTACAACATTAACAATGTCTACACTGTATTTCTGATCCATTTGATGTTATTTTAATTGACAAAAAATGTGCTTTTCTTTCAAAAACAAGGACATTTCTAAGTGACCCCAAACTTATGAACGGTAGTGTAGGTAGGGGTAAAGTGACTATGCATAGATAATAAACAGCGATTAGCAGCAGCTTGACAACCCCCACACCCTTTGTTTTTAATGTAAATAGTCCTGGTGGCCTTTCGATTAATTGTTCAGCAGTCTTATAGTTTTGGGGTAGATGCTGTTAAGGTGCCTTTTGGACCTAGACTTGGTGCTCCGGTACCGCTTACCGTGCGGTAGCAGAGAGAACAGTCTATGACTTGGGCCACTGGATTCTTTGACAATCCTGGATGGCAGGATTAAATGTCAGGAATTGTGAAAAACTGAGTTGTAAATTTTTTTTACCCAATTTTCTCCCCGATTTCATGGTATCCAATTGATTAGTAGCTACTATCTTGTCTCATCGCTACAACTCTGGGCGCGAACCCAGAGTCTGGTGGCACAGCTGGCGCTGCAGTATAGTACAGTATAGCAGACAGTATTTTCCCCTTTAGGAGACTGAAAAGATTTGGAAAGGGTCCCCAGATCCTGAAAAAGTTATACAGCTGCACCATCGAGAGCATCCTGACCGGTTGCATCACTGTCTGCTTCCTGAGAGGTTTCCGGGATGATGGTGTTGATGTGAGCCATTACCAGCCTTTCAAAGCATTTCATGGCTGCCGATGTGAGTGCTACGGGACGGTAGTAATTTAGTCAGGTTACCGTCGCTTTTTTGAGCTCAGAGACTATGGTTGTCTGCTTGAAACATGTAGGTATTACAGACTCGACCAGGGATAGATTGAAAATGTCAGTGAAGACACTTGCCAGTTGGTCAGCGCATGCTCTGAGTACACTTCCTAGTACTCCGTCTCGCCCCGCGGCCTTGTAATAAGAATTTGTTGAATGCATTAACAGAAATTACGTTAACCAAACAAACGTTATAGATTAGAAATGATGGGAATTAAGGTAACTGTACTACTGGTGATACTGGTATGCCATCCCCGCTGCCTCTGCACTGGATTAGTCCACTGAGACGGGCGTCAAACTTGATGTGCCATAATTATAGATACAATTGTTTTTTAAAAATTAAACTGCTCAAGTAAAGAATTCTGTCGACCAACAGTTTTGTGACCAGTCGACTAAATGGGGCCAGCCCTACCCAGCATACCTCCAGGAGAAGGATTTGCCAGCTACAGTTATAAGTTTGTAGCCTACGTTGTGTGACTTGTAACTGTATTGTTGTATACAACATTTTCTAACATTAGTACACATACAACCCATGGCATACAAGGATGTGCCAGCAATTTCTTGGGACATTCTCTACAACCTCTTCATCTGCAGACAGGCTTTCGCAGCTCTCCATTTCTGAGGACAGACATCACAAAGAAACAGGCTTTATTTTATTACAATTAGACTGCCCTGACTTCTCTGTTTGCCTTCATAGTTTTCCTCTTTGAGAGAATATTTTCATAATGTCCTCCCATAACCTGCCATAAAAAGTACACCTACTCCCTTTTGTGACAGCTGGAGCAGAAAATACTTTCACCCTTTCCATTGCTTTTTTCTACAAATGCATTTGGAACATAAGTTTTTAATTTATGATGACAAATAGGCCTACATCAAATTAACAAGCTAATATTAAATTAACTATCTGATATTTCACTTAGCTATAGTATGCAAAGTTGGCTAGCTAACAAGCAGCTCATTAGCCTACAAAGTGGCCTGCTGTAGCTAGTTAGCGAGCTAATAATCTATATTTTTTAACATATTCAAAATGTATTTACCTGTGCTAATTAGCTGTCTGCGTCTCTGAACACCTGTATTTAAACGGAGACAGATGTCACAAACGTGTTGTCACTGAAAAATACTGTCGGCTGCAACTGTGCTAAATCATTCTCCAATAAGTGTGTATTTTGCATTTGTGAAATTATTTTGATGTGTAAAGGGATTTATGTTTCTAGAACCGTACCGCAATTGAGAATCGATTCACCTTTAGATCACGCCTTCATGGTTGAATTGCTGCAAAGAAAGCACAACTAAAGGACACCAATAAGAAGAGACTTGCTTGGGCCAAGAAACACGAGCAATTGACATTTAGACCGGTGGAAATCTGTTCTTTGGTCTGATGAGTCCAAATTTGAGTCGTGTCTTTGTGAGACGCAGAGTAGGTGTAGTTCCCGCCGTGAAGCATGGAGAAGGAGGTGTTATGGTGTGGGGGTGCTTTGCTTGTGACACTGCCTGTGATTTATTTAGAGTTCAGGGCACACTTAACCAGCATGGCTACCACAGCATTCTGCAGTGATACGCCATCCCATCTTGTTTGCGCTTAGTGGGACACTCATTTGTTTTTCAACAGGACAATGACCCAACACAACTCCAGACTTCAACCTCATGAAGCTGGTTGAGAGAATGCCAAAAGTGTGTAAAGCTGTCAAGGAAAAGGATGGCTACTTTGAAGAATCTCAAATATACAGTATATTTAGATTTAACTATTTGTTGGTTACTACATGTTTCCATATGTGTTAGTTCATAGTTTTGATGTCTTCACTATTTTTCTACAATGTAGAAATGAAGAAATCCTTGAATGAGTAGGTGTTCTAAACATTTTGACTGGTAGTGTAGTTTAGGCTTCCATTATGCCTATATGAATCCTACCTCTTGAATCACATCTAGATGTCAACTTTTGACTGGTACTGTCTCTCATTTTGTGTTCTAGAGCGAGCTGTAGAATACAAATGCTTTTTGATATCGATTCGTCACAGCTCTGCAAGAGAAGGGCACCCCAGCCAGCACCCATTACTTTCAAATGAGTCAGTATTTTTTTCTGAAAACATAGAAAGTCATCGGATGCTAATAAAAAGGTAATTTAACCAGTGTCATAAGTGGCTGACAGCTACCGCATGCATTCATCCCCATCTCGACCTTCCCTTCTGGCCTCAAGTGCACAATCTCTCTCCACCGGCCCCGTTTCCCTGATTCAGCTTTTTGACTCTAGAGTACAGAAACCTTCTTGTTTGTTTGTGGCTGTGCTGCCCAGGAAGCATTGTTTTAGCATTAAAATTGCTTTTGTAACACCATGGTTAATCACAGTGATTGGCGTATTAACCGTTATCTTGTGTCACAGCACATTTGTCCATTTTGAAGGATTACAGCAGCTTGGTGCATTTTCTTTTTCTCAGAGCTGTTTTGAGAGGAAGCAGAGCTGAGAGTGGGTGTGCTTTACAGATTTGTAGATTTGTAGATTAGGTTACAAAAAGTGCCCAAAGTAAACGTTTTGTTCTTGGAAATGTATCTCTTCGACATATTTCTTTCAGAACATCATTAAACTGTGCTTTATAGTCATGCATTCTGGTCTTGATGGACTTCTATGCGCTTGAGCAAATTGGAATGCATCACGTCATGGGCTTCATAGTCATCCAGATTGCTGCAGCGATCTGATACGTTCACCCTACATATTTAAAACAAGCACCTTTTTAGTGTCTTAGGACAAAAATAAACATGAAGTGTCCTCCCTCCCCTCTATATTAAACACCATGATCTGATTTTTGATGCTTTTAAAGTCTCATACATTCTGATAGATGTTGGAGGCATTTCTGTTATTATGCCTGCCGTATAATGTGAAAAGATGTCGGACTGGTGGGCTCATTAATGTGATTTAATTTTTTTTATAGCGCGTCCTTGGCGAACATATTGCCAGTTGGAAAGAGGTCGTATTATGACCCACAGTAAATTGAAGGTTTTCCATTATCTAGCAATACAGAGACACTTGCGAGACAGTTTGTTCTCATTAAAGTGTCAAATTCCCTATCTCACTTCAGTTGTCCTCTACTGCATGTGTAGGCTCTACTCAATGTCAACGTTTAAACCAACATGGACAAATGTTTCCGAAAAATCATATACAAGTGGTAATAGGAAACGTGGCACTACATTTTTAATGCCAAAAGGGCCATCAATCATCATGTGCCAAATAAATGGGCGAGGCCTGAACAGAAACGGTCACCTTCGAAATGTAACTGTCATTAAGTTTAGGCTGATCTGTCGTTTGAGGTCCCAGCGATCATCAGGTGGCCTGCCACGTACCTCCTTCCCCTCCCGTTGGCACATCACTTAACTGAATCTGCCAGGTTAATTTGTTTCCCACTCCACTGGTGTTGTACTGGACTGATCGTAGTTTCAGTCTGTTAAGACTTCTGTTTGTGCTGTGTAGGAATGGTCCTTGTGAAAATGAATTTTTATTAACATCTGATTGTAGCACAAAGGACATACAAAAGGCAACATTGACATGAGAAAATCATAACAATTGGTCATTGTTTTACATCCTGTACAATTGGAGTTGCTCACTTGTTTTAAGACATGTAGCCACTGCCAGTATGCTATGCCCTCATTTCCTATTTTGTTTTTGGAGGTACACTGTTTTTGAGGACACATTTCCTTCCTTGATATCCTCTCACAGGATTGGGCCTCATTAAATAGCTTTTTATGCAGGCTAATCAAAGCCAATTTCCTGCAATTCTACATATTTTGCCATGGTTTATGTAATTTGAGTTACTCTAACATAAAATCAAAATCAATGTGGACCTCATGCCATGACAAATACTCCCGAATGCTTAATTGTTTTAAATTTTAGATTCTACCTGACTGTAGCTTTTATTTAGGTGATTGTGAGTTCTGAAATACGATCTTATTAAAAAAATATATAGCAGGGCTTGACATTAACTTTATGATATCCAATTGGTAGTTAGTCTTGTCCCTTCGCTGCAACTCCCGCACAGACTCGGGAGAGGCCAAGAGCCATGCTTCTTCCGAAACCTTAGACCACTGCACCACTCGGGAGGCCCCTGATTTTGTTACTTGTCCAAAAGCTAAAAAAAGGTCTGTAATAGGCTTAGGCAATATACTATTTTATACCGGGGTATTTCAATAGCCTATCTCGGGGGGTGCGTGCTATGCCACTGCTTATTACTGAAATCTAAGATGTATCAAATTATATCCAGCTCAGGCCTCCAGTTATGCATTTGGCTTGCTTAACTTGCTAGCTGAGTTTCCCGTGGTGTGCATATTCGGTAATATTGTATACCCCGGTATGGTACAGAAACGGTATGGATATCTGGATATTGCCAACCTTTTTCTGTAACAACATTTTTACATAATTTTATGATGAAAGGAACCACTTTACAAAATAAAATGTATTACTGTCTTTTTTACAGTAGAGAATCAGACAAATGTAGACTATACTCTGCTTATTGGCTTTTTTGCATATTCAAGCCTGTCTCAAAATACAACACCGCCCCTTTTAAAGCTCTCCTGGTGAATGGTTGGCCACCCTTGGTAGCCTATGAAATATTGCAACATTACAATCACAGCAAAATATAAAATAATTCCCTCTGACCTCAAATTTAAGCTTTTCCCAATACTGGCACAGTTCTGGGATGACCGATCCAAAATTCATACAACCACTGCACATTAAAACATTTTAAAAAGTAATGAGGCTGATGCAACAGACCGTTTAGCTTAAAATGTTAACAGCTCAACAATGCGTACATGGCTGTAGGCTCCAAAATACAAATGGAGCGAGAGGTTTCTTGTGACAGATGAAAATATCTTTATAAATTAAAAGGGAAGATCTAAAGATGCATCAGCTAGCATGGGGTACTAATATGAGTAGGATTATGCCTTTTGGCTGTTGGACAATAAAATAATGTAGATTTTTGAAAACCCATGGGAAAAAGTATTGTTTTTCATGACATATGAAGTGTTTATGAAAGAATTCCCTTAGCATTTCCATGATCATATTTTGGCTAGGCTTAGCTAAAAAGGTAAGACCTGCTGCATAAATGACATGTATAACATCCAGGTTTTAAACCATTAAGTTTATGGTTAAATAGTTTTACAATGCTGACCGCCTCCGCTCTGATTCAAGGTGGATGATGTGCAGTGCGCAACAGGCACTGTCCATTACTCTCCCGTGTTCAGTGGCTCGAGTAGGTATGTCGACAGAATCAAGCCTTTAGATGTTAATAATCCTTTATTACATTTTTTCAAACACGACTGGTGTTTAGGCGATATTTATGTAATTTAAAAGTCTCATTCAAGTTTGGCTGCATTTTATGTTGCCTCCCTCAGCATCGGTTTTGACATGAGTATGTAGCCAATATGAATATCACCTATACTTTTAACACATTGGCCTCTCTGATTCAGTAGTTGTTTGATATTGTGATCTATTTTTTCATTTGTCCATTCGGTTTACTTAAATCTATATTATTGTCCGACCTATTTTTTTTTATTTGTTATTTTTTTATATATATTTTTTTTTTATACTTAATTATATGTTAATGTCAAGCTCTGTATAGGTTCGTTATCTTTTCTACGTACTTTGTATCTGGTTTAAGTTTACACTGAAAACATTTTTCCATCCCAAAAAATTATAAAACAAATGTTTTATTATTTTACTGTTTGAACATAGGCGGCCCGCCCAAGACAGTTTAAGATGCAGAAAAAACCCTGCCACATTATGGTGTTGCTCCTTTTCAGCTCTGGGGAGATTTCTTTCAGTGCCAATGACCAGCCTCTTATGCAATTTCTCTTTTTCTCTAACCAGGCCCCTTCCATTCTGGTTATGGAAGTCAGTTTGCCTCGAAAACAGACAATGGGGAGGCACACATAGGCTAAATCAGGCCATTTGTCGTCTTGTTGGGCCTCAGTAATCCTATACCAGCGGGGTCCGATTCTCTCAGTTTGACCAGCAGTGCATCTCCGTAAACAAGCCAGAGGTCACATCCTTTCTTTTATATGTGGAACAGAAGTCCTTCTCCCTCTCAATGGAGGTGGGTGTGCTTCTCTTGTGTCCTTTGTTGATTTTTTGGGGGTCTATGACCTAGTCATTAGTAGACTACTGGTCTATTTGAAAAGCAATAGTGGGTGAACTGCAGATGGTATTGGTGACCAAAACCACTTATTAGTCCACTATTACTGAGTGACCACTTAGGTATTTTTCACACACAGTTCTGAGCTATAGGCCTAGTTTGAGTCATAGCTTGGTTATTTATTAAATTGCATTACATTTATTTTGTTCCCGTTGGTTTCCCATTGCCAAATGTCAAACGAACTAAAATGCCTAAACAAAACCACATTTTCAGAAAAGTAATTAGTTTATTTTAGAGAAAGGCTCATGTTAAATCATATATGATTATCAAGAAGCATAACTTGTCTGTTAAAAGGTTCATATTACTTTCGCTTTGGTCTTCCAACAGCATGCAGGAGTAAACAGCTCAATAACCCCCCCTAACTGCCACGTTAATAGGTTATATTCAGTAGCCTATATCCCTGGTGTAGTCCATGTTTCCCCTAATCCGCATCAGATGCGCTCATAAATGCTCTGCTACTCACAGAATGTTTCAGAGATGTCAAGTTATGGTATTGCGTGCATTTCATTAAATGCTTGCAGTAAAACAACCAATAATACTCTGCGCCTCTGGTTCTTTTCCTGTGTTTGGTGGAATCGGACCGAGACCACTCTTTTTGAGCGAACCATGTTTTTTTTGTGCACTCCTAGTGAGGATAGTGTTCACACCAGTCCAAATGAACCAAAGGGGGAAAACAGGCCAGAGTATAGAAATACCGCTCCAAATAAATTTGGTGTGAAAGTCCCCTTAGTCCATTATTTCACTAGAACTAATAGCCAGACAAGAAGAATATACATTTAAGTTATCCGAATGGAGAAGTAGACATGTATTTACATATTATGATTTCCTCAAAGTAGACTTCTACAGAATTCCACTTGGGACTTGCATATGAAACGCAAGCACAGAAAACAGACTCCTTGTTTAAGTGAGAGTTTTTCTTTGGGAAAGTTGTTTGAGGGTAATCCTGATGTTGTGCAGATGAAAGGAAGTTCACCGCCTATTGAGAGAATGAATTCACTCAGAGCCAAGTGCAACCAGTTTAGAAGTAAATTACTTGACGATTAGATTACCAAGCACTGACAGAGAAAATGGTGCTAATGAGGAAGCAGTTGCAACTGGCCCAAAGAGCAACACCCATCTCTTCATCCCCTGCCAGGCCAGCCAGCTATGATACTATAATGTGCTCCCTCCAAGAGCCTCTTAAACAGCAGTTGGTCCTTCAACTGACAGCAAGGGTGAAAGTGACATAATATTTTTTTTTGTCTTTTTATTATGGTAACTAATGTATGTGTTTATGCTATTTGTTATAAATAGATAGATAGATGGATGTTTGGTAGATGTATCACTGCTGAATCAAATGCATACTGGCTTTCTAAGAAGGGAATGTGTAGTGTAGCATAATATGAAGGTGTTCAACTTAGTTGCAGGACAGGCAACTTACACTTCCCCAGCACTTTGCCCATGCATAGCAATGATTCATAAGACTTCCAAAATGTAGCATATTTTCTAAAATATTGGTTTCCCTGTGAAGTATTCATTCTGCTGAAGGTCCCTACAGATCCAAAAATACTTTTTGCCTGACCTCTGCCTCCTTTCAACAGAGAGAGAAAATGTTGAGGGAAATGAAAGTGGGATGTGTTTTGTTGTCCTTGGCAACATATTTTTTTCCTCCAAATGACATTCTTAACCAGAACTGGAACAGATTTTTCCTTTGTTCTATGGCCCGGCAGCATTGTCCCACCTGGGGTTTCCAACCGCCCATTTTCCCTTACTGTCTGGTCCTCATTGTCCCTCATCCCCCTTCCCATCCCTTCTCTAGCCGTCGCCTCCTCTCCAACCCACTAAATGAATCAATAGGCTGAAAGTGCTCTTGGCATTTGTGGCTTTATCCAGAATGCTGAGTTGCATGCAGAAAGCTCTTGTCTCATTGTGGTCTTGTTGGTTGGAAAAAATCTCTGCCTGGGCAATTTTTGCATATTTTGTAGGACAACTCTACCACTTTTAACATTTGGGTTGTTATTAGGAAGTATTTAGTGATTTCCTACACAGTTTAAGTGTCATTTTATGTCTTGACTGTTTTTAGTGATGAGCTTCTCTGATGTTTTCTAGTAGGATCCCTGAAATGACTAATACAATAAATTATGGACAGTCATTTTCAGAGCTCTATATAACCTGTCTGTAGGGTTCTGGTAATATTGAAACTCTCTGCTATATGTTGCTCTAGTTGTTTTTGTCTAATAACATGTAAATATTTTAAATAGACGCTCAGAAACCAATAGAATTATATTTATAGTCTGCAAACTCCGGTTATTCCATTCCGCAAAACCACGCCCACCATCATCGACCGAAGTTTCAACTTAGGCAGCCATTGTGCGCTTTCCAAATAGCCTTTATTTCCGTATTGAATTACTTGTAAACTTCCTAGTTTTTATTACTTCCAATTAGGCTTGGGTTGTATCTACACTGAGCAAAAATATAAAAGTAAAATGTTGGTCCATGTTTCATGAGCTGAAATAAAAGATCCCAGAAATGATCCATGTGCACAGAAAGCTTATTTCTCTAAAATGTTGTCCACAAATTTGTTTACATCCCTGTTAGTGAGCATTTTTCCTTTGCCAAGATAATCTATCCACCTTTGCCGAGAGGCGTGGCTAACCCGATGAACCCCACCCGTGATAGAGATTGGGGATTGCAATTATTTCCCATGAACGAGGAATCCCCAGTAAGGTGTGGCATATCCACAGGTGTGGCATATCTAGAAGCTGATTAAACAGCATGTGTATTACACAGGTGCACATTGTGCTGGGGACAATACAAGGCCACTCTAAAACACCTCTAACATATTTTTTGAGAATTTGGCAGTACGTCCAACTGGCCTCAAAACTGCAGACCACAGGTATGGCGTCCGGTGGGCGAGCGGGTTGCTGATGTCAACATTGTTACCGGAGTGCCCCATGGTGGCGGTGGGGTTATGGTATAGGCAGGCATAAGCTACCTACAACAAACACAATTGCAATGCACAGAAATATCGTGACGCGATCTTGAGGCCTAATTGTAACACCCATTTCTTTTAAAGTATCTGTGGCGATCAGGTGGATATATGTATTCCCGGTCATGTGAAATCCATAGATTAGGGCCTAATGAATTTATTTCAATTCTGATTTCCTCATATGAACTATAACTCAGTAAAATCTTTGAAGTTGTTGCATGTTGTGTTTATATTTTTGTTCAGTATAGATTGGCATACCATCATACTGATCTTGTGCCATACTGGGATATTCAATAATACCGGTACTGAACACAAGGGGTACTATTTAAAAACCCCATTGAGCCTCTAATCTGAATGTTAGCAATGCTAACAAATACATGTAAAATCCCAGAGACCACTAACTAAATTCTTACGAGTGTATTGCAAACAGACATCCCAGCTCAAAAGTTATACAAGTAATAAAATAATGCTACACAGTTTGCTGCACTCACAAAGCAAATATTAGACGGCATGGCTCTTGATCATTGATCTTGAAGCATCTAACCACTGGACTGCAGGTATTTACTTAAAAATGACCTACTTAGCTAGCTTGAATTGCTAACGTTAGCACCAAAGATACAGGCTGAAAAACTAGGATTTCATAATGATTTGCTTGTAAATTTAATTATAAAGGTTCTTCTAACAGGCCCACATGTTTGTACTGTTTAAGACAGTCGCTAAGATGAAACACTATGATTTTGGATGTAGCAGCATGCTAACTAGACACAGTAACACTGTTATGGTTAGTGTAGCTAGCTAGCATCTAATTCTAATACATTTTTTGGTGTATTGCAGTTGATTGGTGACAATTACATTAACATATATTTCGCATGGCATTCATGCAAGCGTTATAATGGAGTGATGAATCTGGAGTGATGAATCACGCTTTAACATCTCGCAGTCCGACGGACGAATGTGGGTTTGGCGGATAACGGGAGAATGCTACCTGTCCCATCGCATTGTGCCAACTTTACAGTTTGATGGAAGAGGAATAATGGTCTGGGGCTGTTTTTCATGGTTCGGGCTAGGCCCCTTAGTTCCAATGAAGGGAAATCTTAACGTTACAGCATACAATGACATTCTAGACGATTCTGTGCTTCCAACTTTGTGGCAACAATTTAGGGAAGACCCTTTACTTTTTCAGCATGATAATGCCCCTATGCACAAAGCGAGGTCCATACCAATAAAAATAAAATTTAATTTGTCACATGCACCGAATACAACTGGTGTAGGACCTTACAGTGAAATTACAAGCCCTTAACCAACAATGTCATTTTAAGAAAATGCCTAAAAAAAGTAAGAGATAAGAATAACAAATAATTAAAGAGCAGCAGTAAAATAACAGTAGTGGGGCTATATACAGGGGGTGCCGGTACAGAGTCATTGTGCGGGAGCACCGGTGTCGAGGTTGAGGTAATATGTACATGTAGGTAGCAGCAGTGTCGAAGAGGGGGCAGGGCAATTCAAATAGTCTGGGTAGACATTTTATTAGATGTTCAGGAGTCTTATGGCTTAGGGGTTGAAGCTGTTTTGAAGCCTCTTGGACCTAGAGTTGGCGCTCCGGTACTGCTTGCCGTGCGGTAGCAGAGAGAACAGCCTATGACCAGGGTGGCTGGAGTCTTTGACAATATTTAGTGCCTTCCTCTGACACCGCCTGGCATAGAGGTTCTGGATGGCAGGAAGCTTGGCCCCGGGGATATACTGGGCCGTACGCACTACCCTCTGTAGTGCCTTGTGGTCTGAGGTTGAGCAGTTGCCATACCAGGCAGCGATGCAACCAGTCAGAATGCTCTCAAGCTGTAAAACCTTTTGAGGATCTGAGGACCCATGCCAAATCTTTTCAGTCTCCTGAGGGGGAATAGGTTTTTGTTGTGCCCTCTTCATGACTGTCTTGGTGTGCTTGGACCATGTTCGTTTGTTGGTGATGTGGACACCAAGGAACTTGAAGCTCTCAACCTGCTCCACTACAGCCCCGTCGATGAGAATGGGGGCATGCTCGATCACATTGAGGGAGAAGTTGTTGTCCTTGCACCACACGGTCAGGTCTTTGACCTCCTCCCTATAGGCTTTCTCACAGTTGTCGGTGATCAGTTCTATCACTGTTGTGTCATCAGCAAACTTAATGATGGTGTTGAAGTCGTGCCTGGCCGTGCAGTCATGAGTGAACAGGGAGTACAGGAGGGGACAGAGCACGCACCCCTGGGGGCCCCCGTGTTGAGGATCAGCATGGCGCATGTGTTGTTATCTACCCTTACCACCTTGGGGGCGGCCCATCAGGAAGTCCAGGATCCAGTTGCAGAGGAAGGTGTTTAGTCCCAGGGTCCTTAGCTTATTGATGAGCTTTGAGGGCACTATGGTGTTGAATGCTGAGAGGTAGTCAATGAATACCATTCTCACATAGGTGTTCCTTTTGTCCAGGTGGGAAAGGGCAGTGTGGAGTGCAATAGAGATTGCATAATCTGTTGATCTGTTGGGGCGGTATGCAAATTGGAGTGGGTCTAGGGTTTCTGGGATAATGGTGTTGATGTGAGCCATGACCAGCCTTTCACTTCATGGCTGCAGACGTGAGTGCTACGTGTCAGTCGTCATTTAGGCAGGTTACCTTACTGTTCTTGGGCACTGGGACTATGCTTGAAACATGTTGATATTGCGGACAGGGAGAGGTTGATAATGCTCAGAATACACGTCCTGGTAATCCGTCTGGCCCTGCGGCCTTGTGAATGTTGACCTGTTTAAGGGTCTTACTCACATCAGCTGCGGAGAACGTGATCACACAGTCGTCCGGAGCAGCTGATGCTCTCATGCATGTTTGTGTTACTTGCCTTGACATGAGCATAGAAGTTATTTAGCTCGTCTGGTAGGCTTGTCACTGAGCAGCTCTCGGCTGTAATAGTTTGCAAGCCCTGCTTCATCCGACGAGCGTTGGAGCCAGTGTGGTATGATTAGATTTTAGTCCTGTATTGACGCTTTGCCTGTTTGATAGTTGATCGGAGGCAATAGCGGGATTTCTTATAAGCTTCCGGGTTAGAGTCCCTCTCCTTGAATGCGGCAGCTCTGCCCTTTAGCTCAGTGCAAATGTTGCCTGTAATCCATGGCTTCTGGTTGGGGTGTGTACATACAGTCACTGTGGGGACGACGTGATCGATGCACTTATTGATGAAGCCGGTGACTGATGTGGTGTATGTACTCCTCAATGCCATCGACGGAATCTCGGAACATATTACAGTCTGTGCTAGCAAAATAGTCCTGTAGTTTAGGATCTGCTTCATCTGACCACTTTTTTTATTGACTGGGTCACTGGTGCTTCCTGCTTACATTTTTGCTTGTAAGCAGGAATCAGGAGGATAGAATTATGGTCAGATTTGCCAGATGGATAGCTTTGTACGCATCTTTGTGTGTGGAGTAAAGGTGGTCTAGAGTTTTACATTTTTTTTTTCATTTGATTTATTTACTTTTTCCCCCTCTCTGTTTGCACTATTAACATGCGTTAATGAGTTTAAACGGAAATGAGTTAAAACGGATTTAAGTTTACCTGCATTGAAGTCCCCGGTCCGCTAGTAGCGCCGCCACTGGATGAGCGTTTTCCTGTTTGCTTATGGCGGTATACAGCTCATTGAGTGAGGTTTTAGTGCCAGCATTGGTATGTGGTGCTATGTAGACAGCTACGAAAAATACAGATGATCACTCTAGATAGATAGTGTGGTCTACAGATTATCATGAGATACTCTACCTCAGGGAGCAAAACCTCTAGACTTCCTTAGATATTGTGCACCAGCAAATATACATAGGCCCCTGCCCCGTGTCTTTACCAGAGGTTGCTGTTCTATCCTGCCAATAGTGTATAACCTCCAGCTGTATGTTATTAATGTTGTCGTTCAGCCACGACTCAGTGAAACACAAGATACTACAGTTTTTAATGTCCCGTTGGTTGGATATACGTGCTTTCAGTTCGTCCCATTTATTTTCCAGCGATTGAACGTTGCCTAACAGTACGGATGGCAAAGACAGATTAGCCATTCGTCGCCTGATCCTTAGAAGGCACCCCGATCTCTCCGTTTCTTTCGACCGTGAATGACGGGATGAGGGCCTATTCGGGTGTTTGGAGTATATTCTTCCCGTCCGACCCAATTCGAGGTGAGTAATCGCTGTCTGATGTCCAGAAGCTCTTTTCGGTCATATGAGACGGTAGCAGCAACATTATGTACAAAATAAGTTACAAACAATGCGAACAAACTAACAAAATAGCACCGTTGGTTAAGAGCCAGTTAAACGGCAGCCACCCTCTCCAGCAGAAAAGGGGGGGCCAACTTCATATTAATGCTCATGATTTCAAATTAGATGTTTGAGCAGGTGTCCACATACTTTTGGTCATGAAGTGTTGATCAAGGGCCTCATTGCCAATATCCTGAAGTATCCCTTTGAAATCCCACAACAGAGGAAATGTTTGGAACTGATTTTCAGTCAAGATTTTAAGATGACAACATACTTTTGCAAAGATGTGACTAATATGCTTCTGCCTTGCACCTGCCTCAGGGGTTTTCATGGCTATAGAAGTCAATCCAGAGAGCATACCAGATGGCGAAAAGAATCCGCAAAATGTAAGGAGCTGCTTCTTAGTGCCTTCCTTTTGAATTATTGACATCGAGAGAACGTTGGGGTTGGCCAGGGCATTTTGAGGGATCCCCACCCTCGCTGCTCTTGGACTAGTAGCAGTGGAACAGTTGAGAAACTAAATGCCCCTGCCCTTCTCTCACAGTGGGGGAAGTGAATGTGCAGCAAGGAGCCCCTTTCTGGGCCAGGTTCCAAGAGAGGCTGCAGAAAGGTAAACGCCGGTGTCAGACTTCAGTGAAGTACAGGGGAGAGTGGCGCCTCTAAAACCTGGCATTATGCTCTCAATGCAGGGAATGACTTGGCCCTTGGGCTTTAGTATACCAGAGTTTCTTTAAGTTCCAAGAGTTCTAACTGGGTTACAGATGGGTATGTGCAATCTCATTGTGCATTAGAAACAGGGTAGATGAAGTGAAGTGAATTGCAAGTCCTGCTCGGTGGCTTCAATATCCCCACCATAGGCCCAACTCTTTTCAGTGGCACAGTTTCTTATGTGAGAGTCTTTTCTCAATACACCGTCCCATCCCCTTATGATTGTTACATTGTCCAGCTAATTGAATTTCATGCTTTTAAAGAAGGCGAGACACTGAGTGTCTGGGGGGGTATACTTTCACTCAGACCTCAGCTTGTTGATGGAATGCCCAGCTTTGAGGGTTGTGGCTGAACTTTTCTGTTTCTGAGCGGAGGGTTATATTTAGGCATTGGCATTGATTATGCCCTGAGCTGTTTGTTTAATGATGTGGGATGAGAGGATGTCTGATCAGTTTTTTCCCCTCCTCAACAGCCAATATTAGTTCCCCCTATAGAAATAAATGACGTGGATGTCCCACAGAAGTCTGTTGCACTTGACACTTAGCGAAGCCTCTCCACCTGCAAATAATTCAACAGAAGGAGGAATAATTTTGAGTGATGGGCCCGCACCTTACTTTGACGGGAAACCTACAGCCATCCATTCAGTGTTTTAATATTGCATTAAGAACAGGTAGGTCACCCGTGATACAAATCAGTAATCGACATCCATCCATGTCTAAGAACGCCGAGAGATGACGTTGAAGTTTGGGAGGAGCAAGTTTGAGAAACCTTGTCCTAGGGCGTTGTGGATGGCGGGAGGCATGTGCCTCTGGATCGAAAGATTGCATGTTCGAATCCAGCGATGGGTTGTTTTTAGATTTTTGTGTTAGGTCCCAAACCTTAACCCATTCCCTTAACTGTTCTGAGTTCATCCGTAGCCTTAAGAATTTGGAGTTAATGCCTAAACGTATCCTTGGAACGGTACAGAGAAGTACCAAAACACTTGGAAATTTGACGTTTGGAACAACTTTAAAAAAAATGTGATTGAGAAACATGGTTGAACGCCTAATTCTGACGTGAGACTATGAGCTTGTTGTTAAGAGTCATTCACACATCAGGATTTGCAGAGACTTCAAACAGCTCAGAACCCCCACTCTCTGTCCGAGCCCCATTCAGCGGTACCCTTAACCATCCCGTCTACTCATCAGGATTTTAAGCCAATATACTCACTCTGCAGCCTTAACATTTTAAGATGTCATGTTGTTGTAGAAAATCTGCAATTTTTGACTTCAACATCATCATTCAACAGTCCAAATTGTTCCACGTCATACAGTTCAAATCTCGTCTTTAACATTTTGCTATTGCATCAGTGTGAGCTCTAGTTAATTTATCCACTTAAAGAGAGGACTTGTTTAGAGGGCTTGACTTTCTGTAATTTTCCTAATCGCATTACAGTTGGATAGGCTGTTAGCCTTGCCTCTGCTACAATGCGATCCACCCCATCAGACTGCATTCACAGCTCCTCTGTCAAGAAGTATTTTTGTTCTTGTCTGTTAGTGGGTCAGTTTGGAGATAGTCAAGCTTGAGAGGTAGAAAGAGGGCTGCCCCCCCTCATTTTGCTCAATGTTACCTCCTGTTGCTTAGACGTTACCCAAAGCTGTGGGGTCGTGGGACCAAATTTTACCAGTTTGCGGTCAAGGAGGCTAATTGTTGATTCAAGCTAATGTGGGCAGCCTACATTTTCCATGGACCTGATCCAAGGGACTAAATAAAAACAAATGTTTGCATCTTCCATTTGAATTGGACTAACCTCTGAAGGAAGACTTAATCCATTAACACTCACTTTTGGTGGAAATTATGTACGTCTAACTGATTAAAATAAAATAAACCCCAGCAGCTGTTTTTACTAATGAGGCTTATTTAGTGAACAATAGTGGCTTATATTTTACAGGTCTAGCGTGTCACCCCATAGCACCTTGTTAGCCATAGCCCAACTGCAAACAGCCTCTGACAGGAAAATGTACAGTGTGTGTGAGTAGGATTTCTGTGCTCCCCCTAAGCAGTTATCAGGGGATAATACTGCCATGTAAGCAATGTCTTTTACATAGCCACCATAGTATCTCTTTAAAGGCCCAGTGCAGTCAAATATGTGATTTTCCTGTTTTATACATTTCCACACTGAACTGGGAATAATATGTGAAATTGTAAAAATTCTGATAATGCCATTTTATTGAAAGAGTTGTTTGAAAAGACTGCCTGAAAATTCAGCCTGTTTTGGTAGGATGGAGTTTTGGGCTGCCTGGTGACCTCCTGAGTGGCACAGCGGTCTAAGGCAATGCATCTCAGTGCTAGAGGCATCATTACAGACCCTGGTTCGATCCTGGGATGTATCACAACCGGTTGTCATCGGGAGACCCTTTGGCCCAGTGTCGTCCGGGTTAGGGGAGGTATTGGCCGGGGTAGGCCGTCATTGTAAAAGTCTTATCTGACTTGCTTAGTTAAATAAATAAAATAAAAATGGCTCTTTGCTGAGAATTTTATTAATAACATTAAGGTACTTCATTTTTACCCCAAATTATTTGATATTGAGATACAAATGGCTGCATTGGACCTTTTTTTAAGGATTTTATTTTTATTTGAACACAGAGGATGTTCCCTGAAATCTTTGAGTGCGTACTTGATCCTGTTGCAATACTTTCACAAGTCCTCCTAGCCCGCTGATCCCTGTCTAGTTGGATTATTTGACTTGTGCAATAGCATGCAGTGCACATAAGAATGCTCAGTTTGCTGGGAGTTGAAGCACACAAAAACTGTTCACTTTTGAAGGATATTTGGAGTCGGCACTAATTTTGTGATAAAAATAAAAATGCTGAATACAACAATACTGAATGAACAATAAACACTTATTTTAGCTTAATATAATACATAAATAAAATCCATTTAGTCTCAAATAAATAATGAAACATTTTCAATTTGGTTTACTTTCTTGGGGAAGAAAGTAAAAGTGCAATATGCGCCATGTAAAAAAGCTAACGTTTAAGTTCCTTGCTCAGAACATGAGAACATATGAAAGTTGGTGGTTCCTTTTAACATGAGTCTTCAATATTCCCAGTTAAGAAGTTTTAGGTTGTAGTCATTACAGGAATTATTGGACTATTTCTCCCTCTCCCATTTGTATTTCATATACTTTTGACTATTAGATGTTCTTATAGGCACTTTCGTATTGCCAGCCTAATCTCGGGAGTTGATAGGCTTGAAGTCATAAACAGCGCTGTGCTTCAAGCATTGCTAAGAGCTGCTGTTTGAATGAATGCTTACGAGCCTGCTGCTGCCTACCACCGCTCAGTCCGACTGCTCTATCAAATATCAACTCATAGACTTAATTATAACATAATAAACACACAGAAATATGAGCCTTTGGTCATTAATGTGGTCAAATCCGGAAACTATAATTTCTAAAACAAAACTTTTATTATTTCAGTGAAATATGGAACCGTTCCGTATTTTATCGAACAGGTGGCAACCCGAAGTCTAAATATTACTGTTACATTGCACAACGTTCTGCTAAATTTATTACGGTGTTAGGAATAAATTCCTTTGTTAGGAATAAATGGCCTTTCAACAGTTTGCAACGAGCTAGGCGGCCCAAGCTGCTGCATATACCCTGACTGCTTGCACTGAATGCAAGAGAAGTGACACAATTTCCCTAGTTAATATTGCCTGCTAACATTAATTTATTTGAACTACATATGCCGGTCTACATTTTTTTAACTTGGGTATTGATTTCAAGAAAGGCATTGATGTGTATGGTTATGTACATTATTGCAACAATTGTGCTTTTCACAAATGCACTTTTGTTAAATCATCACCCGTTTGTCGAAGTTGAAGTAGGCTGTGATTCGATGATAAATGAACAGGCACCGCATTGATTATATGCAACGTAGAACAAGCTAGTTATTATTGGTTTCCCCTTGCACATCAACTTGCATATAGAGGACATGTTTTGCATTACTCTAAAGGCTTACTGCAACACATAGCATGTTTTTGTTTCCCTTACAATACCTGTGATTAGTTATAGAGTTATATATGTTTATATTTATGTATAAACATGAGCAACAAAGCTGATAAATAGGCATAACAGTCATTACATTATTGTCTTTCTAAATTAAATCAACTTCTTCACCTTATCATTCAGTTAGGTCTAATTGCAATTGAATTGTGAAGTTACTGCCCATTCTTCCGTCATTCATTCAGTGAGGAGAGAGGGGCGCATTAGAGCCTGGCTGGGTACCAATATCCTACAGCGCACTATCTTCCCGGGTTATGTCTTTTCTAATAGTGATTTCAAAATTCTGACAAAAGAGTAATGTAAAATACAATAATTTAGGAAAAGTCAGGAAGGGAGCATAACAGGTTTTTTGTTTTTGTTTAACCAAATCAAATGTCAGTGGCTATTAGCCTATGGCAATTCTAGTGTTAATGGGACACTACTACCAGTATTAGTTTAAAAGATAATCTAAAAGGCTGGTGCACATTAATGTGATTAACTTATCATTCTATTTATCGCTATCGCATCAATTCATGCAATTTATAGCGAAATTGCATCACTCTAATATAGCGATAAAATAAAATAAATGTCTCTATACTCTGGCATTTGAGATCAAATGTTTCATATGAGGTGACTCTATAGAATGTCACCTTTTTTTTAAAGGTATAACATACATATTTGAAGTTATTCATACATAGTGCATTCAGAAAGTATTCGGACCCCTTCCCCTTTTCCACATTTTGTTACTTTACAGCCTTATTCTAAAATTGATGATATTTAAAAATCGATCTGCACACAATACCCCATAATTACAAAGTGAAAACAGGTTATCATAATTTTTTGAAAATATATAAAAAAATAAATAAAAACGAGATGCCTTACTTACATAAGTATTCAGACCCGTTGCTATGAGACTCGAAATTTAGCTCAGCTGCATCCTGTACCCATTGATCATCCTTGAGATGTTTCTACAACTTGATTGGAAGTGGACTCATATCAAACCTGTCTATATCAAATCAAATCAAATAAAATGTATTTGTCACATACACATGGTTAGCAGATGTTAATGCGAGTGTAGCGAAATGCTTGTGCTTCTCGTTCCGACAATGCAGTAATAACCAACAAGTAATCTAACTAACAATTCCAAAACTACTGTCTTATACACAGTGTAAGGGGATAAAGAATATGTACATAAAGATATATGAATGAGTGATGGTACAGAGCAGCATAGGCAAGATACAGTAGATGGTATCGAGTACAGTATATACATATGAGATGAGTATGTAAATAAAGTGGCTAGTGATACATGTATTACATAAGGATGCAGTAGATGATATAGAGTACAGTATATACGTATGCATATGAGATGAATAATGTAGGGTATGTAAACATTATATTAGGTAGCATTGTTTAAAGTGGCTAGTGATATATTTTTACATAATTTCCCATCAATTCCCATTATTAAAGTGGCTGGAGTTGAGTCAGTGTTAGTGTCAGTGTGTTGGCAGCAGCCACTCAATGTTAGTGGTGGCTGTTTAACAGTCTGATGGCCTTGAGATAGAAGCTGTTTTTCAGTCTCTCTGTCCCAGCTTTGATGCACCTGTACTGACCTCGCCTTCTGGATGATAGCGGGGTGAACAGGCAGTGCCTTCCTGTAACATCGGGTGGTGTAGGTGTCCTGGAGGGCAGGTAGTTTGCCCCCGGTGATGCGTTGTGCAGACCTTACTACCCTCTGGAGAGCCTTACGGTTGTGGGCGGAGCAGTTGCCGTACCAGGCGGTGATACATCCCGCCAGGATGCTCTCGATTTTGGATCTGTAGAAGTTTGTGAGTGCTTTCGTTGACAAGCCGAATTTCTTCAGCCTCCTGAGGTTGAAGAGGCGCTGCTGCGCCTTCTTCACGATGCTGTCTGTGTGAGTGGACCAATTCAGTTTGTCTGTGATGTGTATGCTGAGGAACTTAAAACTTACTACCCTCTCCACTACTGTTCCATTGATGTGGATAGGGGGGTGTTCCCTCTGCTGTTTCCTGAAGTCCACAATCATCTCCTGACACCACACTCAGAGGGCCCTCACCTCCTCCCTGTAGGCCGTCTCGTCGTTGTTGGTAATCAAGCCTACCACTGTTGTGTCATCCGCAAACTTGATGATTGAGTTGGAGGCGTGCTTGGCCACGCAGTCGTGGGTGAACAGGGAATACAGGAGAGGGCTCAGAACGCACCCTTGTGGGGCCCCAGTGTTGAGGATCAGCGGGGTGGAGATGTTGTTGCCTACCCTCACCACCTGGGGGCGACCCGTCAGGAAGTCCAGTACCCAGTTGCACAGGGCGGGGTCGAGACCCAGGGTCTCGAGCTTGATGACGAGCTTGGAGGGTACTATGGTGTTGAATGCCGAGCTATAGTCGATGAACAGCATTCTCACATAGGTATTCCTCTTGTCCAGATGGGTTAGGGCAGTGTGCAGTGTGGTTGAGATTGCATTGTCTGTCGACCTATTTGGGCGGTAAGCAAATTGGAGTGGGTCTAGGGTGTCAGGTAGGGTGGAGGTGATATGGTCCTTGACTAGTCTCTCAAAGCACTTCATGATGACAGAAGTGAGTGCTACGGGGCGGTAGTCGTTTAGCTCAGTTACCTTAGCTTTCTTGGGAACAGGAACAATGGTGGCCCTCTTGAAGCATGTGGGAACGGTAGACTGGGATTGATTGAATATGTCCGTAAACACACCGGCCAGCTGGTCTGCGCATGCTCTGAGGGCGCGGCTGGGGATGCCGTCTGGGCCTGCAGCCTTGCCAGGGTTAACACGTTTAAATGTTTTACTCACCTCGGCTGCAGTGAAGGAGAGTCCGCATATTTTCGTTGCAGGCCGTGTCAGTGGCACTGTATTGTCCTCAAAGCAGGCAAAAAAGTTATTTATAGTCTGCCTGGGAGCAAGACATCCTGGTCCGTGACTGGGCTGGTTTTCGTCCCTGATTGACTGTAGACCCTGCCACATACCTCTTGTGTCTGAGCCGTTGAATTGAGATTCTACTTTGTCTCTATACGCTTAGCTTGTTTGATAGCCTTGCGGAGGGAATAGCTGCACTGTTTGTATTCGGTCATGTTACCAGTCACCTTGCCCTGATTTAAAAGCAGTGGTTCGCGCGTTCAGTTTCACGCGAATGCTGCCATCAATCCACGTCTCTCCAGTGAGCCATGTTTCCGTGAAGCAAAGAACGTTAGTCTCTGATGTCCCTCTGGAATGCTGCCCTTGCTCGGATTTCATCAACCTTGTTGTCAAGAGACTGGACATTGGCGAGAAGAATGCTAGGGAGTGGTGCACGATGTGCCCGTTTCCGGAGTCTGACCAGAAGACCGCCTCGTTTCCCTCTTTTACGGAGTCGTTTTATTGGGTCGCCGGCTGGGATCCATTCCGTTGTCCTGGTTGAAAGGCAGAGCACAGGATCCGCGTCGCGAAAATCATATTCTTGGTCGTACAGATGGGGAGTTGACGCTGAACTTATATTCAGTAGTTCTTCTCGACTGTATGTAATGAAACCTAAGTTGACCTGGGGTACTAATGTAAGAAATAACACGTAAAAAAAACAAAAAACTGCATAGTTTCCTAGGAACGCGAGGCGGCCATCTCTGTCGGCGCCGGAAGTATAATATAAGGTCCCACAGTTGACAGTGCATGTCAGAGCAAAAACCAAGCCCTGAGGTTGAAGGAATTGTCCATAGAGCTCCTAGACAGAACTGTGTCGAGGCACAAATCTGGGAAAGGGTACCAAAAAATATCAGCAGCATTGAAGGTCTCTAAGAACACAGTGGCCTCATAATTCCTAAATGGAAGACGTTTGGACACATGACTCCTCCAAGAGCTGGCCACCCGGCCAAACGGAGCAATCGGGGGAGAAGGGCCTTGGTCAGGGAGATGACCAAGAACCTGATGGCCACTCTGACAGAGCTCTAGAGTTCCTCTGTGGAGATAGGAGAACCTTCCGGAAGGACAACCATCTCTGTAGCACTCCACCAATCAGGCCTTTATGGCAGAGTGGCCAGATGGAAGCCACTCCTCAGTAGAAGGCACTTGACAGCTCGCTTGGAGTTTGCCAAAAGACACCTAAAGACTCTCAGACCATGAGAAACGAGATTCTCTGGTCTGATGGAACCAAGATTGAACTCTCTGAATGCCAAGTGTCACCTCTGGAGGAAACCCTATGGTGAAGCATGGTGATGGCAGCATCATGCTGTGGGTATGTTTTTCAGCAGCAGGGACTGAGACTAGTCAGACTGAAGGGAAAGATGATTGGAGCAAAGTACAGAGAGATCCTTGATGAAAACCTGCACCAGAGCATTCAAGACCTCAGACTGGGGTGACGATTCACCTTACAACAGGACAACGACCCTAAGCACACAGCCAAGACAATGCAGGAGTGACTTCCGGACAAGTCTCTGAATGTTCTTGAGTGGCCCAGCCAGAGTCCGGACTTGAACCCAATCGAACATCTCTGGAGAGACCTGAAAATTGCTGTGCAGCGACGCTCCCCATCCAACCTGAACGAGCTGGAGTGAATCTGCATATTAGAATGGGAGAAACTCCCCAAATACAGGTGTGCCATGCTTGTAGCAACATAACCCAAGAAGACCCGAGGCTGTAATCGCTGCCAAAGGTGCTTCAACAAAGCACTGAGTTAAGGGTCTGAATACTTATGCAAATGTTATTTTTCTGCTAAATGTTTTTCATTTTTTTGGGCAACATTTTTTTTTTGCTTTGTAATTATGGTGTATTGTGTGTAGATTGAGGAAACATAACTATTTAATCAATTTTAGAATAAGGCTGTAACTACTGCATCGATATGACATTTCTGGCCAATACTGATATCTGACATTTTCCTTGACAAAAAAAACCCAATACCAATAACCGATATTTTACATTTTAGCTGCCTTTTAAGTATTCTAGTACATTTAAATAGTTAACACACTCACACACGGATGCAGCTGTCTAAAGCACGGCATCTCAGTGAAAGAGGTGTCACTACAGTCACGGGTTCTAATCCAGGCTTTATCACACATAGCTAGCAACTGAAACAGATGTTTTGCTAACTATATAGCTAGGTGTCATCATCTAAAATAACCATCATTTATAAGACAGTTCTTATTTGATTAATGGTGGTTTGGACCCATCTATATGAAGCTTGCCACAATAAGGATTAGCCACAATAGTGGACTTTGCGGTTAGCCTTCAAAATAAAAGTATGGCGTAATTCTACTATGTGTATTCATTTGCATCACTGTCAATGGCGTACTTTTATTTTGAAGGCAAACCGCAAATTCCACTATTGTGCCTAATCCTTATTGTGGCTAGCTTCACAACACAACCCAGACGGTCGAGGCTCACTAGCCAGATGAAGCTAGCTGGTTGTTTATAACGTTAGATTTGGGCAACAGGGTTAAGTAGCTGGCTAGCTATTTATTTTCATGAACTGAAGTTCAATTTCAGTAGGCGAACAACAAGTGGCAACCATGCTAATACTTACTCACAAGGATTGCTAAATCTTTGCTAAGAATAATGAAAATGACTCCAGTTTCTACTTGTCATTGTCTTCAGGCTGGTTGTATTGGTGCTAACTAGGTACCATGCTAAAGCTAGCTACCCCAGAAGTTATGCTTTTTTTACCAATGCTGTATTGTAAACACATCGTTCGTGGCCGGTGTTTGCTTGTTTTCAGACGTTTTTGTACAGCTTTGACAGTGCTACTGTATCTTTTTTTGACACGGAGAGACCCAAACGGCGTTCCGTAGTATGTATGTCGTGAAGCTAATAGCAGTGCCGCTATTACTGTGTAAATCCGGTAGGGCAACATCTGAAAAATAGGGCACTTGGTAGTGTGTACCGGTGCTCGAACAAATCGTCTGCGAAAGCCAACATCACCCACGACAGAACGCTTGATTGTCAAAGGCAATGAATTCAATTATCTTGGCGTTAATGGATTTCGCCTTTGAGTTGTCTTGCTGAAGTTTTCTTCATCTTTCAAATGACTGCTCGACTTGTCAATTGCTCGATCCACACAGCAGACATTGTGGGCTAGGTTAGGAATGCTGTGTTGCACGTGTAGCGCAAAATTTAACGCGGTGTCATTACGTCATGTACCTACGTTATATAGGTATACACGTCAGCTTTGACATCGGTTTTGCACGTCGGCGTTCAACTAGACATCGTCCGACACAGATGTTGGCATTTTTAGATAATATCGCCCGATTACGACATGTTCACCAATATGTCGTGCATCCCTAGCTGGAACATAGCAAAATGTGGAAAAAGTCAAAGGCTCTGAATGCTTCCCGAAAGCACTGTATCTGATTTAGAAATGAAAGCACATTATATATCTAGTCCCCATTTGACAATGTCATAGGTATTAAGACAAATTTCACTTATAGTGTATTAAAGTAGCCAAAAGTTTAGTATTTGGTCCCATATTCCTTGCACACAATCACTACATCAAGCTTGTGCCTACACACTTGTTGGACGCATTTACAGCTTGTTTTGGTTGTTTCAGGTTATGTTTTGGCCAATAGGAAGTGAATGGTGAATAATGTATTGTCATTTTGGAGTCACTTTTATTGTAAGTAAGAATACAATATGTTTGAACACTTAGATGAATGTGAATGCTACCATGATTACGAATTAATTGTGAATGATAATGAGAGGGATATGAGAGACAAAGGAATCTCCCATATTATTGGTAATGGTGAGAATTCAGCATGCTTTGTTGAAGCCTCTAACTTTCTCATTGATCATTATTCATGATTCATTCATGATTTGTTTTGTCATTTCATTATCAGGATTTTTTGTTGTTGTCACGTACACCGGATAGGTGCAGTGAAATGTGTTGTTTTTACTCGGTCAGTCATAGTAATACAGTGCCCTTGGAGCAATTTCGTGTTAAGTGCATTGCTCTAGGGCACAAAGAGAGATTTTTGACCTTTCGCTCTAACCGCTAGGCTACCTGCAGCTGCCACCTATTGAGCAGAACATAACACAACCAAAGCAAACTGCAAATGCATCCAACAAGTTTGTTGAGTCACAAGTTTGATGTAGTAGTCATTGCGTACTAGGTATATGTGACCAAATACTCAAATTTTGACTACTTTGGTAAACTATATGTTAAATTTGTCCAAATACATAATCAAATAGGGAGCTAAATCTATAAAGTACTTTCTTTTCTAAATGGTAAATCAGATAAAAGTACTTAGTTGTGTTCACACTGCACAAACAAATCAGCAAACCACACTAGGGCTAACCCCATTTAGTCTATTGGTTTGGTCGATCAAGATCTTTTAACGTGTAAATATTCATATGAACATAAGATTCAACAACTGAGACATAAACTGAACAAGTTCCACAGACATTTGACTAACATAAATGGAATAATGTGTCCCTGAACACTGGGGGGTCAAAAGTAACCGTCAGTATCTGGTGTGGCCACCAGCTGCATTAAGTACGGCAGTGCATCTCCTCCTCGTGGACTGCACCAAATTTGACAGTTCTTGCTGTGAGATGTTACCCCAGTCTTCCACCAAGGCACCTGCAAGTTCCCGGACATTTCTGGGAGGAATGGCCCTAGCCCTCACCCTCCGAGCCAACAGGTCCCAGACGTGCTCAATGGGATTGAGATCCAGGATCTTCGCTGGCCATGGCAGAACACTGACATTCCTGTCTTGCAGGAAATCAAGCACAGAACGAGCAGTATGGCTGGTGGCATTGTCATGCTGGAGGGTCATGTCAGGATGAACCTGAAGGAAGGGTACCACATGAGGGAGGATGATGTCTTCCTTGTAACGCACAGCGTTGAGATTTCCTGCAATGACAACAAGCTCAGTCCGAAGATGCTGTGACACACCGCCCCACACCATGACGGACCCTCCACCTCCAAATCGATCCTACCCCAGAGTACAGGCCTCGGTGTAACGCTCATTCCTTCGACGATAAACACGAATCCGACCATCACCCCTGGTGAGACAAAACCACAACTCAGTGAAGAGCACTTTTTGTCAGTCTGTCTGGTCCAGCGACGGTTGGTTTGTGCCCATAAACGATGTTGTTGCCGGTGATGTCTGGTGAGGAAATGCCTTACAACAGGTCTACAAGCCCTCAGTCCAGCCTCTCTCAGCCTATTGCGGACAGTCTGAGCACTGATGGAGGGATTGTGCGTTCCTGGTGTAACTCGGGCAGTTGTTGCCATGTACCGATCCTGCACAGGTGTTGTTACATGTGGTCTGCCACTGCGAGGACGATCAGCTGTCCGTCCTGTCTCCCTGTAGCACTGTCTTAGGCCTCTCACAGTACGGACATTGCAATTCATTGCCCTGGCCACATCTGCAGTCCTCATGCCTCCTTGCAGCATGTCTAAGGCATGTTCACACAGATGAGCAGGGACCCTGGGCATCTTCCTTTGGTGTTTTTCAGAGTCAGTAGAAAGGCCTCTTAGTGTCCTAAGTTTTCATAACTGTGACCTTAATTGCCTACCGTCTGTAAGTTGTTAGTGTCTTAATGACCATTCCACAGGTGCATGTTTATTAATTGTTTGTGGTTCATTGAACAAGCATGGGAAACAGTGTTTAAACCCTTTACAATGAAGATCTGTGAAGTTATTTGGATTTTTACAAATTATCTTTGAAAGTTTCTTTTTTTGCTGAGTTTATGTACAGTGCCAGTCAAAAGTTTAGACTCAGCTACTCGTTCACGTTTTTTTCCTTCAGTTTTTATTCTACAATATAGATTAATAGTGAAGACATCAAAACTATGAAATTACACGTATGGAATCATGTTGTAACCAAAAAGTGTTATACAAATCAAAATACACTGCTCAAAAAAAATAAAAGGGCAGCAACCCAGCAGCAGGACCGCTACCTCCGCCTTTGTGCAAGGAGGAGCAGGAGGAGCACTGCCAGAGCCCTGCAAAATGACCTCCAGCAGGCCACAAATGTGCATGTGTCTGCTTAAACGGTCAGAAACAGACTCAATGAGGGTGGTAATGAGGGTCCGACGTCCACAGGAGGGGGTTGTGCTTACAGCCCAACACCGTGCAGAACGTTTGGCATTTGTCAGAGAACACCAAGATTGACAAATTCGCCACTGTGCTCTTCACAGATGAAAGTAGGTTCACACTGAGCACATGTGACAGACGTGATAGTCTGGAGACGCCGTGGAGAATGTTCTGCTACCTGCAACATCCTCCAGCATGACCGGTTTGGCGGTGGGGCAGTCATGGTGTGGGGTGGCATTTCTTTGGGGGGCCGCACAGCCCTCCATGTGCTCGCCAGAGGTAGCCTGACTGCCATTAGGTACTGAGATGAGATCCTCAGACCCCTTGTGCGGTGGGCCCTGGGTTCTGCTTATGCAAGACAATGCTTGGCCTCATGTGGCTGGACTGTGTCAGAAGTTCCTGCAAGAGGAAGGCATTGATGCTATGGACTGGCCCGCCCGTTCCCCAGACCTGAATCCAATTGAGCACATCTGGGACATCATGTCTCGCTCCATCCTACAACGCCACGTTGCACCACAGACTGTCCAGGAGTTGGCGGATGCTTTAGTCCAGGTCTGGGAGGAGATCCCTCAGGAGACCATCCGCCACCTCATCAGGAGCATGCCCAGGCGTTGTAGGGAGGTCATACAGGAGGCCACACACACTACTGAGCCTCATTTGACTTGTTTTAAGGACATTACATCAAAGTTGGATCAGCCTGTAGTGTGGTTTTCCACTTTTAATTTTGAGTGTGACTCCAAATCCAGACCTCCATGGGTTGATAAATTTGATTTCCATTGATAATTTGTGTGTGATTTTGTTGTCAGCACATTCAACTATGTAAAGAAAAAAGTATTTAATAAGAATATTTTATTCATTCAGATCTAGGATGTGCTATTTTAGTGTTCCCTTTATTTTTTTGAGCATTGTATATCTTTGATTTGAGATTCTTCAAAGTAGCCAGCCTTTGCCTTGATGACAGCTTTGCACACTTTTGGCATTCTCTCAACCAGCTTCACATGGAATGATTTTCTTGAAGGAGTTCCCACATATGCTCACTCTGCAGTCCAACTCATCCCTTACCATCTCATTTGGGTTAAGGTCAGGTGATTGTGGAGGCCAGGTCATCTGATGCAGCGCTCCATCACTCTCCTTGGTCAAATTGCCCTTACACAGCCTGGAGGTGTGTTTGGTTATTGTCCTATTGAAAAACAAATGATAGAGGGATTAAGCGCAAACCAGATGGGGAGGCGTATTGCTGCAGAATGCTGCGGTAGCCATGTCGGTTAAGTGTGCCTTGAATTCTATATGCATCACTGACAGTGTCACCAGCAATGCACCATCACACTTCCTCAATGTTTCACGGTAGGAAGCACAAATGCTGAGATCATCCGTTCACCCACTCTGCGTCTCACAGAGACTTGGCGGTTGGAACCAATAATCTCACATTTGGACTCGGCAGAACAAATGACAGATTTCCACTGTCTAATGTCCATTGCTCGTATTTCTTGGTCCAAGCAAGACTCTTCTTATTTGTGTTCTTTAGTAGTGGTTTCTTTGGAGCAATTCGACCATGAAGGCCTGATGTACACAGTCTCATTTAAACAGTTGATGTGTCTCCTTGAACTCTGTGAAGTTCAAGTAGTTAATCTGAGGTTCAGTTAACTCTAATGAATTTATCCTCTCCAGCTGAGGTTTCTCTGGGTCTTCCTTTCCTGTGGCGGTCCTCATGAGAGCCAGTTTCATCATAGCGCGTGATAGATTTTGCGACTGAAGAAATGTTCAAAGTTCTTGACATTTTCCACATTGACTGACCTTCATGTCTTAACGTAATGATGGTTATTTGCTTATTTGAACTGTTCTTGCCATATTATGGACTTGGTCATTTACCAAATAGAGTTATCTTCTGTATACCACCCCTACCTTGTCACAACACAACTGACTGGCTCAAATGCATTACAAAGGAAATAAATTCCTCAAATAAACTTTTAACAAGGCACACCTGTTAATTGAAATGCATTCCAGGTGTCTACCTCATGAAGCTGGTTGAGAGAATGCCAAGAGTGTGCAAAGCTGTCATCAAGGCAAAGGTGGCTGTTTGAAAAATCTCAAATATAAAATATATTTTGATTTAACACTTTTATTTACTACATGATTCCATATGTGTTATTACATAGTTTTGATGTCTTCAATGTTGAATATAGTAAATATAAAGAAAAAGCCTTGAATGAGAAGGTGTTCAAAAACTTTTGACTGGTAGTTTATATCAAAAATCTATTTATTTTTGGTGCTCCCTTAAATTCTGTTTGGTGCTCAATGTTTTAAGTTTTTCTGTTTGTGAGAGAGATATTGGTGTTTGTTTATGAGAGTGAGGGAGACAGGGCAAGTGTGTGAGGAGTGGAGGGGTGTCTGTGTTAACTGAGGTGTTTTCACCTTACTGACACAATGCCATGCACCTTAATTGGGTAGGACAGGCTTGTGGTAATGCCTGGAGCGGAATTAGTGGATTGTTATCAAACATATGGTTTCTATGTGTATGATGATGTGTATGATGACATTCCATTTGCAAAAGGTAAGTAGGTAAACATGACGAGCAGGTGTCCACATAATTTGTCAAAGATCTAATTCCAAAATCATGGGCATTTAATATGGACTTGGTACCCATCTTTGCCTCTATAACAGCCTCCACTCTTCTGGGAAGGCTTTCTACTAAATGTTGGAACGTTGCTGTGGGGATTTGCTTCCATTCAGCCACAAGCATTAGTGAGGTCGGACACTGATGTTTGGCCAGTCAAGTTTTTCCACACCCATCTCGACCAACCTTTCTGTATGGACCTTGAAATGTGCGCGTGGGCATTGTCATGCTGAAACAGGAAAGAGCCTTCCCCAAACTGTTGCCACAAAGTTGGAAGCACAGAATCATCTAGAATGTCATTGTATGTTGTAGCGTTAAGATTTCCCTTGGAACTAAGGGGCCTAGCCCGAACCATGAAAACAAGTCCCAGACAATTTATTGCTCACCCACCAAACTTTACAGTTGGCACTATGCATTGGGCCAGGTAGTGTTCTCCTTGCATCTGCCGAACCCAGATTTGTCTGTCGGACTGCCAGATATTGAAGCGTGATTTATCCCTTCACTGCGTTTACACTGCTCCAGAGTCCAATGGCGGTGAGCTTTACACCACTCCAGCCGATGCTTGGCATTGCGCATGGTGATCTTAGGCTTGTGTGCGGCTGCTCGGCCATGGAATCCTATTTCATGAAGCTTCCAACAAAATGTTATTGTGCTGACATTGCTTCCAGAGGCAGTTTGGAACTCGGTAGTTAATGTTGCAACAGGCGATTTTTACTCGCTTCAGCACTCGGCGGTCCCGTTCTTTGAGCTTGTGTGGCCTACCACTTCACGGCTGAGCAGTTGTTGCTCCTAGATGTTTCCACTCCACAATAACAGCACATACAGTTGACCGGGGCAGCTCTAGCAGGCCAGAAATTTGACGAACTGATTTGTTGGAAAGGTGGCAATATAAGAAGTTGCCACGTTTAGAGTCACTGAGCTCTTCAGTAAGGCCATTCTACCTACAATGTTTGTCTGTGGAGAGTGCATGGCTGTGAGCTCGATTTTATTCACCTGTCAGCAATGGGTGTGGCTGAAATAGCCGAATCCACTAATTTGAAGGGGTGTCAACATACTTTTGTGTATATATAGTCTACATCTAGCTCTCCATAAACATGGAATGGTTTGTCCTGCACTTTGTAAAAACCCAGAGTGCATTGAGTGAATGTTTTGAAAAGATCTTGGTTCCTTTCTAAACAGAATTGTGAATGCGAAGAGGACTCGGACCACAAAATAGGTGAAGTGACCTGGCAAAGGAGTTGCTTCCTCATTCAAAGGAAAGAGCGGTGTGAATACAAAGAGAACTAAGTTTGTTAGCTTTTTTTTTTACCCCAGAATTCATTTTAAAGAGGACTGAGATCTGGTTTTTTGAAGGGGACTATTTATGAAAACACCCTTTAGAGCATAAACCAATGACTGGAACCATACTCTTTGACATTGGATATGCCTTTAATTTGTTTTCCGTTAATCAACCATAAGCATGCAGGTTTGTCCCATCTTTGTTTGACCACCATAGACAACCACTGGGGCAGAATACATTTTATGCTGTGCTTTTCTGTGCCTCTTAACCATGCATTATTTCACCCTTCAAGAACTAGGCCAGCTGCTTAGATACCATGTGCTGCTCAGGACAATAGGCCTCTCTCTTCCTGTTATTTCACCTGGTGTAAAATGTGTGCTCATATCCCTTTTCATGTTATTTCAGTGGTTTATACATTTGGACTGAATGTCGGGCTTTACTGGACAGTTCAATTACATCACTTTGCTAAGTGCAGATGGGCTTTTTATCTTGAAGTCTTGAATCGGCTTTTTGAAACTCTTATTGGGACTATTTTTGTGTCGCATGATTTTATAGATCTGTGTGCTTGGCATGGCAGAATTCCTCCTAGTCTGCGTCACTCTTCATTTCTACCATCCCATGTTGCCCCATCTTCGTGTCTTGCTTTCATACATTGGTCATTGCGAGTGTACCCATAGGAACAAAGCAGAAAGTAA
Source organism: Oncorhynchus keta (assembly GCF_023373465.1). Taxonomy (NCBI): domain Eukaryota; kingdom Metazoa; phylum Chordata; class Actinopteri; order Salmoniformes; family Salmonidae; genus Oncorhynchus; species Oncorhynchus keta. The sequence continues at coordinate 56,833,802 of NC_068439.1, read as the reverse complement.
AAGCTTGGTTAAAAAGTACAGGTTTAAGACGAGGATTCTCATATCCCATAACTCTTCGCAGAAATGGGACCAACGTTGCCAGTTAACAACGGCGCTGGTCCCAGGAATTTGTTTATTTTCTTTCGCATTGAATTATTACGTTATTTTAACCAAGCGTTTCCTAAATTCGGTCCTGGGGACCCCAAGGGATGCACATTTTGTTTTTTGCCCTAGCAGCCCACAGCTAATTCAAAAAATCAACTCATCAAGCTATGATTATTTGAATCAGCTGTGTAGTGCCAGGGCAAAAACATAACCATGCACTCTGTGGGCTCCCCCAGGACCGAGTTTAGGAAACACTGTCTTAAACTGTCTTAATCCATCAATATGTGCTGTGATTTGTTGATTTAATTCAACTGACATTACAAAAAATAGATTCCATTGCATGAGTAACATCAGTTACATTCTACATTACCATGGAATTGATTGCACCACAATACCAGGAAGCCGTTGCGAGTGTAGCCTACCCATGAGTTTACCAGTTAAATTGCCTGGGTTAGAGGTTCTAAGCCCATTCTACTCATAATTTTTGACAACACCTTGCTTGTTTCATAGTGCTGAGCGATTTAAATGGAATTTCGGTTATTTTTCGGTTTACAAACAACTATTTGACCGTCGGTTCAATTATTAATTCATTCCATTTAGTTCGTCTTAGAGCCTTATTCTAAAATGGATTCAATACATTTCCCTCATCAATCTTAACACAATTCCCCATAATGTGAAAGCGAAAACAGGTTTTTACACATTTTTACTAATGTTATAATTTATTCAAGTATTCAGACCCTTTGCTATGAGATTCGAAATTGAGCTCAGGTGCATCCTGTTTCCATTGATCATCCAATCAAGTTGTAGAAACATCTCATGGGGTCCACAATGCAGTATATTAAATTGATTGGGCATGATTTGGAAAGCCAAACACACCTGTTTGTATAGGTCCAACAGTTGACAGTGAATGTCAGAGCAAAAAACTGGGATCTGGGGATCTGGGGAAGGGGAAGGGTACCAACAAATGTCTGCAGTATTGAAGGTCCCCAAGAACAGTGGCCTCCATCATTCTTAAATAGAAGAAGTTTAGAACCACCAAGACTCTGCAGTTGGGTGAGAAGGGCCTTCGTCAGGGAGGTGACCAAGAACCCAATGGTCACTCTGACAGAGCTCCAGAGTTCCTCTTTGGTGATGGGAGAACCTTCCATAAGGACAACCATCTCTGCAGCACTCCACCAATCAGGCCTTTATGGTAGAGTGGCCAGACGGAAGCCCTCAGTAAAAGGCACACGACAGCATGCTTGGAGTTTGCCAACGGGCACCTAAAGGACTCTGAGCATGAAAAATGAAATGATTTGGTCTGATGAAACCAAGATTGAACTCTTGGGGCTGAATGCCAAGGTTCACGTGTGGACGAAATATGTCAGGATCACTACGGTAAAGCATGGTGGTGGCAGCAGCATCATGCTGTGGGCATGTTTTCAGTGGCAGGGACTGGGAGACTAGTCATGATCATGGGAAAGATGAACAGAGCAAAGTACAGTGATCCTTGTTGGAAACCTGCTCCAGTGCGCTCAGGACCTCAGACTAGGGCCAAGGTTCACCTTCCAACAGGACAACAACACTAAGCACACTGCCAAGTCAACGCAGGAGTGGGACAAGTCTCAATGTTCTTGAGTAGCCCAGCCACAGCCCGGATTCGAACATCTCTGGACAGGCCTGAAAATAGATGTGCAGCGATGCTCCCCATCCAACATTACAGAGCTTGAGAGGATCTGCAGAAAATAATGAAAGTCCCCAAATACTGGTGTGCTAAGCTTGTAGCGCCAAACCCATGAAGACTTGAGGCTGTAATCGCTACCAAAGGTGCTTCAACATAGTACTGATTAAAGGGTCTGAATATGTATGTAAATGTTGTTGCAAAAAAATCTAAATATTTTAGGGTTTTGTCAATATGTGGTTTTGTGTGTAGATTAAGGCGGAAAAAAGGCTCTAACGTGGAAAAAGTTAGGGGGTCTGAATACTTTCCGAATGCACTGTATATCAGATTAAGCTCGAACTGTGCGATTTTAGTAAGAATGTGTTGTTTCCAACGAGCCAATATTCTACATAGTTAGTGCAGAAAACATGGTAATTACCATTGAAGCCGGAATTTTACATACACCTTAGCCAAATACATTTAAACTTGGTCAAACGTTTTGGGTATCCTTTCACAAGCTTCCCACAAGAAGTTGGGTGAATTTTGGCCCATTCCTTCTGACAGAGCTGGTGTAACTGAGTCAGGTTTGTAGGCCTCCTTGCTCACACACACTCTTGTTCAGTTCTGCCCACAAATGTTCTATGGGATTGAGGTCAGGGCTTTGTGATGGCCACTCCAATACCTTGACTTTGTTGTCCTTAAGCCATTTTGCCACACACATTTGGAAGTATGCTTGGGGTCATTGTCCATTTGGAAGACCCATTTGCAACCAAGCTTTAACTTCCTGACTGATGTCTTGAGATGTTGCTTCACATCATTTCCTTACCTCATGATGCCATCTATTTTGTGAAGTGCACCAGTCCCTCCTGCAGCAAAGCACCCCCACAACATTTTGCTTCCACCCCTGTGCTTCACGGTTTGGATGGTGTTCTTTGGCTTGCAAGCATCCCCCTTTTTCCTCCAAACATGATGATGGTATTATGGCCAAACAGTTCTATTTTTGTTTCATCAGCTCAGAGGACATTTCTCCAAAAAGTACGATCTTTGTCCCCATGTGCAGTTGCAAACCGTAGTCTGGCTTTTTTTATGGTGGTTTTGGAGCAGTGGCTTCTTCCTTGCTGAGGGTCCTTTCGGGTTATGTCGATATAGGACTCGTTTTACTGTGGATATCACAAGGTCCTTTGCTGTTGTTCTGAGATTGATTTGCACTTTTCGCACCTAAGTACGTTCATCTCTAGGAGACAGAACGCGTCTCCTTCCTGAGCGTTATGACGGTTGGGTGGTCCCATGGAGTTTATACTTGCGTGCTATTGTTTGTACAGATGAACATGGTACTTTCAGGCATTTGGAAATTGCTCCCAAGAATGAACCAGACTTGCGGAAGTCTACAATTATTTTGATTTTCCCATGATGTCAAGCGAAGAGGCACTTAGTTTGAAGGGAGACCTTGAAATAGATCCACAGGTACACCTCCAATCGACTCAAATGATGTCAATTAGGCTACCAGAAGCTTCTAAAGCCATGACATAATTTTCTGGAATTTTTCAAGCTGTTTAAAGGCACAGTCAACTTAGTGTATGTAAACTTCTGACCTACTGGAATTGTGATACAGTGAATTATAAGTGAAATAATCTGTCTGTAAACAATATTTGGAAAAATGACTTGTCATGCACGAAGTAGATGCCCTAACAGACTTGCCAAAACTATAGTTAACAAGACATTTGTGGAGTGGTTGAAAAAAAGTTTTAATGGTTCCAACCTAAGTGTATGTAAACTTACAACTTCAACTGTAACCGGGACCATAATCCATTGCTCACCTACTTGGCCGGTCTGTGTGGTGCAGACATGGAGAGGGAGACAATAGACGAGAAGAGATTGAAGAACGCGCAATCAAGAGCGGTTGCTTTGTGAGATATCTCTGACCCTCAAACTCAACTATGGACCTTGAAGCCAGTTCCAATGCTTTTTAAAAAACATTTAGACCTGAGACACCAGATGAACGCAATTACACTGAACAAATATGCAAAAGATTTTACAGTTACAGTTCATGTAGGGAAATCAGTCAATTTAAATATATTAATTAGGTCCAAATCTAGGGATTTCACATGACTGTGAGTAGAGATATTCATCTGTTGGTCACAGATCCTTTTTTTGTTGTTATTATTTACATTGTTAAGGTATGAATGTGGATCAGAAAACCAGTCAGTATCTGGTGTGACCACCATTTGCCTCATGGGGCACGACACAGCTCCTTCGTGTAGAGTTGCTCAAGCTGCTGATTGTGGCCTGTGGAATGTTATCCCACTCTTTTTCAGTGGCTGTTTGAAGTTACTGGATGTCTGCAGGAACCGGAACACGTTGTCGTACACGTCAATCTAGAGGTCGACCGATTAATCGGAATGGCCGATTTTCAAGTTTTCATAACAATCGGAAATCAATATTTTGGCCGATTTTGACAATAAAAAAAAAGTTTTTTTTTTACACCTTTTTATTTCATCTTTATTTAACTAGGCAAGTCAGTTAAGAACACATTCTTATTTTCAATGACTGCCTAGGAACGGTGGGTTAACTGCCTTGTTCAGGGGCAGAACGACAGATTTTCACCTTGTCAGCTCTGGGGATTCAATCTTGCAACCTTACAGTTAACTAGTCCAACGCTCTAACCACCTGCCCCTCATAGCACTCCACGAGGAGACTGCCTTTTACGCGAATGCAGTAAGCCAAGGTAAGTTGCTAGCTAGCATTAAACCTAAATCTTATAAAAAACAATCAATCAATCATAATCACTAGTTAACTACACATGGTTGATGATATTACTAGTTTATCTAGCGTGTCCTGCGTTGCATATAATCGATGCGGTGCGTATCTTTGCTCCAACCTAACCATAAACATCAATGCCTTTCTTAAAATCAATACACAGAAGTATATATTTTTAAACCTGCATATTTAGCTAAAAGATATCCAGGTTAGCAGGCAATATCAACCAGGTGTAATTGTGTCACTTCTCTTGCGTTCAAAGCACGCAGAGTCAGTGTATATGCAACAGTTTGGACCGCTTAATTTGCCAGAATTTTACGTAATTATGACATAACATTGAAGGTTGTGCAATGTAACAGGAATATTTAGACTAATGGATGCCACCCCTTAGATAAAATACGGAACGGTTCCGTATTTCACTGAAAGAATAAACGTCTTTATTTCGAGTTGATAGTTTTCGGATTTGACCATATTAATGACCTAAGGCTCGTATTTCTGTGTTACTATGTTATAACTAAGTCAATGATTTGATAGAGCAGTCTGACTGAGCGGTGGTAGGCAGCAGCAGACTCGTAAGCATTCATTCAAACAGTACTTTAGTGCGTTTTGCCAGCAGCTCTTCGTTGCGCGTCAAGCAGTGCACTGTTTATGACTTCAAGCCTATCAACTCCCAAGATGAGGCTGATGTAACCAATGTGAAATGGCTAGCTAGTTAGCGGGGTGCGCGCTAATAGCATTTCAAACGTCACTCGCTCTGAGACTTGGAGTAGTTGTTCCCCTTGCTCTACGATGGGTAACGCATGGTTCGAGCCCAGGGAGGAGCGAGGAGAGGGACGGAAGCTATACTGTTACACTGGCAATACTATAGTGCCTATAAGGACATCCAATAGTCAAAGGTCAATGAAATACAAATGGTATAGAGAGAAATAGTCCTATAATTCCTATAATAACTACAACCTAAAACTTCTTAGCTGTGATTATTGAAGACTCATGTTAAAAGGAACCATCAACTTTCATATGTTCCCGTGTTCTGAGCAAGGAACTTAAACGTTAGCTTTCTTACATGGCACATATTGCAATTTTACTTTGTTCTCCAACACTTTGTTTTTGCATTATTTAAACCAAATTTAACATGTTTCATTATTTATTTGAGACAAAATTGATTTATTGATGTATTATGTTATGTGAAGACTTACAGAAAACGTTTGACCTCTGTCATTGCCAACAAAGGGTATATAACAAAGTATTGAGAAACTTTTGTTATTGACCAAATACTTATTTTCCACCATAATTTGCAAATAAATTCAATACATTTTTTCTCATTTTGTCTGTCATAGTTGAAGTGTACCTATGATGAAAATTACAGGCCTCTCATCTTTTTAAGTGGGAGAACTTGCACAATTGGTGGCTGACTAAATACTTTTTTGCCCCACTAAGTCCTGTTTTAAAAACAAAGTAATTAGAAGAGTTTGTGGTAGTTCCTCAAGGGTGTCTGACCAACTGCTGCTTTTCTCCAAAGGGAAATAAAAATCATGTCATTAAACATTCCCAAACCTTACAACAGCCGTGGCATGCAGTGCATGACTGGCGGTGATGTCAGTGGTTAGAAACCGATAGTAGCTGATTAAGTCGGTGAATTCATTAAAGACTATGAGATGATTGAAAGTATATTTGCGGCAATTTATCCTCTCCTCCTGCACAGGCGAGTATTTAAAGTGGCTTGCTGTACCAGGATTTTACCGTGTCTCTGGCACACAGTCGGTCATTCCAAGTCTCATAGCATCTGTTAGGTTCATACTAAAACACTGGCCAACCTTATCCCCTTATCAGTGATTCCCATGTCAAAGCAAGAGGTTCAATGAAAGCCGGGTCTCATCTGGGCTTGAGACTCGTAAAATGCCCTTCTCCTCATCTAGGATACACATCGTTCCCAGCTGCCAAACGGTTGAGCCGTCTCCGAGTCCATCAGCTGGAAAAATCCTGACAGCTGGAATATTGTGAAGATCAACAGTACCGGGAGCTTTCCAGGAAGATGAACCTGGCTTAATTGGTTCTTTCAAATCCATAAGGGATAGAGGAACCATGGTGTTAGTGGGGGGAAAAGTGGCAGATCAATGTATTAGGCTTGAGGGGTTGGACAAAGGTAAACCTTTTTCACCTAGAAAGGAACAACCACACTGCCTTGCTCATAAACCTTTTTATTGTGCAATTTCTCCAGTGGTAACTCATACGTTCTCTCTGGAAATTGGGTCTGTTTGTCATTTAATAGAAATTGCTGAAAGCAAGCTGCCCAATTCCCAGGGTGTTGAAAAAGAAAACGAGCAAGAAAGGGAAATTAGCAGTTTGGGGAAAGGATGGATTTAGTCTGCCAGCTGGTGCATGAGTTTGGGATCCTGAAGCTGGCACCAGTCCCTGTCCACTTGATGGAGATGTAAAAGACTTGTCCATTAAGGGTACTAAATACATTTCTTGGTTGACCCCCCAAATCATTAGCTAATCTTTCTTATAGATCGCAGTGTCTGTGTGATGTTTTGCCACGGGGGCGGCATACTTTTCACCGCGCTTAAACAAATTGCTTTATGGAAGGGCATCACAAGAGCCTTGTCTGGCTAATTTGTCTTCCGTGAGCTTGACTCCCTCATACATAATCATCCTAGTGCTTAGACATATAGGCTAATGTAGTGAAATCCTTATTGAGTTGGCTTATTGTTCCTGGCTGACTCTCAAACTAGGGTATATTGACCTGCGATCCAAATGTGTACAGTGCATTCGGAAAGTATTCAGACCCCTTGAGGTTTTTCCACATTTTGTTACATTATGGTCTTATTCTAAAATTGATTAAATCCTTTTTTTTTTTTACCTCATCAGTCTACACACAATACCCCATAATGACAAAGCAAAAACAGTTAAAAATAATAATAATTGCACAACAAAACGGAAATATCACATTTAGATAAGTATTCAGACCCTTTACTCAGTACTTTGTTGAAGCACCTTTGGCAGCGATTACAGCCTTGAGTCTCTTCTTGGGTATGACACTACAAGCTTGGCACACATGTATTTGTGGAGTTTCTCCCATTCTTCTCTGCAGATCCTCTCCCCAGGTTGGATGGGGAGCGTCAAGTCCGGGCTCTGGCTGGGCTACTCAAGGACATTCAGAGACTAGTCCTGGAGCCACTCCTACGCTGTTTTGGCTGTGTGGTTAGGGTTGTTGTCCTGTTGGAAGGTGAACCTTTGCCCCAGTCTGAGGTCCTGAGCACTCTGGAGCAGGTTTTCACCTCATCTCTCTCTACTCTGTTCGATTCATCTTTCCCTCGATCCTGTCTAGTATCCAAGTACTTGCTGCTGAAAAACATCCCCACAGCATGATGCTGCCACCACCATGCTTTACCGTAGGGATGGTGCCAGGTTTCCTCCAGATGTGACACTTGGTATTTAGGCCAAAGAGTTCAATCTTGGTTTCATCGGACCAGAGAATCTTGTATCTCATCGTCTCATTCCTTTAGGGGCCTTTTGGCAAACTTCAAGCGGGCTATCATGTGCATTTTACTGAAGAATGGTTTCATCTGGCCACTCTACCATAAAGGCCTGATTGGTGGAGTGCTGCAGAGATGGTTGTCCTTCTGGAAGGTTCTCCCATCTCCACAGAGGAACTCTGTTCTTGGTTTGGCTTGGCAGCCAGGTCTAGGAAGAGTCTTGGTGGTTCCAAACTTCCATTTAAGAATGATGAAGATCGCTGTGTTGTTGGGGACCTTCAATGCTGCAGACCTTATTTGGTAACCTTCCACAGATGTGTGCCTTGACACAGTCCTGTCGTTGAGCTCTACGGACAATTCCTTTGACCTCAGGGCTTGGTTTTTGCTCTGACATACACTGTCAACTGTGGGACAGGTGTGTGCCTTTCCAAATCATGTCCAGTCAATTGAATTTACCACAGGTGGACTCCCAAGTTCTTGAAACATTTCAATGATGATCAATGGAAACAGGATGCACCTGAGCAAAATTGAGTCATAGCAAAGGGTCTGAATACTTATGCAAAAAAGGTATTAGGTGAACAATAGGTAGGTAAAGAAATAAAACAACAGTAAAAAGACAGGCTATATACAGTAGCGAGGCTATAAAAGCCTACATACAGACACTGGTTAGTCAGGTTGATTGAGGTAGTATATAGATATGGTTGAAGTGACTACGCATATATGATAAACAGAGAGTAGCTGTAGCGTAAAAAGGGGGTTGGTCGCTGGTGGGTGGGACACAATGCAGATAGCCCGGTTAGTCAATGTGCGGGAGCACTGGTTGGTCGGCCCAATTGAGGTAGTATGTACATGAATGTATAGTTAAAGTGACTATGCATATATGATTAACAGAGAGTAGCAGCAGCGTAAAAAGAGGATTTGGGGGGTGGCACACAATGCAAATAGTCCGGGTTGCCATTTGATTACCTGTTTAGGAGTCTTATGGCTTGGGGGTAAAAACTGTTGAGACTGCTTTTTGTCCTAGTCTTGGCACTCCGGTACCGCTTGCCAGAAAAGGCTATAACGTAACAAAATTATGGAAAAAGTTGAGGGGTCTGAATACTTTCCAAATGGACCCGTAGAACTTTTCTTGGCCTCCTTTCCTATATTCAGTTTTCCACTATTCTGTTCCTCGCATGCTGGTCAAATGGTGTTTCATAGGATCTCTGTCCTTGTGGGATTATCATGCGGCTATTTTCATGATTGTAATGGTCTGCGTGACCGCTGTCACTCACTAACAGGGACCATGTCCGACATCAAAGTCCCTATGAAGAGCGCATAGTGAGATTAATTGGGGAGAGTGCTTGGCTTGCACAAGGGCCTTAAAATGCCAGAAGTAAGATATATGCTTGGTTTCATGAAGGGGCTACCGTAAACAGGATGTAGTTTATCCGCCTAACCATTTAAAACAATTGTATTTGGAGGCATCTGCCAAGTGTCTAATGGCTGGTAGGGTGCATTAATTACTCCGAGAGAACGGCTGTGAGCTAGGCCTACATCCCCTACGAATTGGGGAAGTGGGGCCTTTGAAAGCCATCCCTTTAGACAGCTGGCGATTTTGAAGGTCAAAGGACTGCAACATTCTCGACTCAAGATGAGGAATACTTTCAGGGTCTACCTCAACAGTGCTGCTATTGTTGCGTAGCTTGGCATGCTGTGCCTGGCTTCCTCCACAGTAACTGAAGAGGCATGTTCTAACGCCTTCTCATGAAAGGGGGGTTGGGGACAGTAAAAATGCCACAAAGTGGAATGGAACTGCTATCTCTCTGCATGTTTTTCACTGTTATCCTTCTGACCCCACACGTAGAGAACAAAGTCATCAAACAAGGGACCTTGAGATACTTTCCATCGTCTCGTGATAAATCAATATAATTCAGTTATTACCACAGGAAGGGCTGCTTTACCACCCTCCCTCCTCTTTGTTTACCTCAGGAATGTCAGAGATGTATCTGCTATTTGGTGCATGCCTTCATTAAAATGATGTTTGTCTCAGAGGACATTCAAACAAAAGTGTCTGGATGTTTTTTAGTTTTTTCCTTTGCAACTGATTTCCATCTCCATTACCCCGCAGAAATGTTTTTGCTACGAGGCCAAAACTCCCCCGAAACATCCTGTTGTCTTGTGGCTGCGCTGACCTTTAAAGCCTAATTAGATGGTTTTTTTTGTGGTATTGTATTAGCTGAAGCTCAAATTTGTGAGGATGGTTGGGGGCGGGGTGTGTCGGTTAGAACATTCCTTGAGCTCTCTCTGCGAAAGGGTAAGCGTGTCAGCAGAACAGCGTGAACTCTGAAATGTCAGCCCTCCTCCATCGTCCTCTCTAAGCTGGACGGATTCATTCACCCAGCGGTCAAGTAAGGGGGCTGGGGGGACGGAACAGGACGACAAAATGGCTGCGACACTTCCACCAGGTTGAGGCTGTGGATGACACAATGTAGGCCTAAAGCACTATGAGACCTGGTCAATAGTGCCATATTGTTACTGAAGTGTCAGGACCACAAACTAGGGCAGATAGTACGTTTGTGCTGAGATCCCAGCCTCTGACTTTTAAGTTCCTGGTGGAGTCATCACAGTGGATGTTGGTGCTGTTTAGACCAGACAGGATGACCTTGTCTGAGGAAATTGGCAACAGCCTGCTGGAAATGAAGAGGTCCATCTCACCAGGACCTCAAAAGCTGAGGAAAAGCAGTTGTTGGGTGGGCCTATTTTATTATAATAAACATTCCAGTAGAACATTGCTTTGGCTATAACAGTATCAGACAGGTGGAAAGAAAAATGCCCCATTACTGAAGAATAGTAGAATAATATCTTTACCAATAAAATAGCAGCATTTAGAATTTTTTTTAACATATCGTCATTCAGCTACATCTATTCTGACTTATCGACATTTTGGATGTTAGATATGCAGAGACAAAGCCTAGGAAGTTTGTGTGTGTGGTCGACTCTTGAGGGGGAAACCCAAACGCCACGAAATCTTTATGCTTTGATGTCCCATGAGGTCAATGTCTGATTCGTGCTGGTTTATGAGAAAACAAAGGCATGAACAGGAAGAGAAATCATTAGCCGTATCAACTTGATTTTCTACCGTATCCTCTGCATTCTGTAGCCTTTGAGGGAAGAATTTAGATCAGGGTCCCCCCATGGAATTGTCATGGTTGGACATAAAATACTAAAAACATCAGGAAATTGTCTCCAAGTGATTTTAATTGGAGAAATCTATTCCCAATTTTTCCCACGTATAATAGAGAGACACGTGATCGTATACAAATGTAAGCAAGGTTTGAAATTGTTTTAGTCAAACATATCTGTTTGGGCTTCTTGCGGACAATTTGCAATCTACAAATGATTTGTAATTATGCAACGGTAGGTCTAATCCTGAATGCTGATTGGTTAAAACCGCATTCCAGCCTGTGTCTATTCCACAAGTTACCACCGGCTAAATCCTATGACGTTAAAATACCTATTTACTCTGTTCCATCTGACTGTGCAATCCACTGTCTTATCAGCCCACCAGGCAAGTTATAAACTTGATCTCCACTATAAAAAGCATCTAGACATTATCTCACATTTCTTTGAGACTAACATTTCGTTTTCAACAGCGGAGATTTGTTTAAACCTTGCTGCCTTTCTCTCCAACACTTGCAACATTGTTTGCAAATGTCGGAGAGCATAATTTTTTATGGATGTATACAAAGAAATATCAATAGAAAACAGGTAAAACGAAAGAAAGTGCAGCTAGTTTGTCTTTCCAGCTTCAGTTTGAAGTGATTGTGTTAGCTGTGTTGTTGGCTAGCTCCTCTGAACAAGTGTCCTGAGGAGTGAACACATTAGCTTATTGTTATGGATGTATCCAAATAAATGTCTAGAAAACTGCTTAAACAAACGTAAATGTAACTTTGCTGTTATTCCGGCTGCACCGCTTGACGTGACTGTAAATGAGATGTAGTAGGCTAGCTAGCCAGTATGGCAATGGGACATTTAGAACAAACAACTGTCCTTTGAATAAAAGACTGGGCCTGGCAACTGAACCAATAGAAGGAATGACCAGCTTGGGTAGCAACCTTAGATTTGTGTCTGGACAATATCTTGTGGAAGGATGAAATAGTATGAATAATTTCATCAAAATAACTTTTTTTTTTCGTGAAAAATATGTAAATCAATTATTTGAATATGTTGGTAACCTGTTTGCCGGCCCTCGATTTAGTCTCGGGCCTAACACCTATGCCGATATATCCTTCAAACACCGGCTTCTCGGACATTATCACTTAATAATTGTCCGGACCCCAGACCATCTGCTCATAAATCTAGTTGATGATCCCTGATTTAGATCCTGAGACTATTCATGTATTTGAATATCAGAGTGAAAAATGCACTCAGACATTACAATCTACTCATGTTTAGAGCCATGCTGTATATTGTCTGTCTGAATAGACCATGGGGAGTGGTTGCGAAAGCGAACTATCTATTATAATATGACAGTCAAAATTAATGGCACGTCTGTCTGGTAGTTAATATTTTACAGTGCATGGGACTCTCATTAGCAACTTGTCAGTGTGATAATGTTTTCTTTGCTCATATTTGAGTTGACATTGACAGACACGGTCCAAATACGCAGGCAGCCCTCTGACAACTGGCATTCTGGTTCTTTTTGCTTTGCTCCCCGCTCTAAGTGGGTCTCCAGCATTGGCTTGTCAAGGTTGGGGTCAAATCATTTAAATGGTCAACTCTGCAAATGAGTTGGCTATTCAAGGCAAAGACCCTAACTAAGCGAGTCAGCTTAGGGATGCACCATGTTGGGTGGAGCAGTGGCCTTGGGTCCCTGGTTTTGCCTTGGCCCGAAGCCCCTGGAGCCGCTCGGCGGGAGAGGCACTGTAGGGTGGATCAGACAACCCGCAGCTGGCTTGGTGCAGCTTGGCTCTGTCCCCTCTCATTAGTCTCACATAATCCAGCCTGCCACGGCCTTCAGAAAGCAGCCACAGACCAGGGTGCCTCGTCGCCCCCCCCCCCTTCCCTTCTTTCTGCCAATCCTGAGAAGTTGCGGAGGGCCTGGAAACAGAGGGCTCTTTATCCTTACTGATTTTTGTTGAATGGACATTGCTTTTGCTCAGTGGTCTGGTAAAGTGTTGTCCCCTGAACACTTAACTTTCACTCCCACGTTGCCGGCTCTTGAAAGAAAGAAAAACTCTCACGCTGCTGCTAAGCAAGCTTTCATTGTGCATGATTTGTAATTTGCCTATTGGTGAAAAGCAACACACGCTGTGAATGTGTGCTTGTTAGGGTATGAGTGGGATAAAAGAGCAAGTACTCTTCTGAGGGGTAAAACACTCCTTTGACAGTCTTGCACACTGTTCTCCCTCCTATCAATTGCCTTGTTTACTGTCACTCGAGACAGCAAACGTCCTCCTCTTTATATCTTAATGTCAGTGTGTGATTTGCTCTTGTGCTATGTGTTGGGGAACATCTCGTATGTTTGCTCAGGCATACAGTGGTCCCACTGCGTTAGTGGAGCTGACCTCCGGGCCAGATTAAATCTGATGTCCGGACACACCCACAGAGCCGGGCACACCCAGTGAGCGCTGATGGCAGATCCTCTTCTCTCTGGGTTGAATGCAGTCAGGGAAAAGTTCACAGCCTGAATGGCCTCCATCTTCAGAGACTGTAGCCAACTGACTTAAAAAGGCAAACGGGTACATCGTGGAGCTGTGATTCTGAGATGAATTTGAGGTAACCCTTTATTTTACCGGAGTGGCGGCGGATCCGACTTTTTCATTAGACTCTAAACCTGTTTTTGCTTTGTCATAACACTAAAAGAGCCGTAGCTTTCAGATGCTTCTGCACATGTGCAGATCTCATTCTGCTAATGTGTTTATTCTCTACTTTAAGCACAGATAACAGGCTACTCAGGCGAATGGTCATGGTTAATAAAGTTAGATGAAAGATGGATGATATAATGATCACAGTATTCTGCATAACAGAACAAATGTCAAATCAAATATTGTCACATGTTCTGAATACAACAGGTGTAGGTAGACCTTACTGTGAAATGCTTAGTTACGAGCCCTTAACCATGTTTTTTTTTTATGAGTAAGAAAAAAAGAAAAAGAAAAATAGACTAAAGGAAAAATAGTAACCCAAAATAATGAGTATTCAGACCACTTCACTTTTTCTACAGTTTGTTACGTTACAGCCTTATTCTAAAATGGATTAAATAAAAACAATCATCAATCTGCACACAATACAACTAATAATGACAAAGAATTACCTTATTTACATAAGTATTCAGACCCTTTACTATGAGACTCAACCTGGCACCATCCCTACGGTGAAGCATGGTGTTGGCAGCATCATGCAGTGGGGATATTTTTCAGGGACTGGGAGACTAGTCAGGATCTAGGCAAAGATGAACGGAGCAAAGTACTGAGATCTGTGAGGAAAACCTGCTCCAGAGCGCACAGGACCTCAGACTGGAGTGAAAGTTCACCTTCCAACAGGACAATGACCGTTGGAATGGCTTCAGTACAAGTCTCTGAATGTCCTTGAGTGGCCCAGCCAGAGCCTGGACTTGATCCTGATCTAACATCTATCTAACATCTCTGGAGACCTGAAAATAGCTGTGCAGCGACGCCTGACGGAGCTTGATAGGATCTGAAGAGAAGAATGGCAGAAACTCCCCAAATGCAGGTGTGCCACGCTTGTAGCGTGATTCTCAAGAAGACTCTAAATGTGTTTTTGCTTTATCATAATGCAGTTTTGTGTGTAGATTAATGGGGGGGGGACAATTTAATCCATTTTAGAATAAGGCTGTAACGTAACAATGTGGAGGAAGTCAAGTGGTCTGATTACTTTCCTAATGCACTGTTTACAAGGAGTACGGGTTAGTCAAGGTAATTTAGGTAATATATACATGTAGGTAGGGGTAAAGTGACTATGCATAGATAATAAAGAGTAGCAGCAGTGTATGTGAGTGAATGTATGTGTGTGGCATCAATATGCGTGTGTGTGGTTAGAGTCCAGTGAGTGTATATCAAGCCTATGCAAGAGTCAGTGCAGGTAGTCTGGGTAGCCATTTGATTAACTGTTGAGCAGTCTTATTGCTTGGGGGTAGAAGCTGTTAAGGAGCCCTTTGGTCCTAGACTTGGTGCTCCGGTATCACTTGCCGTGTGGTAGCAGAGAGAACAGTCTGTGACCTGGGTGGCTGGAGTCTTTGGCAACTTTTAGGGCCTTCCTCCGCCGCCACCTGGTATAGAGGTTCTGGATAGCAGGAAGCTCGGCCCAGTGACGTACTGGGCGGTACGCACTACATTCTGTTGCGCCTTGCGGTCAGACGCTGAGCGGTTTCCATACCAATCGGGATGCTCTCGATGGTGCAGTTGTGAAAAAAATGTAGGATCTGATGACCCATGCCTAGGGTTTCACATTTTGGAAAATATTCGGAGGTGGAAACTTTCCGTGGAATTAACGGGAATATACGTGGAAAAAAATAAATAAATGAATATGAATACACTTTAAATGTAATGTTTTTTGCATTAGATGTATTTACCATATCATATGGAGACAAACATAAACCTTTTACCTTATCATAAGTAGACATCATTGCAAATGATTAAATTCTTCCAATAGAAATAAAAAAAACTAGTTACGAATTTAACTTTAATAAATTAGTTTACTCTTCACATGAGATAATTTCACTGCACAACAAAAGAAAGGTAATATTGAATGATCCCCAATGATCCAACGCATCTCCTAAAAACATTTTCAATGTACATTCTTAAAATGATAGTCTAGAAACTAAAGCTTTGGTTGTCTTGCTCTAGGGCTTCCATGTCTTCTCCCTGGACCTCCTCAATGTCCACCTCTTGAACATCAGACTCTGAGGCCTCATCTTCACTGTCACTTTCCAACCTTGTTGAGGATGGCTCGTTGTCAAAAAGCCTCAAATTTGACCGGATGGCCACCAATTTTTCAACCCTTCTATTGGTCAGCCTGTTGCGTGCTTTGGTGTGTGTGTGTGTGTGTTCCCAAACAAGGACCAGTTGGGCTCTGAGGAGGCTGATGTTGGTGAGATTTGGAGGATGATGGAGGCAACAGGGGAAAGATCCTCAGATCCACGAAGTCCCTTCCACCAGATGGCTGATGAGATATGTTGGCATGACTGCCATATTGCATCTCCATCCCAAAGCCCTTGCTTGGAAGTGTACTTCGCCAGACTGCCAAGAACCTTGCCCTCATCCAGGCCAAGGTGGCAAGACACGGTAGTGATGAAACCATGGGCCTTGTTGAGCTCTGCACCAGACAGGATGCTCTTGCCAGCATTGTGTATGGGCTCCAGACAGAAGTCTTCATGCTTTTTGATGTATTTCAGAACTGCAGCTTCCTCTGCTTGGAGCAACAGTGAAGTGGGCAGGGTAGTACGGATTTATTCTCTTACACCTGCAAGCAGAGTCTGAACATCAGACAGGATGGCATTGTCTCCCTCAATCCGTGCAATGGCTACTGCTCTAGGTTTCAGGAGTTTCAGGCTGATCTATTTTGGGAGAGAGTGGTAAGCATACCACTATCCCAAAATACATCATCCATGAGGATCCTCTTGATGGGGGTGTCCACAATTGGCCCAGCATCGTCCGGGTTGGGCTGGGGTAGGAGTAGCCAGGTGGAAAGCATGGCCAGCCGTAGAGAAATGCTTATTGAAACACTCAATTATAGTGGATTTATCGGTGGTGACAGTGTTTCCTAGCCTCAGAGCAGTGGGCAGCTGGGAGGAGGTGCTCTTATTCTCCATGGACTTTAGTGTCCCAGAACTTATTTGACTTAGTACTACAGGATGCAAATTTCTGTTTGAATAAGCTAGCCTTAGCTTTCCTAACTGACTGTGTATATTTGTTCCTAACTTCCCTGAAAAGTTGCATATCAGGGGGTCTATTCGATGCTAATGCAGAACGCCACAGGATGTTTTTGTGCTGGTCAAGGGCAGACAGGTCTGGAGTGAACCAATGACTATATCTATTCCTAGTTCTACATTTTTTGAATGGGGTATGCTTATTTAAGATAGTGAGGAAGGCACTTTTAAAGAATAGCCAGGCATCCTCTAACGACGGGATGAGGTCAATGTCATTCCAGGATACCCCAGCCAGGTCAATAAGAAAGGCCTGCTCGCAGAAGTGTTTTAGGGAGCATTTGACAGTGATAAGGGGTGGTCGTTTGGTTGCAGACCCATTACGGATGCAGGCAATGAGGCAGTGATCGCTGAGATCTTGATTGAAAACAGCAGAGGTGTATTTGGAGGGCGAGTTAGTTGGGCACCCTCATAGATGTCATCCTGTGTTTACGGATTTGGAATTGTACCTGGTAGGTTCATTGATAATTTGTGTGAGATTGAGGGCATCAAGCTTAGATTGTAGGATGGCCGGGGTGTTAAGCATGTCCCAGTTTAGGTCACCTAGTAGCACGAGCAGTTAGCAGACCGGGTTAGCAAGCAAGCAGTTAGCAGGGGCTAGCAGTTAGCAGACCGGGGCAGGCAAGCTAGCAGTTAGCAGACCGGGGCAGGCAAGCTAGCAGTTAGCAGACCGGGGCAGGCAAGCTAGCTGTTAGCAGACCAGGGCTAGCAAGTTAGCCTTTGGGGGACGTTGTGATGGGGCTAAGTGGGTTTTTGCCTCTTCGTGCGGTGACGTCGATAGACCAGTCGTGGAATTAGTAGGGTTCCAGGTAGCTCTAGGTAGCTAGCAGGTTAGCAGAATGGGCCTTCAGAGGGTGTCGCACCTGAGGGACCTGTTGGAGTCCTCGGGCAGAATTTAGCTAATTTGTCCTGGGATATAAACATTGAGTTGTTATTTTACCTGAAGTGCACAAGGTCCTCTACTCCGCCAATTTATCTACACATAAAACGGTCAACCGAATAATTTCTAGTCATCTCTCTTCCTTCCAGGCCTTTTGTTCTCTTGACTTTATATTGCGATTGGAAACTTTCATAAATTATGTGCATTACCGCCACTGACCTTGTTCGTCTTTCAGTCACCCACGTGGGTATACCCAATGAGGAGATGGGAGAGGCAGGACTTGCAGCGCGATCTGCACCAGAAATTGAACTGATTTCTCTTTTAGCCCTTGGCAACGCAGACGCTCGTTGGCGCACATGAGCAGTGTGGGTGCAATAATTGAATAACATTGATTTCTAAATGTATTTTGCGTCGCGAGCGGTGTGGTCAGCCTGTAAGGTTCGTTCACTCCATCATTCAAAACAAAACTGTAGGCTGCTTCTAAACAACACTGTATAACTCAAGAAGATCTAAATGCATATCCCCATGAAACTAATTGAGATCAAATGGTTGGCCTACTATGCAGAATGGTGTTGCATGGATGTTTCACTGTTATCATGCACTATTGAATGCTATTATATACGGCTCTGTTATGTAGAATACTGTGATCATTATGTGATCTTGCAGACACTGATTAATCTTTGATCTAACTTAATTAAATGGGCACCATTTGTAGCCTGCTCTCTGCGCGTAAAGTATACACATGAATATACACATGCTCAGAATGTGATCCACACATGAGCAAAAGCTTCAGGAAGCTCCTGATATTTGAGTGCAGTGTACTAAATATCCAGAAAAATGTCAGATCGTCTGCCTTATTTTACAGCCCGGTATTAACTAGACTTCACTAGACTCTTTGCTCTGAGTCAAACCATGGATGGGGTCCCCAACAGTGAGGACCATAGGGGATGGAGAAGATCTCTTTATGTTGGAGCGCTAATAGGTAACGGGGAACTTGTCTGTCATACCTTCAACATGCTGTCGTGTAAGAGATTTTTCTCTTGCTTCTTCATTAAAATACATGTACACACATTGGAAAGGTTTATCAACCTAGTATAATCCTCTGGCCATGGGTTCAGTCCTTGCCTCGAGATATTTTGTCATAGTTGTGCATATTTTTTAAATAAATGTATGTTCCTCACCCACGAAGAAGTGAGGAGAAAGAATGTTCCTGTTTTTCGTCCTTAGCAAAGAGGAAGGAAAATGAGCCTGCGCTCTGTGACTGGGTAAAACTGGCAGCCCTGCAAATTGTTTGTTGAACCAGTAATTTGGACGATTCTATGTTCATCATTGTGAGAGTGAGGGAGGGGAAAAAAAGAGGTTGGGAGAAAGAAAAGGACTATGGGGCTGTTTTCCCAGTCAAATTAGGCAATAAGTTATTCATATCAAATTCCCTCAAATGCACCCTGAAAGAAATGCAATGCCACAGTGTTCTTGGATGGGTAAGATCTGGTGCCACGTACCCGGATGTCCCCACAGTTTAAAATGCAAGTTGTAGGACAAAGAACTTGAAGTAGAAGTTTTCTAAGACTATTGGTCATCACGGATCCACCTGGACCTGATCCAGGACCCGAGCCGATCCAGAATTCTAAATGGTCTAGGTCAGATCTGATTTGTCAAGGGTCTCGGGTATATGTAATTTTAGCTGAAGGACAGGCCACTAAAACCAAGAGCCAACAGGTAGGCAAGCTGCTACTTAATATTCTGAATTGAGTTATTATTTATAACTGTAACATGAGTAAGCACAGGCACTGCAGCCTCAGTTAGCCTAGCTATCGTTAGCTAGCTTAACTAGCCTCTCCCGGTTTGATGAAGTCCAAGACTGGTACTATGTAATCATATATGATGATAAATAACCTTGTTATGGCAGCTATAAGTCTACTTAGGCACGAGACGACTTGTTTGGTTGCTGTCCCTCACGCCCTCCTCCCTGCTTCCCATGTCACTCGCTCAAAGTATGGCCCTTCCCCCACCTGTTAGAGCGGCACCACCCTTCCACACGTGCTTTATCAGCTGCGCTTAGTAAAGTAGCTTAAATGACTTTTATGCTGCTTCCCTCACTCGGATCGGACCATGTCTGGATGTCCTTGGGTCTGTTCGGAATGGGTCTCTATATTAAAAATAAATTATGCATATCGGGTCCGGGTGGGAAAGCCCCAGGTCCATTTTGCAACTGGTCCAAATCGTTTTTGTGATTGAACTTGTTTTTGAGAAAATTACAGCAAATCACTTCCTCATCCTTGTTTTGTAGTATGGGGGCCCAGAAAAATCATGAACAAAGGCTCCAGAAACATGCAAATACATCCTTTTTAGAAACAACACAGCTCTCAGTATAGTGATGTGGGTCTTTAAATGTACATTATCTGTGTAGCCTGCTTTTACAGGTAACTCCATAATAATGGAAACACCAACATATGAAGTGTCTTATAGGGCGCTGAGCCGCCAGAACAGTTTCAATGCGCCTGTCCATAGATTCTACAAGTGTCTGGAACTTCCTGTGTGGAAGCACCCCGTGCTTTCAATATTATAATAATAATAAATAATAATAATAATAATAATAATAATATTCTTTCAATATTCTTTGTATTCCTCATTTACTCAAGAGTTTCCTTTATATTGGCAGTTACTTGTGATATCGCGGATAAAGTTCAGAATGACACAATTTCATTACCTCTGCTTGGCAATTATTTTGAAAAAGAAAAATGGATTTTGCCCCTACAAAAACAGAGGTAAAATGAGGGAGGCATCAAGAAAGCACTGGGCTGAGAATAGAGCCATCTTGGTAGCTACCCTTCTAGTTTCCTCATTCCTACTGTGACCCCTCAACTACAGCCACTTTGCTCCCTTTTTTCCTAATTTTCTGAATCATAGTTGTTGTCTTGTATGAGGAAACATTTTCTATTGTGTCCCTTTTGCCAGTCAGTATGGGCATCACAATGGCAGGGCAAGGGCTCTTGATGCTCATAGCCAATGGAATGTTCTGCCTCCCACCCTCATTGCATCACTTACATAACCTGTCAGCTTCTGTTTTGGCGCACCACACCAGTCAGAGAACTAGCCTATTAATTTATTCCTTCTCTACTTATGTCACTCAAATTGATAGCCCTTGTCCCAGACAGAATTTCTCTCAGCAATTTGTGCAGTCTATGCCTTTCGCATGCAGTCATTATTTTATATTCTTGTGAAATGTTTTAAAGTAATCGCAACTTGCTTCAAAACCACACTGTCAAATTCGGAGAGTTCATTGTCTAGAAAGTTGCCTACTTATGTCAAATCCAACCCAATGACTTAATGACAAGGGTTCTCTCTGAATATGTTCACTGTTAGTCAGAAAAGAGAATGTTTTAACAAATGACCATCAGCAGCTGGAATGTTTTTATTTTCTTCCTTTACTGAAATACATGAACATTGTATAGAATAAATACTGCCTGTATTTAATTTGATATCTAGTCTATTTGTAATGCATACAATTGAATAGGTATTTCTAAAAGGGCATTCAAACTCTCAGCAGTTAGGCTATTAGATGAATGTGGAAGAAAAGTGGGTAACATAGGGTATGTGACTGAAATCCCTTTACTTTAGGAATCGATTTGTGAAAAAGTAGCCTTAGTATAATGCTTTAGGAATTAGCCTGACAATCACATGGCATTTTACCTACCTTGTAGAGAGGTTAGTTCTGACTGTCAACAGTAGTGTTTTGAAAACCATGCCTTAGGCTTAAGTTTTTTTAATGAAAAAATGCATTCCAGACACAAGCCACATATCAGTCAAAGCATACATGAAGGGTACCCTCGCATTTTGTCTCAGCCATGAAATTGTGTTCTCCATCTGCTTCCATTCCTGCTCGGTGATGACAAAGTGCGGCGCTAACCCAAGTGGTGGTAACCCAAGAACTCCATCTATATCTCCCCTCCAGGGAATTTCACAAATGAAAACAATTCACTTCGGGGTGAAGGAGATGGAGTAGCCTATGCCAGCATTTTGCAGAGTGGTCCACCAGCCATATGCTTAGAAGTTTTATCTGGTTGAAATTTCCAGAGAGAAATGCCTCTCACTGCCTGTTAACGTAGCAAGAGGGAAGTTTAGCCCTGATGTCTCCCAAAGCTGCTGAAGCCAGGCTACCCCCTGGGCAGTTTCTGGCAGTGCTAGATTGGACTGTAAAATGAAACATAAATATCAGGATGTAGCAATAGCCTCTTTGGGAAAAAGAGCTTAAAATGGTTTTATATTGCAATACTTACCCCCCCCCCTAAAAGGCTTTAACTCTTAGGCTACTTGCCAAGCAAACAGCAACAGACAAGTTTTGGTTTGGAATTCTGGGGACTGACAGGCTCTAGTCACTCTAGTAAGGGTTTTTCCAGTATTTCCATAAAAATGAAATATTTTGAGGTTGAAAATGTATCTGAGCAAATGAGTGAGTACAGCTCCTCTGTTGATTTAGATTTGTGGACAATGTGATAGCCCTAACTAACAAACTGTCCCTCTTTACCGTGTCTCTCAGGGATGGCTGGTAAAGCTAGACTCCATGAAGTCCTAGCTCTGAGTCTGTCCAGGCTCTGAGTGGAGGCACTTTCGCTCTGGCAGAATGAGACTGCAAAGGTGGCCCCAGAGGTCCATGTGAAGAGGAAGTGGAAGAAGGAGAGGATGGGTGTCAATGCCTCCAGCTATCCCCATTCGTGCTCACCCCGATTTGGTAGCAACTCACAGAGCCAGCAGACGTTTATAGGTGAGTGCTTCTATTGTATTTGTCCCTTATACCCTCATGCTGGAGTCAAAGGAATCCAATGCAACCCACTTCTAAACTAAATGTGAAAATGTAGCCTATTGGCTTTAAAACAACTAAGGTCACTCTGAATATTCACAGCAGAACAAACATGATGCTTCACAATAGGTGACTGAATGGGGGTACTAATGTATTGTTGCCTACTTTTATAAAAAATCAATAGTTGCGTAGTAGCCTATGTTTTCTAGTTTGTTTGGTAAAACAATCAAAGATCAACAGTCTTTCGTTTGAGAGAAGTCTACTAAAAGGCAAAGCCAAGGCATTAATCTCGTTTTTCAAAACCCCCCTAGAGTCGATTTCCTTTGCCCCGTGGAATTCTTATTATAATAAAAAAATTACCATCAAAATCCGTCTAAGATAGAGATATCTTTTTATTTATTGGATGCGTCTCAATTCGCCAATATCGCCCTTCCGCATCTGCGGTGGCAGAGCTACAACTGTTTTCGTCAGACCATGAGATATCCCAAAAATGTGTCTTCTCACGAAATCGTCTGTAGCGCCCGAACGGTTTGGGCTATAAAATATTATGTCAGAAAGGTGACTCGATAGAAAGATGAGACTCTCACGAACACGATGATGTTCTCCATTTTGCGCTACTACCCCTAACAAGCGTCACAGGACTTGTCTGAAGTCGGTACTGCAGATCTGCCCATTTCTGTCTGTAGCGTCCGAACAGTTTGGGTTACACATTAAAGGCTTCCAAATGCTTCCTAGCCAAAACAGTTTGGGAGAGTTCGTGCATTTAAAACAGTTTGGGAGAGTTTGTGCATTTATTATGAAGACATTTTGTGACGTTTTTGTTAGTTTTCGACTTCGATAAAACATGTTTTTTTGCTGTTCGGGCACTTTCTTTTCTTCTTGATGCAAGCAGAAGTCTGTATCCGAAGTCTACGCCGCTTCGTCGGTGATTGGTCAACAGTAGGGATTCTTCAATAAAGTCTGTTGTCATTCAACGAGAGACGACTCACTTTCATGCACATTTTTTCATTGCGAAATACTGCAGCAAACATCTAAAAAATGTGTCACTTAGATCTCCTCTGCAGAAACGTCAAAATCAATAAAAGATTTCTTGAGTTATCTTACATTAATTCTAACTATTTTGAAGAAGTGTATACTGTTATGGTGTCTCAAAATGGACAAACGGTACTATTGCCACTTTCTCGTTTCTCAAGTGAAGGTCTTTTAAGGGAGTGCTGTATGCTGGCACACTCGTTCAGTTCGCCTAACTGACTTTGGCTAGCCGCCAGCCGTACTGATGCCTTAATATGACTCCTCTATGGAGAGGCGAGTCTCACAAACACGTACATGTTGTTTTGCTCTAGGATGAACATAACCCTCCTCACAAGACTCATCTGAAGGTACTCCGGTATAAAATATATGGAAGTACAGAGAGCTCCAAAAGTATCGGTACAATGACCACTATGTTGTTGTTTTGGTTCTGTACCCCATCACTTTGGATTTGAAATGACTGAGGTTTAAGTGCAGACTGACAGCTTTAATTTCAGGGTATTGTCATCCATATCGGGTGAACCGTTTACCAAATGTATTGGAACATTCACTTGTGTGTTAATGTAGTCAACAGTTTAGTATTTTGGCCCATATTCCGAGCATGCAATGATTACATCAAGCTTGTGACTCTACAAACTTGTTGGATGCATTTACTGTTTGTTTTGGTTGTGTTTCAGATTATTTTGTGCGCAATATAAATTAATGGTAAATAATGTATTGTGTCATTTTGGAGTCACCTTTATTGTAAATAAGAATAAAATATGTTTCTAAATACTTCTACATTAAGGTGGATTCTACCATGATTATGGATAGTCCTGAATTGATTGTGAGTAATGATGATTGAGTTACAGATGCACAAATGCTAACCTTCTCACCATTGCAGTAGCTGGGGAGATTCAATTTTTTTTGTTGGGGGTATGATATTTTTGTGTCCAACTTTCTCACTCATCGTTATTCATGATTCATGGTAGCGTCCATATTAATGTGTTTAGAAACGTATTGATATTCTAACATACAAGTCTGATCCACATCTTGCACAAGGGCTTTAATTGAAATTGTACAAATCTTAATTTAAAATCAATCAACTTGTGGCTAGAACAAAGTGGTTCACATTTAGTTTATTAGGACAACGATTTGGCTCGGGAACTTTTCATAAAATATTCTGTAATTGGCATTCGGCAGTGAGTATACATTTACACCAGCTGGGGATGCAGGGCTCGAGAGAGTAACTCCTTTTCATCATCCCAGAATCGTCCAGAAGTGGAATTTCCACCGTCACAAATTGAAAATGAACCGTCCCAAATTAAAATACTTGTTTTTTTAATAATGTAGGATAATTAACATTAACGTCTAAAGGCTTTATTCTTTCAACATAGGCTCACAAGGCATGGTTCATTCAGATGAAATGGTTACAAGAAAGGAGAGAACGGCCAGTGCCCGTTCCGCACCCACATCACCCACCTTGCAATCTGAGCGGAGGCAGTCCGCATTTTTAAACCTAGATGTTTTATGTAATTTTACGAGGCATGTCTTGTTTGAAAGTAGCCCAGACAAATGAAAGTAGCCCAGACAAAATCCGACCATAGAAATGTTGAGGAAATTATTTTATGAACACTTCCTCATATGCCATTGAAACCAGCATTTATCTTGTGTTCTATTGATTTTCAATTAAACTTTCTTAAATTGTCCAGCAGCCAAATGCACAATCCTAGTCATATTAGCAACCCATGCTAGTTGTTGCATCTTTACATCTCCCCATTTATACATTTCTAATCAATTGTATCTCTTTCACATGAAACTGGTATGTGCAGTGTGCTTTTGAGAATGTTTTTTCCCCCCTGCTAAATGCATTTTGGAACATTTGTGCATAGCCTACTGCTGTGTGCGCATTGCTGCACTTAGAAAAGTTCTGATCTGTTGCATCAGCCTAATATTTGATGTACAGGGGTTGTATTAATTTTGCATCTATTGTCCCAGAACTGTCCCAGTCTGTTTTTAACCGTCCCAGACATATCTTTTTTTGGGGCCGACCTTAATTTCGAGCAATTGCTGGGGGACCATTCCTTCCTTTCATAGTGGCTGCCACAAAGTGTTTCAAGTAATGTTAATTTCTAGGTATTTCAAATGAATAAAATGTCATGTTTGGCATTGCCATAAGATGAAAGCCTTTTAAGAATTTGCAGTAATTGGACACTGACCTTACAGGTGATTGTTTTACATTAAAATGGTGCTAATCACAATAAGGTACTTAAAGGAGAAGTTGACCTAAAATCCTAAATTCTCTAGGTGATTCCATACATTGAAACTCGTTAGGTGGAGTTTGCCTTCTCCCCTTCTTTCCCTGCAGTCTAGAACTGGAAAGCTACAAAAATGGGTCATGTGATGTCTTTGTGCACTGCTAACTGCTCTGTTGACAACAACCTACAAACATGTCTGACAATGAAATATACGCAAGTGATGAAGAGTACTACTGGAGGTCTACCGATTTTGTTTATTATCTGCAATAAAAAATTGACCATGGGACTAAAAGTAATTATATTTTTAGGATATTCATGGCCACTATAGACAGCGGGAAGTGGGGGTTACGAATACACAGTAGACCAGAATACATGCAACCAAATAGACATATCCCAGGTTGTTTCTGGGGTCATGTATGTCACGCAAGGCTATACAGTTGTTAAAGGCATGAAATGTTGTCATGCAAATGGCTTGCCAACAGATCAGATATTGATGACGATGAAACAAAGCAAGTAGACCCGATCCTAAGTAATTAAAATGCACCAACATCTTTCATTTTTATTCTGTCTATTCTACAATGTAAGGTGACAATTACTGTCCATCTCCTCAACATATGCTAACTGGTAGAGCGTCTAGGCTACAACACAATAAGATCAACTCAAACTGCAATGATTAGACTACTTGCCTCCGCACACTCGCTTTGCCCTTTCTCAAAAGCGCCTCTGTATTTTGGCACCTCACCAGATCCAGTCCATGGGAATATTTACTTAATGCCAAATCTACACTGGAGTTGCTTACTTACTTACTTAAGACAGTGAATGTTCCTGAATGGCCAAGTTACAGTTTTGACTTAAATCTACTTGAAAATCTATTGCAAGACCTGAAAATAGTCTAGCAATGATCAACAACCAATTTGACCAGGATTGAAGAATTTTGAAAAGAATAATGGCAAATGTTGCACAATCCAGGTGTGGAAAGCTCTCAGAGACTCACTCAGAAAGACACAGCTGTAATTGCTGCCGAAGGTGCTTCCACAATGTATTGACTCGGGTGTGAATACTTATAGAAATTAGATTTCTGTATTTCATTTTTAATACATTTGCAAAAAATACATGATTTAATTTTGTCATTATAGGGTATTGTGTGTTGATGGGTGAGGAAAAACAATCAATTTTATACATTTTTGAACTTAGGCTCTTTCATAGTCATCGATGAAGTGCTTACTACACACACATAGATTGGCAAAATTGTCTGTAGGAGTGTTTCCTTCTGCATCTGTCTGTCTTTCAATGGAAAACATTGACATTTTGTGCCTTCCCTAGATATCTTATATAAAGTGCAGCCAGATACTCCCTCCTATAAAACTCACATCTGTGACGTCAAGTTCCAAGTAAGGCCATATACGTCAGAGTTGCCCCATGAGAGCACACATGCAGAGTTGTTACCCATCTCCACTGTTGCAGTCAGCCACATGAAATATAATGATATAGAAATAATTGCAATCATTTTAGGTGGAAAAGTACACATTTCCTGGCTCAAAACCAATAGTACTTTTGATAAAAATTCAAATTGGATTCATCCACAATTTGCATATTTCTTAATCGCTCTTTGACTGACAATGGAGCAAAGCTACCAGTGCACAAAGAGTTACGTGACCCGTTTTTGTGGCTTTCCAGTTCTAGACTGCAGGGAGAGAGAGGGGGAGAAGACAAATTCCACCTAATTATACTGAACAAAAATATAAACGGAACATGCAACAAATTCAAAGAGTTACCCTTCATAGAAGGAAATCAGTCAATTGAAATAAATAAATTAGGCCCTAATTTATGGATTTCACATGACTGGGCAGAGGCGCAGCCATGGGTGGGCCTTGGAGGGTATAGGCCCACCCCCTGGGGAGCCAGGCCCAGCCAATCAGAATGAGTTTTCACCACAAAAGGGCTTTATTACCGACATAAGTCCTCCTCAGCACCCGGATGCCGGATGTGGAGGTCCTGGGCTGGCATGGTTGTGAGGCCGGTTGGACATATTGCCAAATTCTTTAAAACAACGTGGAGGCGGTGTATGGTATAGAAATTAATATTAAATTATCTGGCAACAGCTCTGTAGGATATTCCTGCAGACAGCATGCCAATTTCATGCTCCGTCAAAATTTGAGACATCTGTGGCATTGTTGTGGAAACACTGCACATTTTAGTGGCCTTTTTATTGTCCCCAGCACAAGGTGCATCTGTGGCAAAGGAGACATGCTCACTAACAGGGATGTAAACAAATTTGTCCACAATTTCAGTTAAATATGCTTTTTATGTAAATGAAACATTTCTGGGTTCTTTTATTTCAGCTCATGAAACACGGGACCTTTGCATGTTACGTTTTTATTTTTATTCAGTACAGTTTAAAAACATGTAATCACTTGGGACATTTTGTTTTTTAGGTAAACTTCCTCTTTAATTGTTACCCAAAATGGTTAATTGGACCTTTTAAATAAGATTGTCTTCTCAGAACTAACAATCACCAATTAAAATTCAGCAGTTTTTTTGTCATGGCATGGGGCCCCCATTGATTTTGTTATAATGTTTGAGTCACTCAGCTGGAACACGACATAAACCATGGCAAAATGTGTAGAATAGCAGGAAATTTGCTTTAACGGGGCAAAATTTGTCTCTGCGGCCAAGAGGGCTTCTCCATTTTTTGGTTGGAAACTTTTATGATTTTTTTTTATCTTAAAAAAAAACCCTGAGTTAAAAGGTTGATATCTTATCTCAGTCAGGGATTTGCCCTAAAACCATATATATATAACATGAATTATAAGTTGGCTCATCATTATTTATGTATTATTATTAAATCTAATTCGTAAACTACTACTCTGTTGCTCACCCACCGATTCTGTATGTTACTGTCTCCTTTCAGGGACATCCTCTTATGGCTCCCAGGGCTATGGAGGAGAGGGGAAGCTCTACAGCCTGGAGTCCGGCCCCGAGAAGCCCCAGGACAAGAAGAAGAAGAGCTCGAGCCTAGCCACTCTCAGGAGGAGATTCATCAAGCGCCGCAAGTCCAGCCGCTCGGCCGACCACGTGCGACAGATGCGCGAGCTCCTCTCATGTTGGGATGTGCGTGACGCAAACGCCCTGGTTGAGGAATACGAGGGCACAGCAGCTCTCAAGGAGCTGAACCTGCAGGCGGGACTGGCGCGGGCTGTTGCCCGGAGCCTGCAGCGCGACCTGGCCGCCCTCTACCAGCACAAGTACTGCACGGACGTGGACCTCATCTTCCAGGATGCCTGCTTCCCTGCGCACCGTGCTGTGCTGGCTGCCCGCTGCCCCTTCTTCAAGACGCTGCTGTCGTCGTCGCCAGGCTACGGTGCTGAGGTGCTCCTGGACGTGGGCACAGCGGGCATGGACGCGGCCATGTTCTCGGCACTGCTGCACTACCTGTACACGGGTGAGCTGGGCCCAGAGGTGGATGCGCGGCTGCGGAACATGGACGTGCTGGTGCGCCTGAGCGAAGAGTTTGGCACACCCAGCTCACTGGAGGAGGACATGCATGGCCTTTGCGAGCACATGTGCTTCTACGACTCACTGCTCAGCTTCTCATCTGACTCGGAGCTGGTGGAGGTCTTCAGTGCCGGGCCAGCTGTTGGGGTAGCAGCTGGGGGAGGAGGTGTAGGAGGAGGACCGGTCATCCAAGGACCGGCGGACGAAGAGCTGCGCGCCCACAAAGCGGTCCTCTCGGCCCGCTCTCCTTTCTTCCGGAACCTCCTGCAGCGGCGCATCCGCACCGGCGAGGAGATCACAGAGCGCGCTCTGCAGACGCCCACACGCATCATCCTGGATGAGTCCATCATCCCCAAGAAATATGCCCGTGTCATCTTGAACTGCATGTACACGGACGCTGTGGAGCTAGCACTGGTGCTGAGGGGAAGCCCCTCAGCGGGGAGTCTGGGGGAGGTGCAGGCCCTGGTGGCCGGAGGCAGGGGGGTTGCCAGTCGTGCTGAGGAGGCAATGGAGCTCTACCACATTGCCCTCTTCTTGGAGTTCAGCATGTTGGCCCAAGGTGAGTCTCAGAGCCCTGATTTGCTCCCCTATGTATCCTGTTCGCTCACCTCACCTTTTGTTTACCTAATGAATTCACAAGCTTTTTTTAGAGGGAGGATAGGGTGGCTGGGAACTGGGGAAGGAGCGGCTGTTGTAGCACTCCATGCAGTGATTAATGTAGTAAAGGAATTCCCTGTAGCTCCTAAGTCAGATGTTAGCACTTTCCTTCCATAGTGGCTCTTTTTGGTACCAGTTGAGATCCAACTCTTTAGGGAGGACGGAGTACAGAGTTTCAACATGTCTCGACGTTGCAATCTCAGTGGACGTTGTTGTTGCCTATGTTTTTTTTAATGGCCTCAATGGTTTGACAAATTGTACAGGCTTGATGGACATCTCCTTAAGAGTTTGGGTTTCAATCAATGATGGAGCTTTGTGTTTATGACCCTCTTGGAAATAAATCTAGGTAAAGACTGACACACACATACACCATTTTGGGCATTGGAAGTAAACACTTAGGCCTTGTTCAGAAATCACAATGCTTAGCCTATCTCCTCTTATTCAAAAAGCTGGTCGAGAATGGCTTAGTCAGGGAGGAGGATTTATAGTTATGTGACCCTCCTCCCTGGGGCGGTAGGTATCCTAGTGGTTAGTGTTGGACTAGTAACCGAAAGGTTGCAAGATCGAATCCACAAGCTGACAAGGTAAAACTCTGTCGTTCTGCCCCTGAACAAGGCAGTTAACCCACTATTCCCCAGTAGGCAGTCATTGAAAATAAGAATTTGTTCTTAACTGACTTGCCTAGTTAAATACAAGGTAAAATAAAATAAACCTTGCCAACATGAATGATGCTTAATCCAGTGCAGGTTTTATTTAACTCGTTTCACTTTGTCGATGGATTTTATTTTTGTTGTTTATTTAGGGAATCCACCAAGACCAGCACAGCCATGCTGTCCCTGACATTTTGAGGTAGACAATGAAACGTTTCCCTAGAAAGCAAAAAAAATAAGTATTGCTTTCAGGTCACAGTACAATCACTGCCGATCTCCATGTAAGGATTCAGTTTGCCTCCCCGTCAGCATCAATAGGTAATGGATATTGATTTGATAGTGCCTGTACGCTTTTCTAATGTTTTCTCCTCTAGCTTTTGGTTTTCAATTCGAAATATCCCATTCTGCTAGTGACAGCAAGGCTAGGCAAAGCAACCATTTGTCATTACATGAATTTAAGGATTACTTCAGTTTTTCACTTTTCTCAATGGAAAGTTGTAATGTGTCATAGTACACATAGTTGTGTTTAAGGAAGGTGGATGACAGGGCAGAGTTATGGGTGCAAAACAAGACGTCAAGACGATTGTGGTATTTGGAGTTTGTCCCTCCATAAGAGTTAATTATATTTACATTTTAGTAATTTAGTAGATGCTATTATCCAGAGCGACTTCGTTGGTGCATTCACCTTAAAGCTAGAATCCTTAGTTGCTGCATCCATTTTTGGACCTATAAATTAATGCTATATAGGCTACCCATTGATTATTATAGGATATAATTGAAATGCCTCATGAGTTGTACCCTATCACAACCCAAACTATGTTCGTTATACTCCAATGTTTGTAAATAAAAAGTGTAGCTATATCCTCAAAACATGGTTAATACTATAATGTTATTATCATTGATGGTCAGTCCTTGCATACATAGCTCTCACTTTGAATTTGAGCGGTTACATTTCTTCAGGCCCATTCTCAGCAATTTACCAAAACACAGGTGGGTGACCACTTTATTGTTAAATAAGCGGTTCCAGCTTTAAGATAACGAGGTGATACAATCCACAGAGTTGTAGTACATTTTCCTCAATAAAGAAGTTATCAGCAGAGCCTGCTAGTATAGAAAAAGACTTGCTGTTATTATTATTTTTGTTGGGGGGGGCTGAGGT
The DNA here is from genome assembly GCF_023373465.1 of Oncorhynchus keta. NCBI lineage: Eukaryota > Metazoa > Chordata > Actinopteri > Salmoniformes > Salmonidae > Oncorhynchus > Oncorhynchus keta. Next base: position 56,802,009 of record NC_068439.1, on the reverse strand, counting down.
GTCTTATTTAAGATACTCTTTGATGAGGTAGGGTTTCAAACGTTTTCAGAAATGTTAGGGATGTGACAAACTGACAATTTTTCAGCTGCATTGTGAATTCACTACGCTGCTGCCAGCAACGGTTTGTGTCTGTGCTTCCCTTTCAGATGGTTTAGAATTGCACCTCAATTCCACCTCCCAAAGTTAGCATTTCATTCCTAACTTCTCAAAGTATTGCCATACAGGACTTCGCTGGTGTCCTTGCCTTTCTCTGCCATTTTTACAACTGTTGACGACAATGACATAATGGTAGAGAGTCGACTTCAAAATAATTAATTCCTTGCACGTCGTCTCCTACTATTATCCCATTCAGTATTTTTAGAACCGGAGGAGACTTAGTTGCCATACTTTCAAGAACACAAACACTTGCATCTAAGCTATCAAAGGACAGAGAGAGGGGGAAGGGGCACAGTATAGGCAGATCGACCACCAGGCACACAGTCAGAACTGTGCACTAGGCCTATTTATTGACTTGCAGTGTCTCACAACTTCAGTACAGAAGGGCCTATAATTTTTTACATTTTATTTAACCTTTTTTTGACTAAGCAAGTTAGTTAAGAACAACTTGTTATTTACAATGACAGCCTATGACAGATGCAGTGCCTTAGACCGCTGTGCCACTCTGGAGCCCTATTCAATGAATAGGCTAGGATATTCTACACGCAACAGACCGAAGACTGAACACACACTTGCATCATTAGCGAAGAGAAAGAGCAGGTGAGCCAGCGTAAAAGGGAGAGGTGGGAGCAGGCAGAAAGAGCTGTGCGCCTATGTCTTGGTAATCTGTATCTCACAATGTCTTGTCTTGCATGCCTCGCAGCTAGGGTGTTATCAAACAGGCCTTCTAGTTGAGTCTAGAAAAAACGGTCGGGTAGACTCATGCTATGATCAATGAAGGCTGGGTGGTACACCGTATTTTACGATATACCGGTATTAATGCACGGACTGGTTTGGGTTTTTACTTAAGCAATAAGGCCCTAGGGGGTGTGGTATAAGGCAAATATACCACGGCTAAGGGTTGTTCTTCTTGCCGACGCAACGCTGAGTGCCTGGATACAGCCCTTAGCCGTGGTATATTGGCCATATACCACAAACCCTGAGGTGTCTTATTGCTATTATAAACTGGTTACCGATGTAATTAGAGCAGTAAAAATAACTTGTCATACCTGTGGTATATGGTTTGATATACCACGGCTGTCAGCTAATCAGCATTCAGGGCTCGAACCACGCAGTTTATAATTGACCTTTTAGAACGGTATTTGAATATTTGTTTTGTTAAATGTCGTATGCTGTGTATAATGTCCATTTTTACAGTTTACATTTCTCTCTGCTCTCTCTCCATGCTGCTTTCCACACAGACCTAGCCCCACCTCCTGTCACTCAAGGAGTGCATTTGTTGTTGCTTGACCACAAGACACTTGCGTTCAGTTTGCATGGTCAATGTTGCTTCTTATATTTAAATCCACTAGCGTTCTATAATTACACTATTAGTTTGTGTTTCTTACATCTGCAAACAGATAGTTTATCTTTTCTTAGAAAGTTGGGCCTAAATCTTGTTAGCCATTAATCGCTGGTTAGCTGGCTAGGTAGCTAGCTAATAAATGTGATGAGTCAGAGCAAACGTAACTAGCCATACAGCCTGATAATACCAGTGATGGTGTAGACCTACATCAGCATGTTTGTGCAACAGTGTCTTCTAAATCAAAGAGGAATACGCAAAGCATGAAAACATGAAGTAGCTAAGCGAGCATTCAATGTAGCCAAAGGTTGGCGCTCTGGATAAGAGCATCAGAAAAATTACTAAAATGTAAATGTGTAGGGTCCCCTAGGAAACACTTATCAACACTTTGGTTTGTACCCTGTCACAATAACTCCTCCCTGTCATTTTCATTCATTGTCATTTCAAACCACACTATGCAAAGTGCTCACCATTATATTCTAACAATAAAATTACAATAATCATTATTTTTCAGTTCACCGAAGTGTTTTGCTCTAAATCAAAGTCAAATTGCAATTGCAACATTTGGTTAAAGATGAGGCCTAGAATGTTTGCCAATACCGTGCAGCCCTATGTGGCAGTGTGGAAATGATCTCAAGAGTCCAGGAAATGCAGGAATGGCTGATAATAGTTTTTGGTTGAATTGAACAGTATACAACATTCAGAATGGAGAAAGACCCATTGGTATCACATAGTTTTGGTCATGTAGTGTACATTCTATGTGGACACCACATTATTATCTCATAAAATCATGGCATTAATATGGAGGTGCCCCCCTCCCTCCTGCTGCTCTGTGCAGGCCAGTGCTGGCCAGTGAAGTTCTTCCACACTGATCTCGACAAACCATTTCTGTATAGATCTCTCTTTGTGCACGGGGGCATTGTCATGTTGAAACAGGAAAGGGCCTTCCCCAAACTGTTGCCATAAAGTTGGAAGCACAGAATCGTCTATTGTATGCTGCAGCGTTAAGATTTTCCTTCACTGGAACTAAGGGGCCTAGCCCGAACCATGAAAAACAGCCCCAGGCCATTATTCCTCCTCCACCTAGCTTTACAGTTGGCACTATGCATTGGGGCAGGTAGCGTTCTCCTGACATCCGACAAACCCAGATTTGTCTGTCAAACTGCCAGATGGTGAAGTGTGAGTCATCACTCCATAGACTGAGTTTCCACTGCTCCGGAGTCTAATAGCGACGAGCTTTACACCACTTCAGCTGACGCTTGGGATTGCACATGGTAGTCTTAGGCTTGTGTGCAGCTGCTCCAAGATGGAAACCCATTTCATGATGCTCCCGACTAACAGTTCTTGTGCAGATTTTGCTTCCTGCAGTTTGGAATTCTGTAGTGAGTGTTGCAATCGAGGATAGAATATTTGTACGCGCTTCAGCACTCGTCGGTCCCGTTCTGTGAGCTTATGTGGCCTACCACTTTGCGGCTGAGCCGTTGTTGCTCCAAGACGTTTCCACTTCACAATAACAGCACTTACATTTGACCGGGGCAGCTCTAGTAGGGCCAAGATTTGGTGAACTGACTTGTTTGAAAGGTGGCATCATGTGACGGTGCCATGTTGAAAGTCACTGAGCTCTTCAGTAAGGCCATTATACTGCCAATGTTTGTCTATGGAGATTTCATGGCTGTGTGCTCGATTTTATACACCTGTCAGAAATGGGTGTAGCTAAAATAGCCAAATCCACTCATTTGAATGGGTGTCCATATAGTTTTGTGTATGTGTTGCTACCCTAGGGTCACACACTACCCATAAAGCAAATCATTAACTTTTATTATTCAAAAACATAAAATACAGCCCCCAAAAAATACACTGTTCTGATTTGAACTTCTGTTTCAAACTCTGTCTTTATAATTATCACCTTTGAAATCCCCACATATTCACATCTCCATCACACACAGTCACAAATGAGTGTGTGTTTGATATAGATGTGAATATTAAGACCTCTCTTAATCTTTGCTGTTGGATATGTCTCCTCAGGTAACAGGTTATTAGGTTTTTGCTGGAACCAAAGCAGCCCACCCTCGTCTATAGATGAAGTGCTTTCAGCCCAGCCTGCTGCCACAGCCAGCTGCTTTGTCTCAGCCACTCACCCATCACACTGTCTCAATAGTGTGCTAATTCAGTGTCTTTCTATTCCAATTTTGTCTCCGACTCCAGGTGTCTCATTTTGTTGTGCTGTTCACTCATCGTCTCATTGGCATCTCACAGAGGTAGAATCTGGGCAATTAGATGCTGAGTGAGGAAAGGGACTCAGACAGAAATAACCCGCGGAGCCACCGTCTCACTCAGCCGCTGTCAAACTGGGTCTCATTGCTGCCTCATTGAGTACCTCACAGTCTGTCTCATTGTTTTGCGCTCTGCATGCTGTCGGCTACATCTCAATCCTGTTTTGCAGCATCTCATTCAGTTTCATCCTTTCACTAGAATCTGGAGTCTCTATAGAGAGATGTCTCACTGGACATTTCTCCCTAAACCAAAACCTCTATATGCGGTTGTTTGTGACTGATGTACAAAGGAATTAGTCACCATGAATGGCTTTTCTCTGATGTTAGTTTATAGTAGCTGACTGCACACTACCATTTCACTTCAAAACCGTTATCAAGCTCTTACAGTAACTTCAAATGACATTTAATCTCCCATTCAGCACAAGTGTTTGCTCTCCAGGGTCAGCCTTAGTTGTCATAAAGAGGCTTTCGATTTAGTGGTGGCTCATTCAAATGACAAGGTTTTGCAAAGCAAAACCCCGGTGTAGCTTCATGAGGAACATTAGGCAGCTCCCAACTGCACTTTCATATCACCTGGGTAAATGCGCAAAAACAAATTGCTCATGACGTAGGCTAATCGTCATAGTCAAAGATGTAAGGTAAGCGAACCTACAGTTTTAAACCCTGGCAAAAAAATCTGTGACATTTCAAATACACCTAATTCCATGACGTGTTAATAGCAGTTTGCATGTTAACCATGACCATCTGATTTCCAACATAACATATGTGTTACATGTGTTAATGACTACACCACCTGTGAGAATGCTATGAAAGGCAATAGGTACTAAGGTATGAATTAATTGATGCTTTGAGTATAACACAACTCATGTAAAACTAGTAGTTCACTGCTATATCTAAAATGCTTCATTGATTTCCCAGCTGGCCTGGAAAGCACTGCATGGAGGAGGTCTGGTCAGTCCACGATTTCTCAATGTTGACGCCTCTAGACTTGTAAATGTTAATTGGGCACTGGCCATTGGAAGCCAGCAAAGTATGACAAAATCACCTTACGCAACATCAAAGTTATTTTTCACGGCTATCTCCCAGAAAGCTGTCCATATGGATAAGATCGGATGGTGACACTACTGAAACTGTTGCTTCAAAAAATATATAATACATTACCGATGAAGCGAAAGGAACAAAGCAACACAGATGGGCTACAGAGGTGGACTATCTCCATAAGACTGTTAGAGCAAAGGCCCAATCGTATCTGGGAAACACTTCACAGGCTCATCTCTAAAGGGAGCAGAACTTTTTTGAACAAAGCACACCAGTACGCCGACTCCTCTGAGCAGATGGATAATCACCCCCCCCACCCCTGGCCATCCATGTTGGAATGGAATGAGTTATGGATCTAAATCGGAGAGTTCTCTCCCCCTCCCCCGCAACCCTCAGCATGTGAGATCTAGAGAACACACGCTCAGCGATCTGGTCAGTTTGGATAAGGCTCGATCGATGGCCCCCACTCTGGCGGCAGCGCCAGTCTATCACTGAATTGCCCAGCGTTAAGCATTACGAGTCAGATTAACTGAGAGCGAGTCTCTAGAGACAGGTGGGAATTCACAGAAGCTAGGGAGGAAGTCAGTGAGAGCATGTCCACTGAGCGGTGAATGCTTGGTGCTTTACAGATTAGCTCAATTGGAGAACGTGCGTCGAGCCGAGGGAGCGCTCTGTATTTCTATCAACAGGTACACAGGAAGGGAAGAAGCCTTTCCTGAAGAATGATAGATGGCCCATGAAAACCTAATACTGTATGCTAAGTCTTAGGATTACTGCTGTCATCTCTGTTAAATGCCCTTAAAGTGGGGACATTTTAATTCCCACGTTTGTTTTAGATGATTAGGAACACTGTCCATGCTGAAGCCAGAGCAGACTGACATGAAAGACTATAAGTCAAACTTGAGGAAGTATCAGCTAAAATAAATGTATCCCATGTTTTTTTTACTACTGGATGGACTTCTGTGTTCAATTATAATCGTCATTATGTAAGAACTTCCATCTCTGTCTCACTGCCTACACAATCCAGTTGTGGTTACACACATGCGCACACACAGACCCATGCAACAACAAAAAATATTATGCAAACACACACACTAAGAAGAATGATTTAGCACCTGCATGCCGAAAGCCTCCCAGACAAAATGGAAGTTGTGACCTCTGGAAAAATGGAACCACTGCGTAAGTTTGACACCTGTGTGGCGCCTTGCACTGCCTAACGGTTAGATGGGCAGGGATAATTAATGTGTCTGCGGAGCCCAAGCCCAGTTGCTACAAACCGGGGGTAGTCGGCCTCCAATTCACTCAGCACGACGAGGGGAATCATTACACTTGTTCAATACACACGGCGCCAATGTCAGCCTCCTCGCCAGAAACTTATGTTCTGGCAAGGAGAGACCTTGTTGTAAAACGGGGGCAAGTCTGGCCCAGGAGGGAGGGTTCTCTCATACGTCTGTCACATCAAACACAAACCACTCACCACCCATTTCGCACAAATCTTCTATTCCTTTATTGAAGAAAGTGGGACATTTGGGCTGCTTTAAATGTTGCCTCTTCTCTTGTCTCATCTTAGTTGGAAAGCCCTGATTTTGTTATGACAATGTTAATCGATGTCTTATAGTTGTGTAGGCACATCCATTATTTCACCATTATTTCACACATGCTCACTGTAAAGAAGGAGCAATATAAAGAGACTAGAAGTTTGGTTTGTTTGGAGGACATAAGCAGTGCTGAAAATGGATATCCTATCTGCCTGTAATAAATATGCCATTGCATATTTTGCACACACAGTTTAGTGGAAGCCATTTTTAATAGATTACCCCTTTCACAAATCTGGGCCTCGGTCTGGATGTCGTCCTTCCTGTCTAATCAGGAGACTTATCAGACATGGGACATCAGGGGCCTAATTTATAAATAAGTGTTGTGTAAATTCCACACCAAATATCTGGGGTGCCATTTCTGAAAATATAGGTTCTTATAAAATAAATTGAGCTTTATTAACTTGGCATACACAATACATATGCAGGTTTCCCATTATAAATCCAACCTGTCCAACAAAACGGTATGTGCGTGAACAAGCATTATAACTCCTGGGAAACTCCCTCCGTTCACCTTTTATGGTGACAATAACGCCTTTTATTTGCTGTATAATTTAGAACTTTTGGAATTTAGTCCACGTCAGCTTCTATAATGAAAATGTCATGTTTTTGGAGCTGTTTCATTAACCTATGCTGTATTTGACAAAGGACCGTGACTTTCTGAAAGAAAAAACAATGGCTAATTGTTGTGGACCTGCCAGCAGAATATTTGAATTCAACAAAGTTTTACATTTACTTTTCCCCCAACATAATGCTGGACTGCCTGCAAATTCTGTAGCATTTCATTTATTACAGTAAGCTACTTACAGTAGTTGCATACATACATCAATATTTTTGTATATATATATTTTTTTAACCTTTTATTTAACTAGGCAGTTCAGAACCAATTCTAATTTACAATGACTGCCTATCATGGCAAAACCATAACCCGGATGACCCTGGGGCAATTGTGCGCCACCCTATGGGACTCCCAATCACGGCGGTTGTGATACAGCCTGGAATCGAACCAGGGTTTGTAGTGACGCCTCCAGCACTGAGATAAGGTGCCTTAGACCGCTGCGACACTCAGGAGCCCCTCAGCAATTTCTTCTGTTCACCTGTTAACTTTGACTGCCTGGTACCGTACTGTGCTGTAGAATTGAGTGCAACGGGTCGCGTTCAGGGTTCAGAAATCTGCATTTTCAAGCCGCAAACCTTCAAAAATCTGTGTTTTTAAACCATTTCACTTGTTTTATATTGAAGGTAAACATTTTTAGTTATTTTTTCTTCAGTAAAGTGATCAGGGGCTTGCAACTATAGTTTCCCTTCACATTAGTGCAACACATTTGGCAGAAAATAGCTCAACTTTCATCAGATGACAACAGAATTGCAATACTATTTGGAGTAAATGACTTTACAATGAAAAAGCAAGGTGTTTTTTGCAAAAACAATGCAGGGCTTTATATTTCTAATATTTATCATAGAAAGAATGTAACCAGCTACATTTCTTTATGTTTTGCTTAAAGTTAATCTTCCATTTTACCAGAGAAAAGTTGGCTACACCAAGAACAGGAGAAAAGTAGCTACACATCAGTGTGCTGTTTGCTGTTAAATGCCTGTTTATGAATTCTCATCCAAGTGGAGCAGTGCATCTGAAGCACAAAATTAGTCTGATGCCTAGCAGAAATGATTTGTTTTATAATATTTTTGTATTTTTCCCACTCCAGATACAAACGTATGCATACCAACAACTTAGATGCACACAAACAATGATTAAATCTCATCTGCCCAGACCCGCATGCTCACACCCCATCTCTAGTGCCTGCATTATTGTCTGCCACGTGACCTTAAATTGTACCAATTTTTGTTTTTCTCGTTGCCCACGCTATTTCAAGAAGAAATCGTTTGATTTTTCCGTTATTGACGGCTGATTTGATATATTTCCAAGTTTTTGCATACGTTTTTTTCAAGATGCGTGATAAGAGAAACGTCCAGCCCATTGGGCATCTCACTACATCCCCATATTCCATGTCTTGAAATATGCTGACAGACATATTTCTAGCTCCGCCCATAACTTTTGGACTTTATAGCATACCCAGAAAGCATTAGTCATTACAAGTCTTGGTTCCAATAATTTATATATTTTTCTAAATTACTGTCAGTTGGACTTGCTCTCAGCAAGGTTTGTGTATATTTTCCTTATCATATGGACATCATTTTCTGACTCAAATAAGAGTCCCTCAAGGTTGCTCTGATTTCAAATCGACATTTTGTGATATGTAACTTTTAACTTGCATGTAAACTTTTAAGTTGCATGTATAAACTATCTACATTGGTCAGTCCAAAATTACTTTTTAAATTTGTCATGGAAATAAATGTACCAAGTGATTTACAGGTTTCTATGCCTTTAGTTTCTGTGTGGACCAATTTATCAGTGAATTCTTAAAAGCTATCGAAGGATTGTTCCAAAAGGTTGTGTTTTTAGGGAGTGATATTGGTTCTTGTAGAATACGTTTCATTTTCCTCCATATTGTTATAGTGTTCTTAACTAGGAAGTTGTTCATGTTCTAAGCTTTATATAAATATTCTGGGGATGAGATTGCGCATCTTCAATATGTCCTTATTGTTCCTCTTTAATGCATTTAACTATATGTCACAAGTAAAAGCTTTGGGTAGCTAATTCCAAGTCTGAAAGGTTAAAACCAGGTCACAATTATGTTTGTTTACTTGTTTACATGGATATGCTTCTTAATAAAACCCTATTTGAAACAAGCCATTACCTTACGTTATTATCACGGCATTTCATTATTATTCAGGTTATTACTTAAATATGAATACATAAATGAAAGAAATGCCAGGTTGTAGAGGATCTGTCAGGTTTTTGTATTGACAACATTAATGGAGTCAAAATAAAGAGATGCCTACTGTACCTTGTCCTTGTCTGTTGGCTTTTTCTGCATATAAAAAAATGTAATACAGATCCTATTTAGACGCTCAAAAACATTCAAATTAGGTCCGAAGGGTTTTCTCCCACTTTTCCTGAAATATTTACATTTTGTCACAAACCCTGCTGCTGCGGTCATTTGACCGTTCTTCAAAGAGAGGATGCCGTAATGAGAAAAATAATGTAGCCTAAACTACTGAAAAATGGCCGTTTCCAAGATTAAATCACGACAGGAGCATTTGATTATTGTTTAAGACAGGCTACTTTAGAAAACTTTCTGAATGGACATAGGCCTAAAGATCAGTGAACTCACATACGCAAATGCACCCGTCTTTCAAAGTATAAAGGGGACAACTATGCTGTAGTATGACTATTTAAATTAACAGTAATTAAAATCGAAACGAATGCATGCAACATGTCCACAGCCTATTTATCAGTGACACTGATTATCACGGGGGAGAGTGTTGGGAAGATTATTCAAATACTGTGAGGAACTATTATAATTTGAATGGATGTTTTAAAAAAAAAAAAAAAAAACTTGACTGAGGTGAAGAAAAATGTGCCTTTTCTATGCCTGTGATATGTAGTTGTCCCACCTAGCTGTATTAAGATGAATGCACTAACTGTAAGTTGCTCTGGGTAAGAGCCATAAGACTCCTGAACAGCTAATCAAATGGCTACCCGGGCTATTTTCATTGACTCCACCCCTTCCCACATTTTTTACGCTGCTGCTACTCTGTTTATTATCTGTGCACAGTCACTTTTCCTCTACCTACAAGTACAGTACCAGTCAAACATTTGGACACCTGCCCATTCCAGGGTTTCTTTATTTTACTCTTATCTACATTGTAGATTTTAGAATAAGGCTGTAATGGAACAGAATGTGGAAAAGTCAAGGAGTCTGAATACTTTCCAAATGCACTGTACATGCCTATACAGGTTTTGGAGTGGTGCTGGGGGCTGTTGTGTGGGGGTTTAGTGCCTTGCTCAAGGCTACAGCGGCAGGTAATGGCATTTTGGATTTGATACAAGCAATTCTCCGGTTGCTATCTCAATTCCCGCCACATTTTTCATGGCGGACCCGGGATTCCGGTTGCTGCAACAATATACAAATGCAAAATGCAACAATTTCAACGATTTTACTGAGTTATAGTTCATATAAGGAAATCAGTCTTAAAATAAATAAATTAGGCCCTAGTCTATGTATTTCACATGACTGGGCAGGGGCATAGCAATGGGTGGGCCTGGGAGGACATAGGCCCTTCCACTTGGTAGCTATGCCCACCCATTGGGGAGCCAGGCCCAGCCAATAATAATCATTTTTTTCCCCACAAAAGGGCTTTATGACAAATACTCCTCAGTTTCATCAGCTGTCTGGGTGGTTGGTCTCAGACGATCCCGCAGGTGAAGAAGCTGGATGTGGAGGTCCTGGGCTGGTGTGGTTACACGTGGTCTGCGGTTGTGAGGCCGGTTAGACGTACTGCCAAATTCTTTAAAACAATGGAGGTGGCTTATGGTAGAGAAATTAACATTAGGTTATAGAACGCTAGTGTATTTATATTAAGGAACAAAGTGAAAACCGCATTGTCATCAATTGCTGCATGTGCTGCATTGACCATGCAGACTGAAATCAATTGTCTCGTGGTCGAGGAACAAAAATTGCCCTCCTTGAGTGAAAAGCGGCATTGAGTGAGACTCAAGTAGCGTAGTAAACTAAAACAAATGTACGTTACACATGGTGTCAAATTTAACAAACCAAACATTCAAACCCCCTCATTTTATGAGGCATGTCTTACCGTGTTCCGACCATAGGAATGTTAAGGGGATTATTTAATAAACACTTCCTCATATGCCATTGAAACCAGTATTTCTCTCATGTTCTCAACTTCTTTTGTTGTCCAGCAGTCAAATACACAATCCTAGTCATATTAACCCAGTCCTAGTCATATTAACCCAGTCCTAGTCATATTAACCCAGTCCTAGTCATATTAACTCAGTCCTAGTCATATTAACCCATCCTTGTTGTTGTGTCTTTAGATCTTCCCTCTTTCAACATTTCGGAAGGATATTTTCATCTGTCACCGCTTGCATTTGTGGTGCACTTTTGAGAATGGCGGTTTCTCACTAATTGCATTTTGGAACATTTGTGCTTATAGCCTACTGCCATGTGCGCATTGCTGTGCTTATAATGTGAAGCAGTATCCTAATATTTTATGGAAATATGAAGCTAAATGTTCCGCATTGTTTTTTTTGATGCAGAATGGTTGTATTAATTTCGGAACTATCCCAGAGCATGTTTTGGAATAGTTCTTTCTCACACAGGATGACAAGCTGACCAATATAATAGGTCAACTTTTGTACTATGGGGAATAGTAGATTGACATAAGCTTGTGATGTTGCTGTGTGTTACTCATCTTGTTGGCTGACAAAGTAAATGTAGACAGTTCTCGTATGCGCTTCGGAATTCGATAAGAAGAATGTGCGCCATTGCATCCCCGACGTGTCTGTCTTCACTTGTAGCCTACTGCCCAATGTCCACCAGATGCATGTGTTTTGTTTTACCAGATGTCTAGCCCGCATTGTGTACAGGTCCTTGCGAGATGGCGCTGTGCATTATCATGCTGAAACTTGAGGTGATGGCGGCAGATGAATGGCACAACAATGAATCAATCTCAGGCTCTTGTCACAGTATCTCTGTCCATTCAAATTTCCATCAATAAAATGCAGTTGTTCATTGTCCATAACCTTCTAATACCATAACCCCACCGCCACCATGGGGCACTCTGTTCACAACGTTGACATCAGCAAACTGCTCGCCCACACAACGCCATACACTCTGTCTGCCTTCTGCCTGGTATATTTAAAACCAGGGTTCATCCGTGCTGAGCACCCTTCTCCAGGGTGCCAGTGGCTATCGAAGGTTAGCATTTTCTCGCTGAAGTCAGTTACGATGCCAAACTGCAGTCCGGTCAAGACCACGATGAGGATAACAAGCATGTAGATGAGCTTCTCTGAGAGTGTTTCTGACAGTTTTTGCAGAATTTTTTGGTTGTGCAAACTCAGTTTCATCGGCTTTCTGGGTGGCTGGTCTCAGACGATCTCACAGGTGAAGAATTTGAGAGAAATAAACTTATTTCAGCTCATGAAACATGGGACTAACACTTTACATGTTGCGTTTATATTTTTTGTTAAGTGAATATTCAGCCCAAGAGCACAGCGGCCACTTTGGCCGTGAGGCAAGGATTTTTTTAGAGGGCATTACGGCCATCGATGCTGCTGGGACATTCGAGGCCTGATCATGCATACTAGCAAGGCTGAGGTCCAGGGTTTGAGCCTCTGAATGAGCCGTATCAGGAGGAAATGGTCCTCGCAAAGCAAGCAGTGTGACGTCCTTTACGTACACATTGTGTGGAGGTAAGCACATTCTCACGCCAACTTCAGTATTTATAAATGCTAGCTTTTGCTTTAAAACGGCACGTGCATGTTTTGCAGTATATTTTGTATGTACTCAAATGTTTATAAATGAGGCCCCAGGAGAGTGGAATGTCTGACCAATCGGTGACATGAATAAATTGCGGAATTGATTAATAGATAGGGAAATGATGGTAAACAAATTGCACCAGAGAGAAAAGAAAACAAATACTCTTTGAGACTCTGAGCAGACTACTTCTGCAGTAGATCTTATAGGTCTCTTCATTTCCGTGCTCCTGCAGTAGATCTTATAGGTCTCTTCATTTCCGTGCTCCTGCAGTAGATCTTATAGGTCTCTTCATTTCCGTGCTCCTGCAGTAGATCTTATAGGTCTCTTCATTTCCGTGCTCCTGTTTTGGAAGAAGCATATTTTCCACTGGCCTACAAACAAAAATGGAGGAAAACCTCGGACTGTTCAAAGTCATCGTCTTCGAAAAATCTACACAACAAGGCCATGCCTTGAATGCAGAAGACCGGGAACAAACTGCACTGTACAAAGAGAGAGTAGGGGGAATTGTCAATTGGAAAACAGGGGAGAATGAATAAATAAATAAGTGGTGTCCTCGGTTGATGTCTCTTGCCTGAGTTGAGCTCGTGAGGATAACGTTAAGTGGCACCCTTCAGCCGGCCGAGCTGGTGGGTTCAGTAGTGCAAATGAGAAGCAGCGCCGGTGGGCCCAGACGCTGTCACATCGCCACGGAGACACAAAACAGATTTTTTTTTTGGCCACACTACCTCCTCTCCGCCTGGGTCCTCAGCACCTTAAAAATGCATTACTTCTCGGTAAGGGAGGGAATCGCCTACTTCCGAGGTATCCGTTTTTGAATGCATCTTGGCACTCAGAAACATAAAGGCTTGATGCTTTTTAGTGCATGTTAGAATAGTAGAAATGTGATTGTGCATCAGCAGTTTTTCTCTCGTTATGTCAGTCACTGATCACTCAATTAACCCATGTTAGCTAAAATGTTTTAGATTGGTAAATTAGTCTAGTGGCTAGCTATCTAAACTTAGTAATCATGGTTGAATTACCAGTCAGGAGTTTAGGTGGCCATCCATACTATCATGGTATTGATTACATATCACAACTCAAGCTTCCTTAAGTTACACCTCCTCCGATTCTGTTAGTCAGTCTCCCTCAGATATCATATTAAAACTTACAAACATGTCTCTCCACCCTATGGAAAAATGTGTAGAATTGCAGAAAACTTGCTTTAAAATGGCAACACGGGGGAAGATGCACAAGTGGGTAGGTAGCCCCGCGTGCAATTGCAACCTCTCATTACTTCAGATTGTTTTAGAACAAATGTTTGTTTTGGCATAGGGCCCCAAAATGAGTAAGTGTGAGAACTTGAATAATCCATGAACCCCACCAAACCAGAGTGCTCTCTGGCTTCTCTTAGGGGTTGGGTTGGTGGTGCTGTCAGCAAGGAAAGATGACCAAGATTCAGAACTTGGATTTTACAAGCCTCATTCTTTCTTTCAGGAACATTTTTACCTTAAAGACATTTGGGTGGAGGTTCATACAGTTTTGTACCCACATTGTTAATAATGATGGAGAATAATCTTTACATTGAAAGGTACACTTAATTTTTCATGACTCTCCAAAGGTTCAATAATCAAACCATGCATCAAACCTCATGTGATGATATACCATTTAAAAATAGATGACAGTAGGTGGCCATCCATACTATCATGGTATTGATTACATATCACAACTCTAGCTTCCTTAAGTTACACCCAGCCTCTTAATCCAGAGTTTGTGTGGTTTAAGCTCTGGTTTCCTGAGGGGCGCTATCAGCTAAACTGAGTGCAATGAGACCTTTGTCTCTGATATCCAGATTTGACCTCTGTGTCCTCTCTCTCTCTCTCTCTCTCTCTCTCTCTCAGGAGTACGCTATTTCTCTCGCCCTTCCATATTTTCCTTTTACCTGAATTATTCCTCATGTTATCATTTCTCCATCTCTTGCCTTCTTTTCCCCCTCTCAAATTCATTTCTCATTCCTCACTTATCTACCTACAGTACACACCCTTATCATTTGTCTACATCAACCTTCTTTTTTTACCTCTCCTCCCTCTGCCCTTGTTTTCTCCTTCTCTGCTCACTTCTCCCCATTACGTTTTCCTTTCCCCTGTTCTCTAAAGGTGTTTCCATCAACCCCCACATCCCTACCTCTCTCTTTTCCCTTGCCTGCCTACAGTATCTCTGGCTCCAGGGTGCGAGTTAGTTAATTAGAGAGCTTCACTTGTTCATGGCCTGATGGATGTATCCATGATTGGGCTTCAACACCTGCGACCTCCACACTTCCAGCCCTCCCCGCACCCTTTCCTCATATTTTCGATGCCCATTTTGCTTTTCCATATGTTTACCAATGTGTAAAATGAGCCCGGTACATCTGTCCTGTTGTATTTTACATGGGATGACCTTGCTGCAGGTCTTCCTTTGCAGAGAATTACATATTGGTGTCAAGGGGAGGGATTGAACAAGTGCCTCATTGTGAACCAGGATAGTGTTGCTGTAGGTAGAAGACATTAGTTATCACTTAGATAAACAGATCTTTTTTATTTTCATTGAAACTATTTACATACTCTCATAAGGTGCTTCCAATGTCATTTGTGCCGAATATTTGACCCCTTGGTTTTTGGAGCATTGAATAATTTTTTGGTTTTCAAATTCTATCTACCAGTTACCAGTCATTTTTGATGAAAGTGGGAAACAAGAAGATAAATCCCCCCCCTACTGTGTTGAACTAATGAGAGCAGGGACTGATGCCATATTCTCACTACGAGAGAGTGCCTGGAAATGTTGAGAAAACATCCTCGGCTAGACCTTATACTGTAATCTAAACTTGCGATCTGGTCACATCTCGACCTCTACCACCGGAGGTCCCAGCGAGTCTTCCTCGAATCACCAATCTCCCAGCTGTCAGATGTAACCAGAATTATCTTGTGTAGCCAAATGCTCCTACAGTAAAGATCTTAATAGCAGTGCAATGTTTTTGTCACTCTGAATTAAGCTAACGTCTTAAGGTGCCTTTTGCTTAACTATATCCCATGTAATGATTGTAATGATTTGCATTTCAGGATAAAATGAGGCCTGGTTTGTTTTGAAATGATTAGCTTAAATTGTAATATAATCCTGATGGCTGGTTTAGCTAACGTTAGCTGGCAATATTAATTATGTGACGCATAGCCTACATGATTTGTTTAGCTTGCAACCTGGCTCTGTATAATGCAGATTATACTGTATAACGTTTATGCACTTCTGTATTTGAGAACTGTAGCTAATAGTTTTTGATAGCTAGGTTTGGTGGTAGGGATAGGGCTGTTACGGTGACCATATTACCACCATACCGGCAATCAAGAGGCAATGCCGAAGTCAAATTCCAGGCTTCTGGGCTTCTCCAAACCTGCGCTGCTAATGGTCATTAGTAGCCTACCAAACTTGCTAACCGCCAGTCGCTAATGGCCTGGTACTCTGTGTTATATTGTCCCTCTAATCACGTTGACATCAATGCAAATGATGTCACTGTTCTGACAGGTGCATGATAATGGCCCATTCTAAATCAAAACAAATGTCACACATATGGTACATTCAGAAAGTATTCAGACCCCTTGACTTCTTCCACATTTTGTTACATCCTTATTCTAAAATTGATTATATATATATATATAGGTGAAGTTGGAAGTTTACATACACTTAGGTTGGAGTCATTAAAACTCGTTTTCAACAATGCCAAAACTATAGTTTGTTAACAATACATTTGTGTAAAGTCGGTTGGGACATTTACTTTGTGCTTGACAAGTCATTTTTCAAAAAATAGTTTACAGACAGATTATTTCACTTATAATAAACTGTATCACAATTCCAGTAGGTCAGAAGTTTACATACACTAAGTTGACTGTGCCTTTAAACAGCTTAGAAAATTCCAGAAAATGATGTCATGGCTTCAAAATTCTGATAGGCTAATTGACATCATTTGAGTCAATTGAAGGTGTACCTGTGGATGTATTTCAATGCCTACTTTCAAACTCAGTGCCTCTTTGCTTGACATCATGGGAAAATCAAAAGAAATCAGCCAAGACCTCAGAAAACCAATTGTAGACCTCCACAAGTCTGTTTCATCCTTGGGAGCAATTTCCAAATGCCTGAAGGTACCATGTTCATCTGTACAAACAATAGTACGCAAGTATAAACACCATGGGACCACGCAGCTGTAATACCGCTCAGGAAGGAGACGCGTTGTCTCCTAGAGATGAACGTCCTTTGATGTGAAAAGTGCAAATCAATCCCAGAACAACAGCAAAGGACCTTGTGAAGATGCTGGAGGAAACAGGTACAAAAGTATCTATATCCACAGTAAAACGAGTCCTATGTCGACATAACCTGAAAGGATGCTCAGCAAGGAAGAAGCCACTGCTCCAAACCGCCATAAAGAAGCCAGACTACTGTTTGCAACTGCACATGGGGACAAAGATCGTACTTTTTGGAGAAATGTCCTCTGGTCTGATGACACAAAAAAATAACTGTTTGGCCATAATGACCACTGTTATGTTTTGGAGGAAAAAGGGGGAGGCTTGCAAGCCGAAGAACACTATCCCAACCACGAAGCATGGCGGTGGCAGCATCATGTTGTGGGGGTGCTTTGCTGCAGGAGGGACTGGCTCACTTCACAAAATAGATGGCATCATGTGGTAGAAGCTTTTGTGGATGCATTGAAGCAACTTCTCAAGACATCAGTCAGGAAGTTAAAGCTTGGTCGTAAATAGGTCTTCCAAATGGACATTGACCTCTAGCATACTTCCGAAGTTGTGGCAAAATGACTTAAGGACAACAAGTTATTGGAGTGGCCATCACAATGCCCTGACCTCAATCCTATAGAACATTTGTTTGCAGAACTTAAAAAGTGTGTGTGAGCAAGGGAGCCTACAAATCTGACTCAGTTACACCAACTCAGGAGGAATGGGCCAAAATTCACCCAACTTATTGTGGAAGGTTACCCAAAACGCTTGACCCAGTTAAACAATTTAAAGGCAATGCTACTATATACTAATTGGGTGTATTTAAACTTCTGACCCACTGGGAATGTGATGAAAGAAAAAAAGCTGAAATAAATCACTCTACTATTCATATTCTTAAAATAAAGTGGTGATCCTAACTGACCTAAAACAGGGAATTTTTACTAGGATTAAATGTCAGTAATTGTGAAACTGAGATTAAATGTATTTGGTGTATGTAAATTCCCACTTCAACTGTATATCAATCTACACACAATACCCCACAATGACTGATCAAAAACAGGTTTTTAGACATTTTTGCAAATGTATTAAAAAACAACATTTGCATAAGTATTCATACCCTTTACTCTAACTCCAATCCTCTCCAGCTCTGTCAGGTTGGTTGGGGAGCATTGCTGCACATCTATTTTCAGGACTCTCCAGAGATGTTGGATTGGGTCCAAGTCCAGGCTCTGGCTGGGCCACTCAAGGACATTCAGAGACTGGTCCCTAAGCCACTCCTGTGTTGTCTTGGCTGTGTGCTTAGGGTCGTTGACATGTTGGGAGGCGAACCTTCACCCCAGTCTGAGGTCCTGAGTGTTCTGGAGCAGGTTTTCATCAAGGTTATTTCTGTACTTTGCTCCATTTATCTTTCCCTCAATCCTGACTAGTCTCCCTGCTGCTGAAAAACATTCCCACAACATGATGCTGCCACCATGCTCCAATGTAGGGATGGTGACAGGTTTCCTCTACACGTGACGCTTGCCATTCAAGACAAAACATTTGATCTTGGTTTCATCAGACCAGAGAGTCTTGTTTCTCGTGCTCTGAGTCCTTTAGGTACCTTTTAGACAAGCTCTTAGCGGGCTGTCGTGTGCCTCTTACTGAGGAGTGACTTCCGTCTGGCCAATCTACCATAAAGGCCTGATTGGTGGGGTGCTGCAGAGATGGTTGTCCTTCAGGAAGGTTCTCCCATCTCCACAGAAGAACTCTGGAGCTCTGTCAGCGTGTCTATTGGTTTCTTGGTCACCTCCCTGACCAAGGCCCTTCTCCCACGATTGCTCTGTTTGGCCGGGTGGCCAGCTCTAGGAAGAGTCTTGTTGGTGCTGCTTCCATTTAAGAATGATGGAGGCCACTGTGTTCTAGTGGACGTTATTTAGACATAAACCTAAATAGAAACTAATATTTGTGTACGGCTTCAGTATTTCTTATTAAAACTGTTGTTACACTAAGGTTTTATTTTGTTAGGTTTGTTTTGCCACTCCCAACCTGAGTTGCACCTGCAGCACACTGCATAGCAGTGCAAACTGTGTTGCTACAGATGCTGGTTCAATACCTGTGCCGCCCTCGACTGGGAGACACATGAGATGATTGTAGGTTTTTGGTTTCTCTCCCTCCTAAAAATTGAAATAAATAATTCTAAATAACAAACTGGCTTTATTTACAAATTAGTAACAATGTCTCACCCCGTGTTAAAGGATGGCCTTTTTCTTGTTCATTTTACTTGATTTGAAAACAAAATCAACAAAGTGATTATTATTTATTTAAAATTATGTAAAATCCCGTTGGATATTTTCACAGATATATTAACCCTGTTATTAGCAGGACAATACATATTGGTCATGGCTCCCGAGGGGCGCACAATGGGATTGCTTTGCAGTTCTCCAGCTGTATCCACTGAAAGCGTGCAAGGTTCAAGGCACAAGGGCAGGGGGCACGGGATGGGCCGCAGAGCCACGCACAGAAGACCGACCTAGCCCATGGGGAAGGGAGGAGGAGGAAGGGGGAGAGGGGAGGACCCACACCCTGCCACACTGGTAACACTTTTAAAGGTCATTGCACTAATAATGGCGCTGACTAGGGAAACATTCCCGCTGTTCTTTGTGCCAGTCTGCACATTCAAACTAAAACAATGTAACTAATAATGGCATTTTATGCTTTCGTTAAGAAAATAATGATACAAATACTCTTTCAAAATGCCGATGTTTATTTATTTAAGGATCCATAACGAATTACTATGGGAATAAATATCACTGAATTACAGAAATATCCTCTATGTAATTAAAATCAAATCAAATGTTATTTGTCACACATACACATGGTTAGCAGATGTTAATGCGAGCGTAGCGGAATGCTTGTGCTTCTAGTTCCGACAATGCAGAAATAACCAACGAGTAATCTAACCTAACAATTTCACAAGAACTACCTTATACACACAAGTGTAAAGGGATGAAGAATATGTACATAAAAATATATGAATGAGTGATGGCACAGAACGGCATAGGCAAGATGCAGTAGATGGTATAGAGTACAGTATATACATATGAGATGAGTAATGTAGGGTATGTAAACATTATATTAAGTGGCATTGTTTAAAGTGGCTAGTGTTATATTTTTACATTTTTGTTGGCAGCAGCCACTCAATGTTAGTGGTGGCTGTTCAACAGTCTGATTGATGGCCTTGAGATAGAAGCTGTTTTTCAGTCTCTTGGTCCCTGCTTTGATGCACCTGTACTGACCTCGCCTTCTGGATGATAGCGGGGTGAACAGGCAGTGGCTCGGGTGGTTGTTGTCCTTGATGATCTTTATGGCCTTCCTGTGACATCAGGTGGTGTAGGTGTCCTGGAGGGCAGGTAGTTTGCCCCCGGTGATGGGTTGTGCAGACCTCACTACCCTCTGGAGAGCCTTACGGTTGTGGGCGGAGCAGTTGCCGTACCAGGCGGTGATACAGCCCGACAGGATGCTCTCGATTGTGCATCTGTAAAGGTTTGTGAGTGTTTTAGGTGACAAGCCAAATTTCTTCAGCCTCCTGAGGTTGAAGAGGCGCTGCTGCGCCTTCTTCACCACGCTGTCTGTGTGGGTGGACCAATTAATTTTGTCCGTGATGTGTACGCCGAAGAACTTAACTGGATAGTTGACGTTGATGTTTGTTTTGTTGACGTTGAGTGTGAGGTTATTTTCCTGACACCACACTCCGAGGGCCCTCACCTTCTCCCTGTAGGCCGTCTCGTTGTTGTTGGTAATCAAGCCTACCACTGTAGTGTCGTCCGCAAACTTGATGATTGAGTTGGAGGCGTGGATGGCCACGCAGTCGTGGGTGAACAGGGAGTACAGGAGAGGGCTCAGAACTCACCCTTGTGGGGCCCCAGTTTTGAGGATCAGCGGGGTGGAGATGTTGTTACCTACCTTCACCACCTGGGGGTGGCCCGTCAGGAAGTCCAGTAGCCAGTTGCACAGGGAGGGGTTGAGACCCAGGGTCTCAAGCTTGATGATGAGTTTGGAGGGTACTATGGCGTTAAATGCTGAGC
This sequence comes from Oncorhynchus keta, assembly GCF_023373465.1. Lineage (NCBI taxonomy): Eukaryota > Metazoa > Chordata > Actinopteri > Salmoniformes > Salmonidae > Oncorhynchus > Oncorhynchus keta. The sequence continues at coordinate 56,780,908 of NC_068439.1, read as the reverse complement.
TGTAGTTGATGAACAGCATTCTCACAGGTATTCCTCGTCCATATGGGTTAGGGCAGTGTGGTTGCAATTTCGTCATCTGTGGACCTATTGGGGCGGTAAGCAAATTGGAGTGGGTCTAGGGTGTCAGGTAGGGTGGAGGTGAAATGGTCCTTGACTAGTCTCTCAAAGCACTTCATGATGACGAAAGTGAGTGCTACGGGGGCGATAGTTGTTTAGCTCAGTTACCTTAACTTCCCTGGGAACAGGAACAATGGTGGCCCTCTTGAAGCATGTGGGGACAGCAGACTGGGATAGGGATTGATTGAATATGTCCGTAAACATACCAGCCAGCTGGTCTGTGCATGCTCTGAGGACGCTGGCTGGGCCTGTAGCCTTACAAGGGTTAACACGTTTAAATGTTTTACTCTCGTCGACTGCAGTGAAGGAGAGTCCACAGGTTTCGGTAGCGGGCTGTGTCAGTGGCACTGTTTTGTCCTCAAAGCGAGCAAAGAAGTTGTTTCGTCTGTCTGGGAGCAAGACATCCTGGTCCGCGACCGGGCTGGTTTTCTTTTTGTAATCCGTGATTGACTGTAGACCCTGCCACATACCTCTTGTGTCTGAGCCGTTGAATTGCTACTCTACTTTGTCTCTATACTGACGCTTAGCTTGTTTGATTGCCTTGCGGAGGGAATAGCTACACTGTTTGTATTCGGTCATGTTTCCGGGCACCTTGCCCTGGTTAAAAGCAGTGGTTCTCGCTTTCAATTTCATGCGAATGCTGCCATCAATCCACGGTGTCTGGTTTGGGACTGTTTTAATAGTTGCTGTGGGTACAACATCGCCGATGCATTTGCTAATGAACTCTCTCACATAATTATTGGCGGAGAATCACGTCATATTTTCCGATATACTGTAGGCCTACCGTAGGCGACATGGGTCTCACTAGTGATGAGTAATGTGGTGCCAAAAGTGGTGCAGGTCTTATTTATTTAAAGAGCATATTGAAGTAAGAAGCAATAGCCTACAACTATTTTCGCACTGTTTCCCACGCATGGAGACTGGTCTTGATACATCAATGAGATTTTTATTTTCACTGAATCTCCGTTTGGGTGTAGAAATGTTATGCTCTAAGTGTAACCTTTATTTAACTAGACAGGTCAGTTAAGAACACCTTTTTATTTACAAGGACAGCCTACTCCTTAATCCCTGTCGGGGAATTGAATCCTGGTCTCCCACGTGCCCGCACGACACAGGGATAGTTTAGCTAAATAGCCCAATACTGTTCTCCCGATCGTCACGTTGTACATTACCATATTTTCGGTTCCGTCCTTACGGAACCCGAGGGTTTTTAGTTTTTTCTTGGAATAGAAACACCATAATATTAATTAAGCAAGTACCAGTCAAGTTTGGACACCTTCTCAGGGTTTTTCTTTATTTGTACTATTTTCTACATTGTAGAATAATAGTGAAGACTTCACAACTATGAAATAACAGACATGGAATCAGTTAAGAGCAAATTAAAATTTACAAGGACAGCCTACTCCTTCCTCCCCGTCGGGGAATTGAACCCCAGTCTCCCGTGTGCCTACATTCTCCAGTACAGCCACTATTGAAAGCTATCAAATGCTTCTCAAAGATGCCCTCTGGTGGTCAAACTAGCACTAACTAGCATTAATGGTACCAGTGGTTCACACTTAGCGTGCCATAGAATTCTAGCGTGCCATTCAATTCTACAGCATCATGCAAGCTGTGCTGCAGTACAAATTTTAAAGGACAAACTTTTAAAGGACGAACCACTGTAGACAGGTGTGTGCCTTTACAAATCTTGTCCAATCAATTGAATTTACCACAGGTGGACTCCAGTCAAGTTGTAGAAACATCTGAAGGATGATCAATGGAAACAGTATGGACCTGAGCTCAACTTCGAGTCTCATAGCAAAGGGTCTGAATACTTATGTAAATAAGGTGTTTTTGTTTATTTTTAATACAAAACAATTAAATACAAAAATAAAATGTTTTGCTTTGTCACCTTAGGGTATTGTGTGTAGATTGATGAAGAAAACAATTGAATCCATTCTAGAATAAGTTTGTAAAATAACAATGTGGAAACTCAAGGTGTCTGAATACTTTCAAATGCACTGTACACTCACTACATGACCAAAAGTATGTGGACTCCTGTTCGTTGAATACCTCATTCCAATGTCATGGTCATTAATATGGAGTTGGTCTCCCCTTTGCTGCTGTGACAGCTTCCACACTTCTGGGAAAGCTTTTCACTCGATGTTGGAACATTGCTGTGGGGACTTTCTTCAATTCAGCCACAAGCATTAGAGAGGTCAGGTACTGATGTTGGGCGATTAGGCCTGGCTCGCAGTGAGTGTTCCAATTCATCCCAAAGGTTGTCGATGGGGTTAAGGTCAGGGCTATATGCAGGCCAGTCAAGTTATTACACACCGATCCCGACAAACCATTTCTGTATGGACCTCGCTTTGTGCACGGGGGCATTGTCATGCTTAAACGGGAAAGGTTCTTCCACAAAATTGGAAGTGCAGAATCATCTAGAATGTAATTTGTATGCTGTAGCGTTAAGATTTCCCCCCACTGGAACTAAGGGGCCTAGCCCAAACCATGAGAAACAGCCCCAGACCAATATTACTCCTTCACCAAACTTTACAGTTGTCAATATGCATTCGAGCAGGTAGTGTTCTCCTGGCATTTGCCAAACCCATTTTTGTCCATTGGACTGCCAGATGGTTTCCACTGCTCAAGATTACAATGGCGGCGAGCTTTACAAAAGTCCAGCTGACGCTTGGCATTGAGCATGGTGATCTTATGCTGCTGCTCAGTAATGGAAACCCATTTCATGAAGCTCCCGACGAACAGTTCTTCTACTGACCTTGCTACCAGGAGTAGTTTGGAACTAGATAGTGAGTGTTGAAACTGAGGACAGGCAATTTTTCCTCGCTACCCGCTTCAGCACTCGGCGGTCCCGTTCTGTGAGCTTGTGTGGCTTACCCCTTCACAGCTGAGCCGTTGTTGCTTCTAGACGTTTCCACTTCGAAATAACAGTACTTACAGTTTACCGGGGCAGCTTTAGCAGGTCTATATTAGTAGGCTATATGTAAAGGCCGGGTTAAATTGTGAATAGTCTGATGGGTGAGAATGTTATCAAGCGCTTGTCAAATTGTGAATGAGAGACTTAAGTGTGTGCAGCCTGTGCAAGAATCTCAGCAGAGCATGCCTTTCATGCAGCTTTTTTCTAATTACCGTTAGTCGCATCATGCAGCCTTAGTCTATATGTTTTGAGTTCTTAATACATTCTAAGGTTTGTATCACAACTAAAGTTGCATAAATAACTCAAAATTAAGGATGTAGGAGGACCTGTTTCAAATGATCATTTTGTTAACCACTCAACACAGAATAGCCGCAGTTGTCATTTTCATCTATTTACACTGACTGACCACAGGTGAAAAATGAAAACCTTATTGCCTTGTGATTGAAAAAGGTTTTCCCAGGAAGTTATGAATGTTTCAACATGTCAGTGTTGACGCTTTGAGCTTGCAGGATACACCGTTTTGGCTCTATCAACAGCTGTTATAAATCTGGAATACACAGCTTGAAGTGAGACCAGTTAATTTGCTCCGTCATGCTGATGAAAACGAAGGAGTGAACATAATGAGATTAACAGCATATATGTGCTACACGCCTCTGAGGTGTGTGTGTGTGTGTGTGTGTGTGTGTGTGTGTGTGTGTGTGTGTGTGTGTGTGTGTGTGTGTGTGTGTGTGTGTGTGTGTGTGTGTGTGTGTGTGTGTGTGTGTGTGTGTGTGTGTGTGTGTAAGAGACAGGGAGACTTCTTGTGCGAGTCACTATCAGACCCCATCGTGTATCTTTCCTTCTAATCTCTACCTTGAAATCAGGCTGTAGTCACAGTTCAGTTGGTTGATGCCCGCAATAATCTTTTGGTACATCTTCAATTCCTATCATAAACACTGCAGGGGCCAGGGGTGTTGCTGCTGCTGCTTCACATTTCAGGCCTCAGTTTCTGGTGAGCAAAAGGTGTTTTCAAAGCCATGGAACCATTTTCAAATGGAGAAAACAAGACCGGTAACCATCACTGAAATGTGAATAGTTGGTGTATACAGTACATGTAGTATTTTTGTGAAGTCCTGGCTACACAATGATTTTTTCCATACTGGGACAATTAAGTTATGGAATTAAAGACTTCTCAGGTCCAGTTGTTCCAGGTCATCTGAGTTAATCTATAATCAAACAATACACAGGCTCTTCACTGCTGAAATACTCCGTTTGAGGTTGGATGGACTGGACTACAGGCCACTGTATTAGAAACCCAAGCTAGTGCTCCTCATCCACAGCCCTCCCCAGGAGAGCAGAGAAGCGTAAGCCAGCTTTCTGCAGGGCGCTCCACAACCCGATCACTAAAGTGACATTTTCATTTAGGTCTCTGATATCAGCAATATGGCTTAGCGTTTTACTGCCTCAACGCCGCATGCGCTCGTTGCCCCCCCGTCCCTTTATAAACAAAGAAAGAGCTAAATAAAAACTCCCCAACATAATTTATTTGTTTTACAGTTGCGTGATTTTTTCTTCTTCTGGCCTGCAGTGATATATGACAAGAGTAAAGTTTAAGTATTGATCCAGCAGCCATGATAGTAGTGGGTGTCTGTTTGGAGAGGAGTGGGAGAAAAATACTGATTTTCATTTTTAAGAATAGAGCCACAAGCTTGTTTAGGAATGATTTTCAGTGTAAAAAAAACTGGTAATGTACAGTTGCCCTTTAGTTAAGGAGTGATATAGAAAATCTGTGACATTTCTTAGGGTAACATTTAAGGAGTTGCAAAGTACTGATACTTTAATTAACCTTATAGGAACTTTGTGTAACTTAAAAGGGCTAATAATGCAATGTATCAGGCAGCAGTGGACCTGCAGTGGATTATTCCATTAATATCTCAGTAATAACAAGAAGTAGGTCGTTCACTCACTGCTCTAGAATGTAGTGAAATACCGGTCAATTCAAGAGGGTGCTACTAAATTGTCTAAACATAGGCTAAAGAAAACTGTCATTATTATTAACACAATTGATTATTAGATTGTTCTCTACAATATTATAACCTTAATATGCTTGTACTTAACAGTATTACATAAGAACGTTCGTTTGTTGTGACCGTTGTTCATTTTTAATGCACAGCTTGGTTGTTTCTCTTCCATGTTTCTGCGTTGGGAGGTGGTAACGTTTGGAGACGTTTTTGTGCTTTGAATCAAAATAAACTTGATACCATCTCCATATCCGTGGCTTTCTATTCCTCTAAGCCCGGTCAGTCAACATTGACAAGGGCTGTTTCTATGGTGATTTAAAGAGGGGTTCTTGTTTTTTTCAACTGTCACTATGCACCTGCAAAAAAGATAGCTCAGATGTGCGAATGCCTTTTTTGAATGTTGATTTAAAAGGGAAAAACTCAGAAATACACCATCTCTATTGAATGAACATATTTTCATAAACATTTAATGAAATCAATTTATGGGTGAGCACCCTACAATAAGTGCTAGGAGCACACTAGAAACTCTAGAGCAAGTTTGTGGAACGGCAAAGAGCGCTGACCTTGCATGACTTATGTCATATCCAGCCTCGGGGCCAGCTCGCTGAGCTGACATTTAAGAACAGTGTGGTCCCACCACATCAGCAACACCAGAGTGCACAGCCACGAGCGTGTCAGCAGCCAAACAGGTTGTGTCCAAGTCTACAGACTAAGCTAACGAGACCAGCATGTTTGCATGATCAACTAGCATTTGCGCTAACGCACCGCAGGACCTAGTCACCAAGGAGACATGCTAGTTTGCTAATTGCCACCACAGATCTCAGTAGGACTGTCAGACAGATTTTTAGCAACAGTGAACATTAGACTAATGTTTCAATTGGCTTAAATAGCATACAGCTCTGAGCAACCTCCTAGATCACCAAGAAGTCAGTTGATGTGTGACTGATTTGTGGTGTCCTACGCATGCCACAGAGCTTTATGAGCTCTGTCAGTCTCTCTGAAATGATATGTGACACATGGCTCAATGTGTGTAACACCTTAGATGTTGACAGAAAATGGTCTGGGTCGTGTTCATTTGGCACCTGATGGAACAAAACCAACTGGAACAGGGAGGGACTATCTTGACTTGTCCAATAAGAAACACACACTTTAACTTTCCATTGCAAAGCGTTTTAAAAAGTTTGCCATTGTCTGTTTTTAAGATTTACGGTGTTAGATGAACTGCAAAAATGACTTGTATACACACCCGTACGTACACCTTGACACAAAGGTTACTAAACAAAGTCAGGGTGGAAAGAGAGATGAGGGATGGTGTTGGAGAGGAAAAAACAAGACTTTTGTGAACTAACACCCTTCCTAGCTCTGACTTTGTTGAAAACTCATTTGACGAAAAATGTACTGACTGACTGATGTGGATGTCCCACCTAGCTATCTTAAGATGAACGCACTAACTGCTAATAATAGCTTCTGCAAAATTTTTGAGAACTAGTAACTTTCAGATTGTATTCTGAGATTGATTGATTGCTTTGTGTGTGGAACACTACTACCCTACAGCAGTGTGTGCAATCGAGTGAATTATTAATTGATCCCCACTGTACCATTTAATTCTTCTCAGATATACATTCCTATCAATATTTATAATGTCGTTATTATGTGTATGTAACTTTGGTCCTACTGTAACTCAATTCCTTTTTCTTTCTCTCACTCTCGTGCTAACATTTGCAGTACTCAATGTTATATATGACAGTCTTTGTATTATATTCATTTCAGTTACCAGACGATTTTATTCAGTTCAGGGACAGTGATGTGTAGTACTAAGATATTGCAGTCATGGAAAGCAAAACCTTAAAAATATTACAATTTTGCCCCTTTATGTCCTCATAAACCCACCTGTCCCTTTGTCTCCAGGTTGCGAGGACATTGTGGTGGAGAGCATCTCTCTGGACAAGTTGGTGCCCATCCTGAAGTGGAGCTCGCAGCCCTACGGCTCAAAGTGGGTCCACCGGCAGGCCATGCACTTCCTGTGTGAGGAGTTCAGCCAGGTCATGACCTCTGACGTGCTCTACGAACTGGGAAAGGAACACCTGGTGGCTGCCATCCAGTCAGACTATTTGCAGGTGAGAGGCAGGCAGATGCATGCACTCACTCACTCGCTTTGTCTAGCGTCAGTAGGCCAGTTTAGGATGCATCACGTCATATATATTGGCACAATTGTTTAAAAACCAAGCGGAACTAACTAGACCTTGAATTTGGAGGTTTACAACATCCCTCTGGTGGCCAAGTTGACCTATTTTAATAAATTCTATTGGTTGTCGGCTAGGCCTATACCACCTAGAGTGTAATTGGCTGGTGCGGAATTTGTTTCAGGAAATAATCATGCTGGTCGTGTTAGCATAGTGGCTAAGTGTGCCACGTTATCTCAAGGGAAAGCTAGCAAATAGCACTTTCGAGAAAGAGTTTAAACAAGTGTTCATAAGTATAGACCTTGGAATTTTGAGAAGAACAGGAAAATAAGCAATAAACCAAATCCTGGTAAGAATGCACTTTTATTTTTACCAGTGTTGGTTGAATCCGATGGTCTTGCAGGAGATACTGTGGTCCCTGTTCCAGACTGTTGCCACCAAATGCTATGGATATATTCAGCCAACAAAGGAATTCTACAAAGGGAAAATGGTAGTGTCATATGTGAAATCCATTTGACAATAAATACAATCTTCAAACGCATGAAAAGGCACTTTAACTCAGGCATGCACAGCACAATGAAAAAGAAACTCTCAAACATACTGTATTGACATTATATCTGAAAAGTCTGTTTTCGTAACCTAATACATCCGATAATAAAATGGCTAAATGAACATGACACGAGCTGATTTAAAAGTAAAAGGCTTTGGAAATAAAAAGCTTGCGGTACGGTCAGGGCTCGGTTGACATTTCAGCGATACGCTTGTTTTTCTTAAGTCTTCGGAAATATAACAGGAATTTCGCATTAATAAGAAAAGCATACACTTTAAATATGAAAATACTACATATGTCTCAAAATCAATATCCATCTTCCATCTTGTATAATGTCTTCCGGATTCGAGAAGAACGATGACGAGTTCAACGGTGAGCCTTAATTCTAGCACAGCATCCAGCCTAGCTGACTCATATTTTTGGGCGTTCCTTTTTGTACCACTTTTTTTTTTCTCTGGCCTCCATTGATTTTAGTTACCCCAATCTTGGCCGTCCTACAAGGGTAAAAAGTCCTGTAGCTTTTTAACGGAATATGATAAAGATAAAGATATGAGGTTTAGACCATTGGTTTTCTTAGAGGAGTATCTACACGATTGACGATTTAACATTTTACCCCTTGGTCAAAAGATGCGTTTTTGATTGGACACCCTACCTAGACTGGAGTGAGAAACTGGTGCTAATATAGAGGCATTTTTTTGTTTACAAGCTAACGCCATGTTCGAGGATCCTGTTTCCACTCCCATGTAAACAGACCTTTTTTTCTGATTCAAACTTTTAATGACACGGCGGAAAGGTCATTATCAGAGAGGAGACGGGTATGGTGAGTTGGCAGGAGAGGCGGTGTGCCCAGAGGGTAATTGGGGAGTTGGTGGAATTGGCATGGTCCTTCAGAACACTCACTTCCTCCCTTCCACCACCCCCTTTTCTCTCGCTCGCTCTTCTCGCTCTTCTCCCTCTTATCTCTTACTAGTGCCAGTGTATCATGATTGAGCTCGTGTCTGTGGTGACCATTACACTCTGTATTATACTGTAGGTGTTTAGGGCTTAACGAGTATCTGACGGGCTTCTGCTTCATTGCTGGGAAATATATATGCTTTTGAGCTCTTTGGAAATAGACTGGATATGAGGGGGGATTTGCTTGTAGAAGTTGATGATGATAGATGATATTAGGACTGGTTAGTGGTCGTGTGCTGTTAGACAAGGCTGTTTTATGAGGGCTCTTTGTGGCATACAAATAGGCTAACTGTTTGAAGACCAGACCAGTTTATGAGGACCTTGGGTGGCATTTCAGTCTTCTAAACGCACACAAGCAGAGTGCCAAGTAACCGCAATGCAACACATTTCCACATTCACAGACGAGAAGTTTTGGCTAGCTTACAGAAAGCTCTGCAGGTAGTGCCGTGTTTTTGTGTGCGCTGCGAGCCTGGGTGCTTTTAGAGGATAATGTCAAGTCACCCTTGGAAGACTAGGCTGTTCGTGTGAAGAAGATTAAGCTGGGGTGTATTTATTAGTACACACCTGACCGTAGCGAACCTTGACCAAGCACTTTTCAACAAAAATGTGAGTTTCTATTGGACAAATTAGGGTAGGTACCTCTCCGTTTCGTCCCGTTTGCTTCTGCTTGGTTCCTAGTGAATACACCCCAGGCTGTGTAGGGACCTGCCAGGCCTCGGAGCAGCATCCTTGACTGGTGCTGGGAGAGCTTCCGGCATCTAACATCGTCAAATCCCCAGCCCAAACGGTCTATGATGAGCAGATTAGTGTCCGCCACAGGGGTTCCTGGCTCAGTGTTACATTCAAACACATGCAGGAGAAGAATCTCAAGCATACACGAAGACACACACACACGCACAGAGGAATGCATATGCGGAGAGACGCACACTGGCAAGTATACATAGTAAGGCATTACACGTTTTCTGAGACATGCACACACACAGGCTAGTTTACACTTTAATTCTCTCACTTTCACACATGACAAAAAAACACATGCATATAAGCTCATAGTACATAAATACACATGCACGACGGCACACACGGTGCATGCCAACGCACAGCAATGGTTTGGACAATTATCTGCCTGGAGGTCAAAGTCATGCCATCAAAGGCAAACCCTGTGCCCTCTTTCACCCACATCAAAGCTGAAACGCTTCACTCAAAGCAGCAGACACGGGAGGACTGGACCTGGCATTCTGTGCTTGTTTTTTTAGTCCAGAATGAATGTATTTAATTTCCAAAGAGGATTTAGAACAAACACAGGGCGCTCATATCCTGGTAACTTTCCTGGTCTACAACGAGAGGTAGCTTGACGCTCATTCAATTTTCTACAGATCCAAAACACATGACATTACGGGTAGAGTGCAAGCGGACAAGTCTTAGTGGGTCATCTTCCTTAACTTTGCCAATAAGAAACGTTTGTTTTCGTTGCAAAACGTTATGGTACGATGTGAATACATGCCTCATCTCCCATGGCTTCTAATTATTGTCTCGGGTATACAGGCCAGCGAGCAGGACATCCTCAAGTACCTCATCAAGTGGGGAGAGCACCAGCTTATCAAGAGGATGGCCGACCGAGGTGAGAGACCCATTCCTCCCTCCCTCTTTCTCCCTCCCTCTCTTCTTCCCTCCCTCTCCCTTTGGCCCTTCTCTCTCTTCTCCCCTCGCCTCATTTGGAGTAGGTGGAAGATACCCACATCCACTGATACAGGCTCAGATATGGTTTCATTCCCCAAGCTGTAATGGTTACAGTTAGGTTTGAAGGTAAGGGTTTAATCTGATCCGAAGTCTGTAGTTACAGGGCAACTTCTGCAATCAAGCTCTTTCCTTCACTCTCCTTATTTCTCTACCCCTCTTTCTGTCTCTCACTCGCTCATTCTATACCTCTCTTTCTCTCTCTCACACACACACACACACACACACACACACACACACACACACACACACACACACACACACACACACACACACACACACACACACACACACACACACACACACACACACACACACACACACACACACACACACACACACACACACACTGGGCCAGTGATTTATGCTCTCATCCAGTTTAAGTGGAGTAATAACTAAGCCCAGGGGAGACTTGGCTGAGTAGGGCTGGACGGGACCTGACTCGGTCTAACCAGCCGTAGGCTGCAGTCCAAATGGCACCCTATTCCCTACGTAGTGCACTACTTTTGACTAGAGCCGTATTGGCCCTGGTCAAATCTAGTGTACTACATAGGGAATCGGGTGCCATTTGGGACACAACCATAGTCAGATGAGCGTTTGGGCCAACCCAAGAACAGGGATGTCAGGCTTACTCCTTCTCTACACTTTAATTTGTCGTTCAAGATGAGCAGTCTATTTTGGGTGCAGTTAGGTATTTTGTTGAAGATTCTTCATTGGAAATTGGAAAACCATAGCTCTCTCCCAAAGGGGTTCTTCCTTGGCGTGGGAAACCAGTTACTCCAGATACACAAAAAATACAGCAGGACCGAACTCGAAATGTAGTTTGAATCAGCTTATGTCATTTTCCAGTGTCTTAAATGACTTAGTTTGCATGGAGGGATGGATCATACACATATGTTTTGGCTTTTGTGAAGGTGTGTGTGTGTGTGTGTGTGTGTGTGTGTGTGTGTGTGTGTGTGTGTGTGTGTGTGTGTGTGTGTGTGTGTGTGTGTGTGTGTGTGTGTGTGTGTGTGTGTGTGTGTGTGTGTGAAAATATACTGTACTGCAGGAGTAAGCAACCCGATTTAGCCGAGGTCCGGAACATAATTATTAATCAAGTAAGGCCAAATAGATTAGGTGGCATTTTCCTGTGGCAAAAACGGCTACGCTGTGAACTAATGCACTGCAACGTTCTAAATAGTGGGAGCTTGGATACTGTACATCCCGATTGCATTGCGTGTGTGTCTTACTGTGTGTGTGTATCCCCCCTCAGAGCCCAACCTCCTAAGTGGCACGGCCCACAGCGTGAACAAGCGGGGGGTGAAGCGGAGAGACCTGGACCTGGAGGAGCTCAAGGAGATCCTGTCCCCTCTGCTGCCCTACGTCCGCACCGAACACATACTGCCCCCCCACAGCGAGGTCCTCTCTGACACAGTAAGTGTGTGTGAATGAGTGTGTGTGTGTCCGCACCGAACACATATATACTGCCCCCCCACAGCGAGGTCCTCTCTGACACAGTGAATGAGTGTGTGTGTGTGTGTCCGCACCGAACACATACTGCCCCCCCACAGCGAGGTCCTCTCTGACACAGTGAGTGTGTGTGAAAGCGTGTGTGTGTGTCCGCACCGAACACATACGGCCCCTCCAACAGCCAGGTCCTCTCCGACTCGGTGCAATGTCCTGATTCTCTGTGGTCATTCCATGGCACTTATCGCAAGAGTTGAACGTGTCCTGGTTAAATTCCTAATCTAACCCCTCATACATTCATAGCCACCTAATCATCCCCAGCTTTCAGTTGGTTCATTCATTTCCTTAATTCTCCCTACAACTCTTCCCTAACTCTGGTCACTATATTGGGAAGAGGGTGCCAATTTTGGACACAGCCGATGTGTTCTCAGTCAATGTACCTGGTTAAATAAAGGTGTGTTTTCCCAGGCTAAAACAGTCATACAGGGGCAGACAGAATCTGTGGGGATCCTTATTATAATTTGTTTCGTTGTAGATCATGTTATGCACTATATACTGTGTCTTGTTGCAGTGTTTGGTTTACGTTTAGGTAGCCTAATGCAGCAAGTATTTTTGTTGCCAAACTTTTTTCGATCTATGAAGCCAGCAGGATCAGTCTAGCTGTAGTGTATGTTGCATTCCTCCATTTAACTTGACTGCCCCTCTCCTTCCTGTTTTCCTTCTCACTCTCCCTCTTTTCCCCACACCTCCTCTCTTTTTCTGCCTCCTCTCTCGCTTTTTTCTTCGCTCTCTCCCACTCTACCCCCTCCCAGATGAAGAGGGGTCTGATCAGCACCCCTCCCTCAGACATGCTGCCCACGTTGGAAGGTGGAAAGGCCAACTCTTGGCTGAGGCAAAAGAGTGCCGGCATCTACGTGCGACCTCGCCTCTTCTCGCCCTACGTGGAGGAGGCCAAGGTTGGGACAACACCACACAACAGAACCACTACGTGCGCACACACACTGCTTGTACATCACAACATGAACAATGGTGGGCACCGTCACATCTAAGATACAAGGGGTGGATTGAAATTACCCATGCTATTGTCCATTATTGTCTAAGATTCATTACAATTCGCCCTCGGAATTGACTGAATTGAAACCTGAATTGACCCCAACCCTGTTTCTCACTCACACACACACACACACACACACACACACACACACACACACACACACACACACACACACACACACACACACACACACACACACACACACACACACACACACACACACACACACACACACACACACACACATTCTAACCCCCCTGTTGTTGTACTGTCTGTCAGTCTGTGCTGGATGAGATAATGGTGGAGCAGACGGACCTGGTGCGCCTGCGCATGGTCCGCATGTCCAACGTGCCCGACACCCTTTACATGGTCAACAATGCTGTGCCCCAGTGCTGTCACATCATCAACCACCAGCAAATCGGTGGCAGCCAGACGACCCCACCCTCAGTGGTGGCCAATGAGATACCAGGTGGGTGGAGCTGCAAAGCTAGCTTTCTTCCAGTTTCCCAAAATGAAAATGATCAAAACATGGCTGTAGATGTATTTATTTTTGTCATTTTGTAGCTCTTATCCAGAGTGTCTAAGTCAGTTCTTCCTGAAAAGATGCTAATGCAATTGTAACAAGGAAGAAATGGTGTTGAGCAAGCTGCTATGACAAACATGGATAACTTGACTGAATAAATCCCGCCTCTACCAATTTGCAGTCTTCCTACAAACTCCAATAGTCGACATGAAACATGTAGGAGATCTCATGAAATTGTGGTGCACGTCAAAGTTGGCCCTTAAGTACCGATCTAAAGGCTGAGTTTTATTCTGTAGCGTTTCAGTGTAGGTTTGGGAATGATGAACAGAACCCGAACCCACTTCTACCCCTAAGTTAGTACTCTGTTATGGCTATTTCTCTTCAATACAAGATAAGAGAGAGACTTCCCCTCCTTCATCTATCCTATGGGGGTGCCACAGGGTTCAATTCTCGGGCCGACTCTTTTCTCTGTATATATCAATGATGTTGGTCTTGCTGCGGGCGATTCCCTGATCCACCTCTACGCAGACGACACCATTCTATATGCTTTCGGCCCGTCATTGGACACTGTGCTATCAAACCTCCAAACGAGCTTCAATGCCATACAACACTCCTTCCGTGGCCTCCAACTGCTCTTAAACGCTAGTAAAACCAAATGCATGCTTTTCAACCGATCGCTGCCTGCACCCGCATGCCCGACTAGCATCACCACACTGGATGGTTCCGACCTTGAATATGTGGACACCTATAAGTACCTAGGTGTCTGGCTAGACTGCAAACTCTCCTTCCAGACCCATATCAAACATCTCCAATCGAAAATCAAATCAAGAGTCGGCTTTCTATTCCGCAACAAAGCCTCCTTCACTCAGGCTGCCAAGCTTACCCTAGTAAAACTGACTATCCTACCGATCCTCGACTTCGGCGATGTCATCTACAAAATCGCTTCCAACACTACTCAGCAAACCGGATGCAGTTTATCACAGTGCCATCCGTTTTGTCACTAAAGCACCTTATACTACCCACCACTGTGACTTGTATGCTCTAGTCGGCTGGCCCTCGCTACATATTCGTCGCCAGACCCACTGGCTCCAGGTCATCTACAAGGCCATGCTAGGTAAAGCTCCGCCTTATCTCAGTTCACTGGTCACGATGGCAACACCCATCCGTAGCACGCGCTCCAGCAGGTGTATCTCACTGATCATCCCTAAAGCCAACACCTCATTCGGCCGCCTTTCGTTCCAGTACTCTGCTGCCTGTGACTGGAACGAATTGCAAAAATCGCTGAAGTTGGAGACTTTTATCTCCCTCACCAACTTCAAACATCAGCTATCTGAGCAGCTAACCGATCGCTGCAGCTGTACATAACCTATTGGTAAATAGCCCACCCATTTTCACCTACCTCATCCCCACAGTTTTTATTTATTTACTTTTCTGCTCTTTTGCACACCAATATCTGACCTGTACATGATCATTTATCACTCCAGTGTTAATCTGCAATATTGTAATTATTCGCCTACCTCCTCATGCCTTTTGCACACATTGTATATAGACTCCCCTTTTTTTCTACTGTGTTATTGACTTGTTAATTGTTTACTCCATGTGTAACTCTGTGTTGTCTGTTCACACTGCTATGCTTTATCTTGGCCAGGTCGCAGTTGCAAATGAGAACTTGTTCTCAACTAGCCTACCTGGTTAAATAAAGGTGAAATAAAATAAAAATAAAATAAATATCCTCATCCCTCCAACAAGTGATGAACCTCTTTGTTTTCTTATCTCATTGCCGACCCACTCAGTGCCCAGTGAAGAGGCGGTTATGCGTTGCATATATTGTTAATCTCCACCACGCTGCCCTGACAGGGCCTCAAGTTCTCAGTTAGCTCTTGATTTTCTGGGTTTGAAAAGGCATTCCTTTGCTCTCGCCTGCTGGCACCATACTCCCTTTATAGTGCACAACTTTTGACCAGAGCCAATAGAGCAATTTATTAGGACTGTGTGGGTATATTCTATATTCTTCTATGATCTCAGACGAACAGTAGTTATTGCCATTATTGACAGAGATGGGACGACCTGCGAGATGACCCTTCACCCTTCGTCTCCCACTCTCTCTCCATCCCTCTCTCATCATCCCGCCCTCTCTTTTTCTCCTACAGTTTTCTCCCTTACCATAGAGAGATGACACACTCTTTCCCGCCTCCATCCCTTTATCTTTCTGCTTTTCTTTTGTCTGCCCTGCCTTTATTGTTTGTATGATTCCCCTTGGCCTCCACCATTGGCCTTGCTTTCACCTATCCTTCTCTCTCCCATTTCTCTCGCTCCTTCAGTCCTAGTGTTTCTCTCTCTCACCCCCCATCCAATTAAATAACAGCGTTTCTAATTCCTCTGGGACTGAGTTCAGGAATGGCTAACCCAACAAATAGCAATGTTGGGAGATTTGGAAAGCCATAATCAATCAACAATGTAATAATACTCCTGGTCAAAATATTAATCTTGAATTTACAATCTGTAGATACTATGTGATAAGAAAGGTTCAGAGTTTGTGTGAAACATCACAGTACATTTGAAAAAAATATGGCACTTGGAAATCATAAGGGGGTGGTTTACGGAGATAGGTGGGATGGCCTGAGAGTAGCTGAGGGGTGGGGTTAAGGATATAGGTGGGATGGCCTGAGAGTAGCTGAGGGGTGGGGTTAAGGAGATAGGTGGGATGGCCTGAGAGTAGCTGAGGGGTGTGGTTAAGGTGATAGGTGGGATGGCCTGAGAGTAGCTGAGGGGTGGGGTTAAGGATATAGGTGGGATGGCCTGAGAGTAGCTGAGGGGTGGGGTTAAGGAGATAGGTGGGATGGCCTGAGAGTAGCTGAGGGGTGTGGTTAAGGTGATAGGTGGGATGGCCTGAGAGTAGCTGAGGGGTGGGGTTAAGGAGATAGGTGGGATGGCCTGAGAGTAGCTGAGGGGTGGGGTTAAGGAGATAGGTGGGATGGCATGAGAGTAGCTGAGGGGTGGGATTAGAAGCTCATGATCAATAATAGTTAAGACTGAAAACACTATAATATATACTAGTTTAAGTACTATCTATCAGGATATAGTGTACATCAAATAACTATCTTTGCTATGTACAGTAACTACTGTGTAAAATTAGAATGTAACTTGTCCTCCGAAGACTTGATGGGCCAATAAAGAAGAAAATAAATTCCCTCCGGGACCATTGAAAAGGCTAAATATTTCCATATCCTCTAGCACACACAATACATGCAATATTTACCATTATGTCATGATTTTATGTTTGAGTGGTCCCCAGCATGTAAAAAGACTGTATCTAATCTTGTTATTCCATTATGTTTTAATTGCTATACAAATTCAAACTTATGGCAACACCATAGACGTGTGCCGGAGGCTGCGGGCATTACAGCTAGGCCAGCCAGGTCACTCAGTTATGTTTTTGTAATGAACTCCCTCTCAGTTCCCAGGCTGGCCGTGGTGAAGGAGATGATCCGGAGGCTGCAGGACCTGCGTCACACGGACCAGGTACAGCGTGCGTACGCCCTAAACTGCGGCGAAGGTGCCACGGTTAGCTATGAGCTGCAGATCCGCGTGCTCCGCGAGTTCGGCCTGCCGGACGCCGCCGCAGAACTGCTGCAGGTGAGATGCCAATCAATCTTTTAAATTTTCTTAATAGATTTGTTACGTTTTATTTAACTTAGTAAAGCTGTAGGTTGGCACAAAGAGCTCAGATAAGCGCATATAAACGATCATCTTCAGCACAATTAAATGTTTTACTTTTCTTCAAAGATATTTCACCCGAATTTTGTTAACCTCTCTGGGATATGTGGGACGGTAGCGTCCCACTTGGCCAAAAGCCAGAGAAAATGCAGAGCGCCAAATTCAAATAAATTCCTATAAAAATCTAACTTTCATGAAATCACATGTAAGATACCAAATTAAAGCTACACGTGTTGTGAATCCAGCCAACATGTCAGATTTCAAAAAGGCTTTTCGGCGAAAGCAAACGATGCTATTATCTGAGGATAGCAACTCCATAAACAAAAGAGAGAAAACATATTTCAACCCTGCAGGCGCGACACAAAACTGAGAAATAAAATATAAATCATGCCTTACCTTTGACGAGCTTCTTCTGTTGGCACTCCAATATGTCCCATAAACATCACAAATGGTAATTTTGTTAGATTAATTCCGTCCATATATATCCAAAATGTCCATTTATTTGGCACGTTTGATCCAGAAAACACCGGTTCCAACTTGCGCAACGTGACTATAAAATATCTCAAAAGTTACCTGTAAACTTTGCCAAAACATTTCAAACTACTTTTGTAATACAACTATGTTTAGGTGTTTTTCTTTGTTTTTTTGTTTAGTTATTTTTTAAAGTAAATAATCGATACAATTTAAGACTGAATGATCTGTGTTAAATACAGGAAGAAAACAAACTGAAGCATGCTTTCTGGTCATGCGCCTCTATCAAACAGTACACATGAAGTGACCCTCGTTCAAGATGGCCGTACTTCTTCATTCCACAAAGGAATAACCTCAACCAATTTCTAAAGACTGGTGACATCCAGTGGAAGCGGTAGGAACTGCAAGAAGGTCCCTTAGAAATCTGGATTCCCAATGAAAACCCATTGAAAAGAGAGTGACCTAAAAAAAAAAAAAAAAATCTAATTGGTTTGTCCTCGGGGTTTCGCCTGCTACATAAGTTCTGTTATACTCAGACATGATTCAAACAGTTTTTAAAACTTAAGAGTGTTTTCTATCCAAATCTACTAATAATATGCTTTTCATCCAAAATTCCAAGTGCTGCCCCCTATCCTAGAGAAGTTAACTGCATGATGCAGGTGATGCATCAGTCACCAGTTGCTGTGTTTGGAGCTCGCACAGGATAATGTACCTACTGCCGTCTATTTGAAATGTTATGGTAATTTGATCAATGCTCGCTGCCATTTCCTCGTGCAAACTTTCGCCCATAGTGTGAAAATTATATGATAGCGAACGGATTCTCAACTACTGTGACCATCCACAAAAATTGATTTTGTACCCGTCTCCCTTTTTGGGTATATTCTAAGCATATTACCGATGCTTTGTAGTCCCCCATTTTGCCCTCAGAACAGCCTCATTTCATAGGGGCATGGACTCTACAAGGTGTCGAAAGGCTTTCACATGGAGGCTGGCCCACAGTTATGTCATGTTGGCTGGATGTCCTTTGGGTGGTGGACCATTCTTGATACACATGGGAAACTGTAGAGAGTGAAAAACCCAGCAGCGTTGCAGTTCTTGACACACTTAAACCGGTATGCCTAGCAACTACCACCATACCTTGTTCAAAGACACTTAAATGTTTTGTCTTCACCCTCTGAATGGCACACATACACAATCCATGTCTCAATTGTCTCCCCTTCGTCTACACTGATTTGAAGTGGACTTAACAAGTGACATTAATAAGGGAGAATAGCTTTCACCTGGTCAGTCTATGTCATGGAAAGAATAATATATAATAATAATAATATATAATAATAATATATGCCATTTAGCAGACGCTTTTATCCAAAGCGACTTACAGTCATGTGTGCATACATTCTACGTATGGGTGGTCCCGGGGATCGAACCCACTACCCTGGCGTTACAAGCGCCATGCTCTACCAACTGAGCTACAGGACCACAGGTGTTCTTAATGTTTTGTACAATATGTTAAATAATAGGTCAAAAATAGGCTATATATCAATATCTAATGTCTAGGCAGTAATGGATTGGTCAACATCCTAAAGGATACGGTGAGGAGATGTTGTTTTCATGTCGTGTTCCTTTTTGTTTGGCTGTGTTTTTCATTTAATGCGCTGAAGGTCTCTGTCACCAGCGTGCCACTTTAATGACTAACGTCTCAGGAATTCTGGCAGGAGCTCATCAGGCATTTTGTCCCCCCTCATTACATTTTATTTAGTTTTCCATTGAGTGGTGACTGGGCCAAAGTTAACTCCAACGTTGAACTGAGAGCAGAGGAAATAATGAAACATTTTTTGACTTCCCCCAGTTAGAATGACTCTTTTTTTTTTTACATAGCCGTAATGTAGCAGACTGCCTTTAAGACGAAGTACGTCTAGTTTCTTAAGTAGCTTTGGCAAGCTGTTCCTCTGCAATTTTGGACTAATTTGTTGTGTGCTGTACTCCACCCCTCATAGAACCCTCACAAGTTCTTCCCGGAGGAGCGCTTTGGCGACGAGAGCCCCGTCCTAGCGCTGCGCCAGCCGTCGGGTGGCAGCCGTAGTGGAGGGCGTTGCCGGGTCAACAGCAGCCCAGTTGTGGAAAGCATGTTCACCGATCTGGAGGCCATGGCAGGCTTCCACCCGCCACTGCCCCCTCCCCCGCCGCCTTATCACCCACCGGCCACGCCCACTCACAATGCCCAGCTCAAAGCCAGTGGGTGGAGGCCTGGCCGTGCCCCCAGCCAGCCCCCGTCACGCTCTTTCTCCTACCCCTGCAACCACAGTCTGCTCCACCACACAGCGAGCTCCTCCTCCAAGCATGGCAGCCCCGCCTATCCACCGGCGGCCAAGCCCCTGCCACCAGACTGCACCAATCGCCAGGGCGGGGGGGTACGCACCCAGCATCAGGATAAACAAGGGGTGAGTAGAGGTCTACAGGACTTCAGAGCTGTAGTGTTCCCCTGAGATAGTGGTAATGACAGGGCCTACGGGGATAGCGGGAATGCAGAGCTGGAATTGTGTGGGAATGTGGCGAGGCCATTTTGATCGAGGGGAATGTCATGAGCTATGTTGAAATGTAGGTGGCAACAATGTGTAATGGAAGAGAGGAAAGTGGGGCCCTATTCTCAAATGTACTTCTGAGGGACAATGAGAGCTTAAATGTCCTCATCTTGACATCCCCAATATATCGTATCAGGTTGCTATTGTCTTAAGGTTTGTTTGTTCCTGCAGAACGTGGCGCCGGTCATCAACGAGTTCATGCCGGACATTGCCATGGGTGTGTCAGCCATGACCCTGAAGGAGCGTCGCCTGCCCGAGGTCACCATGGAGGTGGAGCCTCACGAGCCGCATCCTCACCCCTCCACGGCCCCTCCTGCTGTGCCCCACTGCCACCTGGGCATGAACCGCCACGGTCCGTATGCCTCCCGCAAGAGGCACGCTGCCGAGCCCAAGCCCGAGGCCCAGGCGTCGGAGTATCCTGACTTGTACGAGTTTCCCGGGCGCCACGTGAGCTCCTTCGCCGGGCCGGACCTCTACAGTCACAGTCGAGTTCCTTCGGGAGGGGGCCTTGTCCCTCCACAGTACTCCCCCGACGAACACCAGCCAAACCCCTGCCGCGGCCCAGTCGGCACCCCACTCCGCCTGGATGTTCTGGAGCAACCCCCCCAGAGACTAGATCTGGCTCTGGCCATGCAGAGCGGAGGAGTTCAAGCAGCCGGGGCATCACACAACCCGAGAGGCCGCGCCCGAACTGAAACAGACCTCACTTGCGGACTGGGACAGGCACGGCCCGCAGAACCTTACTCCGAGGAGGTGGTGGGGGCCAGGGACCGAAGGTCGCCCAACAAACCTGAGTACCCTTACAGGAAGTCTGCACTCTGACCCTCCGCAACTAAGACTGTCAGAGGCCTCGGGAAAAGGCAAGAGCGCTAAAGGACGGTTCGCTATAGGGGGATTTGGGGTTGACGGCTTAGCATCAGTGGTTGGTAGTGTGTCCGGTGACAGAGTGGTCATACTCGCGCTCAGTTCAGGGCAATGGCACTAAGCACACATAGTAGTAGTCCCCCCCCTCCCCCGGCGAGCCCCAGGTGCTGCACCAACTAAAAAGATGCGGCGGTCACAGTGCCTTCAGCACAGAGCCATGGTGGGGGATGAGGAGGAAAGGCTTGGTTTGGTTGAGAATGATTTGTCCAAATAGATTAGTCTCATGAATTAACATAATGGGTCCTAGCCCTTCCCATCTCCCAGATTGGATCCACGCTCAACTGCTTATCCTCCAATCACCTTTATTCTTCTCAAAATGAGTCTTGACTGGTCATCGAACTTGAATAAATCCTTCCCTTTCCGCCCAGTGTTTTGGATTTTGACAACGCACAGTCATCGTTTCATTTCCATTATACTAATTTCCTGCATCAGGATGAGGGTACTGTAGAGTTATATATTTATATTTGTGTCCCGGTATGCTTTCCTTAGAAATAAATTGAAAAATGCCCAGGCAATGAGTTGCAAACTCATTTCAGCAACCTGCCCATTACAAATAGCTCCTCCTTTTGAAAAAGGTGGAATTGCAGTAATAACACTTGTAATCCTTTATGACCCACGGGCTGTATGTCAGGACGGGCAATATAAGATTTGAGCAAGAGCACAAAGAGGAGAAGAGAAACACAAATGAAATCTTCCTACTACTACCAATGTGGCTACAAGGCAGGAATAATAATTGCATAGCTGCTTTTATTAGAAGTGAAAAAAGTGAAGTCATCCACTTTGCATACTCATAGTTAATGTGAGTGGTAGCCACTGCTCAGCGCTATCTCTTGGTCCTCTCCCAACACTTACACTTTGCAGATGTCCTTTTTACCTTAACCTCACTGTAATATTCAATAGCCTGAGTGCTGGGCACTGTAAGTCGTTTGAACCCGGGCTAGTATTCCAAACCACGTTTCCCACTTTATTGGCCAGAATGTGCATATACACCTGGTTTCCGGGGTCTCAATTCAACCTCAATAATTAAAACGGGATAGCAACAGCAAATCAAGAACTGAAGTCGAATATCCCTGCCTTAACCCTACAGCAATCTGTGGAGATTTATCAAGATGCAGGCCCCATGACTGTGCCCCTCTGCCTTTTCCATAGCTCAGCATGGCCGGCGGCCATCTTGGATAAACTTCAACCAAACCAAAGCCCAGTTCCTCAATCCAATGACTCCCTGTCTTCCTCCATGGCGATCTGAACAAGAGTGCTTCGGTCACCATCCTTACTTTGACGTACTGTACCCAACAACCAACAATTGTGATGATGTCAATGGAGGTTTGTGGAAGGATAATTAAAGCGGGGGGGGGCAGTTAAATGGTTCCTCTTGAGGACTTTTTTATGTCTTGTCCACTGGGTGAAAAGACTTACTCACTAAACCAGCGTAGCTTCAATTAAAACATGCTCACTCACGGGTCCTCCCTTTCGATTCAGAATCTCAAAACATTTTCCATCCCATTTTTCACTAGCTCCTGTTGCGCCGCATTGTCAAAACATTACATTGACTTGGGTTCACTGTAATTATCTTCCCTCTGTTACCATCTCCTCGCACACGGAGAAATGAAATTGCTGTATTGTGCCCCTGCTATACTACCATTCACACATTCTCTAATATTTTCTTCCGTTTTCCGTTGCGCGCCCTAATGAACATGACCTGACTGTCTGTATAATGCTGATGCCTCATGTTTGTCTGCGAGGCAGAGACTCACCTCTGATGGTTAGCAAATTATGTTTCTCTCACAGAAAACCTCACACGAATACCTTTTATCTCAGCAGTTGAAATGACTAATTTCTGTTTGCCCTTTCAGCATGCGATGATTCTCAAAGCAGAAGGTACTGGAGAAACATAGAAATCCCTACTTGTTGGTGATTTTAAAAAAAATGTTCTTTTGAACCTGGTTGGTCAACTGCAGGGAGACAGACTATATAGTTACTGTGTAAGGAGTTTGCCTCGTCAGTTTCGTAAGTTGGATGAAGTCCTCCAGTTGGCTTTGATGCATTCATGCAGGTATGAATGGTGGGACATGGAATATTCTTTCTATCAATTCATGAATGAGGTCTGATTGGGAAGCAGGTTGGGATAAGGTTGGCTTAAGTACGTTTGCAGGCTTTTTGATATGGCTTTTTGTCTCCTCTCGCTTTCGATGGTGGCGACTTGAAGACTAATGTATATCACCAAGACATAGGAGAGGAGTATCAATTAGAATTAATTTTGACTGTCACTGGCATGCTCAGAACCTTCGTTTGGGTGTCGGCTCTTGTCAAGAGGGTCAAAAGTAGCATCCATCATCTGATATGAGTTATCCCTCGAATGGCTCTGTTGTTTACTTTTCCATTGCTCTCTCCTCCACCCCCCTTCTGGGCTCATTGGCATTTGATGGTGCTATTCCTCAATCCAAACTTGGGTCCCTTTCTGTTCTTTGTCTTAGCCTGGTCCCAGATCTGTTTGTGCTCTTGCCTACTCCAGTGTCAAGCTAAATGTTTGGCATGACAATTCCATAAGGACCTGGTAAAAGAGCAGAAACAGACTTGCAACCAGGCTATGTCTTGTCTCTACCCAGACTTCTTCACTTGCTATAGTCACTCCACAGTACTTTAACCCCAATCGCTCTCATTTTATGCCAAGCATTCCCTCATTTGAACCTCTGGAACTCATGTACTGGAATGCAAATTATTAGAACTGTACAGTGGTGCTAATATCTTTTAGATCTATCTTGATGTCTCTGTGGCTGTTTTGCTAAGATCATAACCTGCAGAAGATTGTTTTCCTTGGCTTTTCTGCTAATCGTTTCGACCTCCCGCTGGTGAGGGCTCACTGCTGACGCTGCTCGAGACTAGAAGGGGTGGTGTGTGTGTGTGGGTGTTCACACGTGTCAGTGGGTGTGTGTTGTTAATGCTCTGTTCTCCGCCTTAGGGGATGAGCTCAACAACAACTAAACCATTGTCCATAGTGGGCTCTCTCTTACTAATGACCGTGGACAGTACTGTAGCTATTATGGTTGTGGAAGAGGAAGGATGTAGTTTGAATCATTTCTATTTTTGGGTGCTGGGTTTTTAGTATGGATAAGTTTTTTTTCATAAACATTTTCGAAGACCTGACTACTCTGTAATATGAGACTGTCAGTCTATAAGGAGGGGAGAGAAAAAATTGAGCGTGTCAGCGCAGCCCTTTGCAGACAATGGGCCTGTCACTGTGACTGCTGCAGCAGTGAGCTTAGAAGAGAGTTCGCCCTCTCAGCAACCTCCTCCAGACCCCTCTGTACCTTAGCCTTATCCTCTCACTTAATGCCCAGAGTACCCCCACAGAGACATTTTGCCGCACCGTACTGCAGCCCCCGAGGCCAGAGCCTCCCCTTCCTCCCTGCAGACCGCCAAGGTCATCCAGACCTGACCTACAGAAGATGGAGGGAGAGGCGGAGATGGAGGGGAGGAGATGGCACAAAAATATGAAAGATATGAGAGAACCATGAGATGTTATCTCCCGCTTTTCCCATTAGCGAAGGGCTCCCCCGGCAGTAACGTAGAGATAGGAGCTTCAGATCTAATAAACACGTTGCCCCCCTCCAAGCAGCAGGAAGGGAATGCCAGGCCGTGCTCTATTGGGCCACTTTTCTCCTGGGCTTGTTTTAACCTTAAAGGGAAGGTCTTCACCCCGAGAGAGACCCTGTGTGAAAAAGTGATAACCAAACAGGCACGTTGGAATCTGATTCTGCAGCCCCTGAGGATTGCAGCCGGAGGTCTCTTGAATCGAATAACAGTCAAATAAAATCTACTGATGCAGCTTTCCGCAAACTGGCAAATCCAGGTTTGAGCTATATTCGTTGTGTTTGGACTCATTAACTAATTTCCTAGCCAAAATAGTTACCCGTTTACTTTACTAAAACTGCACATGTATGAGATGATTGCTATGCTAATATAGTTATGAGTTTATTGCAGTTTGGCGAATACAGGTGGAATGATCTGTTTTCTCTCCAAATACAGGTGGTATGATCTGTTTTTTCTCCCAATACTAGTGTGAGCACATTCTCACTGACACAGGTATGAATTGATTTTGTTGGTCATTCAGGTATGAGCTCATCTATTTTAATGGAAAATGCAGAGGTCTCTTTGAAGTGTAGAGATGACCCCCTGGTCTGCCCTGAACAGTGTCTCATCTGTGCTGAGGATATGAGGGCTTGACTCCTGGCTTTGGACAGAGTGAGTAGATGAGCATTAACCAATCCTGCAGTTTGTACGTTCTTTTTGTTGCCTTTCATGGTTTAGGCTAGATGACTAATTCCATTGTATTGTAATGTTGTGTGTAATACCACAATGGTTGGACAAACATGACTATTGCAATAAAGATGAAAGCTGGTAACCCGCGGACTGTTAACCCTTTAGAGAACCAATATGATGATGCATACCCACTAATTTGATTCAGAATGATAGACATTGACAGCAACTTGTACAGAGGGCCTCACTATTGCACTAAAAGTATAATCTCATAACAGTATTGTATGTTTGTTTTCACTGATGAGTAGCACTCCTGTAGGTAGAATGGAGATGTTCAGTTGATTGTCCTCTTGGGTAGTTTGAGTTTGGTGAGTGACACATTTCCCTTCAGTAACCACGTTTCTGAGTAGTCATACAGTATTTTTTTTTTTTAAATACATCATGACAGCTGTGATAGAACGCGGAAGTTTCGGTAAAATTTTATAAATGCTGACAAATCATTTTGTTTGACATGGTGGGATCTTTTTGTCTGTAAAGTGTATTATACAAGCAATGGAAGTGGAAATGCCTTTATGCGCAAATATTGATATACATTTACATTTACATTTAAGTCATTTAGCAGACGCTCTTATCCAGAGCGACTTACAAATTGGTGCATTCACCTTATGACATCCAGTGGAACAGCCACTTTACAATAGTGCATCTAAATCTTTTAAGGGGGGGGGGGGTGAGAAGGATTACTTTATCCTATCCTAGGTATTCCTTAAAGAGGTGGGGTTTCAGGTGTCTCCGGAAGGTGGTGATTGACTCCGCTGTCCTGGCGTCGTGAGGGAGTTTGTTCCACCATTGGGGAGCCAGAGCAGCGAACAGTTTTGACTGGGCTGAGCGGGAACTGTACTTCCTCAGTGGTAGGGAGGCGAGCAGACCAGAGGTGGATGAACGCAGTGCCCTTGTTTGGGTGTAGGGCCTGATCAGAGCCTGGAGGTACTGAGGTGCCGTTCCCCTCACAGCTCCGTAGGCAAGCACCATGGTCTTGTAGCGTAGATATAATAATCATCCTCCCACTATGACCCGTGAAAGCATGTATTTTATTAGTCTACAGATTAAATACATGATGATGAACTTCACAGGGTGTTGAAAGTGCAAGGTGATGAGCTTGATGCTCCTTTCCAATAAATATCGAGGGTTTTATTCTGGTGACATGATGATCAATGCTTGACAGCCGTTTGACAAATAAAAAATGTTGTTGTTATCCATAATAATCTCATGTAGACTAACCTACCCCCAAGCACGCTTGAGTCAAGACCAGAGTAGGTACATTTGCTGTTTAACGCAAGTTTTTTGCGACAAAACTATCGGTAGAGTTGAAAATGTGATGGAAAACCGACAAACTTTAGATTTTTATTCGGTACATAAAATTTAAGCGAAAAAGTACATTTTGTGTGCACTGTCATCATGCACTGCTTTTTATCCGCAACAAGTCTGTTTGGTGGAAACTTGCAGATTTTAGAATATTTGCATGAAAATCTGTCACCGTTTAATGTAAACCTAGTTATTATCTATAAAAAAGTACTATGGTATGTTACCTTTGCATTATGAGTTGACTTTAATAGACCCTTAATTACATGATCATGTAAGATACTTTATTTAGAGATGCACTCACACTTTCTCTAGGTTTTCACAAGGACCAGGTTGGGGGCTGGGTATGTAACAGGCTGATACCGTACTATGTGCTGTAGCCAACTCTTCTATTGTTGTCAAGCCGTATGTACATGTTTGGCATGTCAGCGAATTAACGCGTACTTCACTAAAGCACAAAAAGATCTGGACCACCAGGCTAGATATAATAACCCATTTCCTGCTTTCTGGTTTGCATGAGGACATTGGATATCAGCGGCAACGGGAGATTTCTTAATTTAAGACTGTTCTGTCGGTTCCTCTAGATTCTCCTTTAGCCCCCCTCTCGTATGGAGACGAAAGAGTGCCTTCCCTGCCAGTGGCTGGGCATCCTTATCTTCGTCCTATGCAAACATTTTCTACCAGCCCACTCAACCAGTCTCTTTGTAATAGTGTAGCCAATGCTTCATATACATAGTGGTTTCAAAGAGTATTTTTTTATTTTAGGTACTTTTGAACAGTCTCTGAAATGTTGTTTTGTTGTACATATACATTTTTCTATATATAAAACAAATATGTCACGAGAAAAAAAGCTTTCTCTGAGACTTAAGGAATTGTGGAAAGTCTATTTTTCTACTCTTCTCAGTTGGGATTGTAACAGTGGTGAACTCAAATCTGCAATTTAGGTGACTGACATCTTCAAAATAAACAGCTTTGATAAAAATTATCAAATGGCTTGAGATTCTTTCTTTTGCAGTGAGTAAAGAAAAAAAAAGGTCCCTGACAAGGACTCCCGTCCATGAAAAGTGATAAGTTACGATACTGTATTTCTGTTTTTAATGGTTACTTGAATGCTTCTGCACAGGGTTAACTTAGTCAACTGGGTCAGTAGCATCTTCAAATGTCAGTATTAGAAGTCAATTTCCTGCAGTTTACAAGGACTAGCCTGATCCACCATCCAAACCACTGCGCTCATCATACTGTGTAAACTCAAACTCGCAAGATCAGGATGGTCTAATGAGGCTAGAGAAGGACCACATGACTTGTCAATCATTTAAAAAAAAAAGTTTATTCAGTCAGCAAACGTATCCAACTACTGCATACGCTAATGTTAGCAACACATTCACAAGGAAGAGATTTATTACCATCTGAGCGATTGGCTAAACTCAATTTCTGGTTTGATTAAAATATCCCCTTATTAATGGTTTGCCAGATGTCAAATCAGCATGTGGGTATTAAAGATAGCAAAAAATATTTAAACTTCCATTATATTCTCTAATTAATGGGTTGATGGTTCCCAGGTGTAACTGCTGTAAGTAACAATAACGCTAAAACAATTTACATTATTCATAGCTTTATTTCTTAGAGTGAACATTAAAAAGGAACAGGGAAACCAATGGTAACATTTAACGTGGTCCTTTAAAATACCAACCGTACTAATGGGCCAGGGTTCTGCAATCATGCGATCTACAAACAGCTGTAACGGCACTAAGGAAATTGCAACTAAGGACAAATACAAAATTATAAATTGTCAAAGGAATGAGTTGAGAGAAAGCGTGTTATGGGAACGATGACCAGCTTAACCAGTTTTGATAATGCATTGTTCTAATGAGTTTTAAGAGCAAATCCATTGATGTTTATTCAAATAAAAAGGTAAATAAAAGGTCAAGGGGTCACTGCTCTGTCTGTTGTCTGGAACACTTGCTGTCAGGCAAACTGAACTTAGGCTTTCTCTCCAGTTTAAACAAAAAGTGTTTGAGGGAGAGCAATGATAGACTAATAATTCCCTCTAGAAAAAGATAACCAAAGTATCAACCAAATGCCAGTTCATCAACCTGCTTAGCCTCAATAGACAAATCACATTGCAGCGTCCCGAGTACAGTACAACAAAGCATACTGCCCAGAACAAGATAACACAAAAGCTCATACAATGTTCCATGTTTGTTTTTTTTTCCTACATTTTTATTTGTTTAAACATAACATCTGAGGAGTTGTACTAGAAGATGATATTGGACGCAAGGCAATGACATTCAGTGGGAAGAAGAAAAAGGAATACAACTATACTGACAGGTGTTGGGGAAATGTGGAGGGGGAGACCGGGAGTTGTCTGAATGGAGACTGCTCAGCTGCAGTAGTACTGGCCTGCGTTGGCCCGTCGTCTCTTGCGGTTCTGCTGCTGTTGGAAGAACTGACGGATGTCTTCGGGAGTCACTACCTGGGGGGTGAGAAATGGGGCACAAACTTTTTATGCCTCTTATTGGGTGTAGCGACTAGGAGTATTGAGTTTGACAGAATTCGATTTTCATCGGACAGTTACTTTAAATAAAGTTTGATCTCATGGTCACACACCAAGGACAGGACCGCCAGGAGGTGCATTTCAGATTCAGTGACCACAATGTGAAGATCGAGCAAAACAATCCTCATCAATACTATCATTATAAAGGCTGGTTTGCGACACTGGGATAGTGAACATCACAACTGAGGACCAAAATACAATGATGCTGATATGATTGATCATTCAACTAAATAGTGTGTACGCTGATAAATCTGCAGGTTAATTACCTTTCCTTCTGCAGCAAATCTCTGCAGGAAATCCTTCAGCTCAGTCTTCATGTCATTGTACCCTGAGAAGGGAGGGGGTATTTTAAAAATAAGCTCTTTTTTGATTGCAGCACCGATAGTCGTCTCCACACAAAATAAATCATCTGTATTTCAATCAATACAGCTGAGGGAATGGCTCTAACTACTCATCCAACACCTGCCTCACCTCTTTCCTTCATTCACTCTCTCCCTGTCAGATGGTCCAAATGATCTCCCTACCCCTAATGCTTTGATGGTTGCAGGTCTGTACAGTGTAAGCAATAATGGTGGAAACTCCTCTACTTCACATACCTACCCAGAACCTTCAGACCTGCAAACATCAAAGGGATAGGGAGAGAAATGGTTTAGTCTCTTCTTTAACACCACCACCTCGTACCGTGGATTATCTCCAGCTGCTGAACCCGGCCCAGGGTATTAAGGGCCGACATCAGGGGGTCGCGACCCTCGGCGGTCCCCGCCTGCTCCTGTTCTGTGGTCTTTCCTTTATTCTCGTAGGCTAAGACCGTGTCCGACTCATCCAGGAGAAAGGACATACCAGCATCAGCGTAGGATTTCTGCTGGGGGGAGGAAACGGGTGAGCAGAGTTTTCCTATTGTCAATAGTAATTCTACGAACGATATAGGCCTACTCAACTACATAAATATGCAGTAATTCTGATCATAAACCATTTTTATTTGGGTGTATTATGCCTTTGATTTGTTTTGCAGGATACTACTCGTACATACACACCAAATTAAAAGGCCTAAACAACATGCATGTATTTACCTGTTCTACAATAAAACAGATGTATTCATTAGTGCACACTGTAACAAAACATTTTGCAACTGAAAATATTTTCCCCCGAAAACCAGCATTTCTTATTGGGCAAATTCAGGTTAGTCCCTCCCACTTTCAGCCCATTTGGTTCCCAGTGAATACACCTCAGATTGTGGCTGTTTGACTTCCTTCTAAAATGGCTGAAGCAGAGAACAGAGAAGCAGCCGGGTTGACGGGATAAGTGGTGAAAACATACCTTGCAGCTGACACAGGAACAAAGTTTGGTTCTCCAGGCTGATGGCCAGAATACAGCTCCAAACTCTGCTCTCTCTGTACCTGTGCCCCCCAGCTCCATGAGCCTGCACTCGGAGGGGGCTTTGGAGGGCGAGCCTCCCTCCATCTCCTGGTGCCTCCTTTTGCAGCCTGGCACCCCATTGGATTTGACCTGCGAGTAGGACAGATATCACACAATGTCCTCTGAACACTCAAAAGATGAATCTTTTCCACAATATGATTACAAAAGGTTAGACATGAAGAGGTTAAAAGGATGAGGGTAGAAAGTGAACACCTTGCTTTGACTTATCGTGCCCAGTATAATCTGTTAAGTCTAAGGAAAGGAAACATTTCCTAAGTATCTTATCAAGGCCCATTACCTTGCACAACCTCGCCAGTAGACAGACCACTCCCTTAAATCCCAAACCAAAATTACGAGGACACGCCCCAAAAAAACAGTTGCCAGTTGTATAAGAGTTACTTCTGTCTTTGGTGCATGCAAATGTGCGAGCTCACCGGGCCCCTGCGGGAGGGGGCAAATCGTGGGCTGCCATATTTTCCGTCAAATAAGGCTGGCTTCAATTTGCTGCTCGCCTCAGAGGCTGACTAATGAAATCATTCTTGTTGATATGCGGGCGCCGCAAAGCCTTGGGGCTGCTCCCCGCAGACCAGAGAATCTGCGCATGGCACGGGCCATTTATCCCCTAAATACCCACAGGAAACTAGCACAGCCTGGTTCTGTGCACTCATCTCATGCTGACTGTTAGAGGACTGAAGCCACCTGGTGGTTGATACCGACAGTCCCCTTTCCCTGCTCTGCATGGATGCAATGCTGTCAACAGTGGTGAAAGCAGTAACTTTGACTTCTGAAACATGTACCTAAAGCATAAGAAAACAAAATGCATGAAGATGCATTGGAAACCTTTTCCACATAATATAGTTCCATCCATCTGTTTTATCTGGTAATAATATCCCTTTCTCAGTGATACTTTTAAACCAAGATACCCATTACTGGTTCATTCATGATATTCAATGTACTGCAAGAAATAAAATGCTATTCATTGTTCTCGTAGCATTGTGTATATGAAGCTTTGTGTGGAGTGAGTACCTTCTCTTCACCCTGGTTATTGAGGCTCGTGGAGGCCTCTGTTGTGTTCTTGCCCTCCTCACGGTCCCCCTCTTCATTCGTCACCTCCCCTTCTGCTTTGCAGGGGCTGGCTTTGGTCGCAGCGGGCACTGGAGGAGAAATACAAAACAACATGGAGCCACTTAAGAGCTGATAGGCTCTTTGCACTGTTTTACAATGGCTGTATTCATCAATCTAGCAAGGCAATATTTTCAATAATGTAGTAGTCCCCCCCCCTCATTTATCAAACAGCTATCTAAGTTATATATTTAGAGCCGCCTGTTCGATGGGAAACCAGCAATGTTTTTGTCATGTCTGTGTTGTGAGCAAGTCTACCGTCAGAGGAGCTTTTCCAAGGCCGCCCATTTGATGTGACGTGGAAAACAGGTGAGGGAGTACAGTTACAGCCGGAAGTGACTTTTCATAGCAGGTTAGGACAGCATTTTAGCTAACCCAAACTCTTTTCTTGACCTTAACCTAAGTCTCCTAACCTGCTGTGTAAAAATACTTCCGATCGTAGCTGTACTCCTAGTCAGAACCCTGGATGGAGCCAGAGACAAGTTTATTTTGACAGAGAAGCCTCTGATTGTCCTAGGAATGTCTAGTGTTTTATTCTGACTTATATAATTTGACACTGTGTTATAACACATATGGAATGATGTAGTAACCAAAAAAAGTGTTAAACAAATCAATATTTTAGATTCTTCGAAGTAGCCACCCTTTGCCTTGATGACAGCTTTGCACACTCTTGGCATTCTCTCAACCAGCTTCACCTGGAATGCTTTTCCAACATATGCTGAGCACTTGTTGGTTGCTTTTCCTTCACTCTGCAGTCCAAAATAGGTATGTTTAAATAGGTATATCTTGTGTATACCAACCCTACCTTGTCACAATACAACTGATTGGCTGAAATACATGAAGGAAAGAAATTCTACAAATTAACAAGGCACACCTGTTAATTGAAATGCATTCCAGGTGACTACCTCATGAAGCTGGTTGAGAGAATGCCAAGAGTGTGATTCCATATGTGTTATTTCATAGTTTAAGTCTTCACTATTATTCTACATTGTAGAATATAGTAAAAAATAAAGAAAAACCCTGGAATGAGTAGGTGTCCAAACCTTTGACTGGTACTGTACATATTTCCACACTGAGGCTGGAATAATAGTGAAAATGATAATGCCGTTTTAGTGTAAGAGCTGTTTGAAAAGGCCGCCTGAAATTTCAGCCTGGTTTGGTGGGATGGTGTTTTGGCCGGCGTGGTGATTTAACTAGTTAGACCAATGAGTCTCAAACCTCCCTGCCAATAACAGCTAGTTTTCAGCTTTCCCACTCAGACCACCTCCAGACAGTCCTAACAAAATTATTGCTTGAGAAATTGCTCTTCGCTAAGAAGCTATTTAGTTTATTTTTGACCATTTTAATTGAAAATAAATCATAGTAAGGTAAATCATTGTTACCCAGAAATGATTTGATATTGAGATCAAAACGGCTGAATTGGACCTTAAAACTCCTTGAGGGGGCATGAAATTGTGCACACATCGACCTCAATAGCTAACGGCACTTTAGTATTTTAGTCACCCATTGAAGTAAACTGCTCTACCGCAAACCATAGCCTCTTGTTCACTAGTTACTGCAGGTTTCATTAGTACTGTACAGGTAACTGCCAAAAAAAGGAAACGCTTGAGCCAGTGAGGGATACAAAGTATTTTGAAAGCAGGTTCTTCCACACAGGTGTGGTTCCTGAGTTAATTATGCAATTAACAAACCATTATGCTCAGGGTAATGTTTAAAAATGTCCAGTTGCCCATTATTTTGGCTACCATGGCTAGAAGAGATCTCTGAACTTGAAAGAGAGTTCTTAAATCACCAGATGTCAATCCAGTTGAACACTTATGTGGGGTTTTCCCAACACCAAATAATGGAATTTCTCGTGGAAGAAGGGTGTCGCATCCCTCCAACAGAGTTCCAGACACTTGTAGAATCTATGCCAAGGTGCATCGAAGCTGTTCTGGTGGCCCAACGCCCTATTAAGAAACTTGATGTTGACGTTTCCTTAATTTTGGCAGTTACCTGTACGTTCACATAGAAGCATAAAGAAAACACAATGTGGTAGGTCTAAAGAATGTCTCCTATCCTGAAGTGTTTTCTTTCTGAATTTGTTAATTGGGGCATGCCAGTAAACTGAAGGTAATGAGAGTACCCATAGAACTACATAAAGAATCGCTGTGAATTCTAGGATCTCTATGAGTACCTGCCAGATGGGTGGCGTAGGCCCACAGGAAAGGAGCATTGTTCATGCAGGACTCACACACCATCTCCTGGAGCTCCACACACTCTGGCACAGGGCAACCCAAGTGCTGGATAAAAAAAACACGTAATAACACTCATATACGATATACATATAGCAGCTATGGCATCAAGTGTACACAGTCACAGTCAAGACCAGGGTAAAGACCAGGCTGGTCTTGAGTTAAATACTCGGGATGCGTTCCAGATATAGGACTTCACAGATTACAGGATCCGTGTATTATCTTGATGTGGTTCCCAAGATGTTAAACCAGGGTTCTCCAACTCTGGTGATGGAGAGCTACTGGGTGTACAGGCTTTTGTTCTAGCACAATTAATCAATAAATTATGGGCTGTGTTCAGTAGGCATAAAACATGAGAAAGCATTTTGAAACAGAGCTCTTATCCAAACCTGTCCAATAAGAATGCTCATTTTCGCTTTCCGTTTTACCATATGTTGCTTCCTACTGAACAAACCCATTTAATTTGAACCATGATTAGCTGAATCCATTGTGCTGGGTTGTAACAAAACCTTGCACACCAAGTAGCTCTTTGTGACCAAATGTTTTAGAACCCTGTGTTTAATAGTTCTGGCATTGTAAAACCTGATCTGTCCAAGGCCTATATTCACAAATATCATACCCCCTAAAAAAGACTAACATTTCCTTATTGGTAATGGTGAGAGGTAAGCATGTCTTGGGGATATGATCTTTGTGCTTCTGTATCTTTCTTGCTCATGATTATACATAATCATGGTAGCATCCACAAACATATAATATTATGTAAAATAAAAGTAACTCCCAAATGACAATACATTATTCACCATTCACTTCTACTAAGCACAATATAATCTGAACCACAACAAACTGCAAATGTGTAGTCAAACGTATGTGGACACCCCTTCAAATGAGTGGATTTGGCTATTTCAGCCACACCCTTTGCTGACCGGTGTATAAAATCGAGCACACAGCCATGCAATCTCCAAGGACAAACATTGGCAGTAGAATGGCCTTACTGAAGAGCTCAGTGACTTTCAACATGGCACGTCATAGGATTCCACCTTTCCAACAAGTCAGTTAGTCAAATGTATGTCCTGCTAGCGCTGCCCTGGTCAACGGGAACAGCTGTTATTGTGAAGTGTAAATGTTTAGTAGCAATGACTCAGCCGCGATCACAGAACGGGACTGCCGAGTGCTGTAGGGCGTAAAAATCATCTGTCCTCGGTTGCAGCACTCACTACAGTGTTCCAAACTGCCTCTGGAAGCAACGTCAGCACGAGAACTGTTCGTCGGGAGCTTAAGATCACCATGTGCAATGCCTAGTGTCGGCTGGAGTGGTGTTAAGTTTGTCACCATTGGACTCTGGAACAGTGGAAATGTGTTCTCTGGAGCGATGAATCACGCCTCACCATCTGGCAAGTCCGATGGACGAATCTGGGTTTGGTGGATGCCAGGAGAACGCTACCTGCCCCAATGCATAGCACCAACCGTAAAGTTTGGTAGAGGATGTTTTTCATGGTTCTGGCTAGGCCCCTTAGTTCCAAGGGAAATCTTAACGCTACAGCATACATATATTCTAGACGATTCTGTGCTTCAAAATTTGTGGCAACAGTTTGGGGAAGGCCCTTTCCTGTTTCAGCATGACAATGCCCCCGTGCACAAAGTGAGGTTCATACAGAACTGGTTTGTCGAGATCTCTATGGAAGAATTTTACTGGCCTTCACAGAGCGCTGAACTCAACCCCATCTTGGGATGAATTGGAACGCCAACTGTGAGCCAGGCCTAATCACCCAACATCAGTGTCCGACCTCACTAATGCTCTTGTGGCTGAATGGAAGCAAGTCCTCCAGCAATGTTTCAACATCTAGTGGAAAGCCTTCCCAGAAGAGTGGAGGCTGCCAAGGGAGGGACCAACTCCATATGAATGCCCATGGTTTTGGAATGAGATGTTTGACAAGCAAGTGTCCACATACTTTTGGTCATGTAATGTTTAAGTGAATTTGCCCAAATACTTATGACATCTTCAAATGGGGGACTAGATACATAAAGTGCTGTCATTTTTAAACGGTAAAACACGATGTATGAAAATACCCTCAAATAAAAAGGTTACATTCTGTACCGTCACGTAATGTGAAACACTTAATTGCAAATACAAAATGCTGGAGTATAGAGCCAAATTAAACATTTTAGCTTCACTGTCCAAATAAATACATAGGGGAGTATACAAGCCCAGGGACCTGTGCATCTTCAACACATCCTTATGCTTTGGTGCTCCACAAAAGCCTTACCCTGCCATGAAGCCAGTCCTCACAGACAATGCACTGTATCATCTCATCTTCAACCTGGGAAAGACATGTTTTGGTCAATAGATCTTCACTAGAATACAGATTTTTTTCAAAAACCAATTCATAGACTATTTTAGGTGAATGGTCAACTCTCACCGGGTCTTCTGGGTCTGGATATGGCCTGTTACAGGTGCAATACAGACCAACAAAATTGTGGCTGTATTTGTTCTCCGTGTTCAACTGATCCTTGTCCTAGAAGACAGTGAAATCAGTAACATCATGGACCATGCAGTACTCTATGCCTTGATCAAAGTCTCTCAAACAATGGTCCTGGGGACCCAAAGGGGTGCAGATTTTAGTTTTTGCCTTAGAACTAACACACTTCCTCAAGCCTGATTATTTTGGGTCCCCAGGACCAGGTTTGATTAACACAGTCCTAGATGTATAGTTTCGGACAACTATATTGCCACCCTTGCACTTTTCTTAAATAATTCCCTATTTCTTTAAGTTGAAATAAAAATAAAAACGCACCACACTTATTGGATTCTTAACATCGCAAAACCAATTTTATTTTTGTATGCTTAATTTGATCATTTTAATTGAGAGACCAATGGCATGGACAGAATTGTTGACACCCTGAAGCTAGTACTTGGTTGCACAGCCTTTGGCCAAGATAACTGCAGCAAATTACTCTAATTCTTCAGTGTTTGAGAATTGCTGTTTTTTGTCGTCAGTAAACACAGCGCTGATCTCTATTTCCAAAAAGCTAGAATTTTGTTTTTTGGTACACAGAATATTTTCTCCTGGATTTAGACTTGTTTAGGTGGGTTGTTGAGAAGTGCAATCAGGCTTTCTTGAGCCTCCTTCGGCAGTTTACCAAAAACCAAATGAAGCATTCAAAGAAAAGAACACCCTCCCTAAAATCAAACAAGGGGAGGTTTGATAATGCTGTGGGGTTTCTTTGCTGCCACTAGTACAGGGGTGGAGCCTGTGTGTGCAAGAGATCATAAAATCAGCAGCTTATCAAGGTGTTTTGGAGTGCAGCGTTTAACACAGTGTCCAAAAACGGTGTCTCTGTTGAAGGTTGTGGGTTTTCAAGCAACCCAAACACACATCAAAAGCACCCTGGAATGGTTTAAGAAGAAACACTAGACTGTTCTGGAGTGGCCAGCAAAAAGTCCAGATCTGAATCACACCCAATAGGGAGCTGAAAACAGCAGTTGGGTCACTCTCACAAAATAAGTTGAGAATTACCTTAACAGCTTTCGATGTCCCAAAAACGTTAAACACATTATTTTTTAACATTTCTCCCTAATGAAAAGGCCTGAGTTAAACATAACACTGAAAATTCACCTAAAATAAATTATAATTCAATTAAATGACTCTTTCATCTGTTTCTGTAATGAGAAGGCGAAGTGGGGTAAACTGGGTGTTTGACAATAAGAACCTAATTTTGATTTCGGGGCTCCCGAGTGGCGCAGCAGTCTAAGGCACTGCATCTCAGTGCTAGAGGCGTCACTACAGACCCTGGCTTGATTCCTGGCTGAATCACAACAGGCAGTGATTAGGAGTCCCATAGGACGGCCCAGTGTCGTCCGGGGTAGGCCGTCATTGTAAATAAGAATTGGTTCTTAACTGACTTGCCTGGATAAATATTTTTTTAATAATCAAATAAAACTTGTGCCTATCTAAGGACTACTACTCTAGATGACGCATCATCACTTTATTTAAAAACTGATTGGAGTTTTTACACAAACTAGTCCACAGTGTTAGTACGTAATAAATACTATAGTTTAATGTAAATGTTATGGTTTATGGACAAACTACCGCAACATATTTGGTTTATTAAAATACGTTTTTTTTTTTTTTAAATACCAGAAATGAATCCGGACGCATTTCGTTAATGAGAATTTGGGGTGAAAATGTACAAAATACAGGCGAAAAATGTAAATGTATTTACAATAAGATACTTACCATAAAACCACACATCTTAGTCCTCAGAATGATACGAGATTTTTGCAGATTCATCATGGTTTTGTAACTCAATTTGCTACAGACAACCAGTTGGTGGAGGGCACCCCTCAAGCATTGAAGAATTAGAGCAGTTTACTCCTGAAGAGTGGTGAAAACTGCCAGTAGAAAGGTACAGCAAGCTCTTTGATGGCTACAATGCCATTTTCCTTTATTTTTTAAATTGAAATGGTCAAATTTAAAGATGCACTATGCAGAAATCGTTCAGTAATTTCCTGGTTACTAAAATTCTAATAGTTTCAGTTTGTGGCGAAACAAGAAAGTATAGTGTAGAGTGTAATCATTGTACCATCTAAACTAGAGGAATTCGGGCCGATTTCAAGTTTTCATAACAATCGGAAATAGGTATTTTTGGACACCGGTTTTTTTATTTAAAAAAAAAAATCTTTATTTAACTAGGAAAATCAGTTAAGAACACATTCATATTTTCAATGGCGGCCTAGGAACGGTGGGTTAACTGCCTCGTTCGGGGGCAGAACGACAGATGTTTACCTTGTCAGCTCGGGGGATTCCACTTTACAGTTAACTAGTCCAACGTCTAACCACCTGCCTCTCATTGCACTCCACGAGGAGACTGCCTGTTACGCGAATGCAGTAAGCCAAGATAAGTTGCTAGCTTGCATTAAACGTAACTTATAAAAAACAATCATAATCACTAGTTAACGACACATGGTTGATGATATTACTAATTTATCTAGCGTGTCCTGCGTTGCATATAATCGATGTGGTGCGTATCGTTGCTTCAATGTGTACCTAACCATAAACATCAATGCCTTTCTTAAAATCAATGCACAGAGGTATATATTTTTAAACAGGCATATTTAGCTAAAAGACATCCAGGTTAGCAGGCAATATCAACCAGGTGTAATTGTGTCACTTCTCTTGCGTTCAATGCACGCAGAGTCAGTGTATATGCAACAGTTTGGACCGCTTAATTTGCCAGACTTTTACGTAATTATGACATAACATTGAAGGTTGTGCAATGTAACAGGAATATTTAGATTTAGGGATGCCACCCCTTAGATAACATACTGAACGGTTCCGTATTTCACTGAAAGAATAAACGTCTTGTTTTCGAGGTGATAGTTTCCGGATTCGACCATCTTAATGACCTAAGGCTCGTATTTCTGTGTGTTATCACGTTATAACTAAGTCTATGAGCGATGGTAGGCAGCAGCAGGTTCGTAAGCATTCATTCAAACAGCACTTTTGTGCGTTTGCCAGCAGCTATTTATGACTTCAAGCCTATCAACTCCCGAGATTAGGCTGGTGTAACCGATGTGAAATGGCTAGCTAGTTAGCGGGGTCACTCGCTCAGAGACTTTGAGTGGTTGTTCCCCTTGCTCTGCATGGGTAACTCTGCTTCGAGGGTGGCTGTTGTCGATGTGTTCCTGGTTTGAGCCCAGGTAGGAGCGAGGAGAGGGACGGAAGCTATACTGGCAATACTAAAATGCCTATAAGAACATTCAATAGTCAAAGGTATATGAAATACAAAATCGTATAGAGAGAAATAGTCCTATAATTCCTATAATAACTTCAACCTAAAACCTCTTACCTGGGAATATTGAAGACTCATTATAAAAGGAACCACCAGCTTTCATATGTTCTGAGCAAGGAACTTAAACGTTAGCTTCCTTACATGGCACACATTGCACTTTTACTTTCTTCTCCAACACTTTGTTTTTGCATTTTTTAAACCAAATTGAACATGTTTCATTATTTATTTGAGGCTAAATTGATTGTATTATATTAAGTTAAAATAAGTTAATTCAGTATTGTTGTAATTGTCATTATTACAAAAAAAAAAGTTTTATTTTATTTTAAATTGGCCAATTAATAGCAATCAGGTTTTTGGTCCCCCAATAATCGGTATCGGAAAAATCATAATCGGTCGACCTCGAATCTAAACCGCTGAGGAATATCTTTTCCATTAACAAAAATATTGTATTTTCAAGCTGTTTTAAGCTGGGGTACAAAACTGAAAGTAAAAGACGCAAAAACTCAACTTTAAAACAGGAAGCATACAAATAGCGCACATAAAACAGATATCGCTTCTTAAACTTGCTTTCAATGAAAATGACAGATCTTTAAATCACATCTACAGTTGAAGTCGGAAGTTTACATACACCTTAGCCAAATACATTTAAACTCAGTTTTTCACAATTCCTGAAATTTAATCCTAGTAAACAATTCCCTGTTTTAGGTCAGTTAGGATCACCACTTTATTTTAAGAATGTGAAATGTCAGAATAATAGTGATTTATTTCAGCTTTTATTTCTTTCATCACATTCCCAGTGGGTAATAAGTTTACATACACTCAATTAGTATTTGGTAGCATTGCATTTAAATGGTTTAACTTGGGTCAAACGTTTTGGGTTGCCTTCCACAAGCTTCCCACAATAAGTTGGGTGAATTTTGGCCCATTCCTCCTGACAGAGCTGGTGTAACTGAGTCAGGTTTGTAGGCCTCCTTTCTCGCACACGCTTTTTCATTTCTGCCCACAAATGTTCTATGGGATTGAGGTCAGGGCTTTGTGATGGCCACTCTAATACCTTGACTTTGTTGTCCTTAAGCCATTTTGCCACAACTTTGGAAGTATGCTTGGGGTCATTGTCCATTTGGAGGACCCATTTGCGACCAAGCTTTAACTTCCTGACTGACGTCTTGAGATATTGTTTCAATATATCCACATAATTTTTCAGCCTCGTGATGTCATCTATTTTGTGAAGTGCACCAGTCCCTCCTGCAGCAAAGCACCCACACAACATGATGCTGCCACCCCCGTGCTTCACGGTTGGGATGGTGTTCTTCGGCTTGCAAGCATCCCCCTTTTTCCTCCAAATATAACTAAGATCATTATGGCCAAACATTTATATTTTTGTTTCATCAGACCAGAGGACATTTCTCCAAAAAGTATGATATTTGTCCCCATGTGCAGCTGCAAACCGTAGTCTGGCTTTTTTATGGCGGTTTTGAAGCAGTGGCTTCTTACTTGCTGAGCGGCCTTTCAGGTTATTTCGATATAGGACTTGTTTTACTGTGGATACAGATACTTTTGTACCCGTTTCCTCCAGCATCTTCACAAGGTCCTTTGCTGTTCTGGGATTGATTTGCACTTTTCGCAACAAGGTACGTTCATTGCTAGG
This sequence comes from Oncorhynchus keta, assembly GCF_023373465.1. Taxonomy (NCBI): domain Eukaryota; kingdom Metazoa; phylum Chordata; class Actinopteri; order Salmoniformes; family Salmonidae; genus Oncorhynchus; species Oncorhynchus keta. The sequence continues at coordinate 56,739,356 of NC_068439.1, read as the reverse complement.
AGACATAACGCGTCTCCTTCCTGAGCGGTATGACAGCTGCGTGGTCCCATGGTGTTTATTCTTGCTTACTATTGTTTGTACAGATGCATTTCAGGCATTTGGAAATTGCTCCCAAGGATGAAACAGACTTGTGGAGGTCTACAATTTTTTTCAGAGGGCTTGGCTGATTTCTTTTGATTTTCCCATGATGTCAAGCAAAGAGGCACTGAGTTTGAAGGTAGGCCTTGAAATACATCCACAGGTACACCTCCAATTGACTAAAATGATGTCAATTAGCCTATCAGAAGCATCTAAAGCCATGACATTTTCTGGAATTTTCCAAGCAGTTTAAAGGCACAATCAACTTAGTGTATGTAAACTTCTGACCCACTGGAATTGTGATACAGTGAATTATATGTGAAATAATCTGTCTGTAAACAATTGTTGGAAAAATTACTTGTGTCATGCACGAAGTAGATGTCCTAACCGACTTGCCAAAACTATAGATTGTTAACAAGAAATGTGTGGAGTGGTTGAAAAATAAGTTAATGACTCCAACCTAAGTGTATGTAAACTTCCGACTTCAACTGTATGTGAATTTGGTCAGGTCCCCTAAAAGTTACATATTGCACAAAAATAAACCTGGTTCTGCAATGTTGAAAATCTAATAGCATGTTGTGGAGACCAAAAGTTGTTTTCAATTTCAACTTATTTTGGACGAAATAGGGAATTATTTAAGAAAAGTGCAAGGGTGCCAATATATTTTGCCAGACCAGAAACTGGCTACATATATAAAACATGCCTATCATGCTGTTATTGGCCTAATGTCTCTAATTCAAACTACCACAATTTCAATAAATGGAAGGAAACTTACTGAGTATAACTTGCACCTCATCTCTTCAAACTTGCCGTTTCCACAGTCACAGCGGAAATTCCTGCAAAAAGTCCCAGCTCAAGATTAACTATAGGAAAATTCTGTTCGCAACTGCAATATCCCAGATAAAGCTAGAGTGCTGTGGTTCATGATTATATTTATTTCACCCTTATTTTACTAGGTAAGTTGACTGAGAACACATTCTCATTTACAGCAAATACCTGGGGAATAGTTACAGGGGAGAGGAGGGAGGGATGAATGAGCCAATTGGAAGCTGGGGATGAGGGCCATGATGGTATGAGGGCCAGATTGGGAATTTAGCCAGGACACCGGGGTTAACACCCCAACTCTTACAATAAGTGCCATGGGATCTTTAGTAACCACAGAGAGTCAGGACACCTATTTAACATCCCATCTGATAGACAGCACACTATACGGGGCAATGTCCCCAATCACTGCCCTGGGGCATTGGGATATTTGTTTTAGACCAGAGGAAAGAATGCCTCCTACTGGCCCTCCAACACCACTTACAGCAGCATCTGGTCTCCCATCCAGGGACCGACCAGGACCAGCCCTGCTTAGCTTCAGAGACAAGCCAGCAGTGGGATGTATGGTGGTACAGGACAAACAAGGCAACAGTAAACATGTAATCCACCACAAATTAATTACTATAACTCCCACCTTGGCCCAATCAGTGTAATTTTGTAAATGCCAGATCTCTGTGGCAAGACGCATGTGACTAGTGTACAAACAAACGGAAGGAGACAGACAGGTCCACAGTCCTCTCCCCAATTTCATTGTGTGGGACAATAATACCTTTGAGCACAGATATAGGGGCACACACACAGCACTGAAATATTGTCCTACAGTATTTCTGTTCATTTCCCGACAATTCTGCATCACATCCGTTCATCGACACCCAACATTTGATCTATTGTGCATGGCCCACGTTTGTATTGGTCTGTCTTATCCTTTAGGTGTCCACTCCACGTCTCTATCTGAATTCATCATCGCAGCTCCTTACCTCCTCAACCTTATTGGAGGAGTAGGTCCAAGGTCCCTCCCTTCAGACCTTCTTCTCCAATAGGTTTTGAGAAGGTGGCAAGGAGAGAGGATGCAAGGAATTGAGGAAAGATGAATAGAAAAAAAAATTAACAATGCAGTGAAACTCACCTTTTGGTGTAGAGCTCAAAAAGGTCATGGCCTTCATGGCATTTGTAGGAGCAGGCCAGGCAGACTCCGGCTGGCTGGCCCCCCTTTGGTGTGCAGGTGCTGCAGGCATAGAGGGCTTGTCGCTTCACATAGCCCTGCAAGACCACATCAAAACAAACACGTGTGAAACTGGCATCACATTGAGTCCTTCGGATTGAGCATGAATGCAATGTATACCATGGCAATGAACCAGGGAAAATGTAACGTTACATTTGTAAAACAGGTTACATTTTGTTATAACGAGTTAATAAAAATACAAATTAAGTTCAATTTATTAACAATTATGTCATTTAGGTTGGCGGAGACATCAAATTGGTGACGCCGCTAAAGGTTCCATTTTTCAAAATCCATTTGAAACTAAACACTGGCTTAGACTGCGAAACTGTATTATAGCTAACTTAAACTGGGGTAATTTGTGTTTCTCTAACAATGTGGGGCAAATAGCCTACCTCGGGATAGGAACACTTCTCGGAATCACTACCAGCTAAAACAGCAGATGCCTCATTCTCCAACTCTTCATCTTCTTCCAAAACATCTACCAAAGAAACAGTAGCCTCATCGCCCTCATTTGCCGCCATTCTCGGAAAATAGAAGGTGAAAAAAGTGTGAATACAAGTTCCTGTTCCAGGGCAAAATGTAGAGCGCCAGATAAATCTAAACAGGGACGTCCAGAAGGACTTGAGAAAATGTATCAAAATGCTCTGTTCACCAAAATATACAATAAATTAGATACAATAAGCAAAAAAACATTGGAGCGCACTGGACGTTATGTTATTCTCAAACCCGATACACCGAGGGAGTTATTTTACACGGGCCCAGATGGAACCGGGCAATGGGCCGGCACGTCATCTGGCGAAAGCGGGGAGGGAGGAACACCCATCTCAAAATGAACAGTAATCTGTGCGGTCGGTCATGTTGTTAACAAGGCATCATGTTGCATCGTCCGGAAACATACTATATATACTATTACATACTATATATTTCCATCGAATAAATGTTAGCAATGTCAAATTAGTTTTCACTTGAACGGCAGAAAACCAATCACTTTCATGGGAAAAGAAAGAATCCTACTCATTACTGCACTTGCTTAATTACGTCACTATTGTTTTGAGCAGATTTAGATAGAGCAGCTGGCTCACGCCAGGGAGGCAGCCCGGTTCCAAGTCGAATGTAACCAACTTTCAGCCAAAGCAAAACATGCTTACACGGGCGCCCGGGCTAGATGAATCGAACCACCTCACTGTAGCTCTCTCAGAATGACAATTTCCGCACGATTTCCGGATTATGCTAATATTTCACCCTGTTGGCGGGAGTTTCTGAAAAGCACTTCAGAGATTTTCACATTTTGATCAATTGAAATATTGTCTACCTGTTGGTTTAGTTAGTGATTGTTATTTATATATGTATTTGTGCAAATATGGCGAACGTTTCAAAGTACAAGGCTCTGACCAAATCGAATGTACGTCAAAATGCCGCTATGACTCGGGTCAGAGTTCAAACTAGGGTCATGGTTCAACAATCATGGCAGCTACTGAGATACGAGGAGAGCTAAAATACAGGGATGGCCTGAAGAAAGAGATTATCATAAAAACAGAAAACAACCTGACTTCTATGATAGTGGGGATTAAGAAATTAAACGCAGACGTATCGGGGCTCCTCACTGATCTCGTTGTACAAGAACAATTTTGCGGAGGAAATGACAAGGGGGATTTGCAAGTCGACGACGGTGAGCTTGGTTAGCTAGCTAACGTTACTGGTAGCTCATTTAACAACACGCTTAGCTACCGCGATGGATGTTGATAAAAACTAAACAGGGTTCGCTAATTGCTCTGCTTCTATTGAGGCTAGCTATTGTTTATTTTTATTGTGGCTATTGTCTCACGAAATCTATCGATTTTGTTTAGATAATCATGACCTGGAAGAACACAACATATTTCGGTAGATAGAGCTAGTTGCTATGAAAATCATTATATAGACAAATCCCAACCTTAGCAAGTCTTTGGATGATCAGATAAACCGCCCACGTTGATCAGAGAATGAATTTAGATACCTGTCTTTGGGCTAGCTACTTCATAACACAGATCTTCCCAGTATCAAACCGACTAACGTTAGCTTGCTCGGCTACAAATACTTTTTTGTGTGCCTATGATGCCACTGTGACGTACAAACATATTGTTACTACGTGTGCATGTGAACAGATTAATTGATTCCGTCATCGGAGTTTTGATATGATCATTGAGTTTTCCCGATATCACAACTAATCAAATTACAAGTGTTTAAAACATTTCAGATGAAACAATGTTCTATTCCTCCATCTTGAGACTATGGGTAGGCGGCCTATGACATTTGAAGACGTTACGGCTATCAAATCAATCAGCTTTGTGTCATGCCTGCACAGTGTGTTATCAAGCTGCATAAATTGTGTCAACATAGATTTGATGTGAATATTCCTATCAATCATTAAAACATGCATCTCTCACAACTGGTATTTGATCACTAATATGTAACCATATCTTGTGCTACATAAAAATGTAAAAAAATATGGCTTGGTCAAATTATTTTACTGAACCTACCTCAGTCCGTGACAGGCTTCATTTAACTGATGCAATCTAAAATGAGTCCAATATTAACATATGGACTACAACACTTGACAAGTTTTTAAAATCACTCTATAGGCAATGTACTTTAAGCAGGTCCTATGGGTGGGAAGGGGAGGAGATAAATGTTTATTTGTGTCATGTCTGTTGGTTTGTTTTCACTTCTGTCAACCACTCCCCAAAATGTATCTTGATCACAAAAGTAATTTTCTGTCATCTGTTGCAGATGAGGAGGAGGAAGATGAAGACACAAAAGCCCCTATTATGCAGCCTCCTGCAAAGCGGTCCAAGACCTTGAGGGCCTGACAAGGGCTCTGTCCCAAAAGTTCACTCCTTTTGACCAGGGCCCAAGTAGTGCACTAGGTAGGGAATAGGTTGCCATTTGGGACTTAAAATACTACTGTAGGAAGAAGGGAGTCTGGTGGTCCTGGCATACAAGACTGGAAGACACTGTTTTGGGGGCAGATATACCAGCCCTTATTATTCAATCCACTGGGTGGCTATTATTAATTCATTCCCACTCATGTAAGGTATTGCTCCTGCCTTGGCAATCATTGCAGTTATGATCTACATCTTTCTCTTGACACAATTTAAATGTTTGTTTTGAACATTTGTATAAATGTCAATCATTTAAGTGGAATGTATTTCAGACATCTTGTTCATGGATAATAGAATTGCACTGTCCCCGCAGCATTTGCTTGCTTTGAGAAATGACATGAACGGTCTGCAGACATTTTCCCATAACGTTTAATTTTCTTACAATCCAGACCTTATTTTAATCACAGTGCATTTGAAAGGCAATAAAAATCAGAAGCACCAACGTGAATCGCCACTCATTCTTTTACAGACCAAACAAGCCCATACTTTTTTTTCTTTCTAATACGACTATTCCTTTCCCATTAACACTTTTTTAATAAACAGAAAAAACCTAGAGGAACCATGACAGGCAGTGTCTCTACGTCCAAACTATCATTTGGGACTTGTTTAGGTTGAATCAAGGGTGGACAACTCTGGTTGAGTAGGGAAGCTTCTACAATGTATGATTTGACCTTGACACTTACTGATCAAATCAGGTTATTGGCTAGCTTGAGGTTTCAGTTACTGTAGTCAGTTGTATCTTAAAACCAATAGTACTTTCGGTAGGGAAAAAAATGGATCAAAACGAGCATTCTTATGAGTTCAGGTAGTAACTCCATCTGTAAATGCTTCTTCCATCTTATGCCTACTGAACGTGGCCCTTTGTAGACACTACAACTTGAGGACCCAAGTTGTGCAACATAGTAAAAAGAGGAATGAAGTTGAAACGGGTTCAGTGAAAATGTAATGTGAGCCACTAAACACCCAGTCCAAAACCCAAGTAGATTATCCTTTATAGCAGCCCCCCCAGTGCACATTTTTGCCCTAGCACTACACCGATGATTGAATTCACCAACTCATCAAGCTTTGATTATTTGAATCAGCTGTGTAGTGCAAGGGCAAAAACCAGAAACAAGCACCCCAGAACAAAGTTTGGGAAACCCTGCTTTATAGTAGGGGTGTCAAACTCATTACATAGAGGGCCTAGTCTTTTTTTGCTTTCGATTTAGCCCTAAACAACCAGGTGAGGGGAGTTTCTTAATCAAGGACAAGGGAAGAGCACAAACCCCATACACTTGGGCCTCTGTGCAATGAGTGACATGCTGTATAGTCAAGGACAAAATCAGGGTTGTGTTCAATAAACAAACAGAACTGATAAGCATGGAAGGATTACCTGGACAAATGCATTTTCTGTTACAAAGAGTATCAACATGTTTTCTGTGTGCCTTACTGAACACAACCCAGCCCAATTCCCTTTAGGTCAGGTCACTCGACACAGCACATGCCACTTCCCTGTGTTGGGAGGAAGGTCAAATAAACCTTTTGCACATTCATTACTGTGCTAATGTAGATGGAAAATTAAATCAAAATTTAATCAGAATAGTACCATCTCGAATCAATTGGAAACATTAAAAAATATGGAGGTTGACCACCATCAACACAAAGAGTAGCCAAAGATGATTTCAAAACAACGTTCAAATTAAATGAGTATTTTGCAGAAATGCTTAAGGACACTCACTACCTGCCATATAAATGAATGTGGCACAGACAGCCAAGACATATTTAAGATCATATAGGAAAGCCATATTTGTCCCATTGCTCATTTCAAAATAGGAAATGAGCTTTGTTGGCAGTGAACATTTTCCTCGTAACTTACATGTGAAGGATTCCACAACTCATTGAACATAACACATTTCCACATACATGTCTTACAAAAAAGGGACCAGGGATCCTCATAAAAAAGGCAAAAACATTGACAATTTCATGTCACGTTTTTGTCACTTTATGGCACACAAGGACAAACAATGGCTGTAGTAGAAGATCTGTATTTTCCCAAAAGCATGGTCCGTGTGCTTTGTGTGGACTTTCTTTGACTTTACTTGGAGGGTGAGGAGGGGGGGTCCTAAAAGGCACAAGATATTTATCTTAGACAAATACTGGATAGATTGACCAATTGACAAATCCCGAAACACTTCCTAAATATTGCAAGTAATAGAATGACAAAAAAAGCATGTTATGTAGAAGGAAATTACTGAGCCAACACAGCAGTAAATAACACTACAAAATACATTCAGACCAATAACAAAACAACACAGCAGTACTTATCTAAGAATCACTACTGATCCACTAAGACAGTTTTTTTTAATGGCATCACATTCCTAAAACTGTCTGTACAAATTAGTTGACACGTGATATTTCACCGTACTTCGAGTCAGTGGGTGGTAATAGTTTTGGGATGATGATTGAACCAAACTTTCCTCAGAATTATTTGCTCAAAAAAGTGGGACCTTGCAGTGAATGGATAAACCCTCAATGATTGGTGTCTGTATCATAGTCAGGTACTGTGGTGAGACCCAGGAGCACGTGGCACCCCTTTGGTCCAGCCTTTGTTGAATGTAAGAAATCACAAATACAAAGGGTTGTGAAACGCGTACCATTGTTCATCTCAAGAACAGCACACATACACATCAACAAAACCACCACGAAACCCCCAAGTGAATTGCCTAGTGATGCCTGGCATGCTTAACACTTCACACAGTGCACTAGTTGAGTGTTAAGTATCCTGTAGTTCAGGTATGAGAGTAGTAGGCCGCCGCCAAGATTGTGTGCAGCATGCATTAAGGCTGCTCACCCTGCCTCTCATATTATCCACCATCTCAAATTGGTTGGACACTTTAGGTGTCAATCAGCTGCAGCCGGCTGATCTGATTGGACGCCTTGGCAAAGGTCTGGTGGCGGTTGCAGAGTACCGCCAGGCATATGGGCAGGATGCAGTAGCCCACCGTCTTGGGGTCAGCGCGCGTGCACGAGTAGAGGAAGAGGAACACCTGAAGGTAGGGCACGAGGAAGATGGTGACCCACACCCAGAAGGGCAAGAGGAGCAGGCGAGTTTTGAGACTCTGGGTCCACGTGGGCAGTGAGGATGGGGGCCCAGAGGATGCGGCGGGATGTGTGTTGTCCCCTGGCAGAGGTCGCTGTTCCTGAGCCACGTGCTCCAGGGTGAGACGGTTGTATGTCTGGTCGATCTCAAAGACATAGTAGACGACAGCCACGCTAGCCAGAAGGTACAGCCCCACGCCGATCCATCCCATCCGCTGACGGAAGTTCATCATTCTCCATACTCCTCCCTGGAACAGAAAAGGGCCTTAGTTTCGTACTACGACTCAATAGCCTGCATTATGCATACCCATTTTCTTACCCAGTTGGCCACCCCTGGGTAAAAAAACAAAAAAAACATTTGGGCTACATTCAGTACGATGTTTTACTGTAACAGTCAATTAAACAAAACAGTGCTGTTCTGAACAACCAGTTCAAAAATTGGTGGGGTTGTGGGTTGGGGTCCGCTGCCCTTTAAATATGTCACGCATTGCTTCAAGCCACACCCCGCCACCCCCACCAAGCAGTAAATGTACCTCAAAGTCTGGGGCGTATTCAATACTCCGATTCTGTTGCAAAACATTTCTTAAAACGGAACAAAACAGGGAGGTACCTACCTGAATTAGTCCAATAATGATTACATACTTGATGAAGAACGTTGAATGTTTTGGGGAAACATAGTAAACATTCAAATCAAAACTGAATGCACCCCAGGAGAACCGCCTAGGCCACCCGGTCTCAGAGTAGATGTAACATAGTAAATGTAAATCAGGGATACTCAAATTAGTATATGTTACGTTACATTTGGCAGAGTTTTCCACTAGCGCAGGCTGTCGCCTATACAGCCGGTTCCAAACAAATTTTCAGCTGGGTACTTTTTCCACTTAAATTAACTAGTCAATTTTTTTTACAACACAGAAGTCATTAAAAAAAGTCAGCCGAGCCCTCTCCCGCTAGAATGAACAACATGCATCTTCTAGAGATCTATTAGGACAGGCGCCTGTCCGTCACAAAGTGAGCGATGGCGGGTTTGACAGTCTGCTCTGTCCCGCCTCCCAGTACCTGTGTGTGTGTGTGTGTGTGTGTGTGTGTGTGTGTGTGTGTGTGTGTGTGTGTGTGTGTGTACATTGTAGCCAGTCAATCTGTACACGGAGGGAGAGCTCATGATGCTCCTTCATCGTCAATGTCAGTCAATTTGACCGTCCCATATAATGTGGTAACGATGAGTCAAAATCCACTTAGCCTACTGTTTTCTGGCACATTCATTTATTTTATTTGGCGTGTTTCATATGAAGCCACGCAGGGCTGGAGCATAGTATTACTGTAAATTGATTGATTGATGAACTTGCATGTATTGTCTATTGGAAAGCAAATTACATGGGGCTGAGATTGCAGGTCCTACAGCTTCCACACGATGTCGCCAGTCTTGTCAATTGCCTGGGCTTTGTTTCTTGGTCAAACTAGTAAGAGAGAGCCTATTCCTTCCGGTCTCCGACAGGATGTTTTGGCAGAGAAATTTCCGACCATGATTTTAAGACGTGGAGCTATTGAATACACATCGCCCCGTGATCAATTTGATGGATTACAAAAGTATTTCGAAGGGTTTTGTGAAAGTTTATCGTCAACTTTTTTAATTAAAAAAAAAATGACGTTGCGTTTTAAAACTGTGTTTTTTTCCTGTATCACACACACTTTTCATAGATCGATATTTAGGGTATATTATGGACCGATTAAAAAAAATACCCAATAGTGATGTTTATGGGACATCTAGGAGTGCCAACAAAAGAAGATCTTCAAAGGTAATGAATGTTTTATATTTTATTTCTGCGTTTTGTGTAGCGCCGGCTATGCTAATTATTTTGTTTACGTCCCCTTCAGGTATTTCGGGGTGTTGCATGCTATCAGATAATAGCTTCTCATGCTTTCGCCGAAAAGCATTTTAAAAATCTGACTTGTTGGCTGGATTCACAACGAGTGTAGCTTTAATTCAGTACCCTGCATGTGTGTTTTAATGAACGTTTGAGTTTTAACGAGTGCTATTAGCATTTAGCGTAGCGCATTTGCATTTCCAGATGGCTAGATGGCACGCCTGCGTGTCGGGTGCGCTTAAGAGGTTAAGTTAAGATAGGAGACAGTCCTAGACACATACTGGAACCAACCATATGAACTATGCAACATGTCTGTAACCAGTATATAAGAGAACTAACAGGACTGCCTCGTTAGAGCTCCTCTTCGACGTGTGTACATGGTGCATTGAGTTGGTTGGAACCTCTCCAAAGCACTGAGAATAAAGAATGATTAATTTATGATTGACTTAGAGTGTCCCTGGTGTAGAATTTCCAAGACAAATTGGCGTCACAAATAGAATTATTGAATCTACCTGCGGAGCTTTCCAGTGGGGGTCTGCGAGGAAAACTGGTGGCGCATTTTATGATGCGTGAGGGAAATTCCCATGTGACCAAAAAGACGACCAGACCAGACCCTTACTGTGAGCTGTCCAGAAGGAGACACACCATCCACAAACAATTAAGAGAAGGCAACTGATTTCAGTAAGTCAATTGAAATCAAAGCTACCATGGAAAGCCCCGCTGATAGCTGTCTATAGGCATTTAGAAGAAATGTTGATGTGGTTTGCAACCACAAAAAAATAACAAGGTATTTTGAGTATGTGGCGTTATTTACATGTAAAGTAAGTAACGGCAGGAGCACTGTTGACGATACATATTGTGCATAGCAAGTAATGACAGAGAATCATAGACAATGCACGTGGGTAATGAGATTACCGAGTCTGTTTGGAAATAGTATGAAGTGAATGTGGATGTGAAAGTTGTGTGATTGTGAGATATGGAATAATAAGCTGAAAGAAATGTCGTTAACAAAAACCGATTGAAATTTGGATAACAAACGATTGAAATTATTACTATTAGGAATTAGGATAATAAGATAAGAGGATTGAAATTGAGCTACTAAGTATTGAGTGAATGAGAGCTGTCAGGGGACTAGCTAACATGTGAAAGAGGTGAATGAATAGCACAACCAGCTCCGTGTGAGCTGATTAGTAATGTATTCTAGGGGCCTGTCCAAAACCGCTGTTGGATCTACAGGTAGAGGATAACATGTCTCAGATATCTCAGAGGACATGTTGTCTCGTTAGATAAATGTTATCCTCTTACAATGAGACATGTTAACGAGGATAACATGACTTTAGATTATATGAGGATAACATGTCTCATTAGTTGAGTTTCATGTGTAAAGTTATTATATATGGAGATAAGGTCGAAGTTTAGATACACCTTAGCAAAATACATTTACTTTTTCGAACATTCTGTTAAAAATCGCGCAACATTTCAGCGCCCTGCTGCTCATGCCAGGGATATAGTATATGCATATGATTAGTATGTGTGGATAGAAAACACTCAGACGTTTATAAAAACTGGTTAAATCACGGCTGTGACTATAACAGAACGTGCGTTTCATCGAAAAGCGCAGGAAAATCTGATCACTGAAAATGGAAATATATATCCATCTGCCACTTCAACCCATTGATAAAGGCGAACCACAATAAATGGGGCTGAGGTTGCAATACCTACAGCTTCCACACGATGTCAACAGTCTTGTCATTTGCCTAGGCTTTGTTTCTTGGTCAAACGAAGAAGAGACAAGCCATTTGTTCAGGTCTCTGACCGGGTATTTTGGTTGAGATTTATCCGGACATTATTTCCAGACGGACAGCTAAAGAATATACATCGCCTCGTGATCAATTTGGTCGCTTATTAACGTGTATGAATACCTAAAGTTGCATTACAAAAGTATTTCGAAGTGTTTTGTGAAAGTTTATCGTCAACTTTTTTAATTTTAAAAAATGACGTTACAAGACGCTATTTTTTTTCTTTTATCACACAGTCTTCATAGATCGATATCTAGGCTATATGTGGACCGATTTAAACAAAAAAAAAAGACCCAATAGTGATTATGGGACATCTAGGAGTGCCAACAAAGAAGATGGTCAAAGATAATGAATGTTTTATATTTTATTTGTGCGGTTTGTGTAGCGACGACTATGCTAATTATTTTGTTTACGTCCCCTGCGGGTCTTTTGGGGTGTTACATGCTATCAGATAATAGCTTCTCATGCTTTCGCCGAAAAGCATTTTAAAAATCTGACTTGATGCCTGGATTCACAACGAGTGTAGCTTCAATTCAATACCCTGCATGTGTATTTTAATGAACGTTTGAGTTTTAACTAGTACTATTAGCATTTAGCGTAGCGCATTTGCATTTCCAGATGTCTAGATGGGACGCCTGCGTGTCAGGTAGGAGCAAGAGGTTAAGGGAGGAAGATTACGTGGTGTCGTATTTGTGCACCTTCGAGAGGACGGCCCAGAGGGAAGGATGGCTCCAGCCCAAGTGGGCCAGCCTGTTGGCACCCTACGTCTCTGGGAAGGCCTACTTCGATTTGAACACTGACCAGGCCGCGAATTATGAGGGACTCAAACGGGAGATACTGAGCAGTTATGGGTTCAATCTCGCATTCCGTGCACAACTGCGCCTTTGACCCCACCCTTTCCCCCCGTGCTCAGATGAGCGACCTGGTGCGCCTGACCAAGGGCTGGCTACTGACGGAAGTATCGTCCCTCCCGATGCTCGACAAGATCGCCCTGGATAAATACCTTCGGGCCCTGCCATACGAGATGAAGAAGAAGGTGAGCATGCTGAAACCCCAGAGCCTGGAGGAATTGCTGACCGCGGTGGAAATTCACCAGAACACCGAGGACCTGCTGAGAGGGGCCCGAGCGGAGAGAGACTTGGCGAGGGGGATGAACAACACAGAGAGAGGCGAGGGGCTGAAGGGGGCCCGGTTGGAACCAGCCAAGGCTGTGAAACGGGAGGCTGGCCCAAACCGACGACGTCAGCGGCTGCTGGACCCAGATCAGAGACGCTGCTATGAGTGCTGTGAGCCGGGGCACCTCGTGTGGAGCTGTCCCGGCCAGGAGGAGGCGATGCCCTCTGCATCCCCCAGCTCTGGGGTAACCCGGATGGCGAGTTACGTCACCTCCTGTTGGGCGCACACCGAGACGGCTCCTCCGATGGTTCTTGTACAAACCAGTGCTCTGCTGGACTCCAGCAGCATGGTGACCCTGGCCCACCCGCAGTGGCTCACACGAGAGGGGGTGGAGGAGCCAGGGGACGAGGAGGTGACAGTGTCTTGTGTACACAGGGACACGAAGAGGTACCCAACGGTGCCTGTGAGGATAACCACCCCAAGGGGGGAGTGCCAGATGCGCGTGGGAGCTGTTCCTAACCTATCCGTGTCCATTCTCCTCGGTCGAGACTGCCCTCTCTTCCAGGCCCTGTGGAGGAGGGACCTGGGGAGGCGAGCACGGGAGGTAGGAAGAAAAGGCGAAAGGACGGTGGCCTGTGCAACCCAACCCCATCACGAGAGGTGTCCACTGGGCCCGAGGCGGACCCGGGGGAGGGAGATGACCCCACTCCGGCATGCGAGCCCCTGTGCGAGGAAGACCTCAGGCTCCCATTTATGGAGCTGGAGGCCCTAGACGGACCTCCCAACACTGGAATCCTCACGGGTCAGTTCGGGATGGCCCAGATAGAAGACCCCATTCTCCAGAAGGGCCAGGTGATTGCAGTGGATAGCATACTGTTAATTGGGTTAAGTGATTGGCACTACCCCCACTTCGCAAACAAGCATAATTTATTGTATCAGGTAGTAAAGCATAATGGGGAGACAAAATACTTGTTACTCATACCCAGCCAGTATGTTAGGACTGTGTTGCAGCTTGCCCACACCCACCTACTTGGGGCACACCTGGGGATAGAGAAAACCAGGGAGCGGATTGGGAACCGGTTCCACTGGCCCGGAGTTAAGCGCCCCGTGGAGGACTACTGCAGTAGTTGCCCGGAGTGCCAGATCACAGCTCCGAGGGTGCATTATCGAAACCCTTTGGTTCAATTGCACATTATAGGAGTGCCATTCGAGCAGGTGGCAATGGATCTGGTGGGTCCGTTGGTAAAGACCGCGAGGGGACACCAATAAATCCTGGTCATCGTGGATTACGCCACCCGATATCCTGAGGCAATCCCGCTACCCATGGTGGCAGCAAAAGGTATCACACGGGAGCTCTTCCATTTATTTAGCCAGGTAGGTATTCCACTGGAAATCTTGACGGACCAGGGCACTGTGCTCATGTCTCACGTGATGAAAGATGTCTGCAATCTGTTACGAATAAAACAGGTGAGGACCAACGTGTACCATCCACAAATGGACGAGCTGGTGGAACGAGCTGGTGGAAGAAGGTCATCAAGAGAGACAGGAGGAACTGCCCCACCTGATGTTTTCAGTGCACGAAGTACCCCCAAGCATCCACAGGGTTCTCCCCCTTTGAGCTCCTGTATGGCCGTCGGCCCCGCGAGCTGCTGGACCTAGCCAAGGAGGTCTGGGAAGAGCAGCCGCCCCCCCTTTGCAGCGTAGTAGAACATGTGGAGAAGATGAGGGAGAGGATGATGGCGATTTGGCCTGTGGTGGGAGAGCACATGGCCCAGGTGCAACGTGCCTAGGAGCGTGTCTACAACCGGGGGGGCCCAACCACGAGAGTTCCAACCAGTTGAGAAGGTCTTGGTGCTGATCCCTACAATGGAGAGTAAATTCCTGGCTACGTGGCATGGGCCCTACAACATCGTTGAGCGGGTAGGTGAGGTCAGCTATAAGGTCCGCCAACCGGGACAGATAAAACCCCTCAAGCTTTACCATGTGAATTTACTGAAGAAATGGCCCCCACAAGTGCAAGCTGGGCTACACCGAGGTGGAGTACCTGGGCTATCAGATCGGGAAGGGAAATGCGAAACCCCAAGAATAAATTAATTTCTGCCATTAGGGGATGGCCAGTCCCCCGAACCAAGAGGCAGGTGAAGTCATTCCTGGGGTTTAGCAGGGTACTACAGTAGATCTGTACCTAACTTTGCCGCAATAACTTCTCCCCTCACAGACTTAACAAAGGCACGACTACCCCAGACGGTGCGATGGACGGAGGACAGAGGCGGCATTCCAGGCCCTGAAGGATGCGCTATGTTCGCACCCTGAACTCATCACCCCAGACTTCTAAAAAAAAAATCCTGGTACGGACAGACACTTCTGATACAGGGGTAGGGGCCGTTTTGTCCCAAGAGCAGGAAGACGAGGAGCACCCCATCATGTATGTCAGCAGGAAACTCCTCCCGAGGGACAAGAAATCGTCTATTGTCGAGAAGGAGTGCCTCGCCATGAAGTGGGAACTGGACACCCTCAAGTATTACCTCCTCGGCAGGAAGTTCACCCTGATCACTGACCATGCCCCACTTGTGTGGATGGCAAGAGGTATGGACACAAATGACCGTGTCACCCACTGGTTCCTGTCCTTACAGCGATTCTCTTTCTCTGTCATCCACAGGTCGGGGGCCCAGCATGGCAATGTGGAAGCCCAATCCTGGATGGATGCAAACCTAGCCCTTAGCATGCCTCCCTCCCTCCCAGTCAGGGCTAAGGGGGGGGTGTATCCCAGGAGGTCTACCCAGGGGGATGGTAATAGAGGAGAGGTATGTGAATCGACGTTGGCTCCCCCTGCTGGGAATACAGGAGCTGGGCACCCCGACACGGACAGCTCTAAGCAGAGGTAATTAGAGGAAAGTGCCAACCAGCCGTGGAGGCCAAATAAAAGGAGCACGGTGGCACACCGCAAGAGAGAATGAGGAGAGACCGACACCAAGTGACAGTAGAGAATAAGGACTGGGCAAAACCTAAGTGATTTTGTTTGTTATGTTTATTTTCTGTCTTAGTAAAGTTGTTTTTGCGGACTAAAGCCTCCATGTCAATTTCTGCACGTTCAACCCAAACCCCCATGGTTTACCACAGAACCATAAACAATTAATGAATATGCACATGTGTAACGGTCATTAAGACACTAACAGCTTACAGACGGTAGGCAATTAAGGTCACAGTTATGAAAACGTCGGACACTAAAGAGGCCTTGCATGCTGCAAGGAGGCATGAGGACTGCAGATGTGGCCAGGGAAATAATTGCAATGTCCGTACTGTGAGACGCCAAAGTTGTGGCAAAATGGCTTAAAGACAACAAAGTGAAGGTATTGGCGTGGCCATCACAAAGCACGGACCTCAATCCTATAGAACATTTGTAGGCAGAACTGAAAAAGTGTGTGTGAGCAAGGAGGCCTACAAACCTGACTGAGTTACACTAGCTCTGTCAGGAGGAATGGGACAAAATTCACCCAACTTCTTGTGGGAAGCTTGTGGAAAGCTACCCAAAACGTTTGACCCAAGTTAAACAATGTAAAGGCAATGCTACCAAATACTAATTGAGTATGTAAACTTCTGACCCACAAGGAATGTGATGAAAGAAATTAAAGCTGAAATAATTCATTCTCTCTACTATTATTCTGACATTTCAGATTCTTAAAATAAAGTGGTGATCGATCTATTGTCAGAGTTTTGGTTGCACACGTGTAAATTATCTTGATTGGAAGAAATACTGAAAAACCCAATACACAAAAAGTTGAAAATATATTTAAATAATGTCTTAGGTACAGGAAAACAATCACTCACTTCTGACTTCCTGGTGAGGCCTGATCACCCTTACTAGGAAGACAGGAGATGTTTTTATGGGCTATGTAAAAACAAATAATCAAAGAAGAAGTTCATAATTTATTAACCTTGTTGGGGATAGGGGGCAGTATTTTCACTTTGGATGAATTGCGTGCCCATAGTGAACTGCATCCTACTCTGTCCTAGATTGCTAATATGTGCATATTATTATTACTATTGGAGAGAAAGCACTCTGAAGTTTCTAAAACGGTCTTCATCAAGTGAGATGAACATGCAGGTTGCCTCGGCGACACTTGACATGGACACGGGTCCCTGCACCAACCATCCAAAGGTGCTCTCTAATGCAACTAGCGTCTCCATCAGTCGCTCCACTCTGCCTGATACTATCTGCCAGTAGTATTCTGCTCCTATCAGGACAGAGAGTTCAGGATCATTGTCATCTCCTGGAAAGTTTGCGAGCTGGTCCCTTTCAATTGAGCTCATATTGAATCTGTTCACCAGGAACCTTCATCACAGCTGTGCACACTTGTGGGGTTTCAATTGCCTCTCTCTCTCTTCTCTGCTGTTTGTCCCAGACATTCTCCAAGATGACTTTCACTGTTTTGCGTTGGGACGTTGCTTGGGCAGAGGAGCCAAACGTGTGAAGAGTGAGTGCCTCTTGTCTGATTACTGGTAGCTTCAAGCCCTTCACAAGGTTTTCATGTATGAAGCTTCTCTTACTGCCTCCATCTAGTAAGCAACGAGCTATCTTCCTGCCCGATGGGCCTTCGACCCATGCCTTTGCCGTTTGTAGCAACACTGTTCTGTCCATCTGGTTTCATCTTCAATGAATGGGAAAAACTGAGGAAACAGCAGCATCTGCAGAAACAGTAGGAGGTTGCACCTCACTCCTCTTACTGGTACACACAGCAATGTGATGTCTGCTTCCACATGTTGCACATGACACATGTTTGACCTTACAGGATTTTGCTATGTGTCTCTGTCCTAAACTTACAAAGCATCTTCCCATTTTATTTAGTTTCTCTTTGCGTGTAGCAATATTGTGGTCAGGGCAGTTTTCTGATTTGTGGTCTGCACTGTCACAGAATAGACAATTTTGTTCCTTCTGGCTGGCTGTATGCAGTGCTGCAGCAAATGGCATGTTGGGTCTTTTTGTTTTCATTTCATTGGAGAAGCTTGACTTGTTCCATGGTTTGCTCCCTTTCTGTTGGTTGCATGATCTTGCCATTTGTAGCGCTCTGTCCCTGCTCTGAACCTCTTTCTGTAGGAAACTGATCATCTCAGACACTTTCCATTCATCATCTACTCCCCTCTGACGACTATAGTCAATAGCTATGTGTCCTCTGGAATCATCTGCAGTAAGATTGGGCATAGTAGGCTTCCATAGGTTTCTGACACTACACCCAGTGATTCCAGGCTCCTAATCTGAATTTCACATTCATCATATAGCTGCCTCAATGCATTTAGATCAGAGGAGTTTTTCACAGGGGTGAGATTCAGCAGCTTTGACATATGAGCACTAATCACAAGATCTTTCCTTCCAAATCCGCTCAGTAGAGTGATTGCATCATCATAGTTACTGTCTGTTAACATCAGTCCTGCTACTGCCTTTGCAGCTGGTCCAGTGAGATATGTTTTCAGATAGGTAAACTTCTCTTTATTACACAATGAATCATTGTTGTGAATAGCAGTCTCATACTGGCTCCAAAACTCCCGCCACATACTGACATCTCCATAGAATTTCTCAATAATCAACTTTGGTAGCCTTACTGATGGTCTCTGATCTGTTTGAGTTAGCATCACTCACCCGTGCTGGTAGTGGATTGACGTTCTGTTTCTTCTTCATCACTTGTTGTGCATGGCTCTTCAGCATGATAATGCGCTCTTTGTAATCCTCCGTGCATGCAATCTTTGCCTCCAATCCGTTCAATGGCGTTAACTGTTCAATTCCACGATAAAGTTCAAACAAACTGTCCTCCTTAGCTGATAGCAATCCCAACAATGTACTCAAGTGATCGGTATCCGGATTTGACTGGGCTATTTCCACATCAATTTGATTCAAAATCCGTTTTGTGGCACCTCGAATGGTACCCCGCTTTCGTCTCAATCTTTCTGCTTCATGCCGACGTTCCTGCTGACGACAACAGTGGTAGGCCTGATCACCGACAACGATGGGACAGCCTATAGGGAGGAGGTCAAAGACCTGGCAGTGTGATGCCAGGACAACAACCTCTCCCTCAATGTGAGCAAGACAAAGGAGCAGATCGTGGACTACAGGAAAAGGAGGGCCGAACAGGCCCCCAATAACATTGACGGAGCTGTAGTGGAGTGGGTTGAGAATTTTAAGTTCCTTGGTGTCCACATCCCTAACTAACTGTCATGGTCAAAACACACCAAGACAGTCCTGAAGAGGGCATGACAACACATTTTCCCCCTTAGGAGACTGAAAAGATTTGGGGTGGATCCCCAGATCCTCAAAAGGTTCTACAACTGCACAATCGAGAGCATCCTGACCGGCTGCATCACTGCCTGGTATGGCAACTGCTTGGCATCTGACCGTAAGTCACTACAGAGGGCAGTGCGTACCGCCCAGTACATCACTGGGGTAAAGTTTCTTGCCATCCAGGACCTATATACTAGGCGGTATCAGAGGAAGGCCAAAAAAAAGTCAAAGACTCCAGTCACCAAAGTCATTGACTGTTCTCTCGGCAACCGCACGGCAAGCGGTACCAGAGCGCCAAGTCTGGGACCAAAAGGCTTCTAAACAGCTTCTACCCCCAAGCATCTAATCATACGGCCACCCAGACTATTTACATTTGACCCCCCCCGCTTTGTTTTTACACCGCTTGCTACTCGCTGTTTTTTTTTTTACATTTTATCTATGCAGTCACTTTTACCTCTACCTACATGTACAAATTACCTCAACTAACCTGAACCCCCGCACATTGACTCTGTACCAGTACCCACTGTATATCGCGTCATTATTGTTACTTTGTGTTACTTTTTATTTTATATTTTTTCCTTTAGTTTAATTTAGTATATATTTTCTTAACTCTATTTCTTGAACTAGCTAACTAGCTAGCTAGATGTCTAAACAAAAGACTCCACTACTATGCAAGTAACCATTTCAATAGAATGTTCATGATGTCACTGCGACAACTGTCGATAGACGTAGCTGGTAAATTCACTCTGGCTATCTACTCTGATTTCAAAGCTCTCTCGTCTGAGTGTAGAATAACTGACGAATTTGCGAGCGCTCAACAGCCGTTGAACATGGCCAGTGTCAGTAAATGTTGGCAGAAAAACAATTAAATTGTTGCCAGCTGCACAGTTACAGTCACTAATACTGTGGATAACATAAAATCAGCTTAACCAACTCTGCTAGAAAGGATTGCCGACACATACTGACCATATATCACTAGCCACTTTAAAAAATGCTACCTAATATAATGTTTACATACCCTACATGACTTAAATGTCTACATTATTCATCTCATATGTATATACTGTACTCTTTATCATCTACTGCATCTTTATGTAATACATGTATCACTAGCCACTTTGTTTACATACTCATCTCATATGTATATACTGCACTCAATACCATCTACTGTATCTTGCCTATGCCGCTCTGTACCATCACTCACTCATATATCTTTATGTACATATTCTTTATCCCCTTACACTTGTGTCTATAAGGTAGTAGTTTTGGAATTGTTAGCTAGATTACTTGTTGGTTATTACTGCATTGTCGGAACTAGAAGCACAAGCATTTCGCTACACTCGCATTAACATCTGCTAACCATGTGTATGTGACAAATAAAATTTGATTTGATTTGCTAGGGTGAGTAAAATGATCAGAGTGAGCTGTTCTTGCTTTTGTGTCTGGAAGTAGCTAGCAAGCTAGCCAACGTTAGCTTGGGTACTTGGCTGCTACTGTTAGAACAGAACGCTCGGATCAACCCTACTCTTCAGCCAGAGGATCCAGTGTGCGCTCTGCCATGGATAAAGAGCAAAGTTAGCTAGCTAGTTGGCTGTCAAATCTTCATATGACAGATGCTGTTCCACTCTGTTTAGACAGCTAACGTTAGCTATCTAGCCAGCAATGTGCAGACAATCCAATGTCAAGGTGGTGGACTAACTGACAAACACTGGGATAAAGCCAGCTAGCTAACGTTATTGGCTGGGCCGCTTCTTCAGGTAGCTCTCTACAGCACCAGGCTGAACGCTCCGGGAGCGAAACACTCTGTTCACGTTCTGACAACGTTCTGAGTGTACGAACACCCAGAGCACACTCTGGCACTCCAGATTAAATTTACAAACGCACCTGTAGTATAAACTAGCCTTTAGTCTTAATCTTTGGTTGTTTTGTACATGGCCTCGCATGTGAATCCTTAAAAAGATAGGTTGGAAAGAGGGTGTGAACAATGCTGAGTAGGTGTACGAAAACATTCAAGGGCCATTTTCTCAAAACTTAGGTTACAAGTTGATTAACTTTCAAAGCAGAATAACTTTCCCATTGTTCCTCATACCATTTTCTAGCTTGGAGTCTCTACTTTTATCCAATATAAAATACAACATTTCGCTACAGAAGATCGAAGGTCAGTCACATATAGGATTCGTAGTTATTTGACATTGTGCGATTAATTTAACAGCTATGAAACAACACGGAGGAAACACTTTTAAAACTGCTTATGCGGCAATTATTGTACTAAAAATGTGATCATACTAAACTATTTATTTTCACAAATACAAGTGAAATGCTCGCACTGTAGAGCCCTGACCACCCGCCAACGTGGCTGATGAAATATACATTTTACCCGCCAATGCTAAAACCTACCCGCATTTGGCAGGTGTTAATTTTAGGCCCTGTTCATCAATCATA
The DNA here is from genome assembly GCF_023373465.1 of Oncorhynchus keta. Classification (NCBI taxonomy): domain Eukaryota; kingdom Metazoa; phylum Chordata; class Actinopteri; order Salmoniformes; family Salmonidae; genus Oncorhynchus; species Oncorhynchus keta. Next base: position 56,717,745 of record NC_068439.1, on the reverse strand, counting down.
TTATCTCTCGTCTAGTCGAAACGTTGCTAATGCCACGACCAGGACAACGCGCATCCGGCGTGAGATATGGCACGGAAAATGTACCTCAATGGCATTGCACTCCTAATTATCCCAACTGAGAAATAGAGAACTGCTAGACTTTAATGACTGCTAGTTTTTTTTGTCAGCATACTTGGCTAGCTAATGCTACAGCAGCCCATTTGATTCGACAAGTCTTCCGGTAACTACTCACGCCCAACGCTAGGCGTCGCATTTTCATAAAATCCAATGGGCTGCTATAGCATTAGCTAGCCTAGAATGCTGACAAAAACCTCGCTGTATTTGAATCTTCTAGATTTGTTAGTTCGGGAAATTAGGAGTACAATGTCATCTCCCATCCCTGGATTGAGGTACATTATATCTCGCGCCGCGTTACGACTAGAGAGAGCATGTAATTAACATCTAGTCGGATTCTGGCTAACTAGCTAGGCAGTTAAGTTAACGTAAGCCTAGTTAGCTGAAATGGTAGACCACATGATTTGACAGATGGAAAGTGTGTAACATTAGCTAGCCATGAAGCTCACCTTTCTTTACATGACAAACAGTTTCGTTGACGAGGCAACTTGCTGTGATTTCATTTTAAATCCATGTTCATATTATTTCATAACCCCAGGCCATTTAATAAACCAACAACAACACCGATTGCCTTTCTTCCTTGTCATATGACTGACCAGGGATATTAGAAAATGAGATAATGCCGCGTTCATGACAACTGGGCACTCGGAAATCTCGGACTTCTGACTTCAGGTCGGAAAGTCTTGAAAGATTGTTTCCGACTTGATATTCCAAGTTGGGTGACCGTTCACAACGAATTTTCCTTGTCGGAACTCGTTTTTTTTCCCGAGTTATATTGAACGCTTGGAAGTCGGGGGTTTCCGAGATTCCAGTTGTTTTGAACGTGGCATATATAGCAACAGGAAATGAATGGAGAAATGTATAACGCTCCGCCCAGCCGAATGTCGACCAATCGCCTTTACGTTGTCAGTTTGCGTCACAGGTCGCTAAACTAATCGTCGCGTAATCCCTTCTAAAAGTCGAGAAACCTGCATATTTTCCTCGAAAGTACAAGTTAATTATCTAAAATCCTGGAAATTATGTTTTAATATTAGGCTTCTTGTTCGTTTAATTCGTGCTCATGTTGGGTTTTTGACTCCTTGAAGACGAGAGATCATTGTCCGAGTTTTCTTAGAATACCGGGTTCAAAACAACTGGGAACTTGCACATGTCTAACTTCAGTGCTTTCAAATCAACTGACACTCAGATTTAAAAAACGAGCTCCGAATGGAAATAATTGATTTGAACCGTGATCCAACTCGGAATTCCAATTGGTGAACTCGGGCCTCTTTCTAGATTTTCGACTTTCCGACCTGCAGATCACTGACGTCATGGTTTGACGTTGTATTATTCCGAATTCTTAGTACTTTTGAATGCGGCAAATGTACGGACAGTGTGAAATCCATGTATATGGGGCCTAATTTATTTATTTAAATTGACTGATTTCATTATATGAACGGTAACTCGGTAAAATCGTTGAACTTGTTTTTGTTATTTATAGTTACAGGCATGTATTTTTCGGTAACTGGTCACGACCAGATATTCGGGATACAACAGCGTAACAAAAGTTGAAATAAGATCTGTTGCTTGTGTAGGCTACTAGAATATAGAGTCTTTTTAAGGGCGATATATACGTATTTAAGAAGGCACTGCATGCACGCAAAATGTTATGCATTTGTGTTGCACATCCACATTCATACAGTGCAGCATGCCAGGAAAATAATTCCAATATATAGTCTACCCGTTGTCTGTCAAAAGTATAGCCTACCCCTAGATGTCGCTATGTGAGCAGTGCACCTTAGCCTAGTAGTCTACCGCTATTATCTTTCTACCGTTTTGTGTGGATATCATCCAACAATCATCAATGTTTATTTAGCTATTGTGCGCAATTTTGACTATGTTCAATTTTGCATATTTTCCCCATTTCACCCACCTCAATTTATGGATTGAGTGATGTGACAACTGAGCTGATTGTGTCACCCAATAGGTAACTTAATTGGTGCCTCCTCCCACTGATGTGACAGCACGCCATTAAAGTTTATTAAAAGCTTTTCACAATTCATCTGGGCTTGTTATTATAGGAATTAGCGTCCAATGCATCATAATTTCTGAGCTAACCATTTGGGCATATCAGGTTCTCTTGCAATTATTTGACTGTTCATCTGAACCAACAATCAAGGAACCTGTTGCGGTGAGACCAGATAAAGGTACGTGGTGTCTAATTTTGTAGGCTAGCAAGTATCAACCTAAAATAGCCTATTTTTGTGTTATATTTCGGTGGTTTCTGGGCTACACAAAGGCTACAATTAATGACTATAGCCTAACACTAATTTGAAGAGGTTCTATGCATTTTTACTATATTTCATAAACAGAAACTGATCAAGTTACTTTGTACAAGTCCAATATCGGCCACTTCCAAAAACAATCGAGCGCTCTCGGTCTCCCTCTCTGCCCGTGATTCAAAGCAATGGAGTGAGCATTTTTCCTGTTCCTATGCGCACAACAGACGCTTGCAAGCTCGCGGAAGGTTTACAGCACTTGTAGGCCGACGATTTTCAGCCACAACAATTCACGGCTGGAGTCACATTTAGGCTACTTCATCCGATAAACATCAAGAAATTATTTAGATGAATTATAAATGACTCGTGTGTAAAGGCATTTAATTTCTCAAAACAGATGTTTCTGACACGGAATATCGGCACTCTGTGCAAGAGAGCGACAATTGGAAGGGAGATCACGGTCAATTAGTTCCCTGCACTAAGGATTGTTGGTAACCAGATTTTCCTGAAATACAGTTGGAGTAGCCTATGGTGCATACCTGGAATACAGATCTTGTCTAGGGTGTTTAAAGGTCTCACCGTTTGCAAGAATGAAAACATTTCAGTGGAGAATTAGCCATCGTTGGCACAACAACGGCAAGAAGAGCTGGCTTTTATGAATAACTATCTTTCATTATGTCATTGTCAGCAAGGGCACCAACGCATAATATTGAGATGCAGACTCTTCTGAAGGGCAGAAGAGTGGGCTACTGGCTCAGCGAGAAGAAGATCAAAAAGATGAATTTCCTGGTATTTGTGGACATGTGCAGGTAAGAACATTTTAACAGGCTATTAGCCTACCAATACATTATGTAACCAGGAACGTATTCGTGAAGTTAAGCCAATAGTTTTCCGTCACTTCACAATGGTTTCACGACTTTAACCGTGTGAAACCTGTTGCTGAAATGTAGGCTACAGGGCTTTGCACCTATTTATACCACATTCAATTACACGCTGGTACGGGTCTCAATGCTCGACTTGGACTGAAATAGGTGCCGGTTCTCATTTTGGGCGGCACTATTTTAAGCCAATATTCCATAATGTGCAGGAACTCAAGCATTAGAAAATGTGTGGTGTATTCCTGCCCAAATCAATTCATGTGCTCGCTGAACGCAAATATCGAGAAATATCACATACTTATTTCGGTTCATGTTGACAATTCCTTGGAATCTTCAATAGGCTATAGTGCTGCCTTCGAGAATGATAGTTTAGTAGTTTTCCCTAGTCGGACATACATAATATCAATGTGATTAGATTACAGTCAGTGTTTTTCATCCAGATGTTTCCACTTCGACCAATCGCGGGGGTGCTGCAGCAACCCCTAAAAAAATCAGAATAAAAACAAATAAAAATATACTTTTACCAAAAACTTCAAGAAATTGCAGGGTGTGGCAAGCTTGTCTTAACATGTATTCAGAGAGGCTACTGGCAGACAGGTTTTACTGGTTATTCAGATTGCCAATGACGTTTTACTGAAGCCAATGATTTGACATGACATAGTCCGGTCCAAAATTATTGGAACTCTTGATGAAGATGAGACTGTATAAAATAAATGATACAAATACTGGGCTCCAACAAAGTGGGAAATAATATTATTTTGTACTAATACAATTTCTCAAATACACTGCTCAAAAAAATAAAGGGAACACTAAAATAACACATCCTAGATCTGAATGAATGAAATATTCTTATTAAATACTTTTTTCTTTACATAGTTGAATGTGCTGACAACAAAATCACACACAAATTATCAATGGAAATCAAATGTATCAACCCATGGAGGTCTGGATTTGGAGTCACACTCAAAATTAAAGTGGAAAACACTACAGGCTGATCCAACTTTGAGGTAATGTCCTTAAAACAAGTCAAAATGAGGCTCAGTAGTGTGTGTGGCCTCCACGTGCCTGTATGACCTCCCTACAATGCCTGGGCATGCTCCTGATGAGGTCGCGGGTGGTCTCCTGAGGGATCTCCTCTCAGACCTAGACTAAAGCATCCTCCAACTCCTGGACAGTCTGTGGTGCAATGTAGCATTGGTGGATGGAGCAAGACATAATGTCCCAGATGTGCTCAATTGGATTCAGGTCTGGGGAACGGGCGGGCCAGTCCATAGCATCAATGCCTTCCTCTTGCAGGAACTGCTGACACACTCCAGCCACATGAGGTCTAGCATTGTCTTGCATTAGGAGGAACCCTGGGCCAACTGCACCAGCATATGGTCTCACCAGGGGTCCGAGGATCTCATCTCGGTACCTAATGGCAGTCAGGCTTCCTCTGGCGAGCACATGGAGGGCTGTGCGGCCCCCAAAGAAATGCCACCCCACACCATGACTGACCCACCGCCAAACCGGTAATGCTGGAGGATGTTTCAGGCAGCAGAACGTTCTCCACAGCGTCTCCAGACTCTTGTCACATGCTCAGTGTGAACCTGCTTTCATCTGTGAAGAGCACAGGGCGCCAGTGGTGAATTTGCCAATCTTGGTGTTCTCTGGCAAATGCCTAACGTCCTGCACGGTGTTGGGCTGTAAGCACAACCCCCACCTGTGGACGTCGGGCCCTCATTAAGACCCTCATGGAGTTTGTTTCTGACCATTTGAGCAGACACATGCACATTTGTGGCCTGCTGGAGGTCATTTTGCAGGGCTCTGGCAGTGCTGCTCCTCCTCCTCCTCCTTGCACAAAGGCGGAGGTAGCAGTCCTGCTGCTGGGTTGTTGCCCTCCTACGGCCTCCTCCACGTCTCCTGATGTACTGGCCTGTCTCCTGGTAGCACCTCCATGCTCTGGACACTACGCTGACAGACACAGCAAACCTTCTTGCCACAGCTCGCATTGATGTGCCATCCTGGATGAGCTGCACTACCTGAGCCACTTGTGTGGGTTGTAGACTCCGTCTCATGCTACCACTAGAGTGAAAGCACCGCAGCATTCAAAAGTGACCAAAACATCAGCCAGGAAGCATAGGAACTGAGAAGTGGTCTTTGGTCACCACCTGCAGAACCACTCCTTTATTGGGAGTGTCTTGCTTATTGCCTATAATTTCCACCTGTTGTCTATTCAATTTGCACAACAGCATGTGAAATTTATTGTCAATCAGTGTTGCTTCCTAAGTGGACAGTTTGATTTCACAGAAGTGTGATTGACTTGGAGTTACATTGTGTTGTTTAAGTGTTCCCTTTATTTTTTTGAGCCGTGTATATTTTAACAATTAATAAAATAAACTAGGTGTCAAAATTATTGGCACCCCTGTTTTCAGTACTTTGTGCACCCTCCCCTTGTGAGTATAACAACACGTAGCCTGTTTTATTTAACCTTTTATTTTGTCAAGGAGTCATACAGAGTCCAAGGTCTCTTTTATGAGCCCAGAATTACAGAGAATGCACACATCAATATAAATACAAAATTCCCAGAAGAAAGAAAACACTGTCAAAAACCACAAACCCATTCACCAGTAATGGGTGGGATCTTTGCCCTTTCCTCCAATGCGCTTATGGACTGCCCTCTTCAATTCAAACCACAGGTTTTCAAAGGGGTTCAAGTCTGGAGACTGAGATGGCCATTACAAAATGTTGATTTTTGTGGTCAATTATAAATGTATGTGTGGTTGAGGATATTGTCTTGCTGTAAGATCCACTTGTGGCCAATTTTCAACAAGGTTTTTGGATAAAATGTCCCAGTACTTGGTAGAGTTCATGTTGTTAACCTTAACAAGGGTCCCAGGACCAGTGGATGAAAAATATCCCACCACCATATTTTACGGTAGGTAAAATATTATTTTATGCACAGGTTGTTTTAAACCACTCTTTTCCGCATTTCTTTTACACGTTTTTCAGTCAGGTTTGTTACCTCATTAGCTTGTTAGCTTACAACCTGGTAACTTTACCAGTATATCCAAACATTTGGGGGCACAGAAAGAAAGGAAAAGTAGCGGCTTCTTCAGGAGATCAATAATCATACCAATGAAAGAATGCGATACTGTATCTTGCATCTCATCACAAACTTGGTGCTCTTAAAGAGACTGTGTACAGTTTCCAATGCAATAGTTTTTACATAATGTAAAAACAATATTCCACAAATGACATTTCAATGAGAGGTATTTGTATCAACATTTTAGCTAATTTATTTGCATGGTTACAAATTAGATTCTAGGACATATGTGCTTCAGATTTAGCTATCATTCATACACTCAATCGATTTTTAAAAGTCGTATTTTCTGGTGCTCTTAATTCTGTTGTGCTACCAATGAAAAATGTTATTTAGAGCCCTGTGCATGTTACCTCATTTTACATATCCCAGTGAAACAGGAAGCTATGGAAGGCCACAATTCTAATGAGATTAACTTAATATCAATTAGAATGATAATGCAGGTTTAATTGATTTTATTTATAGGTAACTTAAGGATACCATTACATTTGACGTCTCATTTTGAGATTTATTTTAAACAATCTTTCTCTGAGCAATTGTATTTGTATAAAATACAATTTTTTTAAAACATACAAAGCTCTGAATTTGTATTTATCTTCTACAGTATTTTTTTTGCACGTCTTTATCAAGGGTGCCAATAATTTGACCCAACTGTACCTCGGACTATGCTATGGGCAAGTGCAGTGTTCAGCCCTTCTCATTGTTAAAGCCATGAACTGAAAAGTGAATGTGGCAAAATACTGGAAAGTCATAGAGTCTTGTGCTAAAGTGGGTTTACCCTACGCCTGTTGATCTGTAGGTAATAGACGTTAATGGCCCAAGTTTGCAGCCTGGTCTCAAGCAGTATAGTGTTAAATGCCGAAGTTGGGAATTTCCTCTCCATGACGTTTAACACATCAAGAAATGTCACATGGCTCTCACTTAAATCCATGCATGGTGCGCACACACACAGTGGATAGCGTTCTGTAAATACTGTAAGGCATCACTATGTAAAGCCACTCCTTCAGATGGAGGTATGGATAAGAAAGACTAAAGGGACAGTGTCACTGTTCCTCAACCTCCACGATAACAACACTTCTGGTCTCCCTTTTCAGCAATGTTTACCCTGTGGTTCACAAAACCTATGGGCAGGCATATTTTACTTGAACTGATTAGATTGTTGTGGTTTTGACTTGTCAAACAAATCCTGTCTCTCTCTCTCTGCAGAGCCAGACTAGCGCCCGGTGGGGGGCTTATTGACACCTTCTTTTGGACCAGCATAGCCCCCCAAAACATTGTAAATATTTTCACATGACCCTCCCCTTGTACTGTAAAATAATTGAACACCCTCCCCACCCTCAGAATTAACTCCAATGTTTACGACCCAAAATAACTTAACACTGTTTCTAAGCGTGGCTACCACTTCAGCATTTTTAACAGGTCTCTTTCTATTCATCAACTGGCCACTGAACAGTTTGGATTGATTTTATGTCAGTGAAAAAAATGGTATCAATCATTACCCAAGGTATGTGGATACTTGTGAAACATGGAGTTGGTCCTGCCCTTTGCAGCAATAACAGTCTCCAATCTTCTGGGAAGGCTTTCCACTAGATGTTGGGACTTGCTTCCATTCAGCCACGAGCATGAGTGAGGTCGGGCACTGATGTTGGGTGACTAGGCCTGGCTCGCAGTCGACGTTCCAATTCATTCCAAAGGTGATTGATGGGGTTGAGGTCAGGGCTCTGCAGGCCAGTCAAGTTCTTCCACACTGATCTCGACAAACAATTTCTGTATGGACCTTTCTTTGTGCAAGGGGGCATTGTCATGCTGAAACAGGAAAGGGTCTTCCACAAGGTTGGACGCATAGAATTGTCTAGAATGTCATTGAATGCTGTAGTGTTAAGATTTCCCTTCATAAGCCTCCCGGGTGGCGCAGTGGTCTAAGGCTGTGCCACAGGAAGATACTAGGTTCGATCCCAGGCTCTGTCGCAGCCTGCTGCGACTGGGAGGTCCATGGGGCAATGCACATTTGGTCCGGGTTAGGGAGAGTTTGGCCGGCAGGGATATCCTTGTCTCATCGCCCACTAGCGACTTCAGTGGCGGGCCGGGCGCAGTGCATGCTGACCAGATTCCGGGTGTATGGTGTTGCCTCCAACACATTGGTGCGGCTGGCTTCTGGTTTGGCTGTGTGCATTGTGTCAAGAAGCAGTGTTGCTAGGTTGGGTTGTGTTTCGGAAGACGCATGGCTCTCGACCTTCGCCTCTCCCGAGTCCGTACGGGAGTTGCACCGATGAGACTATTTGATACCACGAAATTGAGGATGAAAATTTAGAGGGATACACCATTTTTTTCCCTTCATTGCAACCAAGGGGCCTAGCCCAAACCATGAAAAACAGCCCTAGACCATTATTACAACTCCACCTAAATGTACAGTTGGCACTATGCATTCGGGCAGGTAGCGTTCTGCAGGCATCCACCAAACCCAGATTTGTCCTTCAGACTGCCAAATGGTGAAGTGTGATTCATCATTCCAGACCACGTGTTTCTACTACTCCAGAGTCCAATGGCGGCAAACTTTACACCACTCCAGCCGTCACTTGGCATTGCCCATGGTCTTAGGCTTGTGTGTGACTGCTCGGCCTTGGAATCCCATTTCATGATGCTCCTGATGAACAGTTATTGTGCTGACGTTGCTTTCAGAGGCAGTTTGGAACTCGTTAGTAAGTGTAGGACAGACTATTTTTAGTGTTACAAGCTTCAGCACTCTGCGGTCCCCTTCTGTGCGCTTGTGTGGCCTACCACTTCGCCGCTGAGCCTTTGTTGCACTTTTGACGTTTCTACTTCACAATAATGGCACTTAAAGTTGACCGGGGTAGCTCTAGCAGGTTAGAAATTTGACAAACTGACTCGTTGGAAATGTGGTATCCTAGGCCTGTGCCTGTTTAAAGTCACTGAGTTCTTCAGTAAGGCAAATGTTTGTCTGTGGCGGTTGCATGGCTGTGTGCTCAATTTTTATAGATTTGTTCACAACGGGTGTGGCTGATAATGGCCGAATCCACTAATTTGAAGGGGTGTCCACATACTTTGTGTGGAAGAAAGGCCTAGGCATAACCCCCAGAGTGAAATTCTGGTGGCATGCTATAACACCAACATGCATTTCTTGGTCAGATGGCTACTGCATCTGCTTTACAGGAGGAGGCTATTTAGTTTAATGTATTACTGTTAGTTTATAGGATTAACTCAGTTTCAAGTCTACCAGACTTCCTCACCTCAAGTTCAACTGCCAGAGTCAGTTGGAACACCGGGGTGCACTGCCGTTATATCATAGGCCTGCAGTAGCTAAAGCTTAATAGCCACACTATACCAAACCTTCACCAACGTTTCTAAACTTTAGAATATCAAAACTAAGTCAAGCCAATATTTAAAAGGAGAATATAAGCAGTAGCTTGAATGTAAACCAAGAAAAAATGCACTATCCTCCCCTGTTGTGTGTGTGTGTGTGTCCTCCTGAGTGGCGCAGTCGTCTAAGGTACTGCATCACAGTGCTAGCTGTGCCACTAGAGGTTCTGGGTTTGAGTCCAGGCTCTGTCGCAGCCGGCCGTGACGGGGAGACCCATGAGGCAGGGGCGACATTTGGCCCAGCGTCGTCCAGGTTAGTGGAGAGTTTGGCCAGCAGGGCTGTCCTTGTCCCATCATGCACTAGTGACTCATGGCGTGCCGGGCGCAGTTCACGCTGACATGGTCGCCAGGTGTAGTGTTTCCGACAAATTGGTGCTGGCTTCCGGGTTAAGTGGGCATTGTGTCAAGAACCAGTGCGGCTTGGTTGTGTTTGAGGACGCATGGCTCTCGACTTTCGCCTCTCACGAGTACTTACGGGAGTTGCAGCGACGAGACGAGACTAAGTACCAATTGGATACCATAAAATTGAGCAGAAAAAAAGGGTAAAAAATATGAAGTATATAACAGACAACCCACTCAAAGCCCCCCAAAAAGTTTGACAACCCTCTATTTTTGGACCACCCCTGCCCCCACAGTAATTTTTGATCTGTCCTTTAGCAATAGTGGCAGTGACTCAAGTGGACAGCAAGCAAACAAGATAATAAAAATCCAGACCCTTTTCCTTCAAAATATTTGCTTTTAGAATGTCAGGATATTGTTAAAAAAAGAGGAAATTAATCCATAACCTGGTAATGGTTGGAGTAATGGATTATTTTTTTTAAATTAACTGTAAATGTAAATTTGCAGCTAAAATATTGTAATCAGATTATAGTGACATTTAACTAGATTGCATTTAAATTCAGACAGGATGTTTGTGAAAAAAATCATTCAACGTTTTGTTTTCTTAATGACTTTCAAATCAGCATTTGAAACGAGGTGTATGTTGAGTCAGAGACCACTATGACACACCAAATGCATTTAATGGATCGCGGGAAAAGAGTAGGAATATGCTTTTCTAGGCTACAGTCAAAGCTAGGTCTTCCAATGGTGCAACGGCTGTCGGCATTCAAAGATATCCAAGTTGAGTAAACGCTTGGAGGTAAGGACGACCGCAGTGGTGTAGCCTATGGGAAGAAATGGATATCACTTATTTATATCTACATAGAGCATTGATATGTTGCCCTGCTGCTCTCTCATTTAGCTATTGGCGCCTTAGTGATTGTGGTGGATGACTTAACAAATGTATGTGTATTTTAACCCAATAATGGATGAATTGCTTGAATGTATGCTGCCTATAATATAATAATATAATAATATATGCCATTTAGCTGACGCTTTTATCCAAAGCGACTTACAGTCATGTGTGCATACATTCTACGTGTGGGTGGTCCCGGGAATCGAACCCACTACCCTGGCGTTACAAGCGCCATGCTCTACCAACTGAGCCATAGAAGGACCATGGACCATGGAGAAGGTGCTCCATCATGCTGGAAAAGGCATTGTTCATCACCAAACTGTTCCTGGATGGTTTGGAGAAGTTGCTCTCGGAGGATGCCTTGGTACCATTCTTTATTCATGGCTGTGTTCTTAGGAAAAATTGTGAGTGAATCCACTCCCTTGGCTGAGAAGCAACCCCACACATGAATGGTCTCAGGATGCTTTACTGTTGGCATGACACAGGACTGATGGTAGCGCTCACCTTGTCTTCTCTGGACAAGCTTTTTTCCGGATACCCCAAACAATCGGAAAGGGGATTCATCAGAGAAAATGACTTTACCCCAGTCCTCTGCAGTCCAATCCCTGTACCTTCTGCACAATATCAGTCTGTCCCTGATGTTTTTCCTGGAGAGAAGTGGTTCTTTGCTGCCCTTCTTGACACCAGGCCATCCTCCAAAGGTCATTGCCTCACTGTGCGTGCAGATGCACTTACACCTGCCTGCTGCCATTCCTGATCAAGCTCTGTACTGGTGGTGCCCCGATCCCACAACTGAATCTACTTTAGGAGGTGGTCCTGGTGCTTGCTGTCCTTTCTTGGGTGCCCTGAAGCCTTCTTCACAACAATTGAACCGCTCTCCTTGAAGTTCTTGATGATGTGATAAATGGTTGATCTAGGTACAATCTTACTGGTACCAATATCCTTGCCTGTGAAGCCCTTTTTGTGCAAAGCAATGATGACGGTACGTGTTTCCTTGCAGGTAACCATGGCTGACAGAGGAAGAACAATGATTCCAAGCACCACCCTCCTTTTGAAGCTTCCAGTCTGTTATTCAAACTCAATCAGCATGACCGAATGATCTCCAACCTTGTCCTCGTCAACACTCACATCTGTGTTAACGAGAATCACTGACATGTCAACTGGTCCTTTTGTGGTAGGGCTGAAATGCAGTGGAAATGTTTTTGGGGGATTTCGCAATTCATCTGATCACTCTTCATAACATTCTGGAGTATATGCAAATTGCCATTATACAAACTGAGGCAGCAGACTGAAATTAATTAATATTTGTGTCATTCTCAACTTTTGGCCACGACTGTACACTTACTATCCCGTAATGTTTTAATTACCCCCCCCCCCCACATTTTTAAGAATAAAGAACTGAGATACATAAAATGTGGTAAGTATTCAGACACTACTCAGTACTCACCTTTGGCAGTGATTATAGCCTTGAGTCTCCTTGGGTATGACGCTACAAGCTTGGCACAACTGTATTTGCGGAGTTTCTCTCATTCTTCTCTGCAGAACCTCCTCAAGCTCTGTCAGGTTGGATGGTGAGCGTCGCTGCACAGCCATCTTCAGGTCTCTCCAGAAATGTTTGATCAGGTTCATGTCCGGGCTCTGGCTTGGGCCACTCAAGGACAGTCAGACTTGTCCCGAAGCCACTCCTGTGTTGTCTTTGCTGTGTGCTTAAGGTCGTGTTACGGCTGGTTTGTCACGCAAATTTTAATTTAAAATAAACGTTTTATTATCCCCATCTGCCATGTCAAAGTGAGAGGGTTTCAGCCAGCTATCTCATAGTAGACATGTTAAAAGGACTTATCTGATGTATTCTCTATTGCCACGAAGTTGTAATGAGGGTTCCTTTTCTCCTTTTCCCTTAGGAAACGAGGCATAGAAATGGTTCAGGTAAGTTTCTTTTAGACTGTTTATCCTAACCTCACACCAGTCATGCTGGTGTTTTCTTGTCCTTCAATGCAAGATGCAGTTCTGATATGGGGAACCACACCTAACTCCAATCCAATTTTATGTGTCACATGCACGGAATACAACAGACCTTAGTGAAAGGCTTACTTACAAGCCCTTAACCAACAATCCAGTTTTAAGAAAAACAAGTAAAGTTAAAAATAACAAATTTATTAAAAAGCAGCAATAAAATAACAGTAGCGAAGCATTATACAAGGGGTACCGGTGGAGTCAATGTGCGGGGTGCACAGGTTAGTTGAGGTAATATGTACATCACAATATGTACTCACAAATGTTGTATGTATTTTTCTGCTACCTCTAACATTAGAACCACCAAGATGGTTAATCTGACTGTTTTCAATTTTGTAATTTTAACCTTGAATCTACCTGTCCCTGACTTTTTCTAAATGTGTGTATTTTACACTAGCAGTACTTTGAGAAATATTGTTGGATTCTGGGGTGAACATTGTTATACTCAGAGTATAGGAACATAAGTTACAAAGGTGACATGAGGGGTGCCGTAATGAAGCTTGGGAGGGGCTGAGTGCAGGGAAAACAATCGCATGTGACAGTACTGATAAGGGGAGAAACCGTTGAGGGCTCGTATCGCTTAGTTCCCTGCTTAGAAAGAATGATGTAATGTTTATAGATCAGGAGACTCCACCCAAAGTGGGGTATGAATACCACCACGGGGGAAGCCATGTCTTGGTCTGAATTACAGCTGTATCGACCCTTTGTGAAGAATTCAACTTGGTTAGCTTGGTTCAGCTTCTCTAGTGTCCATTAGAACGTAACAATATCAGAAGACAACTTTCTGAGCATTTCTACATCCAAGAGCCATGCCTGTCAAAATGGGTATCAATAGACACCAGTCTAATAAATCCATTTAATATACACAATCACAAAGGTCATAAACATGATACTATGTATTTAAAAAGAACAGAATAGCGTGTTGAGTTTTTATCTGTGCTTAATAGACATTGGCTGTGCCATGCCAATGAAATCAACTTGTTAATTTAGCAGACATCACACGCTTATTCCTCTGCCCGACCAGTCAACACACACAAATGTTACAGCATAAATACAGAATAAAAAATGATATTTTTCCCAGAAATGTCTATTGCTGATTCCTTATTTGTCAAGTCACGCTACACTGGTTAGCAGTCTCTTAATTCTCAGTTTGACAATTGATAATATTTTCACCCATTGTCAATGTCATCTTGTCTTAAGGTCACGTCTATATGTGTATGACGATGGGTCAATCTCACATTGAAATTGGTTTTAATATAGTTTAGGTGTAGTTTGGATGGGACATTAGCTGGGAAGGCAACTGTCTTAAACCTTGTTCACACTGAAGGCATTAATGCTCAAATCCGTTATGGAATATTGACCAAACGTTAAGTTACAGGTGACCACATCAGATCTGTGTGTGTTCAGACGGCAGTCACTTTCTTTCATAGCTACGCTAGTTGTCATGGTAATGACAGGGGTGTGCGTAGTGGTGTAGGCTGATTGGTGCTCACGCTTCCTATCACGCAAGGTAAGGCAACAATGCCTGCCATGGACCTTTCCCAGTTGCTTTGAATGTTCAAAATCAGTCTAAGAACACATTTAAAGCCTCAGATAAGATTATCAAACTTCCCAAGCAAGTCCTATTTGGCGAGCCGCAGCTAGCTAGGGAGCTGTTCAGCATTCTAGCACATTCACTCATTTGTTTGTAAACAATTAACAAACTAGTTAGCTACCTACCACCTGTTTTTGTCAAACTGTCAGAGTAGCTAGCAAGCAACAAGATATGCTAAATAACATCTAACCACGTGAAGGCAAATCAATCAGACAAGTCGCATGGCCAGAAGGTGGCCTGAAATGTCAGATTTCGTGCACTTTTTGTCTGTTCACACTGCAGGAAAAATTAGATTAAACATTTGACTGATTTACATTTGTTGTCCTGAGGTTTATTACATATTTTAACAAATTTATTCATTTTGCTATTTATTATGGAATATCTACACAATTGATATATCATTGTCAGAATGACCATGGCCGTTCTAGTAGTTAAGGAATTCAATCCCTCTTAAGTTACTAGCAACACTTCACCCTCAAAATAGTCTAAATAAATCAAGAAATCTAATTGATTTTGAAGTTTTGACCGAAGAGGTCTTAGTCACTCAATTCCACATCTCACTTAGGCAGGGTTTAGGACCCCAAAGGGTGCACATTTTAGGTTTTTACCTGAGCGCTACACAGCAGATTCAACTAATCATCAAGCTTTGATTATTTTTATCAGCTGTGTAGTGCTAGGGCAAAAAACAAAACGTTCACTCCTTGGGGTCCCAAGGACTGAGTTTGGGAAATGCATTTTGCGGTATTTCTCAAGTAAAAAAAAAACATTTGGAAGAAAGCTAGTAGTGCACTGCGGAGTGTATCAAGTCAGCTGCTGCTGCGCACAGGACTGATTTATGAGAACATGTCTGACTTCAGCAAGCTGTCAAACATTGCAAATAAAGTATACATGCTGTTTCAGTGCCCACAATCACTAGCTAGTTCCATCTATGAAGCTAGCTATTAGGTAGCAGGCACATTGAGCAGGCA